>NC_043748.1:12762444-13362444 GCF_902148845.1 Salarias fasciatus | reverse complement strand
AGGAGTCGTTAATGGAAATATTATTAGAGCGCACTGTTAACAGTCTCTTTTCAACACTCCGGCCAAAACCATTTCCTCCCGACTTCTTCGTACAAGCTGTTTACGTGGAACATCACTCACTCCTCCACTAAAAACCTCCTCCGGCTCCCCCGCCGAAACAGACCGACACCTGCAGGACGGAGGAGAGCGCCAGGAACTCAGGCCCGGGCCTCTTTCTGGGTGAAGGCCTTCCCGGCACATCAAGGCTTTACTCGCCACTTCCTCGCCGGGCCTCGCGTTTAATGGAGTGCAAAGTTCCCTTTAATATTTCTACAGGTGTCAGGGACAAGAATAGTGAAGCACAGAGGTCTTCAATTGATGGAAAGCCTTGTAACATTTTCCATAAAAGATGCTTTAAAGAGGACGGGCGAGAGCTTGACTTCTTGCAAATGGTGAAATTAAATATAGAAACATGTATTCATCATCTTATCAATAAAGGAATAAAGCTCAAACTTGGAGCTTTCACTGTGGTAGGTGTTGTTGTGTTTAAAAGGCACCGAGGAACAATCCAGTCGCCGTTTCCCCCGGCCGCATGCGGCTGTCATCGTCTCCATTCACAAGGCCTGGATGAGCAGGAAAACACTAATCATGTCATCACTGCTCTGCATTGGAGCAGGAGCCCTATTTAGCGAGATAGCAGCTTGTAATTACACTGTCCTGCGGGGCTGCGGCGTCGCGGTGGGCCTCGGCCAGCGCCAAGAAAAGCGGCGGAGGGAGCTGATTAACTTGGACTCGCATCTCGCATTCTTTCGCGATGTCCTACTGCAGCGGCGAGCTGCCGGCGCGCCGTAAACCATCCCCGCTAATGGCGTTCATTAACGACAAGTTAATGTTCCCGGAGCCTCAAAGACCTCTGTACACACACACACACACACACACACACACACACACACACACACACACGGTGCACAAATTCATACCATGGAAAGTGCTATGAATACATTTCTGGTGTGTGTGTGTTACATGCAAGTGTAAACACACAAACAAAAAGCCCCCCCACACACTGTCAGTCACACATACGCATTCACACATGCTGGAGCACTTAAAATGCAGCCTGAAAAACTTTGAAGCGCTCCTCAGCTCGTGCTGCACGGTAACTCGGCTTCTTCCAGAAAAATGTCATCAAGTTAAAGCTTAATGGTATCGATCTGACAAGCTGAAACCCGAGGATCATGAGAACCGATGCAGTTCGTCTTAATGGCTACGATCCCGGCGACGCGGTCGTGAAAATCAGTGTAACAGGTGTCAGACACATTTCAGTCAAACCATCTGCGTCATCATCAATGTGATTAATTATTGATTAGAGATACAAAGAGATACAAAGTTTTTGCAAACTTGCTGGGAAACATTCACAGAAATCTACATTCCTCTGCATTTTCCAGCTTAATTTATTCCATTTAGTAGATTGTCATTACCAAAAAAAAAAAAAAAAAGGATATTTCAGTAAAAAGAACCAGACTTCTGATTTGTTTAACTTTTGTTTCTGGATTTAGATCAACAAATCTAGTATTTGTGACTTGCCAAGCTGCTTTTTGGGGGGTTTATTTTGTGAATTTTTGTCTTTTTATTCTTCATAACTCAGTATTCTGAGTCCTCAAGATTCCGACTTGGTAAATAATTAACTCCGAAGGCACAATTCAAACCATGTGTGTGTGGCTGAGAAGAAGCGGAGGTTGGTTACGTGATGCAGATTATTCCAACTTGTTTGTCCATTTAGATTCTGCAAAGCCGAGCCGTAATTCATGCGAAGCCAGCTAAATCTCCCTCAAACAGTGTTGCACAGCTGTTCAGCCTTTTTAAGGTTTATGAAGAAAAAAAAAAATACTGAGGTGATTTATTTGTTTACCTGTGGAAGAGTAAACTAAAGGAAACAATGCAGGCCTGTCAGCCAGCTGGTGCACATACTTGTGCAAACACGCGGGCAATAACCAGTTGACGGGTGAAAACAGCATTATATTGACATGAAATAGCAAGTTATTCCTTCCATATTGCATAACGTTGGTTCAGAGTTGCAGCGGAGTGCATGTGACAACAGATTTGCATCTCCGCTTTCAGGCTTCGCCGTGAAAGCGACGGCGATGTCTTAATATTTGCTTGTGCACATACCAGGAAATTACCCAGAAATCACTGGGGCCACCAGGTCTTGTTGTTTCTGGAGTGATGTGCGCTTTTATTTACTACCTGGTTTGGTTTCAGTCGTCTTGGCAGCGGAGTTCACAGCTCCCTCGGGCGCAGAGCTGAAGGCGGTTGTTGAACCGGCCCACGGATTGATGGATTCACTTAAAACTTGGTGGCATTCATGATATTCGGGAAGTGGAATGAAAATTCTCCTATTTGGAGCTGCAGGCCCTGTAGTAATTATCCAAAACATGGATCTGAATTGTAGGGACGTGCGTGACTAGTCGGCTAAACAGATAAAGGTCCATCCCCTCAATATTAATCAACAGCAGTCTCAGCAGCCGGTAAAACCTGACGTAGCGCGTCTCTCCGCCGCAGTGAGGCTCACATCAACCCAGCCTTAAAGCGATACTTCAACATTTTGGCAAATTGGCCCATCTAGGGCAATTCGGTAGTCATTTAGAACAGCATACTTACTTTTTTTGTGAGGGCGAGCTGTTGTTTATTCAGCGGTGCGTCTGATGAGAGCTTCACGGCGGACATAATGGAAGTGGATGGTACAGCTGCTTCCCTCGTCAAACTCATCAATCCAACACAATCCAACAACCCCAAAACACACTTTGGTGGACACGTTATAATCCCCACATTCACTACGCTGTGAAATATTAATGCAAAATTACGAGATTGAGCGTTTTTTTGCGAAGATTGCTAAGACGGAACTACTTACTAAACATGGCGTCTGGGCGTAGTGATCTCAAAAGAAAAAGTAGTTCCCAATATTTGCTTCAATGTCGTAATGCTACAATATTATTTGTTGGTGTTTCACAGCGTAGTGAATGTGGGGATTATAACGTGTCCACCAAAGTGTGTTTTGGGGTTGTTGGATTGTGTTGGATTGATGAGTTTGACGAGGGAAGCAGCTGTACCATCCACTTCCATTATGTCCGCCGTGAAGCTCTCATCAGACGCACCGCTGAATAAACAACAGCTCGCCCTCACAAAAAAAGTAAGTATGCTGTTCTAAATGACTACCGAATTGCCCTAGATGGGCCAATTTGCCAAAATGTTGAAGTATCGCTTTAACATGCATCAAACAGACGCGCACATTTGACACCGTTAAAGCTCTTATCTTGCCCAGTTTGAAACTATAACATAGTTTATAAGGAAAAAGGCCTCATAAGACCTGCTTCCACTTAACTTTGTTGAAGGTTTAAAGGGTTCAGGATGTTAACGGAGCACAGGGAGGATGTACAACGACAACCTTCAGAGGTACAAAGTGTCTCGTACTTTAGTAGAATTCAGAATATAGCGTAGTTGTTGAAGAATATAAGCTTCAATTGGCTCAATATACTGGAGGGACAATGTTTAGAATACTCTACTATCTTCAGATTGTGCTTGATCATCTTTCATCCAACTAATCGAATAGTCCAAGTTAAAAATGTGTTTAGTTGACAGAGGAAGTACTTCCCGTTACCTCTCTATTGAATACCTTGGGGACTTGGCTCATTGGTGCAGATGGTAGGAGTCTGGGTTAATCCCGGAGGAGCTCTGTCGGGTGGGAAGGGAAACTGTTTGATCTGTGATTGACAGCTCTTCTTCCACATGGTGATGTGATTTCCAGCTCACTGGATCCCAAAAAAAAAGAAGCAAAGACCCTGAGGTTTTGTGGCACCAGCAGGGGCACAGTTGCTGCAGCTGGAGAACCGGTTGCAGGAATAGTTAATGGTCCCTGTGCTAACCTGGTCATCGGGAATCCAGACCACAGAGGGCCGAGGGAAAAGCTGGTAAAGTGCTGCACTGGTCTGCTTCTCTGCTTCTGTTGCAAAATTAGCTCAACTTTCCTTTTTGATAAAACTTACCCTGGACCACTGTCTAGTGGAGCTGCTATAGGTTTTTTTTTTAATGCAGGGAACTTTTCTTCACTGCTCTGAGCTTCTCTCCTTTTCTCACTCTCAAACATTCAAGCCTGCAGTGAGCAGACCGGCTGTTTACTGTTTTTTTCTTCTTTGTCTCAAACTCATTTTAGTTTGACAACCACATAAAGCATAATGTATCCTGGACAAAAGCAAGAACTGTCGATATTCCTTTTGTTTTCCAGAAAATAGGTATATTCTACAAAAGTCAAAACTGGTTAAATAAGCTTCTCACAGGAAAAAAAGCACAATTTCAACATCAAGCTTCTATTTCGTGTGTTTGATTTTATCTTACTGATTGGAAAAAGCAGCTATTTTTATGGAAATTTCTTGGAAAGAAAAAAATTTCTTTGTCATTTTTTTACATTTTGGAGAGCAGGCCCTCTTGTGAGCTGGATTGGACTCTCTGCCGGGCAGATTTGAGCCTGCAAGCCACATGTTTGACACCTCTGCTCCACCGTACACTACTGAGGGCAAAAAGCTGCCACCCCTAAGTCAGGATTTGCTCAATAATCCTTTCCAGTGATTTTTTCTTTCCTTTCTACAGTCAAAAACACTTTAGGTTTCACTCAGAGTTGACAAAAAAAAATCTCTTTCTTTACCTGAGAAGAATAAAAAGCGTAGAAAATGGAGATGTGCGTTCAAATGTGTGTTCTGTATTTAATTTGGATGTAAAAAAAACTCTGCAAGTGATTCCATATAAATGAAAACTGAATTAAATACACCATCATCCTGCTGAGGAAGGTACAATCAAATCATTTTTTTGCAGTCATTCTTTTTTCTTTTTTTTCCTACAGTTGACAGAGGACAGAAACCATCAGCCTTCCATGCAGGAAATCCTTCACAAAGACATCCTGGTGCAAGCTGTTATTGTGGCATTCTTGGCCAATATCTCATCCATCTTATCTTATTTGTATACATTTTTGAAATATATATCTTAAATATTACACCGCGGAGCGATAACTTACACACCACACTGTCCGTAACAGAAAAACACATCAGTGGGTTTGATTGATAGAATATTTCATGCAGGAGTATCAGCATGTTGTAATAACAAAACCACCTCTGAGAAGGCAGCGCAGACCAAATCACAGTTATGGATCGCAGCCCTTTACATGTGTGGACTTTCCTGCATAAACATCTCTGCGTTTTGTCAGCGAGAGTCAAACCACGTGCAGCTCCGAGCGGGCCCGAGCCAATCAGACGCGTTCAGGAAGAGCTCATTCTGCGGTTTTTGCAGAAACACGGCCGTGCGCTGCTACTAAATCATGTGAATTTCTTTGTAAACAGAGGCGGTCCAAGCGCATACCTGCCTTTTCAACGCGTCTGCTTTATGTCCTCCCACAACATCGTCAAATACCTTAATCCGGGTAGGTACACCAATCTGAAAGCAATTAAACCTGAAATCATATAAAACTATGACTTTCTTGTTTGATTATTTAATAACTCTTAAAGAAAAGCAGCACTGAAACAAAAACTCATTACAAATAATAATAACTATCTATGATAGTTGTTTGATCTCGATTTAGCAAAGATTTTACCTCCATCTTGGATCCAGCAGAGGAGATAAGCAGCTTATCCAATTAGCCCTGTGCTAACAGCAGCTAAGCCCATCAGACACTTCTAAAGGCCACGGCCACACGGACGCGATGGCAGGCCACCACAGATCAGCAGACCTGCAGAAAGAAGAAGGGAGGAAAGTTTAACAATGGGACTGAAAAAAACAGTTTCTAAAATAATATGAAGTGTATCTGCCATTTTCTCTAACTGGATTCAAGCAACAGCGGCACAAAGGGGAAATCTTAGATTACTCGAGCATGAATAATTGTATCACAGACCACACACTGTCTTTTAAATCTCATGAAGAGGGAGGGAAGGCATGGGAGAAGGTGAGTTTGTGAGGAGTAAAGTTATTTTGTCTTTGTAGATAGGCTTTATTATAAATCAGGAAAAACTGAACATTAATTTGTTCTGTAAAACATTCATGATTAATTGATTCAGTGGTCTTAATGGTCAATTATGCAAATTAGAGAAAACCACAATGTTGATTTGATTCTGAAAATCAACACATATTACAACCATTTACATGAAGTTTTTCATAATTAAGGAGATGTGCCAAAGCCTATCACATAAAAATAATCACACATCTCCACAGGTTTCCATTTTGGTAATACCCTGCTAAACACTGCCCTCTGCAGGACTGAACTGAGACAGGTCCATGGCAGAGGAGTGTCTACTTTTGATGTGATGTGCAAGAAGAAAGACTGTCATTCAGTCATGCTGCCTGCTCATCGTGTGAGGACGAAAGGCGTTTTCTGAATTGCAGCGTTGAGCCCTTTCAAGTCTGCCATAACTCAGGCTGCAGAGATGCCACCCCGGAGGTCAGCAGCAGGGTGCAACTGGAGGCTCTTTGACTGAAGGTGCCACAGGTCATGTACGTCCAGAAAAAAGAATTATGACTGTTTTATTTCCTCATTTGTCATCGCAGCAAAAGCTCGGGGTGCAGGGTCATGAATGTGTCTCCACCCTCACGGCTGGGTGGTCTGCCGCGCTGAGCATGACCCCAGTAAAGACCTTTGTGCTGGCGGCTCTGCGTAACGGCCGCTCCGCCGTGAGCTTCACTTTTGTTGGACTATCAAGAGGCAAAGGATTCATGACATATTATGCAAAACACAAAGAGACACAGAGGATCTTTTGGCTATTGAGACGGTTTGCAAAAGTATCTGATTACTTTCATGACAGGCTTCAATAAATAACGTCACCAACTAGGCAGTGATGGGTGCTGGGACAAGTACGGTCATTCATTTTATGCGCTGGTGTTGGATCACAATTCAGTGGAAGCTACGCACTGATAAAACAAAGGGACTAATTCTTGTCTTTCTTCTAGGACAGCAATCAGCCATCTGCAAGGAATTCCTGAGAGCGAGTGTATATAGGGACCAATTATTATTATTATTATTTTATTCCTTCAGAATAAACATTGGGAAAGGTCTTCAGAGTGCAAGATATAGCAAGAATGTCCCAACCTTTGGTCCAAAAACATGCACTTGAAGGTAATCTAAACTTAAAAAAAAATCCTAAACTGTACTATGAGCTGGATAAAGTGGCGTGAACTGATGAACATGCTGTATAAAGGACCAGGACAGAACACTAAGGTGTCATATTGAATTGGCTGTATCACTTGGTGGATTTTCAGTACAAATAAGATGATCAACAGGAGTATTTGAGGTTTATATATTTGAAAGAAATGCTACACATTATTTTCCAGGAATAAGGTCATGATACCATATAATGTTTCTAGCTGATGGTCAGTAATTAAATCAGAGCTGATCTTTGTTTGTGTTTTCTTAATAAATTTATTGAGATTCAGATTTTGAAGCTGAAACAAAAGGAAAGCTAAATTAATAATTAATAAAGCACTTTCTTTTTTATTCCTTGATGGAAAAAACAAATATTTCCACTGTGCAAAACGTAAGATTAAACATTTTATTCCAAAAATGTTCATATGGTCTTCCAAGTGTAATCCAAATCGAAGGTTCTTTTTCACAGACCAGTGTGTTTGTTTGTTTACCTTACCTTAAGGTTTACCTACCTTAGTAAGGTAAACAAACAAACACACCGGTCTGTGAAAAAGAACCTTCGATTTGGATTAAACATTTTATTTGTGGAAGAAAAAAATTACTTCTAAATTTTCAGTCTGGATTTAGGTCAAACCACAGCACTGATACTTAATGACACACTTAGAGCTTCATTTTTAGTGTTACTGGATCTACATTCGACACAGTCGACCACAACAATCTGCTTGGCAGACTTGGAAAATGATTGGAAATTTGTGTCACTGCACTAAATCGGTGCAAATCATACTTGCAAAATTGGGAATATTCCATGTCAATAGGTACCTTTGAATCTGAGTGTATCAAAATCACTTGTAGGGTTCCTCAAGGCTCCATCCTTGGGTCTCATTAATTTAAGATCTACATGCTCCATCTGACATCAGATTGTGAAACTTTACATTTTCCACTATAATCATGCAGATAGCACACAGCTCTTCATATCCAGTCTCAGCTAATGACCACAGTCCCATACCTGTGAGTGCATAAATGAAAGTAATGAGTGGATGTGTGAGAACATTTTCCAGAAAAATGGATGAAATTGTTTTTGGCCCCAAAGAATGCAGTTTAAAGGTCAGCAGCAATCCCGACTCCTTGTCACACAGGACATCAAATCAGGGATGAAATCCAAGTATAAATTTTGGACTCAGATCTGAAATTCAGTAAAGGACTACTAACCAAACGAGATACTAAGAAACTTGTTCATGGCATGAACTTCACGCATTTATTTTCTGCAAGCTGTATTATTGTCACGTTGTGTTTACAGCCAGGTCTCAGTGAAAAATGGATGGCTGCAGCTCATCCAGTCTTGAACCAAGACAAAGATGTTGAAGCACATTATATTTGAGCTTACATCTTACACTGTTTGTGTGACACTGAAGTGACTTCAAATTTTACTTGTCTATAAAGCTTTGACCTAGGGCCTAAATATTCAGGCTTACTTGCAGAATACCAGCGTCAGAACAAACAAGGTGAAACAGGTTCTTGTTCCTCTGCTCCTCACCTAATGAACAAACTTTCTGAAACACTAACTTCTTTTAAATCAGGCTTCAAAAATACTGTTATCTGATCTGGCTTTCCATTAAACTTTTCAACTTTTTGGATTTTATTCACCTTGGCTTTATCTTAATAATGTTTTTACTTATTATATTTCCTTTAATTCCCTGTCAATCAGTGCGACTTACCTGGTGTCTGAGAGGTGGTGGTATAAATCAATATGCTTTTCCTATTGCCCTCGTCAATCTGAGGGAATTTGACTAAACTTCCTCCTGTTTGCATCCACGGCTCATGGTGCCCGGGCCAATATGGCGGAGGCGTCAACGTGTCACGTGGTAGCTTAGCTGTAGCATGAGCAAAAGCGTTTTCTTTCCCCTTCAAGGAAGCATTGATAAGCCACTGCCCTAAGAAAGAAAGAAAGAAAGAAAGAAAGAAAGAAAGACTCTCGAAGAGTTTCCTGTTGCTGTCTGGATCTTCTCTTTTCCTCTTCATTAATGCAAAAATCGTTTTCTTTGCAGAAAAGGTGTTACTGAGCACTGGATGGCTGCACCTTTCCTCCTCCTAGCAAGAATTCAGCCGCAGGTAAAAAAAAAACCCAAAAAACAAACAAAAAAAACCCTTCTTTAATGTTGCATTTTTTTTTATTTAATTGAAAGTTATTGTAAGCCCCCACCCCCAAAAATATCAGCAGAATGAGAAAGTTAGCTTTTTGTAGCATTGTTTATGGAGTCGATATTCATTTAGGAATAATAAAAAAAATATGTTGAGTAACATTTGAGATACTGTTGACAGTTACATAGACATGAGTTTGGTCTTGAATTCAATTTTTTCTATCCGCAAAAGGAGGCATTCTTTGAATATGCTTAAATTATGAAGCACCAGAGTAATTTTCAAGTATCCACAAGTGGCCTAACTTTTTTAAAAATCAAAATATGCTCCCTTATAAAAATATTTATGAGGAGAGCTAGTCTACAAAAGTGTCAAACAAGAAAAAGTGTGAAATCCCAGTGAAAGACAAAGTAACAGGGGCTCAACACTATATGGGTTTTCTGCAAAGTCATTTCAAGAGTGTGCTGCACATTATGAGGGAATTTTGTTTGTTTTGTTTTCAGTTGTTAAACTGCAGTAGCTGTAAAAATAATACAGTCCACAAAACTAAGAAAGTGTCTTGCACAACAGTGCTTATGGCAGAGAGATAAATGGATGTTTTGCATGATTAGCAGCAGTAGCACAGATTACTTCACAAACTGTACACATTGTACTTAATTATAGATTAAAATTAAATAAATGTTTAGTCAAAGTACTGAAAATAGAGGTATGCTTTTCAAAAACTTTTAAAGGAGTTCTATTTTTCTTTCTGAGCATTGGAGTGTTTATCAAATCTTTCAGAGGAACAAAAAGTAACGCAAATGTAAGTAATTTTGTAAGCAAATGTCTGAATAAAACTGTATTTTTTTTTTTTTTGCTAAAAAACAGCTACTTGTGATTTCAGAAATGGGTAGGTTACAAGCTGTGCTTCATTGAAATGCACTCTATGCAAAAGTACCATTCCCACCCTCAGTAGTCAATCTCAGAAGGGAGACCCACTCTTATAATTACGGGTTCAAACATCTCTGGAGAAGTGAGAAGGAAGTAAACATTGCAGTAATCTTTTATTTCTTAAATGATTGCAGGTGTGCAGCACTGAGGTGGCTGTCTGCAGAAGTGGTGATTCAGCAGAAAAAAAACATTCATTTCCCAGCCTTCAAAAGCAACGGTTTGAACAATATGTTGTTTATTTAGTACCAGATGCTCATGCATTGTAAGTCCTGCTGCTTTCAGTGTGATCATCACAGCCACATCACATGTTAAATGTTCATCATTGGCTGAGTCACATTTGACAGTCGATGGTCATCCTGGCCTGTGATGCCTACATCTGACCAGTAGAGGGAGCCAGAATACGATTCATGTGAAGAGCAGCCTGTCTGCTCTATTTGGGACAAATGAACTATTTATAACACATTTCCCTAAATCTTTGGAATTATAGCTCAAAACTGATTGCTTCTGTGTATTTTTCCATGTTTTTATTGAGAACAACATGTTTTTGTATCAGTGCAGCAGTTCAGCTGAATTTCTGATGGATGGAAGCATCGTTACGTTGCAGATTTCACTAAAATACAGAAAAAATTCAGAGAAACCAACAAAAGTTTTGCTGTTCATTTCTTATTTGATGCTTTTTCTTAATTGTTTGTAATCACGGAAGCTATTTAAAAAAGGTCAAATATCTATGAAAATGCATGGACCACATGGCAGTCGAGTGAAGGACAAGATCTCCCTGGTTTGAGTCCTGCCTTTCTGTGCAGGGTTTGCATGTTTTTCCTTTGTGCATGTGAAGGTTTTCTCCCGGGTCACCTCCAGTGTGCTTCGATCCTGGGTTAGATAGAGCAGTACAGAATATGCATGGATATTATGATGTACAAACAAATGAACCTGATTGAAAGTTCAAGTGTGCACATACTGGAGATAGTGTTTCTTTATTTTATTTTTATAGATGGATGCTATATGTTACCTGTTGGATGTGAGGTGAAGGTTGATGATTACAGGCCTGCCTATAAAAAGTGAAGTTGCATTTCTGTCATGCAGAAATCTCCACTTGTTTATTAAATGTGAGCTCCTTGCTGCTCAGCTTTTTGCTGCAGCTGATAACAGTTCAGATACAGTGAAAATAGGACTGGTGGTGGATGAAATAGGGCATGAATAGAAATAGCTCTGTAGCCCGGGCTCCCTGGTCTCTGGAGGCAGTGCTGTGTCAGTTGCCTCGTGTGTGCCGTTAAGCCGATGGCTGTCTATTCTGCGTCCAGGTGCGTGTGTGGGAGATCCTGCCCAGGACTCACACGCTCCTGGAACCAGTGAGAAAGCATAAGGCCTCTGCCAAATGCATTAAGATTAAAGACATTGACAAGGAATGTGTTATTGCCAGCTCAGATGGGGCCGGCCTGCAGAATCTGGGACCTGGTGGAAGCCAGAACTCGCCCACTCAACCCCTTCTGTTTTGTTTTTGTGAAACTAATTCACATCACAGTGATGGTTAAGCAAGGTAGTTCTGTTAAACCTTGAAAACACTTTTTTTTTTTGGAGGTTTGAAACATCAGATTCAGTCAATGCTGTAACAGCACATGAAGGGGCATTGATTTCCCCCCGGGGCGCCGTGTTTCCTCGCTCCGTCTGTGTAGGCATTTCCTGAGGACTCAGGTGGTCTGTGAACAACGGCGATCAGCACTGTCCACTCACCCATCCCAGATAAGAAGAAGCAGGTCATTACTCGTGAGTTCTTCCACACCAACATCAGCATCACACATCCGAACCTCCACTGTGCTGAATCTCTTTCCCGTTTATTGATGCAGTTCTCACTCAGAGCTGATTTAGCTGGAGCGCCCATGCCTCTGGGTGTTTTACTGTATGGAGGCAGCTACAGCAGGGCAGTGTGACAGGGAGGGTGCATTGTTCTTTTAAGTAAACCGAGTGTTTGTTCCCAGAGCAGAAGGCATATATGACTCAGGCTACCAGATGGTCTCTTTTGCCTACTTCATCTTTGGGAAAGAGCATCACAGATATACTCTCCATTTATAGGCATAGCATTACTTAACTATTAGGCCACCTTACAAAGACACTGGAGCGATGATAAGAGCTGCAGCACTCTGCCGTGTTTTATTTACACTCTCATAGCTGTTTAAATGCTTTTACATTGTACTTTACTCGCATTGAGGACGGCCATATGTATAGTTATCTTGTTACTTGGTGTGATTTTTGCAGGTAAGAGGATCCAAACAGCGATGTTGTTCAGGACAAAAAGTAATTTTGAACAGATGATGATAATCCAAAAACAAAGGTCTCCCCAAACAGTGTCCACAGCTGCACAGACAGAATAATAACCAATATTAAAACGCTGTGCACCACCTCCTTGTGTTTTGGGAACGTTTCTGTCCTCCAAAATTTTATGGATGATATTTTGCACGCAGAGCTTTCATTTTAGACTGGAGTCCAAAATCGCTCCACCCCACCGTCTATAAATCCAACATTCAGAAATACACCAACACAAGCTTTACTTGCATGATTACTTTTGTTGTCTGTATAGATTCAAAGATGTCAAAGGGCCGTCCAAATCCAGACATTCCCTTCCTGTATGAGGTTTGCAAAAAAAAAAAAAAAAAAAAAACAGAATGCAGAAAACACACCAATTCGACACAATGTAAAAACTTGTGATAAAAGAAGCCAAGGAATCTCTAAAACTATAGGTTTTTTCAGAGTGGACCTCACTCCGGAAAACAAAATGTGGCTCCATAAATAACATTAAATAATTGAAAGGGAAAGGCTGAATGGAGAAAGAGGCGACTGCCAAGCAGAGGTGATTATTGCTTTGCCACAAACGGCTCGGCGCTGTTTGATAGATGGCAGCGGCTCCGAGGTGCCCTCCAGCCGCGACTGAGGGAGTTAAAAAGTTCGGTGTTGTTGTGAACTCCTTCTCTTGATGATGAAAACACTCCGGGCTTTGACTTTGGGCTGTTTTGCTACATCCTCTATGTTCCGTCTGCGGCTGTGAAAACAAGTGAAGCACATGTGTCTGCTCTGAGCCTTTCAGGGATGTAAAGATTGTGGATTTGGGGACTTCAGTGAGTTCACATTGACAGTGGAGTCTCGAAGGCGTGAGAGTCGAGATGTTTTTGAGATATCTGATCATGCATGTGGTATTAATTCTGCTTGACGTTGGTGTTTATGTTGTCATTTTTTGCATGCACTCATTTTAGATTTTGTGAGACTCTGTGAGAAGAGACATTTGTGATTTGTGAGTTCTCAGAGATTGTTAAATGGTCAGAAAATTTTAAGCACCTATATTTACTTCTCTTTCCCATCTCAAGATTTCTGCTCTTGATTTTGTCCTGTACTAAAACATCCTGACAAGAACTTATGCTCACATTCTTACCAGTCCTAGAGAAATGACAGATTGTCTGCTCGGCCTCGCTGCCAGTTCACTTCTCTACATCATGTGTTCTTGTACTACATCAAGTTTATATTCCCCGGGAAAACTTGTTCTCTGACACTGCTGTGAGAAAGAAATCATGTCTTTTTTTTTTACACAGCGCTGGTTTGAGCGCGCTCAGTGCTTGTTTCCAATGAATCACCTGGACAGAGTGTTGTTCTCGTGTTGCGTCGGTCAGAAAGAAGTACCGGAGGGTATTTAGAACAGTGAGTACACCACCTACATGTCCACTTTTTCTTCCATATTCTGCATGAAAGTTTCTCCTGAAGTGTGAATCATGGTCTGAAACTAAAACTGTTCTTCTTGCCAAACTGCTCCCTTTCATTCAAGCAACTGAAGATTTTGTTCTGAATTGTTGGAACAGATTTTTTTTTTTTTTTTTAACCAATGAGTGAAATATACAAAAGCTAACAAGCTGTATTGTTGTAAAGTATGTTACCGCCATTAGTCCCCACTTGCTGCTAAATCGTGTCAGTCCTTGCACCATCCTTACTTTTCTTCTCGACATCTTGTAGCCACATCTGCCTCGTGCTGCATCTGGCTTTGACCTTTGTCTGTTCTGACCTTGAGTTTATGGATCACATTTGTCTGATATGTTTCCGCTCTGAGTGCCTTTCTGTGTACTGAAGCTTGAGCCTGCTTCTGCCTCAAGTCATGCGTTTGATCAGCATTAGCTTTGTGGATAGGTTTGTGTTAAAATACAGCGGTGGCCACTACGTCCTCAGTCCAGCTCTCAGAACTGCTGATTATCTGCTTCTGGGTACGTTCTGCAGGCCCTGATGCTCAATTACTGCGATTGGTGTGCGAAAGTCACAATGATTCTTCGTAATTCTCAGGTTGATTTTTTTTCTACCTTGTGCTTTCCTGTTATAGGCCACATTTACACGACAATGTTTTTAAGTGAAAACGAAAAACTTCGGTTGCATTTTACGGTTCTGTTTACACAACAGTGTTGGAGCAACTGAAAATGCAACCTTTTGAAAACAGTTCCCAAGGTGAAACTTTTTGAAAATGCTCTGACTCTCTGGCCCTGTAAACCAAAGAAAAAAACACTACTTTTTTGAAACACTGTTACTGTGCATGCGCACCATGGCTGTAGTAAATAGTTCTCCTGCACATGCACAAGTAGATGGACAATAATAACAACGTTCACCTCCAGAGTGTCATGGCTCCCGGCTCATATTCTCCTGGAACTTGGGATTCACCCTTAATAGCAGTGCAACTTGCTCATCTGTCCATATCAGTGTATGTGTACTCACAATTGTTAATGTTCTCTGTGCACAAGTGTTATTTCATTTCAAAAACAAACAACTGCACTCACTAGTAGTGGCGTAGTATGAAAGCTACATCATTTTCTGTGTTTCTGATGTTTCCGCTTTAATGGACAGAGGGAGTAAGGGAGTGAGTGGTATTGAGGTGCTGGTGTGGCCGTTTACACATCAGGTAGATAGTAGCTAAAAAATGAAACAAAGTGACACCAAAACAGATAATTATCATCAAATCATCTCTAATGTCTTTGTTTTATTACCAGGTATATTTTTGTACTGTTTAAAAAAAATGCCCTCAGTCAGTTTCATAGACTTTCTGTCCAGTTACTCTGATTTTCAAGTTCAACAGTGAGTGTTTGAAGTTATCTGGTGACTCTAAAGTGCCTGAAGGCCTGTGACGGACTCTGTGATGGACCGCCGTCCTTGACCACCACCTTCTCCCACAGCCAGCAGGGTTTTATCAAAATACATCAGCTATCAAATTCAGCTCACATTTAATATGGAATCCCCTAAATATTTAAATTACATCTAATTCGTTTAGCCAATAGAAATTAAACCTATTTACAAATGCGCTTAAAAGACTTGTTGCAGCATTTTATTCTTATATAGAAAAAAAATCAACATGTATGACGGATTTAACAAATGTCTTTGCAAATATTATTACACTATTTTCCACTGGGAGTCATGGATGACAAGATGGTTCACACTGTCGCTTCACAACAAGATGAGTCCAAACTGGGACAAAGCCCTTCTATGCAGTGTTTGCATGTTCTTCCTGTGCTGTGGTCCTCTATGAACTCTGACTTCCTCTCATAATTCGATGCTGGTATTGGCCCTCTGTATGGCTGATCGGGTGTTTCTGTCTTTGACAACTCTGTGATGAACTGATAACGAGTGTGACAGGCATTCAGATGAAGAAGCGTGTAGCACATGGATTCATAGATAAAATTCAAGAAAGGATCAGTGTGCAGTGGTTTGGACTGTCATCTCAAAAAAAGAGTCTTCTGAAGCTATTTATATGGATTTTGCATGTTGCACTAGCAGTGGTTTCGTTTTTCCATCGATTAACATTCCACTATGTCTTATTTAGTGACTTTCAGTCATTCATAAGTTTATGTTTCCCTGTCTTTCTTTACCCTTTTTTCATTAGTTTCTTTTTGGGTTTTTTTTGGATAGGCTTCAGCTCCCTGCCACCATTGTGTGAATACCATTTGTACAGAAGACTAATGGGGTAAAAAAAAAAAGTCATTTCTCTTTCTAAAAGATGCAAACGCTGTGTGTACGGGGCGGCTGTAGCTCAGTTTGTCCAGCAGGTTGTTGTTGCAGGTTCATTTCCCCCATCATACCTTATCCATACGGCAAAGTGCCCTTGAACAAGACACTCAGGCTGAGTATCTGAGGCGAGACCGCGGATATATTGGACGAGGCACGTTGGAAATAGAGCCTCCAGGTAAAAAGGAGAAGGGGAAGTTGTCGGAGAAGATTCATGGATGCAGTGAAGGAGGATATGAAGGTGGTTTATAAAAGAGGGGAGGAGTGCAGGGTTCCTGCCTCAGCGGCTCCACATGCAGCTGGAAAGCTTACTTCAGTTGATATTCCTGGAGCCCGTCCACACAAATCATGGCTGTTACTTCCGAGAGTTATGTTAACCTTCAGAGTTTTGTGAAGCAATAACGTGACATATCACACACCTTGGTTTCAGTCATTACTCTTGCTTCTCTTGCAGTCCGACCCTGCTGGGTGAGACGGCCCTCGTCGGCTTCCTTCGGTTCAGATTTCCCTTCCAGTTTGGGGACTCTTGAGCACATGCTCTGGCTGGCTGCACTTATAACTCCTTCCAGCTCCAACTCAAAGGATTTCATGACTTTCCTCTTGACATCGAGTCTCCTGGTGGGAATGTAGCCCCCCCCACAACAACAACAACAGGTACGCCAATTTCATCATGACTTTGACTAAAATGAGAGTGGGAGGCTCCCTCTCTGAGCTAAGTCTTGGCTCACGCTCACTCTTCAGGTTGCATTAGCAGTGCGGAGGAGCGTTAGTCGTGCTTTTGTTCACGGCTGCATTTGATCTGCAGTTTTTTTTGTCTGTTATTCCGTGTGACAGCGCTGTGCCATTAAACACATCCATGCAGTGGGCATATAAGATAAGCTTCCCCGTGCTTCACGACCGGGTAATGATAGTAATGATCCAGAACAATGTTGCCCGTGGTGAATGCCTTCCAAGGATTAGCTAATGAATTTTCACCGGAAGCTGGTGGAGTCACTCGCACACTCGTTTCACACAAGCCATGCCCTCTTCTTCTTGCCTTTTTCAGTCAGCATTGGCAGAAATCAGCAGATTATGCTGCCAGTTATGTGTCTCAGCACAAGACAAGTGTAGAAATACATATATTCTGGCTTTGCCAGCGAGTAGAAAAGTGAGTAATGTGTGACAAAAGCCATCAGTGTGTCTGCATGGAGCTTTCTCACAGCAATATCCAGGTAATTAAAATGGTTTTTCACACAAAATGACACATAGCACAACAGATTTTGTGCCTCTCAAAAAAAAAAAAAAAAAGAATCTGGATGAAAACAGATACACTGATGCAATGCTTCTCAACAAGGGAATCGCTTTGTATTTATATCCTTGTAAAAGTGCTGTGTGGCTCATGGCTGTCGATTAAAGTTGTGAAACCAGCCAAAATAACGGAGGGACTCCTTTCACTTTTCTTTCTGTGAAATGCGAAACTTATTCACACGTGTCTCCTGTGCTTCAGTCTCTCGGGGAGTAGGACGATCCATTCAGCTCCACCAGAACCGAAGAACGAGCCAAATGCTGCGGATATGAAAGAAAAAGCCTGTAGTGTAATCAGTGAATGCCCAATACAAGCGGATCAGATTCACTGATGCAGCACACTGCACCAAAGAAGCTATTAGTTTCACCCAGAAGTGCATAATAATATAATTATATTTGTGTTAAATTTGATAACGGCACGGCCTGTGCCAGATTTTTTAGATTAAAATGTGCTTATGATTACAGAAAAGTATGTTTTCATACCAAGTCACAAGTCTAATGTCATCCAGGTTTGCTGATGTAACACTGAAAGGATTCAAAATTTAATCTGATTGTGAATAAACTGTGACTTATTTTGATCAAACTATAAAAATATATATATATAAATCACCAAAGAAAGCCACTTGATGTGAGACAAACTTTAGTTAATGAAATAAAGAAACTTTATTTACCTGAATTTTAAATAAGGTGAAAAAAACCCTATTAATTCACACTTTGTCAAAGCATCAGGGACTCACAGCAGAGCTGCTCCTTGTTAGTAGGTTATATAAGCTGTTTTTGTTGCTGCTTCCTCTCTTCATTCATTAATTAATCCGTTTCTTTCAAGAACAGGTGTTATGCCAAGTTCTGCATCCCTGCTGAAGTGCTGTCCCCTCAGGGAGTGCATGCAGCAGAGCGCTGCACTTAATAAGAGAATGAGTTATCGGACTGATCCATGCTGGGCTGACAGCTCAACTCAATGTGTCACGGTGATACAACTATGTACTCACCGAACGATTAAAATTAAGCAGCTCAACACATTGTAATGTTTGTTCAATACTTCATATCCATGCGTGAATCCATCTTCTAGACTGCTTCATCTATTTCAGGCAAGGCTGCAGAGCGCTGGAGCTGATGACAGCTGATTATGGGTGAAGGCAGGTCTCGCTCTGGACAGGCCATCGGTCCGTCATGGGACAAACACAGAGCCGGGGGTCTGGCCCACATTTGAAACCATAACAGGGGCAAGATGGCGCAAAGAAAGAAAAAGCTAAATCCTATGATGGTTTAACCAGACAGTCACAATTAGTGGAAATAGTTAACCTGAAATTGCTAAACAGCTTAACTTGAAAATGTAGCCTAAGAACAAAGACAACAACAAACCCATGAAACAACCACAACAGGCTGAAATGTCTGAAATGTCTAGAACTGCTAAAATGAGGAAAACATGTAAGATGACTAGAACATGCTGAAATCGTCATAATTGCTCCACGAACAGCCAAAATGGCAAAAACTAAACTATATTGCATAAATCTCTTTGAGGAAGTTCCCTTTTCTGCATTTATTAATTTTATTTGGATGTGGACAGCAGCCACATTAAGGTGCTCTCAGGTCAAGGGTCATGTTAGGGACTCACAGTGGAGAGTGCTGTGGAATACCATAGATACATACTTTTTTAAGCGAGAGGGAAATTTTACTTTTCAGCATCTCACACACAGCAACAAAAGAACAAGAAGAACACTCAGGTTAGTACATTGAACACTTTTCATTTTAAAATCTTTAGAAATACTGAATGCATTAAAGGTAAATAGTTGTATTTATGAAGGTTGCCTAATATCTAATGCCTAAATTAACTCAAATAAAACTGAACTGCTTTCTTAAATAGCCAAAAGAACTAAAATATCCACAAACAACTATCAAAAAACATCAGAGCTTTCCAACTGAAGTTCTTCAATTGCTAAATATAGTAAAACTTTGCCTACACAGCCTGGATCTTCTTTGCTGTTTTGATTCTGAAGGTTAAAAATGTTCTGATGGGGTCAAGTTGTCTTTCAGGGTTAAAGGTTGCAGACCTGGTCTGTGAGCTCCACACTGCTGTGAGCTGGTATCAGGGATCTGGGATCTGGGATGAGGGAGGGGGCAGTCCCACCACCGGCAGCCTTTAACAGGCCGGGCGGTGCGCGATGGGAGGTTCACAGGCGGCGCTCGGTGCTGCGCAGCGGCGGCTGGAGCGGTGCCGGGGCCGGACGCGGCGGGATGCTGCCTGTGACAGCGGAGCGCGGCTGATAATGAGCGCCTTCAGTACGTGCTGCGATGGATGAGGAAGGTCTCGTGCCAGCGCAGAGCCGGGGAACACTGAGCTGTTGTGTCCGCGATGGTGGCGCCTCCGCGCGCTCTCCCCGCGGCTATCCGGACGAGGGACGGCGGCAGAGAAGGAGCGACACGGAGGCGTCCGGATTCGCACGGTTCCCAGTGTGAGGAGGAGAGATCTGCGCGGGAGTGAGGGAGCAGAGACATGGAGAAGCAGAGCCGGGTCCGCGAGGACATGTCGGCTTCGAAAGAGGACAAGCGCAAAGAGAAGAAGCCCAAATCCGCGAAGCTCTTCAGGAAGAAATCGCTGAAGTCCGTGGGGAGCTTCGTGAACAGAATCATCAAAACTTTGGGCACTTTCACGCACTTTGGAGACGCGCAGGACGCGGAGGACGACGACGGGGGGTTCGGAAATGGCGCACCGTGCACCCTCAGCGCCGGCTCGGGGATCCTCAAGGAGGACGTGCCGGTGGCCAGAAGCGCCCCGAGCACGTCCTCCTCTCTGTGCACCGGCAGAGAAAAACTACTTTCCCAGTACGGGGACAAGATCCCCGGCGTGCTGGGGCTGAAGAACCACGGCAACACCTGCTTCATGAACGCCGTGGTGCAGTGTCTGAGCAACACCGACCTGCTGGCGGAGTACCTGGGCTTGGAGCGCTACCGGACGGACCCGAGCCCCCCCGCGATCAACGGCACGCTGCGGGGCGCGGACACGCGGCTGGCCCGGGCGGAGGTCACCGCGCAGCTGGCCGCGCTCGTCCGGGCTCTGTGGACTCTGGAGTACACCCCGCAGCTCTCCGTCGACTTTAAGGTAAACCCGAAGCGACGCGCCGCCGCCGCAGCTGCAGGTGCTGCTCGGTGCGCAAGATGCGCAACGCAGCGCAGATGCGCCGCGACGATCCACATGCATATTCATGTGCACAACTGGGATTGAGATAAAGTGGGTTAAGAATGCAATGTGAATTTATGTTCCGCAAAGCTGGTAAATATGGATATTCACTCCAAAAAAACTGACAGCCCCAATTAATTCATAAAGATTTTCCAAAGAGCAGAAACTTTTTTTTAAAACAAGATATAAATAGATATCAAATGCGTAATAGCTTGTAGTTATTGCAAATTAAATCTTTCTTGCAACAACACTCAACAATTCTAGTGGAAAAGTTTTGTGTTTTAGGGGTTAATTTCCATAACAATGGTGCCGAAAACACTGCTTTTTGAAAACGCCTCCCAAGGTGGAACTTTCTGAAAAAAAATCTCCATCTCTGCCCTCTAAATGGGGAAATACAACTATTCTGAAATGCTGCTTCTGCGCATGCGGACCACCAGCATAGTAAATAGTTATGCACATGAGTGAATGGACAATAACAACAATGGCAGCCTCCAGAATGCCATGACTCCCAGTCCATAGTCTCCTGGGACTTTAGTTTTAGAATTTCAGCATTTCTGTCTTTTCTATGTAAACTGACATCTTTTGCAAAAGCTGCTTTGTAAAAACAATGCTTTTCTGAAACAAAAACAGTTTGTTTTCATTAGAAATGTTTTGTAATCAGGGCCTCACTGACACAGCGAAGCTGAGGCAGAGACCCCGGTTCTAATAATCAGTTTTGACAATTTAGAGTTTTGAATTATAGAAACATAAAAGCTGATCTACGCCGTACTCACATTTGTGAAGCTCAAAAACCATACAAATCACTGCCGCTGTACAGTTTGAAGTTTAAAATAGCCTGATTACAAATGGTATTATTCACTTAATTTTGTCTTAATCAACAAGGAACAGTATATACATGCATTGTAAATTCATGCAATGTGGAAGAGACAGCACACTTGTTTATGAATTTATCAACATTGTGCAGTTAGCTAATTCAGTCATTTCATACCTGGTGACCACAGAGCATAAGAAGACAGTAATGAGAGTAGCTAGGAGTTGGGAGTTTGTACTTATTGCTTATCATTATCAGAATATTGCATATTCACTGAACATCCTGCTGCCTTATACAGCATAGACCAGGGGAGTCAAATGCATTTCAGTTCAGTGGACAAAGTGAGCCAGATTTCATCTTGAGTGAGCAGGATTGATAATAACCCATAATGCCGATATCGAACTTTCATGCCGATAGCTCAGCTCGGGAAATTTCTTTAAAAAAGTAACAATGTTTTCTGTAATCTGCTCGGTTGCTTGTGGGATGGTTTTGGCCTTATGTTTGACACTCCTGTTGGAAGATTGCATTCTTTAAAGGTCTTTGCAGTTTCATGTTAGAGAACACATCTATGAAATTGTTACACACATTTTAGATGTATTTATCATAGATTTATGAACTCTGTCGCTCTAAAACGCTCTTTTTTTAAAATATCTTAAAAATCTGTTAGCAGTAATTCAAGCTAATAGAAGGATGCCTACTGCTGTTTTTATTGCCCCTGGTTCATTTCTTTTAGCAATGTGTCACTGCCATCAGCTTTTCAAGTTTTTTTACTGAAAGGTTCACAGAACTCATTCATCTAAACTCCACACTTCCTTGTTTAAATGCTCTCCACGTATTAACATTGAACACACATTTTGTTTTGTCCCTACTCATATTATAAAGCAGTATTTTCAAATAATCAAATAGTGTTTATTTCAAGATGAGACTTTTTTTTTCAGTTTCCAAGAAATTGTGGGTGTCCAGATATCCTGGGTCCTCCTGTAATTTCTACCTCTGGTTTACTACTAAGCATTATTAAAAAGGTCAGGCCAGCTTCACAGTTATTACCTGAACACCTACTTTTGCATTATTAGCTTGTTGGTACCTTAAGTGCAGAGTAGTCAAACATAATCACATGTTATTCACACCGTGTGCCATAAACACAGCGCTGAGTAGCCAGAATGTCCTGTTCGGATAAAACAGAGGTGTTGCAAGCATTGCATCATTTGATATAATAGTACAGCACTTCTCCGCCTCCCACGGGCAATAACAAGTATGCAGCGCTCTGCCCGTGTGACTTCAATGTTTCCCTGCCAGGCGATAATGAGGCTGCTGCTTCAGTCACAGCGGTGTGAGGCCGCGGGGTCAACAGGTACCTGCACTGATCACACCCCGCCGGCATCCTCTCCTGACGAGGAGCCGTGTGTGGTGACTCAGAGCCAGTCGAGCGCCCGGCTTTGTAATTGTCGCTGTCGCAGCAGGTGAGCGCGGAACTGTAAATTTCAGGATTTAAATGTGCTGTGATGCAAACTGGGGGCCCAATTTAATAAGGTCCTGCTAAGAACAGGTGGTGTTTACAGGTGGCAGGCGGTTCGCAGGTCGTCATCTAAACCCTGTTTACACGATAATGTTTTCAAGTGTTTTTGGTGTTTGTGTATTTGTTTGTATGACAACAATGCTCAGAACCACTGAAAATGCACCTTTTTTGAAAATGACTCCTCATCGAAAATGCGCCAACTCCATGGAAACTGGGGAAAACGCAACTTTTCTGAAACGCTGCTACCAAGTATGAACACCACAGTTGAAGTTAAGATTTCTTATTCACATTTGCCAGTAGCTGGACAATAGTCAGCAATGGCAGCCTCCGAAGTGTCATGACTCCCAGTCCAAATTCCCCTGGGACTTGGTAGTTTCGTAGCCGAGGGTCACCTTCATTGTCTGTCCATACGAATGTCTGTGTAGTCCCCGTTTACACAACAACAATCAGAAGGAATCTGTATTGGTTGCAGGTCTGCAGATAAAAGCCATGGGGAGCCAGATGAGGAAAATACCTCTCGTCACAATAACAGCACTGAGTCAATTTGCATTTTTGTTTCAAACGTGTTAAATATCAACATAATCATAAAACACAAGCATTCTCAGATGTTGATTATCTTGTGCTCCTCCCAGTATTTTGCTCGATTTGGGAGACCCACCCACTGTTCCTAAATCAGGAATACAAACGCACTGAATGGATGTTGAATCATATTTTCTTCTATTCAGAGTGTGCACTCAGTATCACTTTTGCACCCATTTTTTAATGCGCCTTTCGCAGATCAGTCCTCATGCTGGTACAAGAAAGAGGCACTTCCTGCTTGAGAATCATCCGTCCCTTAGGAGAGGGCTGGAACACAGCACCATCAGGAGACCCTCAGGCTATCTGTGCTGGTGACAGGAGTGAATGCGGGTGCAACTGTACTTTATCCGCCCGCAGCTCCTCACTCTGGATTTCTCTGAGCCGGAGTTCAGGGCAAGAAGTAGATAATATGGAGCGGCGAAGAAAGACACTCACAATAGATCTATTCTTGGAAATGCTAATTACTCTGCAAAGATGACTGCTGGAATATCTTGACCCCTGCTGCAAAGACGCTTTCATGATTTTCTTTTCTTTTTTTTTTTTTTTTGTCACACTTGACTGCGTTATGAGGAAACCACCTGAGAAGCCAGTGAGCGCTTTAATTTTGATGCAGTGTGAGGTATTTGTTACTGATGCAGAGAATCAGTTTTAACATGGATTAGCTTGTTGTTCCTCGAGTTTTCTCCATCTGCTGTCCCCTGTCAACCGGCGGTGGCACTGCCAATAAATCTCCCATGGCTTCCTCTCCCTCTTATCTTTACTGGAGTCCAATATCACCAGTTTATTGCGTAACAATCAGGGGGAGCGGCGTGCAGACGCCTTGCCAAGAATATCGGAGCGATTAAAAGAGGAAAACACTCCCAATTCTGAAAAGATGCTTCCTGTGTTGAAGCGCGCACACGCAAACCCACGGCTGTGGCTTGAGACGGCAGGAGGTCCGGGGTTCGTGCAGCTTAGGCCTCCTGAAATTGCCTGTTGAGTAATACCACAGCTGCCTGGAGGGAGGCATTATAAAATGATCAGATCGCTCCGAGGCTCGCGCCTGACAGGCTGAATTAGCTCCCGGTTGCGGGAACTCCAGACAGCACAAACCACTTAAACACAATCCTCCAAAAAGGATGGGTCTGTTTAGATGGCTCTATTAATCTGCTGGTTTTCCGGGGTGATTGTCAGGCTTCGCAGGCCTCTGGAGGTTGTGGGGCCACTGAAAGGTTCAGCTAAAGCGAGGCAGATTAAAAGGACTATCGAGCCTCATCACATGAATTTTAAACAAAACTGAGAAAACTGCAGGTGTTTAAAGGAATCCCCCCCATATTTTTTTTTTGTCCTGATGCTGATAGACTATGAACAGGGTCTTCATCCTTGTGGAACCAAAAGTTCCACAAAGTTAATGAATAAGCCGCCGTCTGCTCACTCAGGTCAGTCGGCTGCAGGAAGCAAGAACAACAAAGTCCTGCCGAGTACCTGGATCTCTGCCACATTCCTGCACCACCTGGCTTATAGGACAATACAGGTGGAGGAGGGAGGCAGCTTTGTGGGACGCTCGCGAAAGATTAAGTAACACCGGGCTACTTTGTGTTGTTTTTTTGCGATTGCCAACAGTGTGTCCGGTCCTGACCGCTCACTCGCCCACAAGTGTTCCTGTGACTTTGCATTTGAAAGGTTGACTTTCCTCAACCTGGGAGCAGATGTGGGCTTTTGATCTGGACCGCTCTCATGCGTTTTCTGACCCCCCCGCCCCCCCGCAGGCTTGGTGTGTTTGTACAGAGGGGCCTGGGCAGGGACAAAGCCTGAAACTCAAACAGTTACTCAACATCAAATTTACTGGTTTTCATAACACGAGAGGCCTGAGAAAGAAGAGGGGAGTGGAGAGGATGAGTGGACTGGAATGTCCTCCTCCCTCCGGTGCCGCTGCCTCACTGCTGGGGTGGCGGTAGTTTACTCACTGCTGTGTGTCGAGATTCACCGTCACCGTGTTGACTTTGAACAATCATTTATGTAGCTGGGTGCAGAAAGTCATGTGGCCTGTTAATGTTGTACTGGCAGCGGGATTTCGACAAGTTCAAGCTATTTCAGCCATGTTGGTGTCAGAGGTGAAATTAGATATTGGTCAGAAAGTTTCTGCATGCAGCCCAGTTTAGCAGCTGGACTCTGTTACTACAGAGCCACACTGTTGTAATTTGTCCAGAAATTTGGAGGTTGCACCAGTCCTTGAGGCCATGTACATTAATGCATCAGCCTTGTGTCTGAGCTGCACAGAGAGCTGGACCATTTTCCTCTTCAGCTTGGAGGACGCAGACTTTATGACCTCCCCGGAGTTCATCTGAAACATGTCGGGCGCCGCAGAATTCAACAGCATCCATGCGTCGTGTTTATTTCTGCTTGCTCCTTTGCAATAGTTTATGGCTTCAGGATGAACTGCTGTGCTCACAGAGAATGGTTTTTGGAAGTATTGGTCATTCATCACTTTTTTACTTAAGTCTTTTAACTATATAATCGACTTAAGATAAATGAGTTAATAAATAATCCACAGAATGGGAGCGTCTTGTTCAGTAGAGCAACATTTATCATTTTCAACATTAGTTTCCTGTCTTGCTACTATTTTCAGTTGGACACAAATTTAAAATGAGCTGCAAATAATGATATTTAGTTTTTAGTTACATTTTAAACAGTATCCACACTTACCTGGATTTTAACTTGTTAATATATTTTAAACTGATAAACCGGTTAACCACGAAATGCACTGACTGTTTGGCCGAGGCATTAAGAACCTGAAAGTAAATAACAGAGCGGTGAAAATAAACTGCATTATTTCATAAAGGGTTCAAAGCTTAATGTAGAAGGGTGAATTTTTAAAGAGTGCCAAAATGATGATGGTCTCATTTTGTCTTCAGCTGGATGGTTATACACATTAGCAGGGGCCAGCGTCCATTACGCCACAGACGGCAATAAAAAATCTCTTGGCCTTTTCCAACCCTCAATTATATCACTGAGACAATTGGCACCTTCAAAGGACTGATGGTAATTACTGTTATTGCCTTGGTCTAATGACTGACTACACAAAGGTTTTAGGTTGGTGCGGGTCACGGTGCACGGTTTATATCAAAGAGTTTCTTCAAAGCCAGTCTGGATGTTTCAGAGTCGCTGACTTTTTAAAGGCCGATGCGTCAGATCTCGCGTTGCTGTACAGCGACGTACATATTTCAAGTTGTGGACGCTTCATCTAAAATGTGGGTGAAAGTTTGAGTCTGTCTCGACTCAGAGGTGTACCATCTGTAACCGCAAAAAGAAAAGCAAAAAGCAAATATGTGCTGTAAACACACGGCTTTAAAAAAAAGTGCCTCCGTGCCTGTCTGGCTCTTGGTTTTCATGCTGCTTCTGCTGCTCCACACACACACACCAAGCTGTCCACTCCTATGAGCCCAACATTTCTACTGATGCAAACTTTTTGCTTGCTCTGGCTAACTTATCTCACAGCTATCATAGGAATCTGGCGTTTGATGACAGCGCCCATCACTTTCTGGCTTTCTTGAGATCTACGAGGCGAAGGGAAGCTTCCCTTTCAAGACGAGATCACAGGACGAGATTAGAGAACTTTATCACAGCCGAGGCTCCACCACTAGCTTTTCTGCGTTGAGGAGTTTTTATGTTCACTTTTTGCTCTTGTCTGCGTCTTTGAAGATGCGGTTCTTCCTCCGCATCCAATTAGTTGTTACCCTGGTCATGCTGAATGCCCGTCTTTTAATGTTTTGCAGGGAAAATTTGCTGAAGTGTATTTTTGAAAGGTCTGCTCTGTCATGTGTAAAAAAAAAAAAAAAAAAAAAAAAACTACACCAAATCAGGCATAACATTATGAACACTGTCTGATATTGTGAAAATCCCTTTTTTGCCACTAAACTTTCCTGATCTGTCAAGTCGTGGACTCCGTTAGACCTCTGAAGGTGTATTGTTGTATAATGATGTTCGCAAGAGATCCTTTGATTGCATGTTGGGACCTTGATGGGACGACATGAGCCTTTTTCAGTAGCTCGGATTACACCTCCTTTAAGACATATTGGCATTTGCCAACAACCAACAAGAGCTGTAATTTTGAAGATAGAATTTATTGATTTATTCTGTCATCTATCCATCTCGTGTATGCCCTTAACAGACTCAGTCCAATCCTTGTGTTTGATCTTTTTTTTTTTGCTTCAAACATAACTTTGAGGTTAAAATCATCCATCCATCCATTCTTCTTTAGATTGGATGCAAGTATCCAACAGACTCACATCTTTGTTATGCAATAACTCAGGAACACTTCAAGAACTTTCTAACACAATAGTCTCAGATATTCACCTGGATTTAGGAATAAACTGGTTTACTTGTGGTCTCTTTTGTTCACTACAAACATAAAAAGTGACTGAAAAGATCTCAAGAAAGAAGTAATTAGTATTTGGTGTTTAATGGCCTGCGTGAACGCTCGTTTGCCTCTTTCTTATTAACACTATAGCTTGTGAAAGCCTTGCATGATTGAGATAATTGTGTCAAATGCAAATAAGAAAATAGATATTTAAAATGCTTGAAAAAGAAAATGAAGGAGAAAATTACAAATTTTCCTCAAAATCTGTGTAAATGTAGAACTGGACCCTAGACCTGGCTTAACATCAAGGCCACTTCTTACATGACATGAGTGTGAACAGGCGTTAATGTAAGCTGCATCTCGAAGCGAAGCATTTGATCTGAAGCAATAATTAGGTCCACGCTTTAGTCTAAGCTCTTGCTTAGCCTTCATTCAGTTAATCTCCCTTCTTTCTTTAAATCAAACTCGCTGTATGGCTGCGAATCATCGACGAAATCCCTGAGCAAGAAAAAAAAAAAAAAAAAGCCAAAACCTGGTCTCTGGAAAGTAATTCCAAGTCATTAATGTTTCCATCGCCACAACTGGCCATTCGTAAGAGATGAGGCCTTCCAGTGTTGTTTGTGGAGGTATTCTGCCCAGGAGTGCTGTGACACACTCTCTTACGTCTGTGCGCATGGATCTCCGCCGTACAGCTGCTTTGAGCTCCCGTTTGGCCTCATCCTGAGAAGCTAAACATAAAGGTGTGACAGCCATGCGAGCATATTAGTGATTATAATCTATTGTCGCCTCTCTCAGAATCTTCTCCTCCTTCAGGCTGCCAGCTGCACTTCATTTTGATAATTCCTCGTCAAATCAAATTTAGCGCTACACATGTAATTCCACGTTACGGTGTGAGAGATGAAGTCGTCTTCAATCAGCTTTTAAATCAAAAGCTCTTAAAACCTTCTGTCTTCCATTAAAAAAAAAAAACTAGGAGTGTATAGTGTCTTGAGAGGAATGTAACAGTAATTCCCTCTTTCCAGACAACAAAAAATTAACAACAGTGTTTTTTTTTTTCTTCTAAAAGTCCTAGACAAAAGCCTGGTTCTCTAAATCCAAACTCTGAATTGAGTCTGCTTTAGAGGAGGCGAGGGAAGCGTGAAGAGCACAGAGTGCAAATTTGCAATTCTCTGACTCGTCTGATCGGCGTAGTGTGGAGAAGGCCGTGTTAAAGCTGGCCATTCAGCTCCTGAACACACTCTTGAAACCAGTAAACAAGCCGTGCATGAGATTTATGAGAGAATTATGCAGAAAAGATACTGAACATTGAGCAAGCAACCCATATTTTGAATAAAACTTTCTTTTAAATTAGAAAAAGGTAATGAAGTGATCTCTCTTGCAAAATTAGCTTTGGGAAAAAAAAGACAACAGATGATGTGATTTTTATTTTTTTCTCATCAAAGCATCAACAGAAAATCACAATTATGTCATAATTATGTAGCAGCGGCAGAAAAAATGACACTTTCATGTTTTTGTTTTTGTTTTTGTTGATGTTGTTGTTGTTGGTTTGCAGGCTATCGTGTCCAAGTATGGGTCGCAGTTTCGGGGTAATTCCCAGCACGACGCCCTGGAGTTCCTCCTGTGGCTGCTGGATCGCGTCCATGAAGACGTCATCCTGGCCTCCCACAACAACAACAACAGGATCAAAGCTCCGGGAAAGGTAAGCCAAATCAATCCTGATACTTTACTTATATCCTAATAAAATTGTTCAATTCTTAAGATGTGACTTTTTTTTTTTGTATTTATTGTTTTCACCAGTGATATTCTTTCCAGTTTTACTACTGAGGAAGTTTTTATCAGGACTGTTTTTGCAATCTTCCATCTACAGAGTGCATCTGATTTTCTGGTAGTATGAATTTACTTAGTGGAACTTCATGGCACTGTTAACTAAAATCCTGCATAAAAGTCTGCTAAAATGCAGGTTCATGCGTTTTGGATGCATTTTCCGGGTGATTAACTAAGAATAACACCAAGAGTGACATCAGGTGCAAACAGGAATATTGAAGTGAGGATTGTGTGCCTTAGACTTGTTTACACGACAGTGATCTGCATCACTTGCATGTTCATTTTCTCGTGTTCACCCCTGGTAGAACCCCTATCAGCACAAAACTGTGGGGTTGGACATGTTAGTTATTACGTTTATGAAACACGGAGCGTTAAAGCAAATGAGAAATCGAGGAAGCGATCAGTCACAACGTCAAAAATTTGTGGTTAAACGCAGAAAATATCTAATGATGAAGTCCGCAGTCGAAATCTGTGGTGGGGAAATGAGTCTCTCTCTCACAATAACAGCAGCTGGTTTGCACCACCTATAAAAACATGGTTAAAACAGACGCAGTAATAAACAAGGCGAGTGCGTAGGAAGCACACATCGGGGCAGAAATGCTTTATTGCCCCAGGTGATTTATTTACCGTGCTCACTAGAGGCTACAAAAAAAATCTGTCTTTGTTACACAATGAAAAAAGTAATAATAAAGACTATTTGGTTTTGAAAATCTCACTACTTTACCAATGGTTACCTGGGCTTTTTAAATCTCTCATATTGTCAAGAATCCTGCTGCTCATCCCAAAAATGCATCTTTTTTTTTTTTCATATAAGAGGAGAATCAACAGGCTTTTCAATTGTCAAGGTATTGTTATGATAGGAATATAATCAACCAAACACCACTTAGTCTGTGGTCTTTCTGAATCTTGATGTCTGCTCAGAGCCAGAGGAGAGAAAAGCACTCAGACGAGTTTCTCCGTGGACGTTTGCGTCAGTTTGTACTGAACCCACCAGGCTGCCAGGGCGCCATGAATTCAAAATGAACGATCATACCGCATGCTTAATTGATGCATTGTTAATGCATGACTCATTATGATTAAATACACGATTTAATGTATAATGCATGTGGCACTCTTACGGCTTGATGCATAGTGAAGTCGTTAGTAGGTTATGTGATTACACGATACACAAGGCGTCGTCGTTTACTGAACGTTATTTCTGTCTGTGTACGAGCAGCACAGTCAGCTGAGATTTATAGCATTTAGCACGCCGCCAACATGACATCTGACATGTAGCAGTGGTCGTGTGTGGCGGTTCGTACCTCTGCGCTTGTGCTGCATGCTGTCAAGCCGTCAGGTTGAACCTTTCTGGCCAGCCTGTCCAGAAATGCAGCGATAATTCCACCGGCAGCCTCAGCGCAGTTGGCTCTTTAGAAGTCTCGAATTTTGTCCCGCAGAGCAGTTTTTAAGCCACCATAACCAGTGTGGCAATCTGCGGTGTGCAACCTTCCTCTGTGTCTAATGCATTGCCCGGGGACAAGGAGAGTACAAGTGTGGCGATTTGGTGTTTGATTTCCTCTCAGCGTGCCTCCTCCTTGAGCGACGCCTGCAGGCATGGTGCATCCTGATACTCCTCCAGTGGAACTTTGAACTGCTCACTGCTGTGAGCCATTAAAGCAGAGTTCCCATGTATTATTAAAAACATGTTTTCACTTTTGAAATAGACATCCCTCTTCTTTTATATATATATATATATAGTTTCATTGGGTTGAGAACCGATGCACGGGAAGGCGCTCCGCTCGCCGCTGGTGAGTCATTGCAAACGGATCCACTCAAACGCGGCGCCCTTTGTTTCCCAACGCAATGATTTATTCCGATGTCTCTTCATCGTGGATTAAGATGGTGAGGTTTTGAGCTCAGGAAGTTCCCCACATTAAAGAGTTTGAGGCACGGCGCGCCCTTCCCTGTGAAATCTGCGGGGATGACATACAGCCCTGTCTTGTATTGACTGCTGTCCTCGGTTTAAAGTGGAGAAAGGGCTTGTTTTCTGGAAAGTGCTCCGTCAGCTCTGCATATCATTACACAGCCAAGGTCACGTTTTAAGATTTTGGCTTGTCTGCGGAAGTCGGTGTGCCTCCATCTCTTTGGCTTCACAGCCCCGTGACAGAGGTTCAGGTTGTACTGTTGAAGGAAGGAAGCAAGGGAGTCTGGGTTAGACTGGCTTATGTTGAGTTTGCATGTCCTTCCTGTGCTCATGTGGGCTTTCTGAAGGCGTGCTAGCTTTTTCCTCACAGTCAGGACTCACACAGGACAGCTGGTAGCTCAAAATGCTCACAGGTGTAAATTAATTGAGATTTTATTTATGCAGAACTAATTACAGCCTGTAGGGATTTACTCATATAGCACTCACATGAAACTTCTGAATGATGACTATTTGTCAGCTAACTGCATTTTGCGATCAGAAATGTCTCTTGATATTAAATGTAACATAAAATATCCTCCTTACTTGGAACAATATCTGATACCAGTTATGTATAATGACCATATATGGCACTTTTTGTTCAGGTTCGTTTCAGAATTTATATGTGAAGAAAACAAATGTGTAATTTTCTAACCAAAATTTTCACAACCCATTCCAGTCATTAATCCCTTTAAACTGAGATTAAATGGGGCCTCGGAGTCACAGGGGTCAGAAGCTGATACCAGTAATAAACCACAGTACCTGAAGAGAATCCGCACAGGGAGAGAGCATGCAAACTCCATGTATTAAGACCCACAAGACTTGAACTGGATACATTCTTGCTATGAAAGTGCTAACGTCTACACCACAACTATACTTCACACACTTTCACTGTTGTACTTCACACACTTTGTACACTTTTATTGTTGTTATACAAAAGAAATGGTCTTGTTTTTAAGGACAACATAAAGGCAGAAAACAACAAAGGGAAATTTCAAAGTAAGTTTCAAGAATTCACAGCAGTCTTTTATGTCTGAGCTTTCAGAATGTTAATAGAAAAACACATTTTGGATGCGGCCGTACTTTAACTTTGACATTTCTCTTGTGCTCCGGATGCAAACAGATTTGTTCTCTTAGTGATTTGTAGCCGTGTGAATGTGGACACGCGTTTAGCTTTTCCATCATGTACGGCGTGTGAAAGTTAAAGTTTGACTCCGGCAGTACTTCTGCAGCTCACGCCGTCTGATGTAACTACACAGTGTTTCCCTCTCCCGTGTCAGCTAAGCCGCCCTTTAATTCAGGATGAAAGTGAAGGACGAGGTGAGGGAGGATGTGACGACGAGGGTCTGGAGCGTATCTTTGAGTGCACTTGGGTGAGCGGAGGACGTGACAGGCGGCCGGGACTGGAGAGCTGCTGATAAGGTCTGTCACGAGCGCGCGGCGCCCCGGGGAAAATGTCGCCACACCTTGTTAACACCGAGAGGAGCCGGCGAGGTGTGGAGGACATAAAGCTGGATGTATTTAAGACATATTGAGATGCTGTGGACCCTGCTGGATGATGGAGTTTGCAGTGCAATCACAGAATCGTGTGATTCTGTTTGTGTTCTACTTGGATTACTATGGAATTCAGTGCAGATGTTCCCGCTGTCTTCAGGGTGAATCGTAACCATCATGGGTGATTCCTGATTTTTCATCTATTTTTAGGTCGTCTCAGAAACTGTTCCTGTGCTCAGTGATCAGCAGTCAGACTGAACAGTGGCCGTGTGTGTTCCTCGTATTGAGCTTTATGTAACACACAGCACCATGAAAGGTGAGGTGAGGGAATAGTCTTACAGCCTATCAGCTAACTCACATTCACACTGAAGCCTGGTGGTTCAATCTGTTGTTTTGCAGTGTCTTTGAGCACTGGAAGACAGTAAAATGACATGCTGTTCATAATGGATGTTCAGGATCTCGCAATAGAAGCTGTTGCTATCCGTCATGTGATTGTGTCATTGTACGGATGAATGGGTGAATGTGATCACTGCTTTGACGCGGTGGCAGTAGTGAAAACACACTCGGTCTGTTCACATATTCACATTTTAATTCAGGAGCCACACTTCAGAAATTTGTCAAAGAAATAAATAAAATCAGTTTTTTTTCTTTGAAATTTGTACAGTTTGCTTGGTGGTGTGGTGGACCAGATTGGAGCATCTTACATCTGTTTTGGCCTGAGGGCTTCATTTGTTTGACACCCCTGCACTGGAAAGTATTACATGATGTGTTCCGATACCTACAGACGCAAATTTCAGTTTACTTTTGTTTCAAAAGAAGCATAGCACAACAGCAAATAGCTAAATAAAGCTAGAAATCATACAGTTCACCTTTACAAAAAATAAAGCTTCACATCAGTCAGTGAGTCAGTAGTGTCTACACTAGTCGTATTTTTAGGTTTAAAATACCACTGTCAGGTCATTTAGGTGATGAGCTGTGAGTGGGCAGATTACAGTGTCTGTGGGTAAATGATGTCTCATCAGTGTGAATGTGGCAACATACAATAAGCATGTCTTCAAAGTTATGACAGTACTGAGTTAACGATGGTGTAGCGTTCCTCTTTAACTTATAAAAAGAATCAGAGCTGAAATTCTGGATCTGTCCTCTCGTTTTACTCCAGGAAGCAGGAATTTGACTCTGAATTAGCTGTTATTTTCCAGAAGCCTCATCTAAGCCCTTTAAACCTTGCATGCCAGCTACCTCGGGGTCATGTGAAGTGTAACATGTTTTTCTCACTCTTACCTGCGTACGGGCCTCTGGACAACACTGACCTCCACCTGACCCTGATCTGACTGCCACCGCTGTAGCCTCACAGAGGACGCCACACCGCAACTGTTCTGTTAACACCGCGGATCGGGGTTCATTTGTAAAATGACCAAAAATGTACCCTGGTAAAGAAATCCACAGTATTTCACACCTTGCGTGTGACTTCATTTATAAGATGAGCGTACTAATCTCAACCTAACAGTCAAAAACGAAGGTGAGGAGTTCCAGGGAGTCAGAAGCAGAGTGTGAGGGAAATGTTACTGGAAACATTGAGACCCAGAGCAGCTCCCATGTTATGAATCTCTCTGCAAACAGGAGTATTTAAATGAGGGTTTTGCATGCTTTAGGCTGTTTACACAAGAACGAACTGCTGGAGGTATCACTTCTTTTGCTCGGGGTGATTAAATGGAGCACCGAGACCCCACAAGCACAAAAAATGTAAAATTGTATGTGTTGGTGGATAAAGTTAGAGCGTATATTAAAGTTCTCAAATGTACCAGAGGATTCCAGAAAATAAATCTGAATTTGCTTACAAACAGAAAAACTAAATATTGGTCATGATTGGTCAGATGATGTACGACATCGAAAATATGTTATGATAAAAACCACAAACTAAAGTCGTGGGGAGCCAGCTGATGAAATGCATCTCATCAAAACACTCTGCTGCTTTTCTTCTTTTTAAAACCATTAAAAATGGATGCTGTGATCAACAACACAAGCCTTTTCAGAGGTAATAAGTCACATGGCACTTTGTATTTCAATCAATTAGCATGAACTCCTGGAACACACCTTGTTTTCAAAAAATTGCGTAAACAGGCCTAAAAGTGAAGCGAGAAGCGGTAAAACGTATCGTCGCTGCGCTATGAGGCTTTCAGTTTATGTTGGTCCTAAATCAGTTTTATGGCCGTAAAATTCAGGCAGAAATCAAAACACATTGGAAATGAACACATAGAGTGTTTCTGGGTGTGTGACCCTGTAGCGTTTTATCAGTTATTGTAAAATAAAAACACAGCGATCTTCCAAAAGCAGCACATTAGCTGTGAAGAAACACCTTGTGATTGGTGCAGAGATAATAAACACATCAATACAGCATGTGCTGTTCTGTGTCTGTCAACAGATTATAGAAAGACGTTGTAACTGCTGGAGGTAAAGCGTGGGGTGTCCGCCGTTTCGTAGTCAGTATTTGGCGTCTTTCAGTGCGACTGTGAACCCCGTCTGACGTGTTTAATTACTGATCATTTTAGAAAAATGTGGCGCTGTGTACGAGTAGATTTCTTAGCTGCTCCGTGGCCACGGTCCAGAGCAGAGAGTCTCTGGAGACGGTTGTCTCTCATGTCTGTCCAGGCCTGCTGCTATCAGCCGGGGTGGGCTTTCTGCAGACATCAAGGTTGTCGTGGATTTCAGCTTTATCGGCGAGGAAACACTCGGTCAGATAGACACTCGCCAACGAAAGGAAAATAACTCTCGCAATTTAATCTCCCCGTGAATCACGGTTTACTCCTCGCCTTATCTCCTGCCCCGTCCCCTCAGCGCTCTGACGTCCTGCACCTCTGCAGGAATGTACAGTAAGGCTGTGGTATGCAGGCTGATATCACCATCCCTCCCACAGACCAGCTCTGTGGAGGGCAGAGGGGGGCCTCGCCGAGGGGAGCGCAAGGCCGGCTGCATTCAGAGTGTGTGAACCGCGTTCCTCTGAAACTTTAAAAGCAACGCTCCGGGATCAACTTTGGTCTGGGATTAAGTTTCTTTGTTGTTATTTGCTGTGCGCTTCACCTTCTTGTTAATCTCCTCCGCAGCCAGACTGCCGGAGCTGCCGGCGGCGCTGCCTGGCCGACTGGCAGAGTCATCCAGGGTCACCGCCAGTTTACCAGTTTACCAGTCCGTGCACGTCCCCTTTCACAGCCCGCGCGCTCCTTCCTCCTCCGCGGCGAATCCAGGAGCCTGCGAGGCCGCGCTAATTGTTTTCGAGCATGTGTTGCGAGCTGCCGTTTACCGCCGGCGTGTCAGAGTACGAGGGAACACCCCCCCCCCCACACACACCTACAGTTCCTCTTCATCTGCACGCCTCTAAAGCTGACTTGGTCTTTTGCGAACACTGAGTGTGCAGCTGAAGTCAGAGTGTTTTGTGTCGGTAATGGAGGGTGACATTTTGCACACACACAACCAGACCGGCGCTACGCGCATGCTAACATTTACCGCTGCCTCTCCATGGCTTTGACTCGTGCGCCGCACATTCTCCCGAGGTTTACTGATCGTTTATCACTCAGGAAACACAGAGTGACGCTCTCTCTCTCTCTCTCTCTCTCTCTCTGTGTCTCTCTCTGTGTCTCTTGGCTTCATGAATGCAGCCCTTTGTGAGTACCGGGAAGAAAGAGACACTTGTTGTGCAGAGCGGTAGAGGTGAGGCTGCGTTCAGTGGTGTTGCGCCAGGATGAGGGAGCGGTAAGCAGGAGTGACAGTTGTAGAGATGGGGGAGTTGTAAAAGGGGAAACTGCTTTGATTCCACATGACAAAAAGGGGGGCTTCGGATAGAGTCAAATGTCGATGTTTACCAACAGCGACTGAGCGAACCAAAGGCACGTTGAACAGCACCATGCATGTGATGGTTTAAACTCGGTATCTGTGTACACACTGCTGAGCATGTCTCAGTTATTTGCAGTAATCACTGAAATTTTCGTTAAACAGCCACAATCTGGTGCAAGATGAAATGTCGAAATTTAACTGCATTTTCTTTAAGCGACTGCTCCTCAAGTGCAATACAGTGAAATGTTTGAAAACTACATCCTCCCTTTGAGACTAGAACGTTTATTGCAAGTTTTATTGCTTCTCAAAATGCAACAATTTAGCCTGAGCAGTTTTTGTCTGCAATTTTCAATCTTTTTAAGCTCATCCTGTCGGCCAATTTTGATGTTTTCAGGAGGCCAGTTTTGGCCCGCGAGCCATATATTTGACTCCCATTTGTGAGAATGCATTCTTGAGTTATGAGTCATATCTGTGCAAAAACCCTCAGGATGCACTCAAATGCGCCTTTTGCCCTTCTTTTGTAATTTTAATGGTGAATATTTGGCACATTCTAATATGAAAACGTATCGTTGTTGCATTTTCCTTTCAGAAACGTTTCACATTTACAAGTTTTCACGTTTACATCTATTGACTCTGCTGAAGACCTGCACTATTACTGATGGTGTTACTGTTACTGCTGCTATGTTTCATATTAATCCTTATACATGACTGATCCGCGGTGAGATCCTGTTGTTTTCTGATGCTGTTGGTTTGTAATAAAATCCTCTGGGCTTCAGGCAGAGTGTACGCACAGTTTAAGCCACCTGTTTTTGCAAGCGTACTCTACATAACAATGAAACCTCATGCCTCTGTCTATCTAAAGATTAGGTTTAGTTGGTCAGTAGTGCAACAGTGATGTGCTGGACCAGCAGTGCGCCCACTCACACCTCAGTCTGAGAGCAACAAGGCGAAACACGTTTGAGTAGGTGTGCAAACAGGAGTGTTTCAGAGTCACTTTGGACATTCTGAACGATCTTATTGACAGAAAACATGTCCATCTCTGGTAAAAAGCATGCAGCTCTTCCCTCTTCATCACACATGTGCACCTGGTGGGTTCAGGATTAGATATATCAGATACATGCTGAATTTAGACACACAGTGACCCAAACGTTGTACTAAAGTTTAAAACCTCTAAACCCACAGCAGTGCAACGCGCTGGTCTGTGTGTGGTCGCCGCTCCGGTTAAAGCGGGATGCAAATGTCTCTGTTGTGACTCTTGTGTGTTTTCTGCTGCGTGTGTGTTTCCCTTTCATTCTGCCTTTTGATTCGATCTGCCCCGCCAAGCTGAAATAGCTTCCTGTGGCTCGGAACCACCCAGCTGGAAAAGCAGCTTGGAGGGCAGGGTGCGAGCACGAGCAGTTTGTGTTTGAGGTCCTCCGTCACCTTCGACCCAGATCAGTGCAGATTGGTTTAGGCTCTAAGCTCCCAGCAGATGCTGAGGTGAGAAGTATCTGTGTCTGATTATTGGTGTGAACTCGTGCACTAAATCCACTGACATTTGAGAGCACATTACAGGCCCGTGCACACGACACATCTACAGTCGTGGCTCTGTTGTCTGGTGTTGATTACTTCCTGCAAGCAATTACACAATGCAATTCTCTGTGTAATCATGGAGACTATTGACTTTTTTAATTGTTTGGCTCATTGTGCAATTTAGATTAGGTATTATACAAAATATATTGGGAAATGCTATCTGAGACCTCTAAACGGTGTGTTTGGATGTTAGCACAAAATAAATGTAGCTTTTTGGGGGGGTGTTTACACAAACACAGTGCTTTCAGTCCAAGGTGGAACTTTTTGAAAACACTCAATTTTTTGAAATGGGAAGTAAGTTTTTTTTTTTTTTTTTACTGAGTTGATTCATTTTATCTGAAAAAAAGATCCCTGCATGTCTCTAAAGATGCCACTAATCATACTAATTCACGATAACTAGATGTCTGAAATCACTGTAATTTCCTTCTGTAAAATCATTAGTGTGTCTCTTCCAGTCCTGCAGGTTGCATTTAAGGTCATGTTCGCCTCCTTAAAGCAGAATAAACTGCTATAACCGTGGCACCGAGGCAGCGTCGAGCTGTCCGGCTGGTCCAGACCACACAGTGCATCACCGCTGGCTTCAGTATAAACTGCACTCATGCTCTGCTGGGAGCTCGGCCCAGACAAACCTTCTCTCATTAAGTTGTGTGGAGCTTTTAAATAAAAAGGAAACATGGTGAACGTTTGCTTTTGTGTGATTTCGAGCTCCCAGAGAGGCTACGGGAGTCTAATTACTTTAAAAGTAAAACATTCACAAGTTAAAAGTTTAAATCAGCCGCACACAGAGCGTTTTTAAAGCTTTATTCGCAGCAGATTTAGACTCAGTGTTTGAACTGGTAAAGATTTATCTCCAAACACATGCTGCTTCGGAGACAAAAATGAAGTTCTTCATCCTGTTTTGTGAAGAAATCCGGCTCACTGAGGAGACGGAGTCTCCGTTTGATAGAAAGAAATTCACTCACACACAAATCATTTCTAATCCCGCTGTGTCTGATTGGCATACGGCGCCGACCGCAACAGTTTAAATGATTCAGATTCACCGAGTGGAGGCTTTCCAGTCACTGTTTCATTTCAATCGCCTGAAACCAGGCTGACTGAGATGATTTAAACAGTTGTTGATAGAAATAATTTACGCAGGGAGGCGTGCCTGTCACGGCGAGTCCACCCCTAATGTGCTATCTCGGAGAAAATTGAGTTTGCTGGGAAGATGAATTGATTTATTTATTAAAAAAAGCAATAATTATCAATCTGGCCCAAGAAATGCCAATTTAAAGAAGCAGATAAACTAAACTTTGTGTATCTGCTGTAATCGTCCTTCTAATTAGCGCCGTGTGTATTTATTGGAGTCCAGCAGAAGCATGAGAAGCTGCGGCGTGTCCCCCGCCAACGTCTTCTGTCATTTTATCCTCATCTGTGTCGCCGAAGTCGTCAGCGGCAGCCGCAGAGGCAGGAGGGTAATAATAAAGCTCATCAGCTCAGGAGGTCGACCTGCCTTCATTAGAATTAATTTCTCCCTCAGCCTCTCCTGCTGCTCTCTTAAAGGTGGAATAAATCACAAAAATCCGGCTCCCCTGAGAAGTTCCACACCGCGGGAGAAAGAGTCGGTGTTTCAGTCAGATCTCTGTTGATGGTGAACACAGCCGTTCTGCACATGAAAAGATTATTTCTCGCTGTACTGTTCTTCATGCAATGTTCAAGCAAACTCAATATAATGTTCTTTTATACTTACGAGCTATAAATCTCAATTAAAATGTATGTATATTTTACATACATTCCAGTATACAACCATACACATAGAAGCACATGTGTACTTATGTGGAAATATATTCCACTGAGTACAAAAGAACATATATAATGAAATATATACAAATATAAGGATTTACAAGTCCACGAATGCAACACATACTATTAAAACTATTTTTTAAAATATTTTTATTAATATTTTTAAGTCACAAACACACACAACAAGCATCAGAACCCAGAGCACTTCCCCCACAAACATCAAAACACAAGTGTAGAAGGGATGCACCGGAAAACCTCAAGGCAAAACAAAGATATCAGGCAGGCAGTAGCAAGCTAAAAGTGAATGTGTCCAGATATTTCAGTTCATGCTAGTCCGTATAGACCCTTTCGTAGGCACCCGTCCTCACCAATATAGTCCAAAAAAGGATTCCAAATTTTGAAGAATTTAAGTGGATTGTCTTTCATCCAAAAGCTTATCGCTTCAAGAGGTACAAGTTCCATGGTGCTCCTGATCCAGAATGAGGTACTTGGGACAGTGTCCAATATCCAGTTGAGGAGAATACACCTCCTGGCACTGAACAGCAACACCTGAAGTAACTTCAGTGAGGTAGGGTTGAGGTTCGTCGCAGTGAGTTGAACACCCAGAACACAAGAAATGGGTTTAAGAGATGACTTCTTCTTAAAAATGACGTCCATTTCTTTACAGACATTATGCCAGAAATCAGACACAAGGGGGCTGTTAAAAATACAATGAAAATATGAACCTTCATTAATTTTGCATTTATGACAATATTTTGATAACAAAGGATTCAATTTATTACGTCTCACTGGTGTAATGTGAAGCCGGTGTACGACTTTGAATTGTAATTCCTTGGCTTTGTTAGTAGATAGGTGACCTGAGGAGCTCTGCCAGACCCCATCCCTCTCATCTTCAGATATTGTTACACCAAAGTCAGCTTCCCAGAGGGACTTCACATGTGCAGTGTACAGGGTGCTCGGGATCAACAGGGCCCTATAAAATCTAGTAATACGTTTCTTGGGGTTAGAGTGTTGAAGTATAGTTGAGAGGGAGAAACCATTAGTATGTAATTTCATAGCAGAGGAGACAAAGCTGCGTACCTGCAAATATCTAAAAAAATTGATTCTGTTGAAGTTTATATTTTTCTCTAAGTTGGTCAGAAGACATCATGATATTATTCATCATGAGATCACCTATAGTTTTAATACCTCTACTGGCCCAAAGGGAAAAGGAGTGGTGCTCAAAGCCAGGAGGGAAATCAGGATTTGAGTGGATGGGAGTAAGGAGAGAGAGGAAACTCTCTTGATTTTCCAAATTTCCTTGCCAGCCTCCAAGTTTAAGGGCATTCTGTAAGATAGAATTTTAAGTTTTTAAGTTTAAGACTAACCCAACTATTAAAACTCTTAATACAGATTCACATATTTGATCAGGTTTGCATATCAAGTTTATTAGTAAAACAAAATAGTAATTTGCCCCGTTGTGTGTAGAGCATTATGCATGAGATCCAGTCATCCCTCATTGCAAAGGAGGTGTCAGGCCCCGTTTACACAACAGTGATTTCAGGCGCTACTTCACGTGCACGTCCAGAGTGTCATGACTCCCAGTCCATAATCTCCTGGGACTTGGTAGAGTTCAGTCACTGTATTAGTCATCCAGCTTGGTTTTCTGTCCATATAAATCTCAGTTTACGAACCATTGTTCCTGTTTGTAGTGTGTGTTCTCAGTGTTTTTGACATTGCTGTGTAAACACAGAAGTTTTCGAAAACAAAAATGCAAAAAAAGTGTGTTTTCACTGAAAACGTTGTCGTGTAAATGGGGCCTTAGCCACACAATTACATCTACACATACAGTATTTTCAATTACATCTGCAACACAGTCCGAAACACTGGGGGGTCTTTGTGTGGAGTTTGCATGTTCTACCTCCCCTTTTCTCCAGCTACTCTGGTTTCCTCCCAAAGTCCCAAAATCCTCCATTGAGGTTAATTGGGGACGATGAAATGTGTGAACGTGAGCGCTAGTGTGTAACCTGCCTTCATGCATCGCCAGCTGGGAAGAAACAGGCGAAATGAAGCGAGGCGTTTAAACTCCAGCAGAGAAATACAACCAGGGGTGATAAAAGTCTGAGACAGTTTTACTTGGGAGAGACTAACTGCTCAAGATGAAATAGTGAAGGAAGCAAAAAAACCTTTTGAGAAACCGTAACTTTTAAGTCCTATTTAAATGATCAGCTGTCACTTTAAATAAATCTCTCTGGCACTTTGAGTCAGCATCCTTTATGTGTGAGTCAGTCTGAGGTCAGATGGTGCGAGCGGAGAGCTTTCGGTGAAGTTCTGCAGTCAGTCACAGTGTGCGCTCGTCGCATGGCCTGCTTTTCAAATACACCGCCGAAAGAGCAGCCAAAAAAAGTAACAAAACCAAACAGAATCTCCTACGTGAGGCATCCATGTGTATAACTTAAACGGCGTCTCGCTGAGAGCTTTCAGTTGGATTAGCAGTAGTAAATACTAACATCGTGCAGCGGGTTAGCAGAATACTATCACCTCACAGGACTGGAGCAGACTGAAGCCATTATTCTCTCCAGCTGCAGAGCAACACTGCTGTCTTTCAGTTGCATTCAGTTGCATCAATGTCTGGGCACTTAGCGCGTCCGTCCGAATGCACCCCGCCCGGAGCCGTCACCCGCCGGGAATAATGGGCCGGAGCCGAAGCCAGGGTCAGCGAGAGAGAAAGCTTCCAGCGTCGGTAATATCGGGACTATTTATAGAGGGGGAGCCGCGCGACAGCGGGCCGCGTTGAAGGAGAGACTGTCCATTATTTATCAACACTCTGTGTGTCAGCTGAGCACACATCTGACTCAATAAGTCTCTCTTTGCTTTCGCTTCATCTGCGCCTGAACATATCGATAAGTGCACGCGCGTTCCGCTCGCTTCCCGTCTCCTCCCCGCTCTGCGAGCCGCTCCGTTACCGTCGCCGCGGGGATTCTGGCGTTGTAGGGGCTTGTTCTCAATCACTTCGCCGTAGTGCCCTCTGGAGCGGCAGCACATGTCCATCCCTGTGTGTTTCCACGGCTTGTTTAAATTATTCACACCGGGGCCATTACTGAGAACAGCCGCCTCCCCCCCTCCCCCTTTACGATCCACCTTCCCTCAACGTCCCTGAAAACCCATCAGGATGAGACAGGTGGTCTGTGAGGATCGCGGCGCGTGTGTGTGTGTGTGCGTATTTCCTGGATTTTTACCACACTTGGAGTGCTTCAGTTTCTTCATAGTGGATCTCGCCACAGAAATCACTCCCAGCAACATTTTTTTGGGGGTGAATAATTGAAAGCTTCCCCGATGGGACAGAGTGCACCGTTAATCTCCGCGATTCCAGGCCTTCAAGCTGAAGCACAGACGTCCAGGAGTCAACAGTTTTGGATTTAACGGAGACTCGGTGTTGCGCTCGTCATCTGTGTGTCTCCATCCTCACTGCTGAAACTGAGCGATGAGTAAATGTCGTGCTGTTTTCAGGGCTGCTGAAAGTGTTTTTTAATAAGACTGTGGAAAAAGCCTCGAGCTAAGTAAATGTCTTGTTGTGTAATAGCGAGAGCGTTTGCTGCCATCACTCTTGTTGAGTCAATTTATTGTACTTCCATTCAAGATAATGCGGATTTAATTACATTAAGAGTTGCATCCAAGTCTTTGGGTTCTTGATATGAACATTGCAGCTCCCTACATCAGAGGCCCTGAATAAACCTGACATTACAACCACCTGCGTAGTCCGTGGAAGGCCAGTCTGCTGCTGCCTGAACTGAATGACCTGAAGAGAAAGGTCACGGTGCCTCCGGCGGCGTGCCGTGAGATCTGGCACCAGGATGTTAGCGGCAGGCCTTTGAAGTTGTGGACGTTGCGAGGCGAGGCCTTCGCGGATCTGATTGATCCATCTCTTCTTCATTGCTTGCAAAAACTTTTACTACTTGTTGTTCTCGATAGAGGAAAATGAACTTTTTACGGTACCTGTCCAGCTGTTGTTGTAGCCTGGTTATCCCTCTCCATCACTCTGCCTGCTCCCTGTTCTGCTTTCTGTCAGCTTTAAAGAAATAAAAAATCTCACTTTGTGAACTCTGGCCTCCTGCTGACGCTGCTGAGGCAGCAGCCGGGCCTACGGCCCAACACTCAGCCTCACGCTGTATCTTTGTCATTTATCTAAATCCCGGAAATCAATTACGGCACTCCAAGGTGCCAGGGTGGGGGATTTAAGTTTTAATTTTCTTCCTGCTCCTCGGGAGCTGGCACATTCGCCTCAGTTGGCATTGAGGCTTACAGATTAAGCCGAGGTAGACAATTCTCAGGCTTGACATGCCTTATAATGGATATGAGCTGTTGCACATTTTTTTTTGTTTATATTTCTTTTTGTAGCCTTTGTAGATACGAGTGGCTTTGACTTTAAGCCTCTTGCTTCATGTGGTATCTGATGGCCAGTGTCAGCGCTTATCATTACCCCGAAGATCCGCGGTGGTAGAGACCATTTCCACCTCCTAACTGACATATTTAAACAAAAAACAGGCCAAAAAAATGCATCCATTCTATATTCTTCCAAGACAGGTCAAATCAGAGGCCAGTGTGTCTGAACAACAACTGTGGTTACATGTGCTGAGCAGCGATTATTGTTTTCTGTTCACTGAAGAATAATAACGGACGTTAAGTGGACAAAAATGAAATTTCACACCCTGTGCTTCTCCTTTTCCTACCATCCACCCTTCCTCTAAAAATAGTTCCTTGGGTTTTTTTTTTTTCCACCTCCTCTCTCTGTTGCCTCCTGCCTGTTTAGTAACGTTTTCATCAGGTTGACGTTGGCATATTTTTCTGACAAGCAATTTCAAAGATAGCATCTCAATTTCAGACCAGCTCATGGCATCAGTTGCAACCCCCCCCCCCCACCCCCCCCCACCCCCACCCCCACCTCCCCCTGTCCTCCCCCCCCCACCCTCCTTTCTTCCCTCTGTTCTGCAACCAGGGTCAGTTCAGAACCTGCAAAACAATTTCAGCCCCGGCCCGCTCCATGTGAACCGATATCTGGTCTCGATCGCTCAGATAGCTCCGGTCTTATCGGCGCCGTGCGTCAGCGGCCGTGTGAGCTGTCCCACTTTTCTCAGCGTGCGTAAATGTCCGCATCGTCTGCGGCGACTGCGAACACACGGCCGACACCTCGCAGACTGTTGACACGGCGGAGCCGGGCAGGGATTTGCGAGGGGTGATAAGACAGGCTGCGTCTGCACTCGGTGGCCTCGGCGTTGCTCTCTTATCTTCACGTCGAGATAGCGGAGGAATCCATTGCCCGGTGCGTGGAAGGAAAAAGAGATGGTGGAATGCTGTTTATGTTCAGCTCGCTTGATTTCAAAGTTAAAAAAAAAAAAAAAACCACAATAAATGTGGATAAATATGAAGGGTGACCTTCGTGAACTCTCACCACTCAGATCAGCTGAGTGGGAGCTCCTCTTTTTTTGGCAGCCGTCACATCGGAGGAGGAGAATCTGATGAGAAGCGGATGTTTCTTACCTCTGTGCGGACGGGAAGGAGTGAGAGAGGCGGTGGGGGTTTGTCATTGTGTGTGTCTGTTGGAGCGGAGTGCAGCAGGGCGCTCAGGTTTCAGTCTCGGGACTGGTCTCAGCAAAGCCCGAATGCTTTCAGAAGGATAGAACGTTCTAGGGAAACTGCAGAGGGCTCTACTGTGTCTCTGTCTGTGTTCACTGAATTCTTATCCGCACACCGCCACCCCCTCCACCCCCTCCACCCCTCGCCACTTTAGCAACTCTAAACCTCTTTTCAGCTTGGTTGGTGAGCGGAGGTCATGCTCGAGCTGCCAGCCTGGGAACAGTGGCAGCCAGTGCGGGACCGACGGCTGGAAATGCGAGGAACGGTAAACAGAACGAGAGCGCGTGTCAACACGGGAGGCTCGCAGAGTGCATTTCCGTCTGCCGGTGCCAACCTGGCATGAAAGCGCCGCCTCATTGATATGATGACTTAATGCATTCTCAAGTACCTGACTTTTACACCGGGCTGCTGTGGGATTGATAGAGTGCAAGCCGAGAAACACTAACAAGGTGGTTGTATTCCACCTTTTAAACAAAACCACCAGAAGGATCTTTTTTTTCTACTTGAAAAGCTGTGACATAGAGTTGAAGGGTGCATCCTGCTCGTCTCTTATCTAAGATGAACTACCTTTATGATAACTGTTATCTTGGATTGTAATCATTGGTCTTATTTATTTTGCTGTACCACTCTGATATGTTTGAAAACTTTCTCCACACTGCACATTTTTGTGCAGGTGGAGGCTCGGTGCTCCATTCTTTCACTCAAGAAGTGATACCTCCAGCTTTCTTGTCTAAACAGTTTGTGAAGTAAGCATAACCATCTCTGGAATAAACCTGTTTGCACATAGTTATCATTGATCACCTGCACGTGAACTTCAACCACAGTCTTTTTGTGCTAGCATCCAGTTTAATACACATTATGCGGGATCGTGGTGAATCAGGAATCAGAAATCACACTGGGATTAAACAGAAGCAGCTCATGCAGCTCAGTATCTGTCATTTCAACAGCAAGAAAGAATGTGATATTAATAACCTAATAGTGTAAGTCATTGTTGTGGTATTCATTGTTTTGCACAGTTTGATGATGTTTAGGTTGTGTGAAGTTCTCTTAAAAGAAGCTCATTAGTGGGTGAAGTGTGTTTATGGCTGCTGTGTCATTGCCTCGCCGCAGCGCTCCGGAGGAGACACTCCCAGTGTGAGACATCCCACGCTTTACTTCTGTGACCTTGCAAGTACTTCAGTGATTAGGCTTCTTTTTTTTTATCTCCCTCTTTTATCTTCATCCAAGGCCATTTTCTCCTCTGTTGTGAGGTGAGTCGATAAAGGAATACAGACAGGGGCTCTCTCAGGGAGTTACATTTAGGGCAGCGCCTCCCCGCCAGTTTTTAATACAGAAACACGAGCAAAAAAAAAAAAAAGAAGAAGTGTAGATTTTGTGATTGATAATGGGACGGTGTTTTGCTCACGGCCGGCCTTCTCTGTGTCGCAGGCCGTCGGAGGAGCTGAAGATTCGCCGCCTCCGGACCCGGCGTCGTCCCAGCAGCCCCGAGTCCAGCACAGCTTCGTTCAGGAGCTCTTCCAGGCGCAGTACAAGTGAGTTCTCCAAACACACCTCACGGAAATGAAATTACACATCAACAGCAATGATTTTCACTCCCGGTCGCCTGTAAGACTTCTTTTCTTACTACCTACATGTCAATATTTCATGCTTCTGTTCGCTAAACCCATGATTTCCCCTTAATATTTAATTAACATTATGAGGGATTGCTTTTTGTCACCATTTGTCTGCATGATGTGATAAGCGTAAACAGTTTTAAAGCCACGCACGCTCTCCCACACACACACACACACACAACTAGTAATTACCAAACTGACAGGAGCAGTAATTCTGAAAAAGCCTGATGAAAAACTGCCCTGGCTCCCTAACCTCGGTGCCTCTTGGAGAAAGAGAAATCCCTTTAGTACAAGCACTTATTCAGAGTGCTTACCTATTGTGCTGAAATAATTAGGGTTGTTAGCAGTGCCAACGGTCAAGTATTTTCTCCGCTCTGTTGTAATACCTTTATTTCCAATCAGGCGCAGAGTTTCTTTCCCCTCTGAAACGGTTGCCGCTGCTTTTTTTTTTTGACGAACAACAGGGAAGCCTTTCACATGCAGCTGGATGTCCTCACGACTCCCATCAGTCACTCATCCAAGAGATAAAGAGGCAGTTAATTTTCTTCATTATGTATACATCTGTCAGCTGTACCCGCGCCGGGAGTCGAGAGGCGCTCAGAAGTGGAATTTGTCTGGCAGATACATTTCTGGTCTCATCTGAGGAGGTTTCAGTCGGTTTGGTAGCTTTTGAGTAGCACTGAAAAAGGAAATGTCAACTGAGATATGTGTCTGTCCCATAATATAGAAAATACGTTGCTGTAAATGCAACTTTTTTTCAGTTTTTTTTAAAGATGATGATGTTTTGGAGATGCCCTCGAGCTTAACTAAAGGTGGATATAATTTGAGTAAGCTGCCCTACTTACTAGGGAGTAGGAATGACTTTAAGAGGCCACAGTGTCACATTGTGCTGCTTCTGACTTTGAGTTTTACGATTCAAATATAACACAGATATCAGGAGTAAAAAGAGTTTTTCAAGAGGCGCTTGACTCCTGCACTCTGCACATTTCATGTCATAGTTTAGGAAGGAACAGCAGATTAGACCTGATTTAATAAGATACAGCATGAAGTGTTCTAAACTGCACACTATGTATTACATTTGATTTGATTTACTAAGAAATTAGTGCAAACACGAGGGATTTTGACTGTTTTCAAAAGACTAATCCGTTGCTGATATTGCGTCCAAGTTAATGGAGTAAATAAATCAAACAAGCACAAAAAAGTCTATGTGTTGGCAGGGGAAGTTAATGAATACTGTATATCTGATTACAGCAAATAAATCTGAATCACAAGGCCAAAAAACACGGTACTGGAGATGATCTGTCATATACGTAAACGTAAACCACAAAACACATTTCATCTTAACCTTATCTTGTTTGAAATATCAAAATAAAGTCTGATAACAAAAGCTGCGGCGGGCCAGCTGACAAAATGTGTCTCAGCACAGCAGCAGCTGTTGTTCAGTTCACCTGGAGCTGAATAGGTACAGGTGGTGGGTTTGTTTCCTCCGTTCAAGCATGTCTTGTTATCTGGAATAACTGCAGTGTTTGTGACCGCTTTCCACTCATTCAGCTCCTGCTGGTTCAAAAAAAGCACAGCAGAGGCATTTAGTCCAGCATAGGTTTGTTATGGCGGTTGTGTTTCATACTGAATATCATGAAAACATTCATGTGGTTACAGCTGAATGATGAACGTGTGAATGCTAAAATGCTACATGTTCCTTATTTTCTGTTTGTTCTTAACCTAAATCAACAGCGAGACGTGCAGTTTGACTTGACCATGCATTTTTTAAAGCAGAAGCACTCAATCTATACCCTCAAATCTTCCTGGGGAGGAAAAGAAACTGAACTTTTTAGCTCTAACATCTCGACTGAACTGCTGATATCTCCCTCGTCTGCATCTTCCCCCATCTGCTAATTCCTGGGAAAATTGGCAGCTTGGTGTGACTGCCAGTAATACATCTGTCAGAGCGCATCTCTTAATTGCTACCCTCTCTGTCAAATGTTTCAGCTGTGACACCTTGGGTGTGTCTGCTCGGGAAGCAGCAGCCTGCCAGGCTGTCTCCCACTCAAACGCTGTCCCAGCCAGCCAGAGTGGGTGAGACGCTACGCAGAATATATATATGCCGGGTGGGCTTCACAAAGGCGCAGTCCGAGTCTGTTTCAGCAGAGAAGGAATGGCAGCACAGTTCAGAGCCTTCAGACGGGTGTGACGGTTAAAGTTGGGCCTGGGACAAACATTTCTTGACTCCTGTGTCTGATTCCTAGTAGTGATAGTATCGGATGATCAGGTGCTTGAAAATCCAAATATGTGGATGAAGTTTAAACACTTTATTTGTCTTGGGATTTTTTTTTTTGTTTTTGTTTTTTTTTTGCACGTGACCATGAATGCATCGCAGTGACTGCAGTGAAAATGTCTGCGTTCCCTGCAGAGAGGTGACGGGCAGCCGGGCGTTTCGGATTACGAACTCGGTGCAGTTTCTTTGCCGGAGCGGCGAGCTCGTCTTACCGCCGCTTTCCCGTCTCGTCTCCTCGCCGGGTCGGCTCAGAGTGTGTGACTGTTGTTCCGATCGCACCTCCTCATTTGCTGTGATTTGTAGAATAAGATCCGCTCCTCTGTTTACAACGCCGATAATGGGCTTTTTTATTTTATCATGACTGCATTGTAATTTCAATTAGAGAATATGAGATGCACATTAAAGTTTATGCCTTTTCAATTCCAGAACATTAAAGTGGTTTAATAAAGTCGCCTTTATCCCCCCACAGAGGACCGCTGCCAGGCCTTGTGAGGAGCGTTAGCTGCACTTGATTGAATTTTAACCTGAGACATTTTGTTTTTGTTTTTGTTTTTTTTTTTAATAGCTTTGGAAAAGGAAATGAATCAGATCAAGCTGCCTGACTGATGTGTTGCTCGGGGAAGTTCAGAGCTCTGCCAGCGTGTTGTAGTGCAAAGCCAGACTCTTCAGCACGGCTGCGTCCCAGACCGAGAGGTGAATGGAGGGAATACATAGCTCTCAACCTCTGCACGCTTCCTCCATTAGAGCATCACCAGAATATCACCTCTTCCTTTCCCTCCTTTTCTTTTTTTTTTTCCTTTTTAAGCGTTTTAAAGCAACGCAGTGCCCCACATCTATGTTTTAGTGGAGGCTGAGTGTGATTTGTATGCATGGAGTGCAGCTATCCTCACTGTTTCCTGGCGAGAATAAGACATCCGTAGGGCAGCCATTCTACTCTGCCAAGAGGGAGAGATCCACTAAGAGGCCGTGTCAGCTGGGTTTGCTTGAATAGAGCTTTATTCAGCCTCTGCTCCCCTCTCGCTGCTCCCCTGCTGAGTCTGTCAGGTGCCCTTCTATAAGGAAAGCACATTTGAGCAGTTCATCCCCACTCTACTTTCCCATGGTACGACTGTGTGTGTGTGTGTCAAGGTCGCAACGTTTCACGACTCGGTGATTTAGGGTGAGACAAATAAAAAAGAGACAAAATCAGAAGGGGGAGTTTTGTTTGACTTGTTTTTGGTATTGAAGCACTCAAAACAGTTCAGCAGGAGTCACAAATTACTTTCTAATGGAGGATATTCTTCATTAAAAAAAAACGTGATTTGTGATATAAATGAGTTTACGTGAAATTTTGGAAAAGTTTCACATTTACATGACAGTGTTTCGAAAATGGACTTTGTTCACATGGAAACACTGAAAACGGTGTAGTTTTCATGTTGGGCCACTAGTGGGTGCTGTTGTTTGTTTTTGAAGTGCATCAAAACAGATTTATTGCAGTTAAGCCACGATTCTCTGGTCTGCATGTTGTGCTTGTTGATTTGATGAATGATATTTGACTAATGAACTGTGTTAATCCTAATTCACATTACTCGTCTTTACTCTCTTAATGCAACAAATTATGTGGCTCGAATCAGGAAAACATGAATTTCTGGTGCAATTACTTGGCCTCCTTTGTAATTTTGTCTCTGATATAAAACTTTTTTGTTTCATTTACAGTTTCTTTCCTAGAGTTTTACTTTTTACTTGAGGAGGAAGAGTTGAAGTCAACCTTTCCACACTTCTCATTCTGATAAAAACTAAAAAAAAAAAAAAAAAAAAAAAAAAAAAATTCTGTTGGACTGACTGCATTGTGTTTGAAATGTAGCCTGAGATGTTTATTATGATGTACCACCCTGCACTTTATTGCTGCTGGGTTATGCTTCCCATAAGTCCATTATCAATTTATGTGCAGCGTGGTGCGTTTCTTACTGTTGCAGTGGAGGAGGTGAATCAAAGTGTCACTGGTAAGAAAAAAATTATTTCCTCTCACTTCGTTTCAGATTTATATCTGCCATGATGATAGTAAAAGAAATGAAGAGTTAAATCAGAGTAATGACTGTAACGCCTCGGCCCTGCAGTTTCCCCCGGTGGATCTTCTACTGTATCGCTGTATCCATGGCGGCGAAAGCAGAGACGCAGGATCGCTGGGAGTATATTCATACCTGGATACACTTCCCAGCTGCACATCCTTCACTTACTGCGGTTTCACAAAGTCATAGCAGAGACCAGCAGAGTGAAACTCCTGTGTTATAGTGTGGACACTACGAAACTGCACCCAGGACAATGGTTTTATTCCTTTTTTTCCCCCCTACTAAGTAAATTTCCATCTGGCTTGGAAATTAAACATGAGAGTTTCCACTGTTACCTACCTAAAGCTCTTGCCTCCAACTCGGCCCCCGGAATGCAGATTAAAACTCTTTATAGCTCCTAGATATACAGTAAATGTATGTAACTAGTGAAGATATCCGTTGAGGTTTGGGATTGAGCCCGCTGGTGCAGCTCAGCCGATTAAATGCTGGCATGTTGAGCATCAGGACCTCAGATATTCCTTATCAGATGATCCCCAGAAGAACGCTGCAGGTTCTTACACGTACTTGCTCAATTTCACTATTTATCCACATACTTTTAGCTTCCTGTTTGAACTGTTGGTCGCTTTTCGTCACAATCACTTACCTAGGTGCAAATTAGAATCTCCAGTTAGCCTCAATTGACATTTTTGGGACTGATCAGAGCGTCAGAAATAACTCGAGCTCATTCTAACTGTAACTGATTGTTACTTTAGATTTAAAAGCCATAGACACTTTTAGCATGCCATTTGAAAACATGGGGAATGGTGATACATTCAAATGGATTCATGTGGAATGACGGTTTCCACATTTCAGTTGTGTTTTTCTTTTTTTTCTTGAAGTTGGTTAGCTTCTCTACTGGCAAATTCAGAGTACAATTAAATAGAATAATATAGTTTCAAAAACAACTGAAAACATTTACAAACTTTCAGACATGTTAAGTTATGTAGATATGTCTTATTTTTATGTGTGTGTGTGTAAATAATTACAATGCCTTGCGAAAGTTTTCGACCCCCTTGAACTTTTCAAAATTTTGCCACATTTCAGGCTTCAAACATAAAGATATAAAATTTTAATTTTTTGTCCAGAATCAACAGGTGGGACACAATCGGCAAGTGTAACGAAATTTATTGGGTATTTTAAACTTTTTAAACAAATAAAAAAAACTGAAAAGTGGGGCGTGCAATGTTATTCAGCCCCCTTTACTTTCAGTGCAGCAAACTCACTCCAAAAGTTCAGTGAGGACCTCTGAATGATCCAGTGTTGTCCTAAATGAATGATAATGATAAATAGAATCCACCTGTGTGTAATCAAGTCTCCGTATAAATGCACCTGCTCTGTGATCGTCTCAGGGTTCTGTTTAAAGCGCAGAGAGCATCATGAAGACCAAGGCACACACCAGGCAGGTTCGAGATACTGTTGTGGAGGAGTTTAAAGCCGGATGTGGATACATAAAGATTTACCAAGCTTTAAACATCTCAAGGAGCAATCATATTGAAATGGAAGAAGTATCAGACCACTGAAAATCTACCAAAACGTTAAGTTGGTGTTTCTCTTCATTCATGCATATTTGATTAATTAATCTATATGAATATTCAGTCTGTGCTCTTCTTCCCTCCCAAACGACTGTCTTACCGCTGGTCCATGTCTGGCGGTGGAACCAATCATGAAGCACCAAATACACATGCGCAGCATCGTAGCATACTTAGAACCTCTTATCTTCATAGACTTTCATGCGTCACTGACAACTTCCACAAGATGGCAGCAGGGAGACACCATTAGGGCTGGGTACCGTTTAACGGTACCTCAGTGGTACCGACCGAAAAACTTCGGTATATACTGGTACCGAACAAGAGACGTGCGTACGGGTGTTAGTTTTGGCTCTTAAAGTGGCTACGCGGTCAACAAACATGCGTGGAAACGATCGTTCAGTTCTTCTCTTTTACTGAAAAAACGATGAATCGCATCATTGAACATGCCACCACGTCTTACCAGCTCACACTCTTTCTAACAACACGCAGAGAGAGCCTCAGAGAGAGCCCTGCAGGGGCTGCAGCGCCATTCTTCCTCTGTGGTGTCTGTGTAAAATAAGGTTGAACATGCAAACAGCACCCCTAGTGGCAGGAAGTGCAAATGCAGTCATGGCGTCGTCTGTGCGCCGTGAAGGCAGGTACCGAAAAAAGTACCGTTCAGGAACCGGTACCGTACGCGAGGTATCGAAAAAGTACTTGTACCCAAAAAATATCTAATGGTACCCAGCCCTAGACACCATAGATATATACATATATACAGTATAGACTTGGTGGACGTGTCCCACTACTGTTGTCTATGTATCTTTGGTCTATGCTCGCCATGGCCATGCTGTTATGCCAGTTCCGGGGTAACGTGAAGTTGAGTTGTTTGGACTTCCATGTTGAAAATATGGCAGATAGAATTACTATTATTTCATAATTGAAAAGTACTCAGTAGTGCTCGGGTTGCTAAAATAGCTTATTATTAACTGTGGATGACTTTGGCAGGCTCGGAAATGCATGATAATACAGCTGCACTTCTTTTCTCGTGGTCTCTTTATGATGTCCTCGGCCTCCCTCACCACCTGCTGCAGGTCCTTCCTGTTCTCCACTGCTGTCACTGAGGGTCAAGAACTACTTCATAGCTTTTATAGAACTTAATAAGCTCTGGATGAAGGAGGAAAACTATTTCCAGATTCTTGAAGAAGTCCAGTCTCTTCCGGATTTAGCTGCTGAGGTAGATGGTGGAATTTTACTTCCTGTGATAAAAAAAAATTAAAAAAATGCTCTGGCAACCTATACTGTCGGATATACGAGTAGTGCTTCATTTTAATTTTTAATGAGTCAGACCCTTTTTTGCAAAAAGAAATAAAGAATCCTGTCTAGGAATCCTACACAGATTACCACAATATACTGAACAAAAGATTTATTTTTGGACCTGAACAGTTCACACATTATTTTTCAGCAATCTCCCTATTAGCTGGAGCGGGCGCTGCGACTCAGCACTCATCCCGCCAGCTCGCCGCAATAACTTATTTCTTCCAGTGGAATCGAGAAGGACTGATTGAAAGAGGTGGAATCACGAACAAAAGGTTCTTATTGGAAAACAGCTGGAATATAAATCCCCCTCAGTTCACTGGCAAAGATCATCAGTCGGGAACGTTGGCTAATTTTTGTCTGTTCGGGATCCTATAATGACGTCCCATGAGCACCGAGCGTGATGCAACAAGATGGAAACTGCTTCATCTGGTTAGAAAGAACTACCCCCCCCCCCCCCCCCATCCTCCATCCCCATGCCCCTCTCATTCACACCAGTTACATCATTCATCTTTTTCTTTTTTTTTTTTCCCCTCACAATCAGATCAAAACACCTGAACTGAACACGGTGTTCAGCTTTCCACTCTGTTGTTCTCTTGTGTAACTAGATTAAACTTCCTCCTTCCCTGCCAGGATTAATCAGGAGGACTCTGAGATTAATTTGGGACACTGTGTGGAGTCAGCACAGCTGAACGGTTCCTTCTCCTCTGCAAATTTGACAATGTTTTTTTTTTTTTTTCCTCTCCTCCTTTCCTCAGATCTTCACTGACGTGCCCGCACTGCCTGAAACAGAGCAACACCTTCGACCCTTTCCTCTGCATCTCGCTCCCCATCCCTCTCCGCCAGACCAGGTGAGCGCTGAGACCCGGTTCACACACACACACACACACACACACACACAACACACACTCGTGCACCAGCCCCTCCCAGTGGTGTGACTTGATTCCTCGTGTCCTACCCAAGGATAATTTGGCACAATGGAGTTGGGAATTAAACCACCGACCATGGGAGCCGAGACAGGATGAGCCAAAACCGGCTCATTAGGCTAAACATGTTCACATAAATCATCGTTTCTGCCTCAGACAGAAGAATTTCAAGGGCAAATGGAGTTATCAGATCAACTAGATGGCCTTGTTGGGGTTGTTTTTTAATGGAATGTCTTGAATAAGTTGTGTCCAACTTTCTACTGAGGGTCAAGAAGGTGGAAATTATGGTGACACCTAGTGGTCATTGTAGTTACCACAACAGCAATGTAAAGAAACAAGAAAATGACAGAACAAGATGGTCCGTCTACTTGAACTTGTTCAAGAGATTTTTTTTTGTTTTTTACCTTGTTAGGGTCATTTATTTGATGTTTCCCAATTTTTTCCCACATTACAATCTAAGCAAAAAAGACAATAGCAATAAATCGGTTTCTGTTTTTTGGTTGAAATAAAATTATTTCAAACGGGTTTTGTTCAGGTCTAATACTTGTAGTATGATATGAAGCTAATGCTGAAGCTAATATGAAGCACTGAGTGTTTGGAGTAATGATCGGTTCGTGTTTCTTTGAGGACATGAGGAAGAATTCAGTAGATGGACATTATTTTGGAACGAAACAACAAAACTGATGGGTTTTCACTCGTCCAGCACAATACGACTAAAAATATCAATCACATCTGACACATATATGGTTAAATTGAAGTTAAAAGTTCTACTTTTTATAAAAATAAATGACTATGCACTGTCCCTATGCGAACAGCCAAATCATTAAATATAATGAAGAGGAAATCGCGTTACAAAAGAGGAGGCTGGGGGGAAAAAAAACAGCTTTATTCATGCAGCACATGACACAATAGGAGCAGAAGTGATTGTTGAGCAGAATGAGCTGGTATCAGAGGGAAAAGCTGGTGGAAAACCCTCTCAGCCCCGACAAACAATGTCTTATTCAACCGTGCATCACGGCTCCCACTCAGCCTTCACGTCAGGTCAGCCACGGCCCGATTGTTCAGGAAATCCTGACATTTTCCAAAGGGGACACCCCATTCACGCTCTTGTACTTTCATTGTTCTTCTTCTACTGTGCTGCTTCACAAACACACACACGTGCACATCATGTACACGTCGGGGTTCATCGTTTAGAAAAAGCTGGATTTCCCTTTAAATGTCATAATGTTGTGGCAATTATGTCAAACAGTTTGACTCGACTGTTACGTTCTTATGGAGCTGCTGGAGAAGTTTCTGCAGAAAAACACACTTAAACATAATTGCATAACTTAAGCGTCTATATTCAACTTTCTCTCGCTTCAGCACTTTTTTTGGTGCAGTATTACACACCCAGGCGTCAACTAAAGTCATAAACTATCAGTGCCTCCATTCTCAAGCCACTTTTTTAATATCAAGCTGCGGTGACAGATGGATTATTACCCAGCATTCACTGCCTTCAGCCTGGAGAAACGTAACACACCTGAAAGAAGAATGCAAGGAAAACGTTCATTAGCCTTCTGGAGGAAAATAAAATGATTCAATTAACGGCAACTTTGGAAGATGGAAAGAAATCCAGAATATGTTCAGAAGGCTTCATCTGTTTCAGGATCTGAATCTAACTTGGAGCATAAATAGACTTGAAATATTGATCCACCGTTGACATAGTTGGGAAAGAATTGAATAAATGTGCTTAGTTTGCAAAAAAACAAGATTGTTGGGCCGAACAAATTGAATCACCGGTATCAGACAAATCACACGAATACAGAACGTGACAGATGCCAGAGCATAAACGAAATCAGATATTAATCAAGCGATATATTCACATCGAGCAGAACGGAGTTTCTGGACCCTTCAGCAGGTCCAGTTAGTTACGTGTGACCACTCCATGGTTACCATGGTGAACTAAACAAAGGCTGTGATTGGCAGATCATTCCAGTTTGGGATTTATTATCTATACAGCCCATCGACACACAGAGGCGTGTTGATTCCGTCTTTAAAGATTTTTTGCGAGTTCTTCCTCTTCTTCGAGGTCTTATTGTTTGATAAAGTTCAGCCAACAACCTTTCTAATTTGGGAAATTGTTTTTAAGAGCTTGGCTCTGACAGCGCGCCAAGATGAGAGTATTAGTTACCGTCCTTTATAGTGTGTGGCAGATCGGGCGGGAGAAAACACTTTTGAAGGGATAAACAGAGGAAGCAGATGGATTGTCTTTGAAAGTGTGTTTTTTTTTTTTTAAACAAAAAAAACAAAAAAAACATATAATTCCTTGTGTGAAAGAGTTGCGGTGGCTGTCGTCAGGGTCACGTCTGTAAGCCATAAACACAGAGTGTTTGTCACCAAAGCAACATTTGCTGTGGTTGGCAGTCCAAACACCGCTCTCCGTCCCCTGGCAGACAAGTTGTGCTCTTTTTTCATTTTGGATGACTTCTGTTTACAGTACACATACATTCCCAGGAAAGCTCTTCACCAATCACTTTTTTTTCCCACCTGGCATGTCAAGTTTTGCTTCTGTTCAAAATGTAAATACATGTGACACGACATGATTATTATCATTGAAATAAAACACTCCTACATTTGAAGTTTGTCTCAAACTAAAGTAAACTTTCCCTGCTGTATATCTCACCATGTTATGTGTACACATAGCAGCAAATGCCATCAGCAGGAAGTCCTGTTTGATTCCCAGCCAGCTTTACCCCCCTGCCTTTTCTAATAAAAGTAATAAGAGCAGTGAGACCTGTCTTATTTAAAGCTCCAGCTCAAGGGCCTTTGCTATTGAAGAATGTGGCCTCATCGCGCCAAAATCTAAAGAGCTCTCCAAAGCCCTCTGTTAAAAGGTTGCGGGTGCCGACGAGTCTGGTGAGGGATTCTAAAAGGATCTCCAAATTATGTGAAATAAATTATTCCACTGCAGGGGAAATTATCTACAAGTGGTGCGGATTTGAAAAGACTGCCAATTTGTCCGCCGCTGACCGCCTCAGCAAGATCCGCCCGAAAGCAGAATGTTTGATGAAGGGAGAAACGGCCCCCCCAAAAAAAGAATAAAATCCTCATCCTGGGATTTTCAGGTGGCTCTGCAGCAGTTCATGTCCGAGCCTGCTATCGCATTCCTGAATCTGCATGGGAGCCGAAAAACTTTGCTTTACCGAAAGGAATATTTGAGAAAAAATGAGAACGCAGCAGCAAATCCACCAGGGACCGACCCGGATCGAAGGCATGCTGGGTCATGGAACGGACCTGTCAAGGCCCAGATCTCTGTCCCCCTGAAATGTAGTGGAAAAGGTTTGAAACTCAAAGTTTATATGAGAACAAACCTTCAGGCTTCCTGTGATTCCAATAAAACTGCAGTGAAAATAGTTGAAATTATTGTTGTTCAGAGGCTTTTGGATAATATTACCAAACTATTATCACTATAATAATTTGTTTCTGTAAAATCTGATGACATTTGACTGACTTTAAACAGGTAAACTGTTTCTATTGGAATGTTCTTTTTTCATAAATTCTTCAGATGTTGAAGAATTCCTGTTTGCAGCATTAATTTAGGTTTACACTTGCACGACTTTTTGCCACGATGTTGTCGTGGCAAGGCGTGCCAATCTGGAGTCACGAACCGGCAGGCTCACGCACAGTTCACGAGTAGTTCACGGACAGTTGGCGCACAGTTCACGGACAGTTCACGAATGCGCCCGTCAGTGTCGCAAACTGGCACGACGCATTCACGCAATAGTTTGCGCATAGTTTACGAGCTTCCCGCATTGGCACGACGTGGTTGCGCGCGCAATTACGCACGTCATATACGAGTAAAAACGGGGCTTCCCCAACCCCGGGTCATTTTTGGATTTGCTGTGGAACAGACAACATGCTGAATGCCAGACACACCATCATTGCAGAGAAGAGAAGATGCCTCTAGCTGGCAGCTGCTCTGTGGTGAAGAGCAACAGAAAAGGCGCTGCCGAGGGCCCCGAGCTGAAGGGGGCCCCGACGGACAGCTGACATCAGTCAATTTCAATGACAAATTAAAGACGCTACACTTGATGCTGCAACGACAGTGTGTCGAAAATCCCCCGCATGGGGCCCTTTTCCGGGTCCTCGCCGGTGGCCACGACTGACACGCATCCTCCGGCACTGTCCCGACGCGTTCACGAGGAGTTCATGGACAGTTGGCGCATAGTTCACGGCCTGTTCGCGATATTTTGCCGTGACCAAAATTTTGAACATTTCAAAATTCTCGTCCCGACATGGCACGCAGTCACGACGGGTTTACGCACACTTCACGCCACGTCACGCCACTGTACGAGGAGTTTGCGACTCGATTCATGGCAATGCGTGCCACAGAGTCATTCAAGTGTAAACCTAGCTTTCTGATAATGCTCTGGGGCTCTAAACAGGCTGCAGTCATGTAACTCGCTCCTATATACATACTTCTGTAAATATGAATATTCATGCTCGATTTGAAGATGCACAGAACAAAGAGTCTTTCAGCTTTAGCCTAATGCATTGAATTTTGTTTTTTTAATTTTGTTTATAATGCAATGTCAAGAAAGGGCCAAAGCAGCTATGGATTGTTGTAAAGGGGCTTAAGCTGAGTTGGACCGTTCGCCTCGTGTTATGAGAAGAGAGAGCTGTGCAGCCTTTATAAAACATTTTTAGGTAGGATTTCTCCATGCGTCCCGGAGCAGAGAAGTGGAAAGTTTATCTCAAGTTCATGTTTGCATGAATATGTTAAACTGCCAGAGTTTGCTTTTCTAATCCACTGCATGTGAATCCCACTTTTTATCTCTGTCACTGCCAGCCAGTTTATCATCCACAGGCCCAAATAAAGTGAAATCTTCCATTATTGACTTATGTTTTATAGCTCTTTAAACTGTATCCATCTATCAGTATCAATATCATCATTACCATCCATCTTTTAAATTGAGGCATGTTCCAGCTTCTCTCGCCGCCTTCATTATTCTGCATTAAATTCTGCAGGCGATCAACACCCACAGGTACCTGGCTGAGCTCATGAGTCTCCTCTGTGTGCTGTTACTCAAAGAAGCCATTATGTCCCACCGAGAGGTCATAGCCGAGCGCTCCTCGTTTTTAAAAATGCAATAGAGATTCCATTATTTCACACACATAAAACTAAGTCCTAATGATCTATTATTAATGTTAAAATGTATTGATTTATTCATGAAAGTCTTCTTTTGTCCCTCCTTGGCAGTAGAGGAGGCTGGGGGGGGGGGAAGCTGCAGAAATCAAAGGTAAATCTCTGCTGTTTTGGTTTATTCTCTGATGCTGATCGAGCTTCTTTTTCGTCTCCGGCAGGCCGTTGTGCGTGACGCTGGTGTTCAGCACCAAAGGTCAGCGGTACCTGCGGGTCGGGATGGCCGTGCCCCTGTTCGGCTCCGTGGCCTGCCTGAGGAGGATGGTGGCCGACGAGGGGAAAATCTCCCCGGACCAGGTAGCGGAAACGCAGCGATGAAAGTTACATTAATCTCAGATCAGAGAGGAAACTTGACACAGGAGTTTGTTTTGCGTCGGGTGGTGTCAAAGTTCACCCCCCCCCCCCCCCCCCCCCGCTGTGGTACATAACATTTACAGTGTAACAGAGAGCATAACTGCTGTGTGTGTGTTTGTGTGTGTTTGTGTGTGTTGATTTGCAGGTGATCCTGACGGAGGTTTACTCCACAGGCTTCCAGCGCTCCTTCTTTGATGAAGACGACCTAACGAGCATAGCGGAGAACGACGTCATCTACGCCTTCCAGGCCCCGCCGCTCTACATCAGAGGGGGCTCTGCGCGGATCTCAGGTATGAAGGTTTGATTTGTAACGTGGTTATTTTTAGACGCGGCAAAAACTCCCATTGTTTCCGAGAGTTAGGGGCTCCTCGCACGAAAATGTTTCCCCAGCCTAAACGTGGGCGTACATGCACAAATCTGTAAGCAAACAAACCCATTTTGTTAATTTACTTTGCTTAATGAAACCCGTAGGGGCTGCACCTTCCTGCGGGGGGTCCTCGGGGAGCACATTAAGAGCTATATAGCTTTCACAAAGAGCTTTGTGAATCACGTCCCCCTCTGCGCAGATCAGATTTATGTCTTCATTTCATCTGTTTCCCAGCCAGTGATGCAAAATGCATAATGTGCGGCGAGCAGCGCCTCGTTTCTTTGCTTTATGTTGGAAACAAATAGATTCTGCTCTGCTGTCCCCCCTCGGAGGGGCTCTGAGTCTCGGCCCCGCGTCGACGCCAAAGTGCCCGGTGAAAGATGTGACTTTTGGTGCTTTAATTCATGTTGGTCAACGGCTTCTTCCTCCTCCTCCTCCTCCTCCTCCTCCTCCTCCTCCTCTGTCTGGTCTGCATGCCGACACAGATTCAAATCCTCCGTCTGCGGCGGTTGACACACGGCCGCCCCGTATCGCCGCTCAACACTTCTCTGATTGTGCTGCCACTCACGGTGATATGCTCGCCCCATGAGAGGAGCTTTTCAGATGCGATCGTGTTGTCGAGGGGGGAGACGTGGGATATGAGCCTGTTTGCCTCCCAACTTACACAGTGTCTACACAGACTGCGGCGCGAAGGCGCCGCGTCAGCCCAGCAGCCGCGGCAGCTTCTGCCCTCCGTCTGTGCCGACACATGATGAACTCAGAAACCTGCCTTTTTGTTTTTTTCCTTCTCCATTTCTCTTTGCTTGATGCATCAGAAGAAATGGAAATATGCATTTAGATGTACACCTCAGGTTTTGTCAGGAGCAAATAGAAGGATAAAGGCTGGTGAAGAGTTTAAATTTCAACAGATTTGCACCAATGTACGGGTACAACTGATGGTGATCTTAAAAACAAGCTTAAAATTTATAAGAACAAGTGAATGTATTTAACATGTAATGTAACGATTGCATTTCCATAGGAAATAATGTACAGACGTCCTCTTTGTTATCTACCAGTCAAACTGACAAGTTGGACACCATCTGCATTAAAATACTCCCTTCTGATCTAGTACACACACACACACTCACACACACGCTGATTCTTGTTTGGTAGCAAAGTCCCTGCGACCTCAAACTGACTCATCAATTCAACATATTTGGAAGAGAATTTTGGACACATATTCTCACCTAAAGTATTTAGCTCAATGGCAAAAGGTCGAGGTTGTTTTCACCTCATATCTGCCAATCTTTGTTCTTGCTGTGTTTGCCAAAAGCTAAAGCTCATCTTTAAAACATTTTGTGATGTAAATGTGTCGTAAACAGGACCGAATGAAGCCTTTGGCCCCATCACTGCTTCAAAAACCTCAAAGTTCTTCATATTATGTAGTAGAAGAGTGAGGTTTTCTGCGGATTTCTCAGTTCTTTAATGTATGTTAAAAGTCCAAACAGACATGTTGTGACCCTAAGGAAAGGTCATTTTTCAAGCATGGGAATTACAGCAAAAGCATCAGGTTGCATAAACGCGTCAAATAAAAGTCAGATGGAAAGATAATTTAAAAGTAGTTAATAAATGAAGACAAATGAAACAGTGAAAGCAAAAAAAATAAATGAAATGAAATAACCATGTCACATGAAAAACAAGTCTATAAAGGGGTTGGAGGAAGTAATTTAACTGCTGTTGCTGATTCATGAGCTTTAGCTCCTCGGGCAGAGTGGAGGGGCTCCGGTGACAAATTCAACTTTAGATTTAAAACTCCACCTCGGAGCAGCCGGAGGGGTCCGACACAACAGTCTCACCTCCGTTGATGCAGATCCGTGGCGGCTGTAGCAGTGACCACTGGAACGGGCTGTAAACCGAGCGGGAGGCCGCTGGATTAAAGCCAAGATTCAGCTAATATGAAGCCGTCTGCTGAAGCTAAATGATCTGTTAATCTACTCGCAGTAGTTCAATTTTATGTGACCGTGGAAAAGGACAGTGCAGCTGCAGTAGATAAACATTATCTGTTGAGTTGTTGATGCAACAAAACTAAAACGCGGCAGAAGAAGACGGCCGTTAAAAGTAATGCCACGGATACAGCGCGTTGCATTATGTATAAAAATGCAGCTTTATGGCGTTTATTTCTCTCCAGCAGTGAACAATGATCTGTTATGCTTTAAGACGGTCTGGTGCCATAAAAATGTGATCTTCATGCCCCCGCAGCCATTACTGAATCTAAAAGGTCTGCTCTTTGAGCAGCGCTTAATCACTTTTCCATAAATACTTAAATTAAAATAAAACCAGTGAGTGTTGCAGTTTCGATGCTCCGTAGAATAAATACATAAATCTCGCCGGGGCTTTCATTTAAGATCAGATATAAACATTTTTATGAGCTGTACTGTTGGAAAAAAAAAACACTCGATGAGTGTGGATGATGTCCTCCGGCAGTGAATTAAGCCACATGTTCAGTTCGGAGTCCGACCGAATGCAGATGCGATTAAAAAAAAAAAAAAAAAAAAAAGTGAGCTTGGCCCTGTTTTATGATGTCCCGCCACGCTAATGTGTGTTCGGTCTCCTCTTTCATGCAAACACGCCAAACTGATTGATTGAATCTGACTGATTTATTCGGAGGATTTCAAGGTAACGGTTACTCACGGCCATAAGTCAGATTTAAAACCTGCGCGGCGGGCCGGAGGCCGCGCGAGGTACGGTATGGAGGTGTTATGAATGGAAAAGAGAGACGACATACCCTTGGATTAAAGCAAAGGCGAACCAATGACGGGACGACCTTTCTGCTCGTAACTCTCAAACTCCCCGCTGCCTCTTCGGGAACAATCTCTTACCTCATCCTCCCACCGCCGCAGGCTTCCTCTTCTCTCCTTGCACGATGCATATATTCTGTCTAAAGCAGGAAGATCGTTGTTTTTTCCGCCACAAGCTGAGAAACAAACAAAATAAGTCATAGCTGCTATTTGGCTGCAGCTCGTTTTTTTTTTTTTTTTTTTTCTTCTTCTTTCCATTTTAATCAAAGGCCTTGAATGTGAGTGCAGCAGGCTGGGGGAAATGAGACGAGTCGATCCCTTCAGAAGGAGAGGTGTTTAATTACGGGCTTCCACGTCGTCTGATTGTGTTTGGCGTGGCTCAGCCCTGTGTGTCTGCTCAACAATGAAACGGCGCGGAGCAGCCGAGGGTTCAGCGGCTTCCCGCCGTCTCACAGAAATTGGAGAACGAGATCGGGATCATCAAGTGTACAGGGTAAACAAAATTAGCTTTTACTGTGTGTTTGCATAATTTCTCTAATCTTCCACCCTGGGTGGCCTACAACAGGAGCTGAACAACTCTGTAAAAAAAATAAATAAATAACTGTAGACCCAAACTGAGGGTCGGAATATAAATTTACCACTTTTACTTGACAAGAAATTTAAACTTTTGCCACGAAATTGACAATATATGCTAAAAATTACATTTCCTTTTGAAAGAACAAAACAGTAACATTACAGCTGCTTATGTTAGATTTGTTGGATAAGTGACGATGTGGCACATTTCAGCTTTCCATACCACAAACGCTGTTGTGTTTCAGTCATTTGTTTGTCAAATTGTCTCTTCTAGTCGGTTCATCAGTGGAGCTGATTGACGCTTTCAACACTAAAATAACTCATTACATTGTTGGACAGTTTCCCCAGTAGTTTTATACAATGTGGCAATGAGAGCTTTTACAGAATTCAAGCCAATATTTTAATTTAGAAACATTTTGCGGCCCTAAATTGTGGAATGTCGTTTTTAGCAATTTGCTGCTTTTAAGCATATTTGTTTGTTCCAACTGGGAGTTTTTTTCCTCTCACTTTAAAAAGTCACGAATTTAAAATGAAGATCTTCATTCTGTTGACGTGAAAACAATCTGCTGGGAAATGTATCGTCCCTGTGTTGATTTGCTCGAATTCTCCACGGAGTGATTGAACGGAGCACAAACAACAAAATGAAGAAGCGATGTGATGGAGCTGGATGTGTTGGTGGAGGAAGTTATCAAACACATCCGAGCGTTACAGCAAATAAATCTGAATTTGGCAGGAACGAGAAAAGAAAAATGGGAAACGATCTGTCAGGAAGTGAAAATCTGAGGCACAAAATACCTGATAACAAAGCATAAAGGATGAGCCCGACTGGCACCAGCTTTTCAAATGCACTAAAACAAAAGCGATTATAAATAATGCAAATGATTTCACGTGTCGTAAATTGTGCTTCGTACATTAATTTATCGGGATAAGTTTCTTCCTGAGACACACCGGATGATCCATATTCATGAAAGTAAATGCACTAAATGCACAGTGTCAACAGAAGCAAAGTTCCCGTCCTCACTTTAAGCTGGCCTCGTATTTCTTCTGGAGCACCGGACTGATCAGTTAACCGCCGGAGGAACAGACCAGTAAACAGCAGACTCAGCCCGAAGTGGAGTGAGAGACATACAGGAAGAAGTTAGCTCTCATGTAGCGTCCGCTTTGTAACTGGAGAGACTTTTACCGAGAAAAACTTATTTACAAATGTGTACAATCCGTGACTTGAAGGGGAATTGATCCTATAACAATCTTTAAATGGACAATTTTCCTTTATATGTGATGGAAATGTCTATATTTTCACAAAAACTGAACAATTGCTACTGAAAATGACTACAATCTCAATATAAAGCCAATTTTAATGAAGCCTTCTGGTGTAAAATACAGTGAAATGTCAAAAAAAAGAAATGGTTGCATTTTTCATGTTTTTACCAACTCGTGCTGATAGCATGGTTTTGAATTCTCATGCTAGTTAACTCACAGCGAAATTTGTTTTAAAAAAAAAAATCAATGCTTTCTTTAAAATTTATACAAATTGCTTAGTAGAGAGAAGAAACGAGGTGTATTTGTCTGCTTGCCCCTTTAATACTGCTTTATTTCTCCCCCAGCTCTCTTTAACTTGAGCTGATTTCATCTTGTGTCGATACACGGCTACAGCTGTTGTTCTCTGCAGTAACACAAACAATAAGGACGAGCGGTCGGAAGGAGAAAAGACATGATAGGAACACACTTGTTTATGCTCCTGCTACCTGTGGAATGCAAAAAATAAATCAATAAAACATGCAAATTTCTATTTATAAATGCAAATATGTAGTATATTATCGTGCAATTTGGTGTGTTAGGGCATTTTTTTGGATATTATGTCAAATGAGGAGTTTTTTTTCCTATATGAACAGGTGAAAACGCAGGCGTTTGCTGACACTTTACTATTATTCATCCTGGAAAAAAATAAACTTTTTTTTTTTCAAAAGAAGCAGGAGAGCAGTGACAGGAGCCTTGGAGGAAATATATCCAGAAGTGGTTGCGTTCTTTTGACAGCTCCCATAAAAAATAAAAATAAAAAAAAAATAAAAACTGTGATTTAATGAGCGATGGGATGTAAGTTTTCCTCCCCGGCATCCTCGTGTAAATCTCCGAGGGACGGGCCGAGAGGTGACCTCTGCATTTCACTGCCGCGCCGCCAACATGCCTCACAGGGAATTCAAGAAGAGCTTTTCTCGCCCATAAATCATTCCCACAACTGTCAGAGGTCACCGCTTGTGTAAATTAAAGCACATGATTAAGCAAGTTTTATCACTTGCTTGATTAGAGTGACATTAATAAATGAAAAGCCGACCGCGCTTATCATTAAATTCATTCTCGGGGGGTCAAGACAGTGCAATCAGAAGTTTAATGTGGAAGCTTTGCCGCTTTTTATGGAGTCTGTGATTAGTTTTGAATAGAGCCCACCCCCTCGTACGGTGCACGTCTTCGTGCACTCTCGTGTGGCGGCGGTGGAACCCCCAGTCAGGACGCTCGGCGCCGGCATTTGCTTTGTCAGTGACGAATCGTGCGTCGGGCGCAAACAGCGGTGTTTAATGAAACGTCAGGGTCCGAGGGAAGGAGCGGCCGCGGTGGTCAATCAATACCTCCGCGTCTGCGTCCGCCGGTCTAATTTACGGCGTGATTTATCGCTGTGAACTTCTCGGGCCGGCAGGAGAGAGAGAGAGAGGGTGGGAGAGACGTCAGCATCTCACAGCAGTCTTATAATATCGGCTTTTCGCTCAGTCAGTCACACTCCTCTCTGCTGGCAGGAAGAAAAAAAAAAAAGGAGTTGGGAACAAGAGAGTGGCGGTGCTGCTTGGCCCCCCACCAGGACAGGATGTGGAGCAGAAGCTGCATCAGATAATGCCTCCTGCTGAGAGAGCAGGCAGCCATTGGTCCATCTGTTCTCCCCTCTGAATCACCGCTCCCCAAATAGAAAGCTGCTGTCTCGCCACTTTGCGTCTCTCCGTTCTCCCTCTCCCTCCCCGTCGGAGGTGTTAAGTTCACTGATGACATTCCCCGCGCGCGAGAGATCGGTTCGTCTCGTGTTCCGGGAGAACCCTAAGTGCCACGCGTCAGCGTGAAATGCGTTTTTCCTCCTCCCCCGTCTTCCAGGGTACCACCACAGCCTGCCGTCGTCGCCGTACGCCACCGGGCCCGAGGGTCAGCGGCTGCCTCCGTCCGGGACGCTGTCGTCGGAGTTCCTCCACCAGGGCGTCCCCGTCAAGATCCTGCTGCTGGTGTGCGACGCCGCGGGAGCGGGCCAGCAGGCCGTCCGGTAATTACACCCATTGACTGTTCGCTGAACCCTGAACTCGCTCGGCGTTTCTGCCACGATCGCTTAGAAATCACCGGTAAGCAGTGCAGATCCGTCAAGCTCCTCACGAATTACCGGCGCCGCCGAGCCGGAAGAGCGACTCCCAGGATGGAAAAGGCTCCGGAGGATGATGTGTGGTTTTATTTTTAGAGGTCTCGTCAACTCCTCCAGAGTTTATGTTTGATACCCCGGATGTTGACAAGTGTTTTCGCCAGAGGAGCAGAAATCACATGAATACAGTACGAATGAGTGATTCCTGAAACAGTGCTGACATTCTGACAGAAAAACAACATTTTTAATTCAAAACTTCTCACTCTGAGTTATTCTTACTGAATTTTTTTAAAACTTGTTCCAACTTATGTGTTAAAAAGTCTTACATTTTTGGGAAACTGATCAATCTAACAGGTTTATTTTGATTGCAGATACTTTGTTACTGTGCTTAGTAGATTATTATATTTGAGTTCACGTTCCCCACATTTGAACCGCTTCAATTCAAAGTGGCTCGTTCCTCATTCTAACCTCTGCGAGGACGATTGAGGTGAAAGTAAAGCAGCTCATTTTCTCACAGGAAAAAACTGCAATAGGTGATGAATCGAAGAATGATCATGTTACGATTATTAAAAATGATTGGATAACAAGAGAAAGAAAACAATCAGCTTCCACCGAATGGTTCAAAACAGTGAGTTTATAAGCCACAAAATAGTTTTTGCTTTTGTGGTTGAGTAATTGTGTTTTATATCCAAAGAGTTGTATAGATTGAGTGAAGCAACTTTCAACAACGACTTCTTTAGGAATTGTATAAATGATCTAATAGAAAGATTTACTTTGAGAATAGAACAGAAATACTTTATTGTTGAAGTACGGCTACAGCCCTCTTCGAATCTAAATTTCACCTCAAATAACCTGCTGTTAAATGAGCGATAATGAGTTTGGAAGAGGAGTAATTTTACTTTATTTGACTGATGAAAATTAGTTTTCAGCTACTTTGACCAAAACTGCGCTCAGGTTGTGTTTTTTCTGTTGTAATCTTTAATTACTACAATCAATACCAGCTGCTTATTTGTTTCATTTGATGTAAAAACCTTTATTTTAGTCTTATTTTCAACATGGCCTCATCGTCATGTCGCTCATCAAGGTCATGTCGACTCAGAGGAAAAGGCTCATCTCAATCCGCGAGTCGTGCTTCAAATCAAACAACTCAGGACTCTGACATCTGGCACGATAAAGAGATCCATCAGACCCCCCCCCCCCCCCCCCCCCCCCCCCCCCCTCCACCCCCCCTCCGCCCCCACCCGACGCCGTCCAGAGAGATCAATATAGGTGAGCTCGCCAGAAAGTCCAGTACGGTCTCAGTTTCTCCTTCAAACGCCTCTCGAGCCGCCCACCTCCCTCGCTCTCTCCGCGGAGGACAGCTGGAGGACCGCGCCGAGCCGTGCCAAGAAAATGACATTGGGCCGACACGCTGGCGTCTCTCTGTGGTTCGATGCCATCGCAGGTACATCGGTGCGAGCGGGCGCGAAAACTCTCAGTTTTCCTGGGTTTGTCTAGAAACTGTGAAACTCCATCCCGTGTTCGGTGGCGGTGTTTTGGTTTTTTTTTCCTGCATCGCTTTTCTTGATTCTGTGACATTCCCCATCTGTCACACCGCCGTGCTGATTCTGGTGTGTGGAAGCAGGTGGGAAATCAATAACAACTAGGAGTGTGTGGTGGAGCTCGCTGCAGGTTCCATGCCGTGGGTTGGAGACCGTTACTGTGCTGAGTTTGCATGTTCTCCCTGCTCGTGATGCAAAGTTGACATAGAAGAGTGATGAATGGATTCAAACATGACGTTTTTGGTTTTTTTCTTCTCAGTATACTTTACATTATAAACTGTTGTGCTTATAACTGTATAACGAACTGTTTTCTTCTTCTTTTCTTTGCTGTAATTTCTCAAATTTCAACAAATGAAATATTAGCTTTACACATACAGCTGGGCTTGTTTTCCATTAGTTATTTTTTGTGTGCATCTCTGGCCAGTTTCGTGTGATTATGCACGCTCACACGGTCTCATACCAATGAATCTCATCCCACAAAGGCGGCTCGCCTTCAATTAGACGTTATTGTAATAAACGTGACACGTGATGCAATATTTCAGAGGGACGTCTCACCGCTCTCGCCTTCCCCTCTGCTCATTATCTCCTTCTGTCCGTCCATAGAAATGCTGTAATGAGGATTCTGCTCGAACTGATGATGCTAATAAATAATCACTGGCCTGACAATAGGATGAGGAGATGAGTCTGAAGCGGTGTGATGTTGCGAGGCTGGAACTTCTCCTCCTTTGACGCCGATCTCCTCTGTTACCGTTGAAGGTTTGGCCCTCCGTTTCTCATGAGGGAGGATCGGTCTATTTCCTGGGACCAGCTGCAGCAGAGCATCCTCAGCAAGCTTTACTACCTGATGATCAACGGCGCTCAGGCACAGGTATCACATGGAACGATGGAGATATGTGTTTTTTCTTCTTCTTCTTCTTTTCTTTAAATGAAGTATCAAAACGCAGAGCTCACTTTGCACTCGGTGCTGACTTCGTAGCTCAGCAGATGCCTGAACCCGTATCCTCTGGATAATCCCAGCCTGCCAGCGAGCCGCGCTCATCCAGTCGAGGGACAGAAATTAATATTAGACGCAGCTCCAAGCATCTGCCGGCTGAAGCGGTGGGATTTCCGCCATAAGGACGGTAGTGGGATCGCTTTCAGTCCGATGTGGGCGTGAAACTGTAAATTCTACAACAATGTGGGTAAAATATCCCATGATTCTTTGTGTTCACTGCGCGATGAATCAAAACAACCGCCGATTGAAATGCAGGCAGAGGAATAAAACACACGGCAATAAAACATCCGCAACATGCATTTAACTGCAGGGCGAGCGTGGGCGGGCGTGGTTTGAGCACCGGCCGGAGACACGGCTCCCTCCTGCTGCTCCGCCTGGCGCACCTGCTCCCGCTCAGGTTTACTGTCTGCAGAGCGCCGCCTGCACAATGACACGGCGTCTCGCAGGAGGGACGAGCTGGAGCCGCAAACTGCAGCCAGGGGAGCCGGTTCAGGCCGACCGCCGCTCGCTCCGAGGACACGACCGCACGCGGACGCCCTCTCCTTCATCCAGGCCGTTAGGTTCCCGTTATTGAATAAATAGGTTGCAGGGAAAACAGCCTGGCGAGTGAAACCTCTCGTGCAGCGAACGTTACTTTTGGCCTTTTCTTCTCCCGGAGGAGTGAAGTGTTCTTGGCCGATCACGATTCCTGTTCCTGAACTCTCTCAGTAACCCTTCGCCGCCTTCACTGTCAGCATTGAGTCACTGTAGACGTTCTCACCACAACAGATAAAAACTTGGTAAAAATGATGACGAAGGTGTGAAGAGAGGTTACCGAACACGGCTTTGAACGCATCCATTTATTAGTCATTTATTTTCTTCATTCAAGCAACACAGTGAGGCTCTCGCTGCAAATATATTATGAATTTAATGTACAAGTTTGGTAAAATAACTGAATGAACTTCAGTGAATCATGTTTCCGTGCACTGTGCGTTCACGCTCTGCATGCCAACGTGTTTCAATATGAAATGTTATTTCAAGATTACGCCTCACCTGGTGGCACCAGACCAGCAGCCAGAAGCTCAAAAATGATGAAAATTTACTTTAATTATAATGGTTAAAACATCTTCTGCTTCTGTGATGCTGCTTGAGAACTGCAGACAAGCAGATGATGGAAATGAAAAGAAAAATGTCTCTTAATCCAGAACTTAACAGCATTTAGAGTTGCAATAACATGTCTTTACAAAGTGTCGTCGGCAGTCAGATTTTGTTTTTTGATGGATGCTCGGATTGAAATCCTGCCAGAGGAAGGATCATCATCATCATCATCGTCATTATCATCACCATCACATCAGCCTGTGGTTTGAGTTTCACACTTGGGAGACGTGTCCCAGCAGGTTGTTGCGGTGTGTTTTCAGTGGTATCCGTCGGCTCACTCCTCTGGAAAGCAAATAAGAAACTACTCACGTCATTATTTTAAACCACATAGAAGAGACCGTCACTCGGGGTCGGATGCCGCTTCGTATGTTAATTAACTCCTCATTTCTGTGGTCAAAACAACTGGAGTTTTACGACTGTAGGTGCGACTGATTTAATGCTGGTATATCTGCATACATGCTGCTGTGACAGGCGCTGGGCCATGCTAATGAGGCTTGATTAGGATGGAGCCGCTCGCTCTCCCCTGCATGGCTGAAATCGGAGCAGGAACTCGGAAACGCCACCCGAATGCCAGCTTATATGGCCCCCCGCTGAGTCCCAGTGGAATCAATGATTTATTTTACTGAAGCCAAATGCTCTCCTTTTCTCGCTTGTTTGCCCGCCGCTGTACATATTCCCCCTGTTTGTGCGTGGTGTTGTGCGCCGCTCTCTGACGTACGGCTCTAAACTGTTGAGTGTCGGCAGGGCGGGAGGAGGAGACGCGTCAGGTGCAACATTTTTCAGCAGCCCCGCTGGAGACCTGCGCTCTCCTTTGCGCCCCCATGCTGTCAGCCGTTTAATTAAAACCAAGCCGGTACAGTATAATCACTTTGCTTCAGCCCGCCTCTGCCAGGCGAGGCGGCGGCGCTCAGAGCAGATGTTTGCTCCGAGTCTTTCATCTCTACAGGATCTCTGTACTTTCCTTGCATCAATGGATGATGCCGCACATGTGGATTTAACAAAAGCGTAGCCTCTCCGCCACTGTCTTCACTTGAAGAGGCGAATGGATGAAGTTGAGCAAACTTTCCAGCGCGCTGATCAACGCCACTTTGATGAATGTTTAATAGTTTTAAAATTGAATTCGGTCTGAGTGATGTGCGGTGACTTCACCCTAAGCGAAGGCTTGTCTGGCTGCAACATGGCAGAACCATCAAGTAACTATCGTGCAGCAGGACCATGATCCTGCCTGACTGCAGCCATGGAATTACTAAGGCAACGTTTTCAGAGGAAAACTGAAAACCTTGGTAGCGTTTTGGGAGTCCGATCACATGACGGTGGCACTGTAGATGAAACAAGAGCCGCCAGGCTCAGTGTTGTTTAGACTGATTGTTGCCAGTAGTGGAGTTCTGGAATTGTTTTTAGAAATTTTAAAGGAACAAGAAAAAACTGGAAGTGACACATGGTTGCTTCCCGAATGAAATGTTACCGACTGAGTCAGTCTTCTGGTAAATGTTGGTCCAGTTGTGTACTGTCACATGATATCCAGCGTGATCGTGATCATGTATTTTTATGGTCACGTTTCATCGTTCTTGTTTCAAACAATGTCCAATTTCTGGTCAAACAGCGGCGTCTGTGGATCGAAGCGATCAGACACTGTTTGCTCAGTGCGCTGATAAGACTCTTTAAAAAAAAAAAGTGTAAAAAGTCTAAGATTGGATTTACATTTTGTCAAAAAGAATTATATTTTACACGCTGCAGACAGGATTTTGCTCAGTATTGGGAAAGTATTATCTTTAATGGACACACACACACACACACACACACACACACACACACACTTTGCTCTTTGCATGGGTAGTAATTGGAGATCTTTTGCTTTGTCAGGCGCAAACATTCCGCTCTTCACACGCCTCTCACTCAACACTAGAAGTCATCAACCGTGTTCTGAAAAAAGCACTGTGCCGCTATTTCTCCACTCCTTCACTCACATTTAAAGTTTTTAACACAGACACCCGTTAGTGTGTGTTTTTGGATTTTACTTCATCTAACATCTCTTGAGAAGGGAAGCAAGTGAAAACAGACGATGCACGTGTGTCATCAGATGCAGATTCATGTATCAGATTGTGAATGAACTTCTCCTTGTGTGGTCTCCACATGTGCAAACACGGCCTTCACTGCAGCCCGTGCAGGTCTGTAACGAAAACAAAACTAATTTGGGGTTTATTCTTGTCGTCCAGCATTCCGCCAGAGTCCTGCAGGGACGATTTCATGCCTCAGAGACACTTCGGCAGCTCCTCTGACCTGCAGCCCCTTCGTACTGCAGAAGCCAGGCACTCATTTGAACGTATTGTTTGCATTTTCGTCATGTTTTCCAGAAATGTGCAGCGTTGCCACTCGTTCGTCACAGAGCTCCTGCTGGCCTGAACTCTCTCTGCAGGAGTCAGTGGGTGTTTGAGCTCAGCCAGCAGCCACAATTCACTACAACAAGAGGAAATCAGTTCCTTTTTTTTCTTTTCGCGAAAGCACCCCTCTGTTCCCAAAGCACCTGCGATCCAAACAGAGCTCATGGTAATAAACATTCTCTTCAGAGCAGGGGAAAAACATCAGTACTTTATTACATCTCTCATTTTTCTTTTCAAACCTGTTTTTTTTTAAAGAATGCGTTCAAGGAGAATTTGAGAGAGAAGTTTGAATTTGTTAGAGGAAGTGAGGTTTAATGTAAAGTTTGTGTGTGTGTGTGTGTGTGTGTGTGTGTGTGTGTGTGTGTGTGTGTGTGTGTGTGTGTGTGTGTGTGTGTGTGTGTTTGCTCTGTCAGAACACCAGAGTGCTGTTTAACATCCGTGTGGTGGGAGGATCTGCGTTCTACAGCTACCTGTCCCCTCAGGACGGACGGCCGCTCTACCACCCTGCTGTCGACAGGTGAGACACACTCCGTCTGGCCGGACGACAGGAGCTCTCAGACACGCTGTCAGACGCCGGCTGTGTTAATTGCTTTTTTTTTTTTTTTTTTTTTCCTCACTGTTGGACACTTTATAATATAAAACTGTCATTTATTTTAAGTTGTGGATGTTGGGCGATTGCTGGGTATTATCATGGAAGTGACCTGCATTGAAAGTTGTTTTCTTCCATCATATTTGACATGCAGTAAGTTTGTTTCTGCAGGTGCAGAAAGCAGGAAATAGTTCTGGTTGTCACCGACTCGCTGTCTGACCCCACATTCCTCTTCTTCTTTTTTCTTTTTTTTTTTTTTTTAGGTCACAGGATTATTAGATTAACCTGAATGCGGTCTCGACTTGTTAAATCACTAGTGCAATGTTTGTAATTCCCAACACTGCATGTTCCCTCAATTTGGCTAATTTAATCAGTATTGTAATTTAAATTCAATTGTTTCTGATCTAATCTAAGAAACGGTTCCTCGAGAAGAACCTGGCGACTTTAAACCGACATACGCGCGGCTGTAAAAGACATTTTTTTCGATCTGTCTGCAGACGTTCAGAAATCTAATTGCTTTTTAAGCACCGCCTTGTAACCGCGGGGATTAGAAGTGATTTTACAGCAGAAGTTAAAATGCCGTTTTCTCCATTTTCACGAATCCGTGTCTGCTGTCTCTGCGTTGCGGGGGTGAATTGCTGATTCAAGCGGGCATTTCGGCGAGCTCTTGAAGAGACTTCCATTTGTGTAGCCGCTGAGAACGGTTCATTCATTGGCTGAATGCGGCTGATGGGGGCAAATGCTTTTTCAAATCTTTTGAAATGCAAATCGTGCGGCGCGCTGTATCCTAGAAACTCCTGTAATGATAGTGTTTGAACTCTAATGATTCAGAAATATGCTCTGTCCCCGACTCAACCCACAAGAATGTACTGCAGCAAAAATTAGCCTCGATTACAGTCTGTCCACTTGTAATAGCGTTTCAGTCACTTGATCAGTGGTAGTAGGTTAAGTTATGCTGTTGATAAATGCTTTCAGTTGAGGTGAAAAGACAGACACTGAGCATTGAAATTGACTCTAGTTTGGGTTTGCTTTACACAGCCAGTTTTAATTTTTTAGGGTCGTAAAGCGAATAACTGGCACACCTCCTGCCAATGAAGCAATTTTAGAGTGATAAATATTAAACATTATTTAATGGAAAATTATTATGACCTGAAATAGTGTTCTGCTGAAAAGTCCTAGTATATCTACCAAAATAAACTTTCCTCAGCCTGTTTTAGTCATGCAGTACAGGTTTACACCACTAGGTGGTGTATTGAGTCCTGCAAAGAAGCGGCAGCAGGAAATAGTTCAACCAACGATGACTGAAGCTCCTGACATTGCACAGTGCAGTCGTCCATGTAATATAAAAGTATGCACTGTTTGTCTGCAGGACAAAACTCTGAAATCCAGGTTAAATGCAGATTTGTCCTTTAGAAGATTGTAATTTTTTGTCTTTCACTCAGTAAAAAGCAGTAGATGCACTGAATACTTCTTATTAAATATGTAAACGTATCTTACTCTTTTTCTGCACTGAAAGCACAGAATTAAATAAATTTGACTCTGACTGCAAAAAAACTTGAAACATGGAATTCGAATATTGGCTCATTGTAATCGTCTGATTTTTTTAAAAAAACTTTTTTTTTTTTCACTCTGTTTTGTTCCGAGTTTTCAACTGAATCCTAAAAACTCTGTTGAAACAGGTATTGACCCAATATATGGGTCAGTATTATTGACTAAATATTACCTGTGAATATTCAAGGTAAATAATCTGAGGTTTTGGTGTCACAGCATGCTTTACAATTGAAAACAAGCAAATATGAGGAATTTTGCCCATAAAGGGTTTTCAGCACTGCAGTAATGCTGTCATCTAGTGGTGAAAAAGCTTTAATACACGTTTGGAGCGTATTCACCCATTCATCTTCCAGTCTCTGAGGCTTTATCTAACTTGGAAACTTGATTGTACTTGCAAAACAAGAATCAAATCGACTGTGTTACCTGTGAATGTAACTGACAGCGTTCATGTGGCGTTTCCCAGAGCTCTGAAGCTTTGCGGCTCCGGAGGTCCTCCTCACGTCAAGCTCATCATCGAGTGGGAGCACCGAGTCAAAGACTGGTCGGTACAGTGTCACGCCTCAAGTCTCTTTTTTATTAGTCACTTTGTGGTTTTTTTGAGACGACCCCGCTGTCTGTCTGCCTGCAGCCTCTTCGGGAACATCCAGGAGGAGGTGGTGAAGGACGCGGACAGCGTGAGGAGTCAGCAGCAGCAGCACGTCCAGCAGTACAGCTGCACCCTGGACGAATGCTTCCAGCTCTACACCAAAGAGGAGCAGGTAGGCGCTCGGTCCTCAACCTACTCTACACTGCGTGGATCACAGTGTGTTTTTTAAGTGGGAAAAAGAGATGATCATAATAAGCCGTGACACTGTCTCTGTTAAATATGAGTGTCATTATACTTTAGGTTCATTAAGAAACCTTATTTGGACCAATTAGTTTATAGTGGTTTGTTCTATTGACTGGACAGAATGTCAAGAGAAGTTGTCTTGATAAAATGTGTCATTATTACGTATAATGCAGTTGTTTGTTCAGGTTAAGCCATCAAACATTATTAGGTTTCTAATAAAAAGCATCATATCTTTGGCTGTGATAACTGATTATGAAATATATTGTTTAAAGACATTTGTTCTCACAAATCCCCCGTTAAAAAGTCCTGCTGAATGGTGAATGGAGTCATACGTATAACATTCTTCAACAGTTGGCAATCAAATCTAATGACAATTTATTGCTCTAAGTTTATTTTTTTAATTTTTTTTCTTCTTGCATATGCTACACATATGTAGAAAAAATAGTGTGCAGAATGTTCATTCTTTTTAAATGTTAATACTGCCGATATACAGTTGCTGCTGACTGCAGCAGCAGGCTCAAACACCTGGGTAACAATGGCTTTTCAATAAAGTTATTATGGGTTATTAACATGTTGGTTCAGTTAAAGTGTGCTTGTGTTATTTCTGGTTAAAAATACTGAAAGTGGAAGGAAAACGTGTTTGTTTTTCATTTCAAAAAAAGGTGTTTTGCTCTGAACATGTGGGTGGTGAAAAGGAAACGGGAACAACTGTGAAAATGAACCTGGTAAACCTGGTTGTGTGTGTGTGTGTGTGTGTGTGTGTGTGTGTGTGTGTGTGTGTGTGTGTGTGTGTGTGTGTGTGTGTGTGTGTGTGTTTGGTGGGGGGGCATGTGAGACATGTGAGTAGGCTTCTGCCATCATGTGAGTGTTACTGATTCGTCATGTAGAAACTGTCCATTTGTCTCATCAACAGTCACTGTGGCGCTAAAATGAAGCTATTTTAATGCTTTCTGGTTGCTGCTCTGGTTCTGCTTTGCAGACTTTTTGTAACTGTATCAGTAGCTTTAACCGTGTCAAACACGTATTCAGAATGTGCTGCATTTTTTTTCCCCGTCATTGTCACTCAAGCTACCATTCATCACTCCAGCAGGGTTTTTAATAGGTTTTCTCAGTGTTTTCTCCATGTTTAGCCCACATTCCCACATCGTGTCACACTGCGCTTTAAGCCAAAACACTTAAGATGCACTGAAATCTCACAAACAGCGAAACTGGCAGGGTGGAGTGTGATTGTCAGGAGGATGAGGAGAAGAGTGATGTGACTGCAACGACTCATCCACTCACCATCAGTGGATTAAACACACTTTAAACACAGCTCACATTCTGTATTAGTCTGCAGACAGTTTATTATTATTATTATTATTATTATTATTATTATTATTATTATTATTATTATTTACTGGTGTTGCTTTGAAGGAAAAAATAACATCAGGAAGTGACGCATTCGAGCAAAGTTTACCACTTGGCACAAGAAAAAGTGTGTGTGGTGCGTGTGTGTGAGTTGGCTGTTTGGAAATCCCTCCTCCAGACACTTCTCACATTCAGACTGTAACAGGATGACCTGAAGAAACACACGTATTGGCCTCTCTATCCAAATATCTAACATTTAAAATGCGTGGGAGAGTTTAAGAAGTCCGCTGTTCATTACTTTTTACTGCAGTTCTCCTGTTTGGCCAGCAGGTGGCAGTGCTGCCATGAGGGAAGAGCTGTGAGCTCCGTCCAGGCAACAAATGATAGTGATTCAGTATGCATGTATATGATAATATTAATTCTAACTAAACAGTTTTTGAGCATTTTTTTATAGTTATACCCTCAGCTTAAGAAATAAGGGAAAGCGTGGTCTTATAAAATGTTTTAATATTTTAAGATTTTGCATTTCTTTGAGCGAAGTTAGAAGAGACATGTTGAATATCCATGTAATAAATGAAGCATTGTTTTTTAAAGAAAATTGATTTGCATAATGATAAATTAAATGATGCATCTGTTTAGAGAGATTGTGAATCAATTTTATCTCAGATCTGCCTGAATATTCTAAAAAAAAAGCACATAACAAAGACTTTATATCCTAAAGCTCTAAAGCCAACACAAGCATAGCTGTATGAAAGATTCACTACTGATGATCGTAAATGTCCACGTCATTAGGATCATACAGGTTTTCAGTGAGTATAACATACATTTCTTGCTTTGTTGACAGATACTCAGGTGTAATTTTGGGCTCATGCAGGCCTCAAATCTTGTTATTACTCATCATCTACAGGGAGGAAAAACTGCAATGAAAGCACAAAAGGCAGTGAAAAAGCTCTGTGCTGATAATGAGCTCAAAGGTCATGGTGTTCGGTAACAGAATGGATGTAGCTGCAAAACTAGAGCATCATTTCCAAAAAGAACATGTCATTTTAATCATCAGCGTCTCTGCACCATATTACATCCTTAATATACGTATGATGTCAGATTATATGAGCTGAATATGTAGAATTATCTGCAACAATTTAAAAATACTTCATACTCTATGAGCAACACTGAACCATAGAATTATGTAATAAATACATAATAAGAAAGTATGGGTACAAAATGCAAGTGTATACTTCACTATGCAAAAAACTAAGCATTGATAAATAATGTGTAGATGTGAAGTTGAGAAGAATCCTGTTGGTAAAAAAGTGTATGTATATATATTTTTTTTGTCAGTGCACAGTTCAAAAACCCAGCATCTGTTCTGAAGGTGTGAGGGTGCATTAGTGCACATCTGTTTCAGCTTCTTCAGAATCAGAAACAGGTTTATTGCCAAGTACAGCAGCCTAAAGGAGGAATTTGTTTTGGTGGAGGTGCAGCCATAGACAAAAGAAGAAACAGTATAGGCACAAGAATAAAATATAAATAGAAGGAATTAAGAGACAATCTAACACAATAACAATAATAGTTTGATGCAGAACAAGGTTTGAACACCTTCCACCGACCAGATGAGGCCCTTTTATTTCATATTTCAACCAATATGAGGCTGTTCCTTCACTTTTTTTGTTTCCTCACTCTACCTGCATGTTCGAGGTTATTCTGCAGAGCAGGAACTCTCCGCTGTGCTTACTGATGCGTTACGGTTGTAAAAGCGCTCCGGTGACCTGGACGCCACTCTGCTCCTCACCTGTGATGTGGCCTTCCAGTTTCTGACGTTTCAATCAGCGTCTGATGGAGAAAAACGGAAGAAGCGCCGCGCAGTGAAAGGCAGCACATTACTTCCTTATTTTAAAGATGGTAATCGCAGCCAAAACCCGTAACCATGGCAACAGCAGTATTCTCAGAGATGATGGAGAGCGTGTGATTTTCGGGCTTTGTTGGAGAAGAAGTTTGAAGCATTGAAAAACGTTCTGCTGTCAGCAGTGTTTGTTTTGTTTCTCCACCGCCAGCTGGCCCCGGACGACGCCTGGAAGTGCCCCCACTGCAAGCAGCTGCAGCAGGGCATGGTGAAGATGAGCCTGTGGACGCTGCCGGACATCCTCATCCTGCACCTGAAGCGCTTCAGGCAGGTGGGCGAGCGCAGGAACAAGCTGACCACGTTCGTGCACTTCCCCCTGGCGGGCCTGGACATGACGCCACACATGGTGAACCGAAACCAGGCGCCGCCCCAGGCGGGGTGGAAGCACCCCAGGCGACCCGACGCGGCTCCCCCCGACTTCCTGTACGACCTGTACGCCGTGTGCAACCACCACGGAGGAATGCACGGCGGACACTACACAGGTCTGACCCGCTCCGGGGAAATCGCCTGCGTCTTCAGTTCATGGGAATGACGAACATGCACGAGCAGCCGAAAGAGTTTCCATTGCTCCGTCCTCTGTCCCTCTTGCAGCCTTCTGCAGGAACTCCGTGGACGGTCAGTGGTACAGTTACGACGACAGCAGCACCGAGCCGGTCCCGGACGCCGAGGTGTGCACGCGCGGCGCCTACATCCTCTTCTACCAGAGGAGGAACACCATCCCCCTCTGGTCGGCCAGCTCCTCGCTCACAGGTCAGACCCGTCGATTCTCTGCACCGCGGCTCTTTTCTCTGCCGGAAATCTGCATCGGATATAGAAACGATCTCACCGTTCTCCACAGCTCGGTCAGTAGAGTCAGTGTGCCTCTTCTCATTAACAATGACTGCGGATTGAGGGCAGCAGAATGGAAGCTCTCCATTAGCTGCAGTCACAAAAAGGGATCTTCACCATGCTTTTCCCCAAATTACAGCATTTACTGATGAATGGAAGTGATGAGGACGCCCTGTAAATCACACTTCTCATTCCACAGATTGATTGCAGATTGTTCCTTTGCTCTCGCTGACTGAAGTCATCTGTGACTCAATACGGGGTATTTCATTGATACGCAACGCGGTGGAAAAAACTCTTCCCAGGTTCAACCAGTTCGTCCACGTCGGACCACTGGCTGGTCCGGCTGACGGGGGGCAGCGAGAGGGGCAGCGTGGTGTCGGCTGGAGCCATACCTGGACATCTGGAGTCGTCGCAGCCTCCAGAGTCTCCTGAGCTGCCAGTGTTCAGAGAGGAGCTATCCAAAACGGTGGAAGCAAGTAGGTATTGACAGCAGCATGATTTGATTTGTCGGTTGGTTGGTATTCATTTATAGAAGCAAGCAAGTGAAAATACAGAAAATATGACTTACCTGTTGCATATAAATAAGTCAGTATAGAGCAGTTTCTATAATAAATGTAGTTTCCTGTCAAACATTTCTTATGTTGACTCACAAATACATCAGTTCACTTGATTTCCTTTAACTATATCCCTGTGTTGCTCTACCATGCATGTTCGTTATATTAAATGTACACAATCTTAATATTTTATTTGTAAATGATACTTTATATTTTGTACGTTGTGCTTCTTTAAAAAAAATGTTTTTCTTGCTGGACATTAACCTGAATATATTAAAACAATGTGATGTAAATACATAATACCAAGTTTGGAAAGTAGCGCATATGGCAGCATTTGAATAATCAAAAGCCCTTTTAGATAAACACGTAAATGAATAAATAGACTGAAAATGTTGAGCAATGCTGAGGAAGTAATTTTTGTAACCAACAATTTCTGAAAAGTCAATAAAATAGTATTGCTAAAAAAAGGAGAATAACACAGAGATGGAGTTTTTCTAAATGGAGTTTCCTCTACTGAAACTAGCACTCAGGAGTAACATTTCTTGGCAAAAACTGGTAGAAACTTGAGGATTACATAATCCACAGCGCTAATCTCTGCTTGTGCTTCATAAATAAACCAGCAGACCTGACTCCCGTCCAAAGCTTCTGCCCTCAGAAAACATTTGACACGGCAAAGAGGAAACCCTGAACATTTAGGAAGTCTTACATCAAACCAAAACGGGAACAGTTTTTCATTTTAAACTAAATCCTAATGGTCTTAAAAGTAAAGTTGACAAAGCCCAGAGGACTCGTCCCGGTTACAGATATTTGTTTGAAGTTGTCAGAATCAGGATGCGTCGATCCATTTATCTGTAGACTCTTTTTATCCGAGCTGTTCTGAGCTTCGTTAGACAAAAAGCAGGGTACTGTCAGAAAACCCCACACACTCATGTAAAACATGCAAACTCCACACATGGTTTTAAAATGCAGCTGAACCTTCTTTTCCTCCACAGATGGCTCTGAAACCAGTCAGTTTTTCCGAGGGAGCCAAGGCCGGAGTGTGAGCATGAGGTCGCCGACCAAGTCCAAGGACAGCCTGAACAAAGTCCTCCCTCTGCGGTGGTCCTTCGGGTCCAGAGACCGCATCAAGCACTCGGTCCAGGCCCAGTCTGGGGAGCTGGTGGAGTACCTGGAGTCTGGGCGCCGGCCGCGATGTACCAAAGATCCCATCATCACTCTGGTGGCCACGCCGCCGCAGAGGAGCGCCCACGGACGGGCGCTGGACGCCGGACAGGACTGCAGCTCACCGAGCGGCAGCAGCCTCAGCTGCACCGACCGGCTCAGCAACGACGTGAGTTACTCCCCCAAAATACCCGAGGGGCAGAGCAGAGCGTGCGCCGAGGGCGGCGGCGCCAAGGCCAGAGACGACGAGTGCCTCAGGCACCGGTCGTCCAAGAGGGCGAGGCCAGACCTGTGCCGGACCCTGGACCTCCAGAGGGGGGGCATCCTGGGGGGACACATCAGCCACAGCGCGCCTCCGAGCAGAGACTCCACTCTGAGGAGAACCAAGGCGGCGGCGGCAGCGGTTCCCTCCAGGGCTCAGAGAGACGCGCTGCAGCCGGACGACCGCAGAGGTCAGAGCGGACACGAAGGCCGCAGCCAGGACAGCCTCCTGTCGTTTTTCAGGCCCGGTTTCCTGAAGAAAGACTCCCCCCGCTCGCCCAGCAGGGGGCAGGACAGACGGATGAACGGCTACGGACACCTGGGAAAGCTGGCCAGCGGTGATTTGGCCAAGCTGTCCCTGTCCAACGGGACGCTGACGGCGGTGGCGCTGGAGGCGCGGCGGGCCGACGTCGTCCCCGGCTGCAACAGCCACGGCTGCAAGGCGCAGCTGCTGAACGGGAAGGCCGGCCATCACGAGCCCGTCGACATCAAGCGCGCTCACAGCTCCAGCAACATCCAGACCAAGCTGGACCTGACGTTCCGCAGGTGCGCCTCGCTGCAGAGGAACGGAGAGGTGGCCGCGCCCCCGGCCCACCGCGTCCTGGCGTCGGACAGACCCGGCTACTCCACTCTGCAGCGGACGAGATACAGCACCACCTCCCTGGGTAGGTAGAGGGCTGACCGGGGCGTCCCATCAGAAGAGAGACCAGAGTAAATCAGATCGAGGCAAACAATCAAACATGGACATCAGTTCGGTTTTATTACGATAAGAAACAACGCATTTGTCTACTTTCGCAGAGAAAAACAAAAATCCCAGCAAGCACTGGTGATCCTTAAGACATGATGGAGCCAGTATTTAAACTCTATTGTAGATTCAATGGGAAGCCACTGAAGAGAGGCTGATTTTGGAGTGGTGTGATCTCCTGTCCGAACTCTCGCTGCAGCATTTTCAGTCAATTGAAAAAACTTCTTGAGCAGTTATTCAGTAACAAATGCGTTGATTGTGTTGTCAAAGTCATGTTCCTGAATTTAAAGACATAGAGAGAGCAGATTTGCTCAGTATGGGAGCAAATTCTCATGAAATAACTCCATTTTTAAATTACTTTTCTGGTAAACTTCTGTCACTGCTGCAGAGCTCATCTATCATGACTGCTTAATCACTGCGATGCATGTCAATCGTCAGCTTCACTAATGTCTTTTTTTTGTTTTTTTTTGTCACAAGTGCCTCTGTGACCGCTCTGACACCAGGACGTCTGCTCGCAGCCGGCCCACCCGCAGGAGGCGTCGCTTCAAATGACATCCCCCTTCTCTCGTCATACTACTGCTATAAGTTCCTACCTGTGTGTGTCTTAAACTAAAATCTATGCAGAGTTGAATTACCGAGGGGAAAATACTGCTGTACGATGTTTTACTGTCACCCATGTTTTGTTTTCACACTGTCGGCTGTGCTTTTTATCTTTAGGCTTGACACTGATGAAGTGCGGAGTGCTGGATGGATTTGCATCACGTTAGTTCGCGACACATAGATTTTTATGAAGCCAATATTCGTTTAAAGAGTTATATAATGAGAGAGCGTGGGCGGTTTACATATATCGGGCTAAGACATGTAAGATTGTTCTGAAATGCTGCAAAAAGTACTAACTACACTGTAAACAGGCTGCCGCAGACCTTGAAGCTTTCTTTTAATGTCTCATACAAGAAGTGATTCTACAGAAACGTCCCCCGGTGGAGACGTTAAATAACAGGTTCTGATTCGGAAACGATGCTTCCTGTCATTGATTCTGCAATAATGTATCGATGATATCTAATACAGGATGTGAAAGGTCTAACTCCCTTCATTTCAAACAAAAATGTGACTGATGGCTTCCGTTGACTCTTTTTGTTGCATTTCCAAATAGTTTCACTTCACATCAGAGGACGTTTCTGTAGAATGACCTTCATACATGCTGATATTTATGGTGGGTTTTTTTTTTTGCTTTTCTGTCAGGTTTGAGCAGTCAGCTGTGAGGAATGCAACTGTGGAATCAACAAATTGTAACCAGCCGAGCGGCTGGATGTGTTTATAGATGTATAATGTTTAAAAAATGTTGAGATGTTCGGTAAGAGTGAGAATGGCATGGTAAGATTTGTTGACGTGTCGACCATCTTTTAATGAGCCTTTTGATCAAGTTCTGAAATGTTTTGGCTTCATATGAAAAAGACAAACACTTAAAAATGTCTCAAGCATCCTGTCAGGCCACACAGCAGTGTAGGCGACGTTCAGTATTCCCATCTCTGCTGGTCTCTGATTACGTGACAAATTGTAATTCTCTGAGTGTCTATTTCTCTGACTTTCAGTTTTTACTCATGAATGAGTATCGGAGACAGAAACCAAGATCTTTTTCACATTTCTCCCCTTTCAGATAGACACGGTACATAAAAAGTAACCTGAAATAAGATCTCAAATTAAAGTCACAAGAAAAGACAATTTTAGAATTTAAATTAAAAACACATTTGACAATAGGAAAGGGGGAAAAAAATCACATCCTGTACTGCAGGGGTGTCAAACACATTTTAGTTCAGGAGCTTCATGCAGCCCAGTTTGGGCCGAGTTGGTAAAATAGAACCAAAATAGCCCTTAAATGTAAACTTTCTTTGTTGCAGCACAGAGTAAACCTGATGAAAAACTCAACATTTTCACAAAACCAAACAAATAAAAATCAGATATTGTAATAAAACCTTCTGGTGCAAAATACATGCCAAATGTTTTTAAACCTCTGTTCTAAAAGTAAGTTAAGTAAGTTAACATATTAAAATGCAACTATGACCAAAAAACAAAAAAAAAACTTTTTTTTTTTTTTAAATCATGACAAAAATGTGCAAATATTCTCATGGATTCAAAAAAATGAGGAACTCAAAGATTTAAAAGAACTGAAATGGTGAAATAAAACAACTGAAATAAATACTCTGGATAAAAATAGTTTAAAAAGGATATGAAGATAAGGAACTTAAACCATTTCATTAATGTTTTATAACAAGAAAAATTGCAAATTGACATCCCCAAAATATTTAATGGGATTAACATCAAAAGTATCCAACTGCATTGGATAACACTGAGGACTAAAGAATCCAGGCTTTGTCTTGTAAACGTCACTGGAAGTTAATGGAGATTTTTTTTTTCTTTTTCTTTTTTTGAGCACATACTCCTTGAAACGGGCCCTTCAGTCTTTCTCTGCAGCCGTGGGGACACAGTTCTTAATAAGCGTGCTTCACGTTCACTGAAACTACAGCAACGAGCCGCAGACTCAGCAGCTGACGCTCCGTCTGCACAACGTCTATTTAATTCACAGTCGTCCGTCAGAATCACACTCCGTTTTCCTTCTGGATGAGGAGGAGTAGTTGAACTCAAAGAGAGCATGAACATAGATTCTTGAGTTCAGTTGTGGTATTTCAGAGGCTCTTTCGTTCATTTTTGTATCATGAATTTGTCTGATCGTCGTTACTGAGCTTGGTTTTCTACACTCTGTCCTCACATTTTCATGTTGTGCCATTTATAACGTCACTGTTTAACAACACTCTGTACCAAAATGAAGCGAGAAGAAAAGAAGGAAGTGTCTGAGACATTACTGGGGGGAATAAAGGCTAGATTATATTTTATTAACTTTTTTAAAAGTCTACATTTTGTACCTGTAATTATGTAATTTAAGTACCAGATTAAAAGTGTGTGTTAGAGGTTACGGCATCGGGTCGGAGTAGGTTTGAATTAAAGCACGATACACAAGAGTTCTTACATCAGACTGTCTATAATGTCTGCTTAATGTACTGCAAGGTTTATGGATTGCAAATTAAACACAGCTTTTCTCACAAACGACCTGAGTGCAGTTGGATGATTTCCAAAAGCCTGAGGCATCTCACCTTTTCTTTGCGATTCAACACAGGTGTGATTTGTTTTTGTTTTTTTGGGTTTTTTTTTACCTGAGTGTGTCTGATACTCTGCAGAAGTCAAACGATACCAGTGGCTTGTTGTTTTTCTGAGAAGAAGTGGAAGTCGAGTGCTGACACACACACACACACACACACACACACACACACACACACACACCTGCTAATTTGCGAGTCCGACCCTTTTGGTTAATAGCGTGCTGAGGATGCTTGCACGTCAATATGAACCAAGATCTGCTTCATGAAAACATGAAGGCATTGAGCAATTGCTGCAAATTTGTCAGCTGAACATCCAGGATGTGAAATTCTTCTTCCACTGCATCCCGACGCTGAAATCTGGAGAAACTGAGGCCTTTTCAGTTAAGTGAACTCATCATCCTGTTCATAAAAACATGGTTGGAGCTTTCATCTTCTGATGGATGACGGTTCGCTGTGTTCATGAAAGGACGGACGCGGTCAAATTGCGTCGAATCGGTTGTGGCTTTGAGGCCTTGTTTACACAAGTTTTTCGAATGAGAATGCAAAACGTTAGTTGTGTTTTTGTTGTCTCTTTACATGACATCGGTGCTCGAAGCCACTGAAAATGCACAAAACCTTCAATAACCATAGAGAGAGTGAACAGTAGTCTGGAACAAAGCAGACCAAAAGGCGAAAAAACAGTCAATAAAAACCAATCTTCGCACTCTCACCGCTCGGGGTGTTGAGGTTCTTCTTGAAGGTGCCTCCACCCACATAAATCTGAGTTTGCTTCTGGAAATGGATCAATGGAGTTCAGAGAGAGTTATCTCAGCTGGACCGCCTTCTGTAAAACAAACCAGCAGAGAGGCGTCATTAGCAGGCTGGAATGCAGCTCCATGCTCGTTCAGGCGCCGAGTCAATGTTTGTTGTGAAAGTTTGCCGAGTTCACAAAGTTGGTTTTATCAGCATGGGGCGTAATTGAATTAAAACACGTCTGAAATTTAAATGATGCTGCTTCCAGTATGAAGTCCTCTACAAACACTTGGATTGAAGTAGTTTTTCACTTTTATTTATTATGTCAAAATAAACTGCATTAACCAAAATAAAATAAAGGCAGAGGGACATTGGAAATTAAGTGAAATGGGCAGTGAGCCAAAGTCTATAAACCAAGAGTAACACTAGCTTTACACTTACAATGACTTAACTCATAATGACACCATTGATTTGTTCTTGATTAAAAACTTTGAACATGAACAAATGAAGCCACATCCAAAGAGTGGCCATCCAGCTACCACCTCCACCTGCAGAAGGGTTAATAAAAACAATTCATTCATTTCTGACCGTTATTTAATTATGTTTTATACGTATTTTGCATTTTATTTTGAAAAACCGGAAAATTATTTTGTGAGACCGGAAGTAGTACGCTTCCCTAGAGAAGCAACCGCAACCCTCGAAGCAACTTGACCTCGCATGGATGGAGCTCGTTTCCTCATGAGGGTAAAAGACGGAAAAAAAGGTATGAAAACGGAATATTTTACTGTCAAACTGAGGAATGAAGTAGTTCATGATACCATGCTTTAAAAATCCCGTTTTAGAGGGAGGAGAACCGTCAGTGAAGCACTTTTCGGCCGCGTTTCAACCTGTGAAAACCGCTCGGTAAGCTAGTCTCCACGTGTTGCAATGAGAGTGTATGGAAATATCATGCTATGTGGAAGCATCTGGAGGTGACCGTGTTTGCTACAGTTAAGGGTGTGTTGTGCATTTTAAGTTGTTTCTGAATTATGTTTTGCAGTTGGAAGCATTTATGGATTGATTGAAAAAAATCATGTTTATTTGCTTAGTTTAACTGAAATGAGCACCTAATGATAATTTTGCTCTGTGAAAATGCTTCATCATTTAATCAAAAGGGAACCACAACAAACCACAACAGCATTAACACGAGCAACAAAAAGAAAAGCTGAACAGGAACAACTCAAGTCGGCCATTTCGGATCATTGCAAAAGAGAAAATCACATTATGGATTGGGATGGAGTGAGAGTCATCGGGACAGAAGAGAATAAACACCGACGCTGGATAAAAGAGGCTATTGAAATTCGGAAACGTGCCTCCGGGACAGTTAACCGGGATGAGGGGGCCTTTTTGCTTTCATACACCTGGGATGCTGTACTCAAGAAGTCAGACTGCAGATGGTGCTGTTCTCCCGCTTCCACTAGTGGGAGAATAGCGCCAAAACCTGTTTAAATCAGCTGACAAGATACGTCACAACATCAGTGACAACACTCTGAGGAAGATGGCTGACAGCTGTCGAAACCGTCAGTAAAGGTAAACAAACAAACACACCAGTCTGTGAAAAAGAACCTTCGATTTGGATTACACTTGGAAGACCATATGAACCTTTTTGGTTAAATTAGCCTTGTTATTGCATTGTTCTATTTGTGAATGGGTTGTTCCCTGCTGTTAAGAATAAATCTTTTGTTAAGGAATATGATTTGAATTTTATCTTTCATAAGAAAGACAGCATTTTTGTAGAAATTAACCTATTGATTCAGAGGGAAATTTAGCTTTGCAGAAAAATTGCCGCTTATCAATTAATCGATAATCGATCATAAGATGAAACAACTATTGATAAATGAATTACTCGATAATTTGCATCCCTAATTTGAAGAAGTTCTATGCATTTGGAATGGGACTGTGAACCTGTTGTCTGAATACAGGTCAGGTTTTTTGTGATGCTTGGAAAAAATTTCTGTTCTCGTGTCCAATGAAGCTGATGAGTGATCCAATTGATGGCGAGCCTCCCAGTCGACCTTCGATGCTTCCATCAGAAGTTTGAGTTCCACCACACCACTCACCGGATTCTGTGTTAGGATTGTGTCAGTCTCATTGACCGATACCGAGAGTCTACATTGGAAATCTCTGACTATTGAGAAACCCAACTTTTTAACTTTGACTGACTGGATCCAAAACTCCAATCTGCAGCTAGAAGAAGATCCTGCTCTTCCCTCTGCATTTTCAGGTTTATTTTATTTTCCTTAGAAGGGTGTCAGATCCTGGACTTTGAGGACCACAGTCCTGCATATCCTCTCTGTCTCTCCAACACATTTGATCATTATGAATACATTAGCATCAAGCTCAGGAGAAAGCCTGATAATGAGCCTCACGTTACGGTCAAATCTTCTCGTGAGGGAAATTGTGTCAGACTCTGGCCGTACAGATCCAGGTTCAAACAGGACTGCCAAGAGATAATGAACGTCTCTGAGTTTACATTCACGCTTGTTGTGTTTGTAGCCTGTGAGGTCTGTTCACTCCCGCCACCTGCCTGTGTGCTTCGTCTTCAAACATCAACCCCCGTAAATTCTTAATCATAAAAAAAAAAGTATATCTCACCTTGATCTTATGACTGATTTTGCAGTTTAGCACTTTGTGTTCTTTTCTTTATGAATATGAAAAGTTCTTTACAAATAAATTTTGATTGATTGAAACAAAGTTTGATCTTAAATATTCTTGATACTTTCTTGAAAGTATAACGACTTTTCAGTGACATAGACCGTCTGTAAAGTGGGAATAGTGTAGCAGTGTAAACAAACAGAAAATAAAAGCTACATCTGTTGATCTTACCAAATGTAAACAACACAGACTGTATAGTAAACAAACATGAAGTGTACACTCCACACTACCCTCCAGTCACAGTCTCGGTGTCTTAGATTGTTCAGGCTAGTTAGCACTTAGCCACCAGTCTCAGTTAGCCACTAATGCCGCTAGTCGTCCATAAGACTGTTTCCATCTGCAAAAAAGTCCATGTCCTAAGGCCTCAGATTCTTCCGAATACAGTCTCTTGCTCCCTCGGGTTCTCAAATCGTTTGTCTTGACCTGAGGGCAACGTATGCAAAGCACAGCAGGGAAAAGGATCCCAAACTAGGTTCCTTTACAGGTGCTGAGGAGCCGTTGAGCCTCGGTGAATGCTGCTGTCCTTTTAACCACTTGTTGGCCATACTGCGGTAGTACAGTATAATCGGGGAAAATACTCACTTTCTTGCCCTGAAGAATCGGTGAAGTTGTGCTAGCAGCTTTACAAAACATCATATCTCTCTCTCTTGAAAGTCGTGAAATTTCACCACAATCACTCGTGGGGGCTCTCCTTCACTGGGTGGGAGTCGTAGGCTGCGGTGCGCCCGGTCCAAAGTCGGGGTGAAGTCGAGGTTCAGCAGCTCCTGAAGAATTTTGGTGATAGCATCCATAGGTCATTGGCCTCCACTGTTCTCGAGTCCCTCTTTTATCCCGGCAATGCAAGCATTACATCGAAGTTGCCATCTCTCCCAAGTCCTCTAGCTTTAGCTGTAGCATAGCAAACTCCGACTTCAGCTGATTAACATCTCCCTCTATTTCCATCGTCTTATCCGAGTACGTGTTTAGTCCGTCTTCCAGATCTTTCATACGGGTCTCTTGCTTTGCCCAATCCTCCCGTATGGAGTCTATTTTTGGCATTTAGCTCTTGTGTGATTGAGTCTATCTGAGCCACAGCGTCAAATCTCTCATGGCTTAACAGACATTGTGTGTGTTTTGCAAATAATCAGCATGAATACAACAGATTGTATCATCTAGACAAAGAATTGTGAAGTGTGGGAGGATATTGTTCACATCTTTTGGGTTTGGAAATACAAATAGAATCAAAATAACATGTGAGATGATATTTAAAGACTCTGTAGATCAGGGGGGTCAAACATAGGGCCTGTGGACAAAAATCAGCCAACAAGATGCTGCGATCCAGGTCCCCAACTAGGGATGGGTACCTTTCACATCTGAATCGATACGATACCGATACTCGGTACCTGCGAATCGATACCAGTATTTTTCGGTACCTGTTTTCGATACTTTTTTTTTGGGGGGGGGGGGGGATATGCATTTGGTAATTAAAGTTATTTTGTATATTTAAAAAAATAGTCAAAACTTCAGAATTTTCAACATTTATGCTTCAATAACATCAACTGAAATAACTCCAACATAGAACTTGAGAAAAATGTGTGTGGGGATGAAGTAAAAAATTTAAATAAATAACAATAATAAATAACATAAAAAAAATAGACTCAAAATAAATAGCTGTATGAAATGTTTCACATTAGCAGCACCAGGCACCTCTACAGTAAACAAACACTCAAAGGTATGGACTCTATGCACAACTTCAGGAGGCTCCTTGTTTCCTGTCTTTCATGATAGGACGAGCTGATTAATGCAGGTGTGTCTGGCCTCTGGAACAGCTTCAGACACACCTGCATTAATCAGCTCATCCTATCATGAAAGACAGGAAACAAGGAGCCTCCTGAAGTTCAGGAAGTGGCTGAGTTGTGCATAGAGCCTATACTGGAGGATCAGAATTGTATGGTTCCAACTCGTGATTGGGCAGTCATAATGCCAATCAAACGCCACGTGGGACCGCTTTTGCGTGATGACATATCATGTCGAGTCGCCGCCTCGATGCGCGCTCTTGTTTCGAGCCGCGCATGCGCAGAGCATTGTTTAGGAAGTGACATGCAGCGGGAGCGACCATCGCAGAAGCGGCTTGTCCCTCCCGCGAACAACTCCGAACAGGGGCGGGGTGGCCATCGGGAGGTTTCCCGAACGGCCGGTGTGTCCCCCCCCCCGCCCGCTCTCACGGCCCGTGTGCATGTCCGCTCTCCCGGTATATTATATATTTGCTCCCGGTCTGCGAGTCAAAACACTCCAAAGATTTTGGACCCACGTAACCGCGTCCTCCGCTCTTGCCGATGTATAATGTCAAGGTGCGTTCAGGGTCAAAAAAAAAAAAAAAAAAGGTGCGTTCAGGTACTGAAATGTGGTACCGACGGATTTCCCGTGAATCGATACTCGGTACTTCAGCGGGAATTCGGTCGGTACCAAAAAATTACCGAAATTCGGTACCCATCCCTATCCCCAACCCACAGAAACAGTAACAAATTTTAAAATAAATCAACTAAATGTTTTAAGAATAATGGACACAACACACCTTTGAGACCTGAGCTGAGAAAACGAGCTACCTCACTGTTCAGGGTGTGTTTTTAAAAACTTGCATAATGCAGCAGCTGTAGGAGAAGTTTTTCTGGATATTTCACTTTATCACTGGAAAGTTTCATTGAAATTAACTTTAAGTTGAGATTTTAGTAATTGTGTTGTGAAGATATAGGCTTCTCATCGTGTACACTCTGCACCACAACAAATAAAAACTTTAAAGTTTGACTTTAAAGGTTACAACAACTCATAATTTGTGGAAGTCTGTGTGTTGATCTCTGGTTTTGAATATGTCTATTACAGAAAATGTGGATGAATAAAAGAATCATCTTCCTGAAGTTTCCTCCTGAAGCTTTCTTTCCACAGTGGAGAAACAGCTGATGAAACAAATGAACATTCATCATTAAGGTCTGATCTTCAACTCAGTCAAAGATGCTTCATTTGCATCCACTGAATCATCCCGTTTCCTTATCCCCACCACCACCATTCAAGGCAAACGTTTATTTAATCAGAGCTCGTTTGCAGATCAAACTCAGAGTTGCTGCAGGCTGATCAGTGCTGTAATTTTTTTGACTGATCTTGTTAAAATCTTGTAATAGATTACAGATGTTTATATCTGTAAGATGGTTATGAAACAGAAAGCCACGAGATTATAAACAACTATGAGTGTTTTTAATGATTCTCAGCAGTGTTTTCCATGTTCCCTTTTGTCTCTCCTATCTAATCTTTACAAGGCTGCTCTAAATTTCTTATGAAATTGTGTGCGACCGCTCACCACATATCCAGCTTAATCCAGTCATCTTTACCGTTCATTACAAGAGTCATATGTAAGAGTCTTCGTAAAATTTGCAGATGACTCTACTGTGGTGAAGCTGATTCATAACGATGAGACGGCCTACAGGGAGGAGGTCCTGAACCTCACCACCTGGTGCTCCCTCAATAATCTGGCACTCAACTCCTCAATAACTAAGGAGTTAGTGCTGGACTTCAGGAGGAAGAGGGAGGACCCCTTCCCCTTCTCATCTGAGGGGACCTGGTGGAGCGGGTCAGTGACTTCAGGTTCCTCGGAACGTACATTTCATAGGACCTTACATGGGGCACCAACACCAGTGCACTCATGAAAAAGGCACACCAGTGCCTGTGCTTTCTGAGGTCACTGAGAAAGGTCAACATGTCCCAGGGCCTGCTGCCGTCCTACAGGTGTTCTGGAGAGAACATCCTCACCCACAACATCTTGGTGTGGTTCATGAGCGGCTCTCAGGCTGACAGGAAGGCTCTGGATAGAGTGAGGAAGTCAACACACAACATCGTAGGAGTGCAACTGTCCTCTCTGTCGGACATCTACAACACCAGATGTCTGCGCAGGGCCACAAGCGTCGCCGGTGACAGGTCACACCCCGGGCTCAGCCTGTTCTCACCGCTGCCCTCAGGGAGGAGGTACAGGTGCATCAAGGCCCGCACCTCCAGATTCACCAGGTCCTTCTGTCCCAGTGCAATCAGAGTACTGAACACAGTACTCAGTTCAGCTATCCACTCTCAAAGTAAATGTCTCTGCATGGATGGACATATATTCATTTCTCCACTATACAGTGTACAATACATATTTTTCTCTGTGCAATATACATGTATGAGGGTGTACCCAAAAGAAACCGGAATTTGGTCATAAAATACTGTAATGACTCTTGAGTCAGTATTAGTTAAATGTGCTGTTGCACCATTTTTCCTGAGGGTGGCACTCTAGGATTGGAGAGGTGACTGAAGCCAGCCTTTTGCTGTTGTTCATGAACTGTTGGAAAGAGTTCGTGTTTGAGAGATCGGCGTGGGTTACGGCCGCAACAGTAGCCCTGTGTTGTTGTTTGTTTTGCCTAAGTGCAATAAAAAGAGCCGTGTGGAACGACCTGGAGACGTCTGGTGCTTCGCAGATTGCAGAACGTTACAATACTAATGATAATGAGTTTCGACTTCTAGCTGTCAGATGTGCTACAGGTCAGCCTCATGCATATCTGTGAAAAATCTGAGATCCCAGAGTGACACTGACGTCTGTCACGCGCTATTTATAGTAACACAGTGCAGCTCCAGTCTGCAATTTTTCCAAAATGGCGACATTGCTAGAGCGGCGCGCGAACATTAAATTCTGCTTTTTGCTGGGAAAAACAGCAGCAGAAACACTCACCTTGTTGCAGCAAGCCTACAAGGATGATGCTCTGGGGAAGAATCAGGTCCATGAGTGGTTCGGGCGGTTTAAGAAGGGCCAGATGTCGGCGCGTCAGGTCCGCTCAGCCGTGAAAACAATGCTGATCTGCTTTTCGGCTGTCCAGGGTATCGTCCACAGCGAGTTTGTCCCTCCAGGTCAGACTATAAATCAGGACTACTACATGGAAGTCCTCAGACGGCTCCGTGAGGATGTGAGGAGGAAGCGGCCTGCGTAGTGGCGGAGTGGAGTCTGGTTGATCCACCACGACAGTGCGCCAGCGGACACGGCGCTGCGCGTCATGCAGTTTCTGGCAAAGAATGGGATGAATCTCCTCTCCATCCGCCTTATTCACCAGATGTAGCCCCGAGTGACTTTTTCTTGTTCCCCAAGTTGAAGGAGGAGCTGAAGGGACAGCGGTTTGCAGATGTGGAGGAGGTGAAAGAAAAATCGCAGCCGGCCCAGAATGGCACACTTAACGCACGGGTGTGACGACACATTTGTGAAGTGGGAGACACGGCTGGAGCGTCGCATTAATGCGAATGGAGATTATTTTGAAGGCGACGGTGGTGTTTAATTTTGAAATGTCAGAAATAAAAAGTTACAACCAAATTCCGGTTTCATTTGGGTACGCCCTCCTACATATATTGTCCTATTGCTGCTACCGAGCTCTCTCTGTACATCGGCACATGTGTATATTTGTACTTTTGATATTCCTATGCCCCCTTGCATTTTTCCTGCTCCTTGTGTATATATTTATATTATTTATTGCTACTATTATTTCTGTCCTTTTTTTCTTTTTGTTTGCACCAAAGAGTTGTTTTTTTTAAAAATTCCGCCGTACATGTATGATGACAGTAAACACATTCTATTTTGTTCTATTCTGTGTTGTGCATTTCCAGGTTGTTCAACGTGTCTTTCAATGTTCCCTCTGGTTTGTTTGCACTTCTTCATATTTATGTCTTTTTTGTCATTACAACCACATTGTTTTGGCACCATTCTGGTCTTTATATAATCTGTTTTCTGATTCCTTTTTTGAGGTTTTTCACCTCATTTTGAGCTCCTTTCCATTCATTTACAATAAATTTGCAACTTTTTGTGCCCATTTAATGTGACATCGTGTCATCAGTTTGTTTGGCTTTAATCAAAATAAAAACTTAACGTGAAATTTTTAAACATGCTGTTTATTTCGACTCACACTGGTGGGGAGTGAGTGACTGAAGAGCCTAAATATCTCAATTCAAGAGTCCTTCCATGTACGGAAAAGTAGCATCGAGCACTTGGATCAAAGTAACTGTAATATGAAGTGCTGTGAAACTTTCCCAGTGTCTTCCCAATGTGAGGGTGAAGCTCTAAATAAAGCTTTTTAAGGACTCAGAGTGGCAGATGAGCACTTCTTTGTGTCGGGCTGTTTGGGTTTAATGGTCTATAAGCAGCTACTCAAAGATAATCCTCAACGTTGGTGACGGTTATTTCCTGGCTGGTTCTCACGATGGAAAAATTACCGTTTCAGTGTGATCGAACGTGATCAGACCTCACAAATTCCCGGACGCTGCACTGTGGCAACCCAGGGTTTTTAATAAGTGTAGTTAAGGTTCAATATGAATAAGCTGCTTTAAATAACAAGAAAACAAAACTCCACCAAGGAGATCCATAAAGTGTCTTTTCGTTATCCCACTCCACTTTACTTCTAAATATTTTAAAACACAAGGTCAATGTCTGCACAGCTATTTGAAAAAAAATCCTTTCAGTCCAGATCTCAATCATGAAAGTTTCATTTTCACGGAAAATGTTCTCATTTATGATATGACCTTACTGTACAAATGAAGACATTGAAACATTTCATTGGATGTTTGGACCAAGTTTTGTTTGGAACATGCTTTTATTGTTAGTTTGTACAAGATTAAGTTTGAAAAAGTAAGCATAAAATCAATTTAAAAAAAAAAAAACCCTTATTTTGTGGATCAGAGCTGTAGCATTGGCCATCTCCTCCTGCAGAGATATTCTGAATTAAAAATGCAGCAGTTGCGGAAAGTGCGCTTTTTGTCTCTCTCAGTGAGAGCGAGCAGTCCTTGGTTATGGCTTTGTACTGAAACACACAGTGTAGGGAGAGCGGCACATCCTCTGCAGATTCCTCGATCTTCTTCACATACCATCGAGTGTGCGCTTCCTACTCTCTCAGAATGACACTCTATATGCGGCCACTTCAGTTTAATCACTTTACGAGGTACAGTTCAGACACAGTGAATGTACATGCAAAAACAGGTGGGACTTCTTTTCTTCCTCAAAGTGAGATAAAAGTACATTTTGGGTTGGATTCCTTCTACAAGAGCGACATATAATGTGTTTTTGATTCAGCCTGTTGCTGTCTGACCCATAATCCCATGCCAAACTCTAAAGCTGGCCGCGTTCGCTGCAGGTCATTCATGTTTGTCAAGGTCAAAGGAGCAAGCAAAGAAAGCAAGTTAGTTTTGCTCAAAACATTTCAGACTTCATGAGAAACTCAAGCACGGAACTTTCTTTTTTATACATATATAAGAATGAATGTAGGTGGCTTCACCTTGAGTTTTTCAGAAATCACCCACACTGACATGAAAAAAAAAAAAATCAATTCACAACTGCAAGATCTCCTGAACCAGCCGAGCAAGCGCAGCTGTTATACCAACCTGATGAGACCTCCTGATGTCGGACCAGTATGTGTTCTCATCCCGTTTTCTCATCTTGATTAGGCAGGGTTTTTTTTCTCTGATATTACTGAAGTCTGACTATGACTTTGTCTGTTTCACCTACAGGAATCTGCAGAGTTGAAGTCTGTCATAAATATTTATTTTTTTTATTTTTAATGCTTGGTGTGATTAGAATTTGTGCAAATAGTGACAAAATATGTATTTAAACCTTTCATATAAGCATGTAAACACAGAAAATGTAAGAATGTTTTATTCACGGTGACAACAGACACTGTGTGGACTTGTTTTACAACTTCTGTTATAAATAAGTCATCACATCTTCCAGAAATATTTCCCATTCGGACACATTTCAAAACTATACATCATGAAATATGTTCAATTTAATTCCATTTTATACATTTTCTTAAAAAAAAAATTGTGATAATGGCATACAGTTTTAATGAAGGATTAGAATTTCATGCTTCAACTATCATTCAAACAGTACTTTAGTGAGTGGACAAGTATGAAGCCAAAGCATAACAGACATATCAAACAATGAAATCACTGGAGGACCTCGGTCGTCAATAAACATAATGCGCCAGACCACTTGGAGGATAAAGAACATATACATCTAGAACGAGTGTTTTCAGCGAATATTACTTTCTCCATCTGTATTATGTACAGTTTTCTCTTCCCATGTGATCCAGACTGTGAAGGTCTGCAGGCTCCCTCAGCTACAGAGTGGATGGAAAAAAATGTTCAGTTATTTATTTACAATTGTTCAAATATGTAGAAATAAATAGTGTGAGACCCATTTTTCATTTTTCCAGGAAAGATTGCCTCTCTGTCTCTTCTACAGCTTTCACATATGAGAAGAACACTGATACATTTCTGTTTGAATATCTAAACAGTGACTCTGCTTTCTGTTGTTTCTGCAACAAAAACTTGTTTGTTTATGTAACAGGGCGACTAAATATAACTGTAACACTCTCGAAAAGTCCCAGATTACATGAACACTCCAGAGAGTTTCACTGTGCAACCGTGACCGGCAGCATGTTCTGAAGCAGCTCCCTTGATGACTGAGAGTGAGATGGGTGAAAGCTGTCTGGTGCCATCCTCAGGACCATGCCTCCTTCCCCCAGAGCCGGGGCCACCCTGAGCGTCTTGTGCGACGGCCGGATGGCCACCATGAGCTGCCTCTTGAAGGTGTCACTCAGCACAATGTAGATGAACGGGTTGATGCAGCTGTTGGCGTAACCCATGCTGATGGCGATGTTGTAGACGTACAGGAAAGCAAAGCTGGGCCGCTGCACCCCGAGGTGGGCCAGCTGCAGGACATAGTACGGAGCCCAGCAGATGAAGAAAGCCAGGCAGATGGCCACCGCCATGCGGGTCACCTTCCTGGTGCGCACCCTCAGGCTGCGCTGGGGCAGCGGAGCCACCGTGGCTGACATGTTCTGGAGGATCTTGAAGAAGAGGCCGCAGATGATGGCCAGAGGCAGAGCGAAGGCCAGGAAGAACTGGTAAAGGGTGAACCGGTACGTGTCCGCGGCCGGGTCGGGGAGCAGGAGCGCGCAGCCCACCGACCCGTCCTTGAGAGGCATGAGACCCGTGTACATCCACACCGGGGTGATGGAGAGCAGGGAGAACGCCCACACCAGGGCCACGGCGGCCACGGCCACGCGGGGGGTGCGCACGTGCTTGAAGCGGATGGGGTGCACCGTGGCCAGGTATCGATCCAGCGTCATGACGGTGAGGATGTAGGTGCTGGCGATCTGGCTGTTGGAGTCCAGAGCGGTGATCACGGTGCACATGGCGCCGCCGAAGCACCAGGAGCCGTTCCCCACCAGCTGGTGGATGAGGAAGGGCATGCCGAGCAGGAAGAGCAGGTCCGCCACCGACAGGCTGAAGATGAAGATGTCCGGGACCGTCTGCTGGGAGCACAGCTTGGTTTTCTTCACGATGGTGTAGATGACGATACAGTTTGCGGCGATGCCCAAGAAACAAATGGCACCGAAGATGCTGGGCATGAGCGCACTGTGGTGCTGCGCGTGATCTGTGAGAGAGACGCGAACAGGAGCAAGTCTGTCGCTTATTCCGAAAAGAAAACAGCGAAGAGAAAAAAAAAGTCTGCACAACGATGCGGTTTAAATAATTGAATTGCGCAAAAACTGTAATAATATTTTTAAATCACCTACCTTCTTCAGGATCATCCAGCGAAGTGAAGGGTGATGAAGATAAATTCAGGTTATAGACATCCATCCCTGTTGCTTTTAAATTCGCCAAAGCATGTAAAATGAGACGTGTAGTTGCCAAAAGCAGCTGATTCCACTATTTCTCATGTTTGAGGTGACACTTGATCCGCGCGCGCTCCAACTGCAGGAAAACAGCGGAGCGGATGCAGCGCGCGCCTCCCGATCATCTGAAAACTGGCTGCAAAGTGTTTCACCGATAACTTTCGTCCAAAGAAACACGCATAAAAACGGCGTCAGACCACATAGGAGGAGGTGACGATCGAGAACACGACACAGAAAGTCTGGAACGATGAATCCGCGACCACCCACGTTCTAATCCTGAAGGGTTTTCCATCAAAAGCACGACACATCATAATAAATATAACTTTAGCTAAATTTAATTCTGGATTAAAAAAAAAAAACTTCGATCCATGTTTTTCAGTTGCATTTTCTACACATGCATATTTATTGGATTTAGCTTAACATTCTAGAACATCATTAGACCACATCATCCCGCTGATTAAGAATAATTGTGCAAAGATGACGAAAGTGCAGCTGATCAATAAAGAAATAGCTGAATTAATAGCAGAAGTGAACACTGAAACAAAAAAAAAAATCTGCTTTTTTTGAAGACTAATGAGTCCCACTGTTTCTGTTAATAATGTGATAACAGTTCAAAATGTAAATATGGCTCATATTACGAGAAAGGTCTTTAATTCTCATACATTTTACCCCTTAAATGACGGTGTTTCTTGTGCATTAGCTGAACGAAAACAGGTTTTATTTTAATGTATGTAATTTCCTTCTATAACTACGATGCAAATGTATGCACTGCGTTGTACACTTGTTAGTTATTTGGGGCGTATGACAACGCTGCATGGATGGATGGATGGATGGATCGATGGATGGGTGGGTTGCTTGGGTGGAGGCGTAACATCAGAACTCCTCATATAACCAACCAGATCTTTATTGCACCAGCTCCTGTCACAGCGCATTAAGACTTAACAGAACTCAGAACAAAGTGCTGGTGATGTTTTGGTACAAAGTGTAGTTGTCTATTAGTGCATAAAACTGTCAAAATACAAAACACGCACAAAATGCATTTAATTTATTTTTCCGTATTCATTATATTTATCAATTTTGATTTTTTAACGACTTTCATCACAAATCTATAACTTTGTAATCTGAACTTTGACAGTGGATCAAACTTTTAATGAAATGTTTGCGGTTAGTACAAATCAATCAATGCAGTTTCCGTGCAGTTAAATAATTGGCCGCTAGGTGGCAGCATTGTCACAGTGGTTTCATGTATGTCGTCTCGCAGCAGAATTGAAAGCAGATGTTCGAAAAATGAAAACAAGGGAAGAAGACCAAATATTTCAACAATTAACCAAATAAACCTCGTGATCTGAAAGTGTCGTGTTTCAAGAGCTCAACCCAAACTCTCCATCCCCATTAATGAGAAGTGCAGAAGCAGAGTGATGTGTTCCCCAAATCCATGAATTTCTGTTTTCTTTCGTTATTTCACGTGAGTGGCCGAAGTGTTGTATGGACACGAAGTGTTAGTGACAGGTGTGATTGTGTGTGTGTGTGTGTGTGTGTGTGTGTGTGTGTGTGTGTGTGTGTGTGTGTGTGTGTGTGTGTGTGTGTGTGTGTGTGTGTGTGTGTGTGGTGTGTGTCAGATGTGGACTGACAGGGCGGAGCTCCGCTCACAGCAGCCGCAGCGCAGCCTCGCAGCTCGGAGGAAGGAAGCGGAAACGCTCCGTATGCTAGCAGCTAGTTTCTGGCTCCTCGGACACCACACACACACATACACACACACACTCTCTCTCTCTCTCTACACACACACGCACAGTCCACACTCTCACACTCCTCTGTAGAGGAAGCTGGGAGCGGATAATTCGAGTTTTGTTTGTCACGGTGGCAGTATCGGAGCGGGACTTCTCGAGCGGTGAGTTTTCGTTGTTCCGTTAAAAGTTGGATTTCACGACGCAGGCTAGCCAAGTTCAGCTAGCCGCGTTAGCAACAACAGCTACGAGAAAAAAGGTGTTTTCTTCCTTTTCCACAACGTGAAGCTAGCGTGTAGGCCTCGGGCGTTAATATTCGCATCTGGTTGGTGCGGAGTTTATTTGTGCGTGTGTGCGGTCGCGTCTCGGCCCCTCGGTTTGGTGTTTCGCTGATAACGGGGTGAAGTTTGATGATCGCACCGCGGCGCAGTTATTGTTGTCCGACCCGTTAGCCGGCATGCTAGCTGTAGCGTTTCTAGAACAGTGGGCGCAGTCTGTTCGCTGGAACGGAATCGATCAGCCTCCAGTTTTAGGGGGGGGAGAACAAACATTAAGTAATACAATTCAATATTTAAAACACCCAACGTGTCTAAATCTCACTTGGCGTTGTGAGGAAGGCTCAGTAAAGGCACTGTAAAAATGCTAGCCGCTTTGCAATACGTGTCTTTTCACCCCAGCTTCCCTTTCGTGACTTTATAAACCCACTGCTGTCATCGTTGTGCTCGTTTTATGTTGGTTGCCTTCAGTAATCATTGCTGGATATGTCTACAGTCCAACATTGGCGGTAGTACTATGCGATCATGTCGTCCTCTCTCTTATCTCTGCTTTTATAACTTGCGAGACGTAACCCATGACGAGTTTTTCAATCCAGCAGCCAAACCTAAAACTTTGCGCCTACAGCAGTATGCAAAATCTTGGTGTGGGTGTAAAAGAAGCGGCAAGAGTTCTTGTTTTTCTCACTTAATGCAAATTCCAGTGTGAATCAGCAGGAGAGGCTTCGGTGTTTGGTGGGACCACCCTTTGCCTTCAGAGATGCATCAGCTCTTCTCAGCAGTTTCTGCAGGAATTTGCACGGAGGTTGTTTTCAGCACGAATCTCCTGTGGGCTGGTTCAGATCCTTCTGTCTCTTAATGTAATCCTTTTCTCTTCATGAAAACCAGGAGATCTTTGTTAAAGTATCAGACCCCCCCCCCCCCCCCCCCCCCCCCCCCCCCCTCCGTTTTTTGTTTTTATTTTTGTTGTTGCCCACCCTGAATCCCCTTTGAGAACCATAACGTAAGCCTTCATCAACCTGATTATGTAAAGATCAGGGGCTCTGTGGGGGGCACAGCATCACTCCTTGGCCTTTTTTAGACTGAAGGCAGTTGTTGTGACACATTGGCAGTACGTTTCTTAATTCCTTCTGGTTCTACATGATAAATAAGCAACCTTATACCACAGCATCTTGAAACTTTTGTCCTGTAAAGTTCATCTTTTGTTGTCATGTCAGAATTAACGTTCTTATTAGACTCAGAGCAGCATTAGCCTGAGCCCATCAGAGCTGCACGGGAGCACGATAGTAAACAAGCTAATTGGATAACGTGGATTTATCTGTTTAACTCAGCAACTGCAGGTTTAGCCAATGTATCACAGCCAGCTTGACTTGACGAGCCTCTCACCTGCCTCGGTGGACCCTTCGGGGTGGCTGTAGAGGTCTGCGGTTTTTGTCACTGAATGTGGTTAACTTTGTATAGCCGGCCCCATTTCCTGTGCTGGCAGGTGTAAAAGTAGTGGCCACATCACAGCTTGTATGCCTCTCAAGTCTTTGATCGTTTCAGATGGGAAACCTTTAAGAAATCTGCCACAAAACTGGGTCAGTCGTACAGGCGTTTGATTTATCGCTAATCACCATGTGAAATAATGAGGTTAGGGCATGCTCCTGCTGTTACTGATGCTCCTTGAAAGGCTTTCTTGGGGTACGCTGGTTCACTGTTTTCTAATATGTCCTAAATGCTGTAGCATTTTCTTTACCTGACAGGGAATTTAAACTGTCCTAACATGCCTTGGTTATGTGAGATTTTGAGCTCGCTTTTTAGATTGTGTGAACTTTCTTGATAGGGGTGTCAGACATATGGCTTGGGTCCCAGAATCGGTCTACCAGAGGATCTATCGAGGCCTAAGGGATAGCCTTACAAAGCAAACATTAACTTTTAATAGGAATACTGTTGTTTGTGGTTTATTTTCTCGTTAAATAGCTCCCTTGTTGCTAGCAGAGGAGTAACATGCACATTGAAAGCTGCAGAAAGAGAAAAAGGCATTCAGCATTTTTTCAGTTTCAGACTTTGAAAAAAACCCAACACGTTCAAGTAATAAGTTGTGTTTTTAGTTGCCCAAATTGTATAAGGAAATGGAAACTTTATTACAATGGGGCAAATTTTGAAAAGGTACAGTATTGATTGAAGTTTTCAGAATGTTCCTAACTTTCTGGCATTAAGAAAAAAAAAAAAACCAAGAAAAAACAAGAGGAGAACAGTTGGAGTGTATTCATAGTTTATTTTTAGATTACTATGCTGTCATTTTACTGGCCCTCCCCACTGGAGATCACATGCGGCTGTACATGGCCCCTGAACTGAAATGAGTGCGGAGTGAATTGATTGTTTTGAAATCGCTCCTCTCTCCTTGAGTGTATATGTGGCTGTGGTTTGTCATGTGACCGATGTTGCAGTTGTTACGGTTTAGTGTCCGTGTCACGTAGACAGGGCTCTGTGAAACTACTCAAATCAGATGTGCAGCCTCCATTCTCGGGATAAAAAAGTCATGTTGTTCAATAAAAGCAATCTCATGTTAAAGTGAAAAGCATTACCATTATAAATATAGATTAAATGACAAGGCTGATGTAGCAGGAGTGTATATGTGAGATCTTATGGCATTAAAGTGTGTGATTTTAGATCATTAAATAACTTTATTGTAAAGATAGTGGGGCAACTATCATGAAAATGTAAAATCTATCCAGCTGAACTGAGTAAACACGTCGCTTCTTGTTTCAGGTTCCCCACTGTGACCTTTATGTGAGGCCGAAGCCCTAAAGGAACGAGTCATTGACGGGAGGAGAGACTCGGAGGAACACCTTTCGACCGCCGGAGGCTTGGATCCCTTGTTTATATTTTTGCTTTTGACTCGGTCACCAAAACGCGAGCTTCAGACGAGCCGCTTCCCAGCACGCTACCAGCACCATGGAGGCCATCGCCAAATACGATTTCAAAGCCACGGCTGACGACGAGCTTAGTTTCAAGCGAGGAGACATCCTCAAGGTGAGTGACAGCGACGTGAGCGGTCTGCATTGCTCATGATTGTGAAACTGGAAAGTAACGCCTCGCTGTGGGGTTGACTTGTTGACTCTGTTCAGCATGAATTTTGTGAATGATTCAGATAGTAAACAAATAAAAACATGAAATTAGGGCCTGGGGGGCCTGTTTCTGATGAATTGAGGTAGCACTTTTTGTTTTGTTTTGTTTGTTGTTTTTTTTTAACTACACAGTTAACCCACTAAATAAATCAATCTGTCAGCAATCCATCCATTTACCCAGAATGCACTCTGGACATGTTACCAGTCAGGATAAATACAGACAGACCGTTACAGACATGCACACTCATCTTTAATTGGAATTTAAAGTCATCAGGTCACAGTGGAAGCAGAACATGCAAACTCCATACAGAAAACCTCTCAAGCTAAACAATATTAGTTCGTGTTGCGATACTTAAAAAGCTATGCAGATGATGTTGATGTATTTGTGCTTTGAGACACATACATCTAAATAATGGTCTTTCTCTTCTGTGCTGTGATCATATCTGCGTCTGCAGATCCTACAACCATAGCGGTTTATTGACTTTGTGATTTCTGGCCAGTTGCCACCAAATATGGTGTGATGTTGGAATAAGCACACTCCAGGGCAGCAGGGCTTCGTCTGGTTGGCCAGATCTGTTGACACGCAAAGCATGAATGCCCAGTGCCTGGAAGAAAATCTTTCAGAATATGCGACTGTTGACATCATGACAATAACTTTGCAGTATAACGTGCGGCCCACCTAACCGCTGCACCACTGCGCCGCCCGTGCCAAGCGATGGTGCACATAATTACACGTGGCAACGCAATTTCAGGCCTGGGTGCTGTGGCTGATGGAAACATAGCAAAGTGTTCGAAACAAACAATTCAAAAGTCGCCCAGAGATTAAAGAGGCGAAAGCTGCGAGGTTTTCCATCATGAACTATTTAAAGAAAGCCCGTGTCAGTTCGGATCCCCAGGCATGAGGAGCTTGTTCAAAGCCTGTTTTTACTTCTTGTTGCCTGCGAAGTGTTTGCCGTTGTCCAACCTTGATGAAATGGGCACGATAGGAGTGAGTACACACTGCAATTTTCCCACATGATGATTCTGTTTGGATTTAAATCCAATCATTATAATCCTCCCTGGATACTGTCATGCTTGTGACAGGACGAGTGCAGGAAAAACCTTCACGTTTGTGCATGTTAAAGCAGCTCAAACGTCCCCTTGAGATTCAACACTGTTACGATTGTCTTTCTTTGCCCTTTGGTTTCCAGGTTAGCCTTTGTCTTCCTGTAGAAAGGTTACTTTGACTTGTGTTTGTTCTCTTTTTGCACTGCTTTGAACCTGTTGTCTGATGGTGATTTTTGGGCCACATTCGTGAAGGACCACTCAGCGCCGCGTATTTTCAGTTTTCACCCGTCAGCTTGTTTTCATCATAACAGTAAAATGCTTTCACAGGCAACATCGGCGTCTCTTTCACATACAGGTAGCTGGAAAATCATCGCCGTCACATAAGTTTGCGTTTACCGGCATTAGTCGTTTTTACTTTGAAATGTTCAGTCAGCTGCTGGGATGAGTCGACTGTTATATCAGAGGATGACTGCCCAAATCTCTTTTTCTGGGAAAAACAGCAGAGAGGCTTGAAAAGACTTCTTATCTCAGCAGGGGGGCCTGGAGGGAGAGGGGGAGAAAGTCGGCTTAGGAAACACTGAGATAAATACAAGTTCTCTTAAATTTGCATGTGAGAAGAGAAAGTGCCGTACTTCTCTAATTTCAGCTGCCAGCTGCCTCGTTGGAAAATCTCAAGCTTTTCAGCAGATGGATGGAGATCCGTCCGCAAAGTTGATGGGAATCGCCACAATTTCTCTCTCTATTTTTTTTTTTTTTTTTTTTTCCCTTCTTAATTGACATCATTAGAGATGAAGTGTGGATACTGGTGACAAGATAGTTTAGATTTCGCCACGTGTGGAAATGCATTTTTGAACACAGAGTTGTCTGTTTTTAATCTTTGATCCTCAAGACCGCGTGAGATGAGTGAATGGTACCCGCCGTGCTAATTTCACATATTGATCATAAAATTGGAAGGATTGCGTAAAGCATTTGATGACCGGTCCTTTCTGCATTCGTGCTGCACATCCCTGCCAGTTTGTGCTTGTTGTTGTGGAGATGACACCTGCAAAGCTGAATATATGTATTTCCAGTAGACACAGTGAACAAGCTGGAATGCACTGTGAGTCATCCGACAGCCAAAATCATCTTACAGGAAGAGAAAAAGAGCGACTTTGATGTGGAAAACTACTCCAATATTGATATTTTTGACAGTTATTTGGCACAAATCAAGAGACGAATGAAGGATTCCGCATAGACACTTAAAAACTCCAAATGTATTTTTTTTTTTTTTCCTTGGAAAAATCTATAAAATCCCCATTAATATCTAAAGCGAGGCAGCGTTTGAGTGGAAGATGCGTCACATGTCTGAGCTCCGCTCATCGTTCCCAGTCCAAATAGCTGTTGGGTAACATACTGTACTGTAAAGCGCACAACCTTTAAAGAAGCACAAAACCGAGCGCATTACAGCCTGTGCTGGGGCGCAGAATGAGTCTGTAGCAGCATGAACGCCGCCTCCAGCAGCGGCCACTTTTCATCTGAACCGCTTAATGGCCGTTTAGCCCGCAGCACCGGTTAACTTTTGAGACTGAATGAATCGGCATGATTTTTTTTGTCGGATCCCACCCACCCAAGTTTTCTTTCATCATCTTCATCGTGTTCTCCCTCTTTTGTCGCGTCCCTCGGTACTCGTGCATTAGTCCAAAGCCCGAACGTTTCCCCCTCCAGCTAGTTGGTGAGAAATGGGACACGACAGTCACACGTTACGCCATATGTAGCATATTTTTTTTGTGAAATTCCTAAATTAATTCCAAATAACAATGAACTCACAGCTCCAAGTCTCTCAGATGAATTAGAGATTCGAGCTCCTCCTAATGCTCCTTTGACAGCTGTTTTTTTTTTTTTTTTTTTTTTTTTTTTTTTTTTAATGATTAATACACTGAAAGATTCTGCTTTTGCTGACAGCCAACCCTCCTCCTGAAATTGTGACATAGTCAGTGTCCGTTTGCGGGAATTGACATAAATAACAAGTTAGGGTGGAAAATGCATTTGCTTCTCAGTAACTGTACATTTACTGCCAGTCCTGCAGCAAGCTTTAGTCTGTGCTGATCCCTGGGTGATTTATATCTTAAACTTAATCTTCTAAATTTGAATTCTGTGATCCCGTCCTTTGACGATCAACACTAATTGGGGAGTAGATTTAATCTGAACAGTGAGTCTTGCGGTCGCAAACAGTTTCCTGTGCAATCTGCTGTCTAGCCAATGTGTTTAAAATGATCTGAGGTATTGATTAGCTCCGGGTGCATCAATGCATGTACTTGACACACAGTAAATAGGTAATCAATTAAACATAAGTGTAATGCTGCTGCCAATCTATGAGTGAGTATTTCACATTTTCGAGCTCGTGGACATGCCTCACCTGGGCGGGGCTCTGAGACTAAAGCTATGTGAATATCTCACTGTGCTTTAGCTGGATAGTTTGGTTGCATAATCGTTCCGTGAACGTCAGTCGCACCTCATGAAATGCTTTATTATTAATACAAGGACATAATATCAATATTAAGTTGAGCTGCAGTCATAAAGCAGCCTGACAAATGAGTGTTGTTTAAAATTCATGCAGCTTTAATCCTCATGTGTGCAGCGCTCCATATAAAACCTTTCCGAGGTGGCCTGCATTCACTGTGGCTCCTTTGCTTCCCTCACCAGTCCTTGTCTGTCTGCTCATGCTAATACTAAGCAGCCCTGCTGGCAGCACAAAGGCCCCCTCTCATGAGAAGGCTGCCCTGTGTTCAGGCTCCGCTTGTACATAGCATCCTTAACTTCTCACCACTTTCGGTATCACTCAGAGACGGTGGTTGTGTCGCGCGGACTGCAGCACCTCACACTGACACCGCACGCCGTTATCTTTCCCAGATTTCCTCCTTTCCCAGCATGTTTCGCTCCTCTTCACAGTATCGCTACCTGTTACCACACGCTGCAACGACGCGCCATTGTTAATGTTTACAGTGTGTTAATTTGTTGTGGATACAGAGGCGTCCTGACTGGCTACATGCTGTTGCTATGCAGTTTTTAAAGTTTCTGTACATTTTGTTCTCTCTTTATGTGCCACAGCCAAACAAAGTCTGCCTGCCACCGGGATAGAAATAATCATAACATTTGTGGGTGCAGATTCGTCCGCAGACGAATGCTGAGAGTCTTCCATGTTTCAGTGTGTTTAGCAGCTCTGTTTTATCTACTCGTGGTGTTTTCTTCATGTTTATAAGTATCACTTGTTCACTTTTTATAAAGCTGTAATGCTGATGAATGCATGCGGACACACATGTCTAGCATAGCATTGGAAGTTGATCAAGTTTATTTCCAATATATGACACAACCTAGGTGGACATGATGGTCTTCAGAACTCCTGCAGAGCTCCAGTTCCTTGTGTCGATGCTCCTGTGATTGACAAACAGGGTTTGTTAGAAATAGGGCTGGGTACTGTTTAACGATACGTCAGTGGTACCGACCGAAAAACTTCGGTATATACCGGTACTGAACAAGAGACGTGCGTACGGGTATCAGTTTCGGTTCTTAAAGTGGCTGCGCCGTCAATAAACATGCGTTGAAACGATCGTTCAGTTCTTCTCTTTTACTGAAAAAACAGTGAATCGCATCATTGAACATGTTAGCATGTCTTACCGGCTCACGCTCTTTCTAATAACATGCAGAGAGAGCCTCAGAGAGAGCCCTGCAGCGGCTGCAGCGCCCTTCTTCCTCTGTGGTGTCTGTGTAAAGTAAGGTTGAACATGCAAACAGCACACCTAGTGGCATGGAGTGCAAATGCAGTCATGGCGTCGTCTGTGCGCCGTGAAGGCAGGTACCGAAAAAAAGTACCGTTCAGGAACCGGTACCGTACGTGACGTATCGAAAAAGTTCTTGTACCCGAAAAATTTCTAACGGTACCCAGCCCGAGTTAGAAACGGAAAAGATTCACTGGCAGTCCCTGTTTTTTTTTTTTTTTTTTTCTTTCTCCAAAGCTTGATTATTAGGCAGCTCCAGCTTTGGCTTAATGCCACCGAGCCGCACAGCCGTTTTCCTCCTCATTCCAGTCGCTTTTTAGAAAATGCTTTTTATGTAAGCGTCTGTCTGCCACCGCGGGGATAAAAAGGTTGTTTTGGGGACATGAAATCCTCTGTCAACGTATTCAGTCATTAGGAAATGCGTATGCTCGCAGTTGAAAGTGATGCTAAATGTCGCGGGGCTTTTCTCTTGGAGCCAGGATTTTTGCTTATGGCTGTTGGTGCTGAATCTTTGAAGATACTTTAATTCATGCTATAGTCACTTCGGTCTTTGTTCTTTTTCTTTCTTTTTTTTCCCCCATTGGATTGGTTATGCATTGATTTACTTTATACACATGTATCACATGGAATTAAATCCGTAATGGTCTTGTATCATCATATTATTTATTAATCAGATTCCACAAGTCATAATAGCTTCTCACAGCTTTGAGCCATGCAACATTTAATCACGTCACTTGTTAGTTACTGAGCCGTGAATCGAGTACAGCAAGGGTCCTCAGACCTCCGTCTTTCTCCACATGACCGTTGTTGAGCAGCGGTTGCTTTATCGTTTCAAAAAAGGGGCAACCTTAAACATCTGAGCCAATATTATGAACCGTTGCGTCTCCTTATGATGTTTACTTTGCTTTAACTTCGCTTACTGCGTTGTCCTCTTATCAGAGAAAGGCACAGAGAGCTGTTGCAGCAACCTTCCTGTTTTATCTCCGCAGACAGTTTCAAGTTGTTTAACTGTTCCACTTTCCCCGCTTTTAATCTGAACCTAAGGACAGATCCGTCGTTTCGTCTGAAATTTGGGCCACGGTAGTGAGAGCCTTTCTTTTTTTTCAAAAATAGCGCTGAGGCGTGGGTTTATATGTAAAATATTTTTACGGTCTACAGCAGAGTGTGGGCTTGTGATACGTTTGCTTAATGCAGATTTGCTTCGTTTCGCAGCGTGGATTCCCATCATGCATGCCCAAAAAAAAGAGGAAGGCGCTGTTGTGATGTAGAAGATCTTATTTTAAACTTAAGCGCTCAGTTACAGGAAGTGACATTACATTTATGCACTTGCATTTTACAGGTTGACAGGGGGGGGGGGGACAAAACTGGTTACATTTTTCCATTTGTCACATGAACTTTCCCCCACAAGAGCTTACATTGACTCCGAAACAGAAGTGGTAGCAGGTTCTTTTACAGACCAGTTCTGCAATCAAATCGTGTTTTCAAAACCTGTGGCGAAAGCAGACCCTCTGCATGCTTTGCTTATTTTCTGTGTCGAAAGCAGTTCTAGAGGCAAATCAGCAGGCAAGCAGAGACCATCGCTGAGCCTGGCCATTGCCCTGAGCACTGTGCACTTGTTCTCATTTCCTCTTTAAATAAATAAAGATTAACAGGCCTTCACGCTGACAGAATTAGTTCCCATTACCAGATCTTTGAACCCTGCCCATGTAGCACAATCTAAGATTCATGTCTCCACCAGAAGCCACTTCTGCAAACTGCTGTCTGCAGATGTAATCCGTCTGTTATTTAAGCTTCCTTCGAGGCGTGCTACTCCTTCAATATTGCATTGTAGCCAATAATGAAGTAGCATACCGCTAAAGTCACACCAGGAATCGAATTCAAGCTTTCCAATAGACCATCAATAGTGGTCATTAATGAGCTCCAGGCTTTGTTCAGGGAAGAGAGTTAACGCATGGATGTTTTTTTTTTGGGATGTGTTTGATTGACATGTGGTTTTATGGTTCAGCTGTAACTTCCAGCGAAGAAGTCTGGCAGGAAGAGCTGATGATTCATGTTTACACTTCAATAATCAGTTCTTAGGAAAATTGTGTTTCAGGATTGCAAGAAAATTCAGGTTTATATTGCTTAAAAATATCCTGTATATTTAGAAATACCGTTTGGTTGATGACTGACAGAGAAAAATATATAAGTATTTTTGAATATTTACATTGCAGCTTTGAAAACTCCTGTCAACATGAAATACCCAGGAAAGCCAGGTTCTCACTGGTGAGGCTGAGGGGCTGAGCTTAGTCTGTGGTGAAGTTGTCTAGTCTGTCCCAGTACGACTGTGTCCTTGTTTTGGTGCTTTGCTGATGTTAATGCTACAGCTTTAGCTGTTTCACATCCTGTTTGATGTGTCTCCAAACCCCCCCTGCAACTTCCTGTGTCTCCACACTGACTTCCAGCTCCTCCACTGACTGACGCGCCGAAGTAACCCTGAGAAGCACGTCAGGCCCAAAAATGGACTTTTTCTGAATTTACCAAGAATATATCTATTTTAAAATCTCCTGTGACAGACGGCCTGCACCTCCACCCGTCTCTTTATTATTGATTTCTTTATGACACGTTGGCGCTCAGGGCATTGATCGCTCCTCTTTATCCACTTGACCACTGATGAGTGAAGAACTTTTATCAGAGTTTCCTTCCCTTGCCCGAATGCCTTTGCAAATCCCCCCAAAAAATCCTTTTAAAGACTCCTAAGCCTTCATTAGAGTCTGAGCTCCAAACATAGACTCAAACCCCACTATTTGATTCTTTGGACTTTTCCAGTCTCATTAAATTGAAGTCAGTGGTGGTTTTCTGTGGACTTCTTGGCAGTCGCTCTGCAGCGGCAGGGAAGTGGACTTTGTAAAGCTGAAGGGTCAATAAATCCCCCACTCGGTTGCTCATTGTGCAGTTTTTGATACAGATACAGATGAGAGTGTTCTTGCCTTGCCAAACCGTCTTGTACACTCCTGCTGGAGTCTTCTGAGACTCGGCGTGCGTGCTGTTCACATTTGCATAGGAGCAGGCTATTTTTTAATTAAGCGGCCAATCTCTGGAGAGAAAGCTTAGATTAAGTACGTTTCTCTGACTCAGTGCTTTTTCCTTTTTTATTCCTTTCTGGTTGTTCACACTGTGTATATGTATTAATATAAGGAGCAAAAAAAAGCCTTCAGTCCTGTTCTTTTGGGATTTCAGTCCATTGTTCCAGCTCCGCAGAAGCTTCAGCATGAGTCATTCTTGTGAGTTAGGTGTGTGAGACCAGTGTGTTAGCTCACTTCCACAACACTCGGGTCAGTCAAAAGCCAGAGTACGGAGAGTGAGCTGAAACACTGTTAGCCTGCCAGGCCGCAGGTTGATACTGCCTTACTACAGCCGCGATGCACATGCACAGTAACTTCTACGGAGACGGAGTCCAAGCATTTTCTGAAAAGTTCCACTTTGGAGCCATTCTCCAGAAGTAGTTTTCAGTAGCCTCAGACATTGTTGTTGTGTAAAAGTACAAAATGCAGCGAAAGTTAAGCATTCTCACTTGAAAATGTGATCGTGTAAACGGGGCCTAAAACACACAGCTGTCACTTTGAGAGTTAATGCAAAACTGCAGGAAAATTTATTTGAATTGCACTTGACAAGTTTGACATGAACCCCGGTGCCACCGTGACATTGGCCTGTACTTACTGCTGCCGTCTGAACCTTGGTGGGCACCAGACAGAGCAGGCCGAGCCCCGCTTTTCAAAACACTCCACATGCACTTGTGTGGTTCAGTCGAGGTTTGAGTGAAGTCTGAGTAAACACCACGGACGAAAAGGCCTAAACACAGTATGCGACGGACTTCAGAAGTGTTCTTCTGTCTTTGCAGCAGATGTGCACCGCGGAGAAAATCCTGCAGCCAATCTTGACATTTTTATGCGACGGGTTAAAGGCTGCAGGAGCAAGGTTTTAAAACATTTTAAAAGCAGGCTGTGAGCAATCGGTTCCATTTTATGTATTTATACCATAGTAGCTGGTGAGCATAGATTTTGATTCAATAGTCCAAGAGTACCAGTGTTTCTTTGTCAAACTGTATCATGAAGTGAAAACTGGCTAAAAGATTTGCAAGTCATCCATTGAGAAACAGTACATGCATGCAAATAGTAAAATTTTAAAACCTTCTGGATTAAAAAAAAAAACCCCTGAAGTGTAGAAATGATAGACTTTACAGATCACCTTCACCAATGCCATTACATAATTGATAAATACTACCCAGAAGGCTTGTCACTAGATTGTGGTTAGTTAATTTTTAACTGAAATATCCTTGCAGTACAATGCTTCAGGTGTTGCATTAGTTTTTCATGCCACCTGTGCTGCGAATGCACTTTCGTTAGGGAAACGACTGTCGTGGATTAAAAAGAGAGAGAGCTGAGAATAACAGGAATAGCAACCTTTTTCTCATTATGGCACCATAACCAGCATGCTTCCGTTTACAGCAGCCAGACAAAGAGATGTGGAAAGTGCAAATATTGCCTTAGCGTCAGTAATGGAGGAAAGTGTGTTTGCATGAACCTTTTCTTGCCTTGCTACATTTTCCTGGTGTGTGTGTGTGTGCGTCCCCCCCCCCCTTCCGTATATATTTACAGTTCATCTGCTCAAAGTCAACATACGGCAGCAGGTCCCGGACCTGACATGTGTTTGTCCCGCCGCTCTCGAAAAGCTCTCGGTTTAACGCCTATCCCGTTGACGTCTGCTCGCTTCTGGCTCAAAGCTCGTCGGAGCAATAAATTGTGTAAAGGACCGATGTCAGCCCGTGTGCACAGAGTGGTGTTGAAGCGTTTAACAAAGCGCTGTGAGCGAACAGGCAACATAAAGCCGACGCCACCGGGCTGTTTCAGCCGTTCACTGTGGTTCTTCTAGAGACACAAAATTTAATGTAGACTCTGCTTTATTCTGTATAGAAGTTTTGAGATGAACACTTTTCAGTTAACACAGTAAATTCCTATGATTTTTAAGGTTTCACCCCAAAATTGTGATATATTTGCACATAATAAAGCTTTTTTTTTTTTTTTTACTTTCCACTCTCTACTCTGTGTTGTAATTTCCCTAAAAAATGCTGTTTTAAGCTTCATCATTTTTCTTTGTAAATCAGTCTATTTCCAAACACACTGCGATTAGTACATGATAACGTCTGACGACGCAGAATGTCTCTCAAAATGATCATTTGTCCGATGGAGGTGTGGTTGTGTTGGTTTTTTTTGTTTTTCGTTATAACTTATTGGACTCTGTATGTTTAAAATAAATTTTCTAGAGTATTTGTTTGAACATGCATTTTTCAAGACATCGGACCACATGAATGGAGATTACAGAAACACTGCTGTCATTTAAAAAAAAAAAAAAAATACAGAACTTGCACATATCTCAGTAATAACGCAACAATTCCTCCTATTTCATCATAATTCCTTTATTTTACCAGAGCGATACATGAGTTACCAAGCAGATCAATTGACTCTTTATAGGTTAAAACTTTTAAAACCAGGTCAAGATCTGAGAACTTGATTTAAAGCCCGACTGTTTCTGATGGTGTTGGATTCAGTTTGTTTCTCACATTGTTTTTAACTCATCCGAATTGTCCTAGATACAGATACAACACCCCCAGTGTTCTGTCAGAGCTTTATTTGGGTGCTTCCTTGTAGCTCTGCATAATCATTGAAAGGTGACTAGTGAGCAGCACATGGCCCGAGGCTACAGGCAGCACAGACACAGTCTGATTCAGTAATCCGGCGCAGCCAAGCGTGTGCTGCATTAAACCAGCCATTTAAAACAGGAGTTGGAGTGACTCAGCGCTCCCTGATCATAAACGTCCCGCTTGGTGTCAGCGTCTCTTCGTCATCCTTGTGTCATCTTTCACAGACAGTTTCAAAGCGCAGCTTATGGTTCCCTGATTTTTGTACTGCAGCCGACCTGTTTTTTTTTTCTCCCCCCCCCCTCTCTTTTTTTCCTTGCGGCGTTGCTTTCTAATAACTCGGAGGCATAAGAAGTGAAATGCACCGAGCAGGTTGGGTCTTGCATCAGGGCCATTTAATTAAACATCATGAAAGCGAACGTTTCCCCCAATGTGGAATACATTTTGCATATCAGAAACGTTCAGCCGCGCTAACGCAGATGGAAGTCTGTGCATCCTGCAGCATGAAGCACAGCTCGCCTGCTCTGGAAAAGAAATGCCCTCATTTTATGTAATTTGCCCTTGAGGAGTTTTCCTAAGCTGATCACAAGGAGCGTGATTCTTCAAAGTGGTCTTTCTCTCTCCCTCTCTCTCGTCTACATTGTTTTTGCTCTGCTCTCTCTCCTGCTGAATTTTTTTCCTTTGCCGTGCACCCCCTCGGAGTGTTGAGTCAGAGAGCCGTAATTAGGTTTCGCTCTTCCCTTGCTCATTCCTCCATCACTCCCTGCTGAGGTGCCATAAAGACTCTGACAGCTGTATTTAAACCTGCAGTCATAATCCACCTCACCACCCCGCCCCCTTCTCAGCTTCGGCTCTCACTGTACGTCAGAATTAATTTCTCCAGCTTCTATCTTTTGTCATAGTTTCAGTTTTGAAAGATGAAAGGATGAAGCATGTACCTGGGCATTCATCTTTTATACCCAGAGTGTTTGAGCCACTGTTGACGAAACCTGAAACCATATTTATCAGGTATTTTGTTGACGTGTAAGTTGTTTGTCTGTTGTGTGCATTGAGTGCAGTGTCGGTTTTTGCCACTCATGTCAGATAAGCTGCTCCCCTGAGGATTAATAGAGCCGTCTCATCTAATCTAATAAATACAGAATTGAAGCCACCGTAGTGATCCATGCTCCTCCTCCTCCTGCTCGTCCCCCCGTCTGAATATTCACATTTCAGGTCAGGGCCTCGGGCATGCGAAGGTTCAACAACAGTAAACCAAGTCGACCTTGGTGTCAACAACCCATTGAGATGTTTCAGAAACGCAACAGATGATCGTAAACACATACCGTTTCCCGAGCTGTCACATCTGTTTACCGTGTAACAGATTGGGTTGCTTTTTTTTTTTTTTTTTTTTTTTTTAAGCTTCAGTCATTAGGGGATAAAATAAACGCCAAAATAAACAGCAATGAGAGCTCAAGCTGTGATAAACAACATTGTGATGTAAGAGGGGCTCGCCCCCCCCTCCGTCCCTCCCTCCTCCAGATGTTTCTTCCACATTGACGGTAAGAAGAGAACGCTGGACTGGGGCTTAGGTCTCAAACAATCCCTCTCTATCACACCTACAGCTTAAAAAACACTGAGCGTGAACGTTATTGTTTGAGAACGATCTGCTGAAAACTGCATTGTTTCTTACACTTTACAAACTCAGTTTTTAATTCTTTGATTTAGCAATGTTTTAGGTTTGGGTTCTGCGACAAAATGTGCCTCTGGGCAGATACTGTAACGCTGTAACAAGTAGTTAATGTGCGGTCTGTTGAGATCTGTATAAACCAGGAGTAAACAACACAAACAACACTCGGGAATCTGCCAGCGGTATTGTCTGTCTGCTTTTACATAAGCAGAAAACCTATTGACCTGTGGAGTGCAGAGGCAAGTACTCTCCATTTAAAACAGCTTGTTTTCCCTGTTCAGACACGGGCATGGGCCAAATGAAAATGTTATGCCGTGGAAGCACTTTCTGCTCCTGTATAAACAGCCAATAAAAAAAAAAAAAGTGTCATGTTAATGAGCCTTAGATAACTTCTTGCCTTTACTGCATCACTGACATTTGCTTTCAGAATTCAAACACAAGGACGGTGAAATAAAACTTTCTGTTGTGAAATGTCTTTGATTGCAAAAGTAGATTATATGTCTTCCTTTTCTTTATAAGTAAAAAGCCATTTCTGCACTGTGAAACACTCAAAGCCGGTCTGAACGAATGGCTTTAATGAAGCACGTGTATTGTGATGTGGTGATATTCAAATGAGGCCTCAGTGGACGCATTCAGAGGATTTCCATGAGGCGCCGACAGCGGTGTTGCTGTAACTTGACTCTGGAGTTAGAGAATGGCTGGAGGCCGCGGTGCAGAGCTGCTCGGCCGGGCGTCCAGCATTAAGCTAATCCTCCGGTTTGGAGGTGTTACATGTGTTTTGAAGCCACACTTTGTGCCTTTGCCCCATTAGGGACCCTCCCCATGTGGTAATGGCCTCAAGCATTATTTTAATTACAGCACTGTTAGGAGCCCAGTTTCCTCGAATCCCGTAATCTCTTGTTGTCTCTTTCTGCTTCGGGGGCGGCTGCTGCGGCGCTCCTGGCTACAGCCCGGCCCCGTCTAATTCAGCCGCCTCCCTGCTGAGAGCAAAAGGGGCCAAACTCGTTTTTGACTGAGTTGTATTCCCCCTCACGGCACCCCCAAATCTCCTGGGATTTTAAATTCATCTCCTTTTATCCTACTGTGCAGTCATCTGTCTCGGCGTTAACACATTCGGGTTATTTAAACTCGTGTCACCTGCGCTTTTTAAAGACTTCATCCTGAAGACTCTGCTGAATGTCCTAGATACCGCGGTGCTGAGGGGGATAAGTCGGTTCGTCCCCCTTGGTAAGATCTAATGCCGCCACATATGGAAGTCGTACCGCGGCCAGTTTCTCAAAATACCAGAACTGAAGTTTCGTTTTCGGCAGGCCTTGGCATCGTTGCACACACACTCACTGACAGCCTGTTATTATTTCAGCATAGAATCGATGCTCCAGGCTAAATGTAGGTGTGCGCCTCTCTAGAAATGCTCCTATTCGTGGTTTGGAATGACACACTTGCAGTAGCTCGGATTTGTCTGCTTCCAGACAGAGCTCTTGTGGTGTGTGTGTGTGTCTGTGCATGTCAGTTCAACACCTAATGCGGTAAATATCTGGGGACCGTTGGGCATTGGTCAACTACCAATCAATTAATTACTGTTAGCTGAAGTATAATCCACTCATTTACATATTTAAATGTAGTGATGAATGTGCATAAGTAAAAACAATTCATATAGAAAGCTAAATGCAAATCTGTCTTTACTGTTATTCTGACGTCTCTTCGTACTACCATTTCAGATGTCAACCATCATTAAAACCGTGTTTGGTTTCCGCACTTGGAATAACTCATGATGACACTGCAGACGAGCATGCACAGTTTGCAATTTTATGTTTTATGGATTTTATTTAAGAATGTTGAATAACTTCACTGTGATACACTGTAGACCACTGAAACTATCACAAGTCCTGTTGATCATTAAATAATACTACAAAGTAAAGTTCATTTTAACCATACGGCCATAATAAAGATAACCGTGATTCGGTGCAGAGGTGTCTGGCTATGATCATTTATTGACTACAACCATCGAAAAACTTTTTCTCCATTTATGGACATTATATCAGAGCAAATAGGAGCCTCCTCCTCTTGCAAAGACACGCCAACATATCCAGTAATGGATCCGTTCAGATGTGCAGTACCTGCTTCTGCTCAGTCATACACAGCAGGCTTTTCACTGACTTTCAGTGACTTTTTCAAGTAAACTGTTGTCCCTGATAGAGTTCTGTGATTTAATTGGATGACCCGCCAAATGTTCAAATCGTGTCAAGGTTTCCGTCTGGTGCGCAAAGAGGCAGCAGACGGGGCTCGATCAGGTCCATTAAAAAACCGGCTGCAGATCCAAAAGGCTCTGGCCTCCGAGGTTCTGATGAAGCTTTAGTTTGTCCGTCTAGCTATCCGGCTGACATGCTGCACGCGCAGATTAACTCACACTCCAGGGTAATCCCCGCCTCTGATTTATTGCAATCCTGCGTGCACCGTGCAGACGCGTGTGTTATTTTTGCGTCTTGTTTTCCCTCCCGCCGTCTGTCCGCCTCACTTTCTATCTCCATTCCGTATCGTGTGAGTAAGTTGGTCGAACGTGCTTAATTGATGGTAACACCTGAACGAAACCTAATTAATCCGAATTTTCTTAGTTTCAGATTCAAACCCGTCTCTTGTGGAGAAGACACAATGTAAAAAGTCAGACACTGACCATCGTAAGGAAATCCTGGCTGTGTTTTATAATTTCCTGGTTTTTCAGACGTGACAGTTCTTCGCGTTTCGTGTCACACAGCTCTGCGGGTGGAAGTGTGATATATTATTTTAGAGTGTGATGATTGAGTGTAAGATAGCAGGGAGGAGGTGGAGGGAGACTGCAGTGGCAGCTGTGGAGGAGATAATCCCCGGCCTGGACTTTAGCCTCTCAAATAGAAACTCCTACAACTATTGTCGCTCGATCAGATTAAATAGACCAAAAAGAAAAAACACACATCTTCCACACGGAGGGAGGGTGATGTGCATCATCCACAGAAACACAGCAGCACAATGCTGGCTCGGCTCCGAACGCGGAGACAGAGCTCAGTCAGACAAAATGTTGCGGTCGTCTCTCCTCTGTATGGTTTGAAGGGGGAGAAAAAAAAACTGCTTACCCAGCAAATATTTTATTTCTGCTTTTCCTCACGGCCTACCATTCTTTTACTTCTGCAGTCACCAGATCGGCCCGGAAGCAAGTAAAACCAATTCCCAGTGCGTGTTTCATTGACAAATACATAAGCAACTGGCAGGGCCTTCAGTCTTTTTAGAAATCTGAAGATAAAAATAAATTAAAAAAACTTGATTTGTGACCTAAAAAGGCCTTTTATTTCTATAATACATTCCACCCTTTACACTCGCAGCAGAAAGCTGTGGTACAATGTAATGCCAAAGACACTTGGATACATGTTCAAGGCCAGATGAGGATCAGACTGCCAGCTGAGCAGAGCCATTCCTGCTTTTTGCCTCCTATTTTCCACCGGCGTACACCCGTCATTATGAACCAATATGAAGTTTTCTCATCTTATCAAAATTGTACGTTATTTCTTGCACATAGAAACGAATTTCATTCAAATTCATATATTTAAATGCGCCAACCGTGTAATCAGTGCTCACAGTACTTAAAGTAATTATAAAACAGTTTTGTGCATCAGTGTGTTTGGATACACTCGAGACAAACAAGGGCTTATTTTGAATCTGCTGGAAAATTCAGTTAAGCATCTTAGCAATTTCTACAGTACGAAGCTTGAGCAGACAGCATATTCCAGCACCCGCTGTGCTCTATTATTAACTTTAGTCATCGGCCGGGTAATTATTGAAGGGTTTACTCCAGTTCACAAGATCTATTGGCATGTGGCGCTCTCGGACTGATGGACCGACGACGTTTTCCCTCGCGCGGCGAGAAAATATGGCCGTTTCTCTGTGAACACTGTTTTCAAAATGTTCCATTTTCACTTGAAATGTTGTCGTGTGAACGGGGCGCAGTTTGAAGATTCTCCAATTCTCATTGTTCTAACAGCAAAGACGGCTAACTGCAGTCAGTCTGCATCCAGTAACTCGTCGTGTCGAGCTGTTCTGTTGTGGTTTACACTTGTCGGAGGTCGGAGTGCAGGTGAGCGGTGGAGTTTGGGGGGGGTTGAAGGGGCGCTTCAACAGAGTGGATACTTGCCAACAAGTGGGCTCGAGCCTGAGGATGAATCACTGTCTTTCTGACTGCATCGCAGCTCTTCCACCTACAGCACTGTACACGAACACACTCTCCACTCCTCCAGTTTTTTTTTTTTTTTTTTTTTTGCTTTCATGTTTGTCTTTAAATAAAGAATGAATTTTGTTGCCGCACTCCCAGAAACTAACTTTGCGTGCCGCCCCTGCCGCGCTCCCAACCAGCCCCGGGGCGCAGACGCAGAGCGGCTTCACTCCAGTATACATAGATCAAGAAAATCAGTCACTTGCTCCATCACATGTTGCTCATGACTGTCCGCCCCGGGCGCTGTTCTCGTGTCTGAAGAGCAGCTCTCCAGTGAGTCAGCTGTTGGTGCGGCAACACATGCAGGACTTGATGAAATCAAGCGCTCCCTCTGACACAAATGGTCCGTCGCATGGAGTCGGACAGGGGTCCCCAGGAGTTCACAGGACCTCAAAGGCTATCCGGGACCGGACGTACGGTGTGGACACTCGATAGCCGAGCTTTCATTTCGGCCAATAATCGCAGCGACCGTTTGGAACATCTATGTTCGGCATGTTGGCATTTCCCATCTCGCCTTTCGAGCAGCACTCGGGCTGATTAGGCGTATTTGATACGTTAAGACAGTCCACACTGGTAGTGACTTTGAGTCTCGGGGTTGAGTCAAATTAAAATTAAAATTAAAAGCTAAAATTAGCCATGCGAGCGTTAGCGCTATGCGTCACAGCACCCGTGCGTTTTTCCACTCCGTGACAAAAAAAAAAAAAGTGACAAAAGATGTACAAGAAGGAATACTGCTGTAGCACCTGAAACAACGATGAGTCACCTGGTTGGGGCTTATTTTCCTCACTGTCTGTGCAGATGCTCCTATAAATAAACATATTTACCTACGCTCAAACGACTGAGTTCAGTGATTCTGCTCAACTTGTCCTGCAGAACCGATTTTCAAAGTGACCTTTTTTTATCTTCTTGGCTTTCATAACATTTTGTCCAAATACAAAAAGGTACCAGAATAACTTCTATGACTTTGGTGGTGACCTTTCATTCATGAGCTTAAATATATCATGGACTTTTGACCATAATGAATAACAAGTTTTATATTCACACCACCTGAGTTTATTTTGATTTTATTGCCATAGATTTGTGAAAATGTGCAGTGAATGAAAACTTGAGCCTTTTTTCTCAAACATATTCGACTGTGTGACTACAGATCTGACATGCGTACCAGTGTCTCTTAGAGAACAGACTCAGTACAGAAGTCAATGTTATAAAAAGAAGCCATCTTTGTCTATTCTCTTCAATAGGATGAAAAGTTTGAGCAAACAAGCCGACTGACTCCTTGTTTCAATGTTTTCTCGAGCATAAACATCCGGTTCTCGTTTTCGTTGTTTCCAAACCGTTTTTCTACCCACATTAGTGGCGATCAGCAGCAGATCTCCGCGTGCTAGCACGCCAGAGCCGTGTCTGCTACGAAGCCCAGCCTCACGAACGGTTCCACTCTGGCCTCACAAGAAGTCGCCCCTGGGCTGACGGCGCCGGTGCCTTCACAGAGCGCTGCGAGACGGCAAGCGGGCCGCCCGCAAAGCCACACAGCGCTCGGATCAGTCTGCTCTTTGCAGGCGCTCGTTCTTAAAGGTCCGTTTGGTGTGTCAACACAAAGCCCAGAGGCTCAGGCCCCTTTTTGTTTGAGCGTTGGCTCAGACGGCACCACTCCGACCAGGGTACTCACGCTAACCCCCTCTATCTGTGTTGTTACTGTTTTCTCCACTAAATCCTCTCTCACACGTGCACATATAAACACAGCAACCTCTGCTGATTACAGCCTGCTTTTGTTTTTGGGCCAAGGCCACTCCCTCGCTCAGTAATGCCGGTCTTGTGCGGGGTTAGCAGCTGGGGGAAGACGAGGGACAGCTGGCATTCTGCAGGCTGACTGGAGCAGAGAGTCCCGGGTCACTCGCACGGCGCATGGACCGACCGGGCAGCTGTCCCGGGACGGGCCGTGGCTCAGACGTGAACTTGACTGGAGAGGAAGAGGGAGGGGAAGTCAAGAAAGCTGCATCTGTTAGACTCAAATGGGTGTTAATTTTCGCTCTTCCTCAAACAAAACCTAAATAACGTGTCAGGAAATTTCACTGATTTATCGCAGTAACGCACGCCGTCGCCGAAACAGTTTAACATCTTGCAAAGTTAGACGAAGACTTCAATACAGAAGTGGAACTAGAAGAGATTTCCGCTTCATTTCAGTCTTCTCAGGGAATAAAACCACAGCTTAGCCGTGTGACACACGTATCACTTCCTGGTCTTTCTCTGGGCTTTATTTTTTTAAGCCCCTGCTCTCGGCTGTAGGTCAGACTGGCGTTATCAGGCTGCATGAAATATGTACACACCTGTTAAAGACTGAAAAGGATAAGTTCTGTAAGATTCTGTGTGACGTAATAAATTCTACGGTTGGGTTTTGTGTACGGCGTTCCGTGTTTTGGTCTGTTTTTCTTCCGAATTCATCGTGCTGCTTCTTTTGCTCCCAGTTACTTAGAATTCTGCACACGATTCACCTCCTTCATAAGTAAAGAGACATGCGCTTGTTCACTTTGTACACATGGATACACCTGCACGGTAGCCACACTTTATCAAACATGATGTCTCTCTTGCTCTTTGGCTTACGGGTAATTGAGTCCGTAAAGCTCGACTGGTATTTACAGAGCTTTCCTCTTGATGTCCACGCGCCGGGGTTACGGGAAATTAAACCCGTTAAACAAACTGCCACGAAGCTCTTTTTACAAGTTTGCTCAATGTTAATAAGTTTCTGTGCGACACAAACCTGAATAACACCTTTCTCCTCCTGTCTGCCCCCCCCCCCCCCCCCCCCCCCCTTTTCACACCAGGTATTAAATGAAGAGTGCGATCAGAACTGGTACAAGGCAGAGCTAAATGGAAAAGACGGCTTCATTCCCAAGAATTACATAGAGATGAAAGCCCATCCGTAAGTATGACCTACACACTAATGGCGACCTGTTAATCGTAGCCCTGATTAATGGATGAGAGCGAACGCGGGAGAAGCATCAGACGTCAGTATTGGTGAACTGTGACATTAGCCAGTTTAAACATCTGTTTGATGGGTAACTTTCTGTGCGTTTGTGAAAACATTCGGCATCTTCAAGTTGAACCTCCTCCCTTCGGTTTTCGATAAGGTGCTGGGAACATTCCTCAGAGATTTTCTTCCATATTAACGCGATAACATCGTATTGTTGCGGCAGATTTGCCCGCCGCACATACGTGATAGAAATCTGCCGTTCCGCCACATCTCAGACGCGCTCCGTTGGATTAAGATCTGACGTCTGAGGAGGCAGTTTTCAGCTCTGTGATACGAGTTGTCGTGATGGAAGCTGAGTTAAAGTGGCGCTCGGTTGGTTTCAAGTTCCCCAAAATGTTCTAATAAAAGATTCCTGAAACCTTTATGCCAACAGCAGCCTCAACAGTCGAGGGTCGGTGATCCTGTTTGACAATCAACACCTTCTGATGATCACTGTTTTTCAATCTTTTCCTTCAAAATTCAATTGGACATAATACCACACAGTATCAGACCAGTTAGACATGAACTATAACAATCCTGATCCGACAATTGTTTTGATTAGACTTGAACGCCTATATTTCTTGATAATAGCTGCATTTGTTTTCTTTGTTTACACTGGTGAATCATTATTTCATCTGAAATTTAAAAAGTTGTGATTCCAATTAGAAATTATCTGCCATGATCAATACTTGAAAAGTAAAAAAAAAGAAACCCTGAACTCCTTTATGGAATGACTGTGGTATTATGTATTTTGATTAGACTTCTTGCTAATAATAGGTCCAGATAATGCCAGGAATCATTTACAGCAAGTCACCAGGAAGTAACTCTAAGTCTCTAAACCCTGGAGCACAACTGGGTGTGGAGATGTGTGTGTATGTGTGCCTGCGAGTGAGAGTGTGTGTGTGTGTGTGTGTTAAACCACTTTAGACGACGCCTGCCAGAATCCTTAGAGGACATTACCTCCAGAGCCGTGCGCTCGCTGCCAGATTAGCTCTCTGTTTATTAATGTGCTCCAGGCCTCTTACATTTAATTGAATATTGACCTCCCTGCATCATTGCTGTGCCACCGTCAGATGCAGCTTTTTTAGCGGAGAGGCGCTGCTCCCATTGAGCTTTATTTCAGCAGCGTTCTTTGCTCTAGTGTGGCAAATAGTTGGCTTGTGAACTGTTAAAGGTCGCGGATACATTTAATATGAAAGTGTACTGATATATTAGCTGTGTTTGGAGATTGTTTGAGAATGATAAGAAGGGTTTAAAGTAGTGAAATAAGCCTTCTGCTCAAGCAGTTTTCACCACAAAATCTGACTTGGTGTATATTTTATTGCACACTCGGAGCAAGAACTACGACTGACATATCAAAGTGAAACAGCGTTGAGGTTAAACAAAGTTAGTTTGCAGCAGCAAACTGGTCTGCTAGCCAGGCTCCTCGGCAAACAAGGTTGCATCATGTGTTTGATCTCCTGCAAATGTAGATGCACTTTATGTTTTGAGATTTCACTGAAAGTGTGGGAGCGTGCAGCGCCGCAGCAGTTTCCGTCGGGTGACCTTAAACGTGTTTTTTTTTTAAAGACGCTCTGCCAAGTGCACCGTCATGATCTCATGATGTGCAAAAAGTACTCATGGGAAAAAGGTGAAACTCGTCATCCTGCTGTTAAAGAAACACACAAATGGTGATATGCTTCCCCCAAATTCTAATAGCTTAGCAGAACGGGGTTGAACAGTTGAATTTATAATCTCTCGCTGTTGGTAATAAAAACTAATCTGTTTAAAGTGTGTGTGTCAACATGTACAATGCTATTTGCTTCTCTTTTTTATGTTCTAAATAAAAACGTCCTCCTGACTTCCTGTAGGTTAATAATTATCTCAAGCTACAGTGCAACTTTTTGGCAAATTATAAAGCAGAAGCATCAGATAGATTTTAGTTCAGGAGCCACTTCTTCTGGAGTGAGCCGGACCATTAAAATACTGCAATGATAACCTTTGGATTTTATCTTTGAAGTTTTTCTTTATGTGACACAGAGCATACATGAAAATATACATGCTAGATTCACAGGTAAGCTGTCGTTAAAATTGGCTTCAAGTTGAGACTGTAGTCATTTTGGGTGGTAATCATTTGGTTTTGTGGAAAATAGAAATATCACAATCGCGTATACTCTGCAACACAAAGAAAAGTGTGATTTTTAAAGTTAGTATGACACGATAATCCGTGTATCATTCGTTCAATTGATATTCAATTTAGAATCAAAAAACAAAATATTGAAAAATGAGTCGTTTTTCCTTTTTTCGTTTTTAAAATGAAAACAAATAAATGAAAATTGGTTCGTTTTTCAATATCCTGTTTGTTAAGACAGATCAAATAAAGGAAAGTTGAAATACGGCCACAGAGCAGACTTTAATGTGATTTTTCAATTTCTTCGATCTCCGTGACCCGGAAGTTCTATCGTCTGTGTTTTGGTTTTTGCCGGCGGGAAACGTGGGCGGCCACGTCAACCTGTAGTCCAGCACGCACTACAGAAGGATCAGGCCGAATTTTGCCCCAATTTTCTCCTCCCTACCGAAGACAAGGTCTGGGAGTATGCTAATGAGTTCGGGTCCGATCTTCGTGTAGTGTTCGGGGGGTTCAGAGAGATGTTTTCCGGTCGGAGCCTCTCGGGAGGCGTCGGAAGGGGAGATCGTAGATAATGAACATGTTTAATATTTCTGATCGCAAATCCTGTGGAGTTTGGTGCTCTGAGAGGCGCTGATCAGCTCCGAGTAGAGCTGTCCACTCCCTCGAAATAAAGCTTCCTGATTGGCTGGTGCTGCTGCTTAAAAAAAATCCCCTCTCAGCTGTCAGAGATGGAGACATATGTGAAATATATTCACTATATGACAGTGAAAGAGAAAAGTCAGAACTCCTAAACTCAGCAGTGAAGAAAGTGAGAGGTTAATCCTCAATAACTGGATCGCTCCAGGATAAACTGGATTTCCTCCATTCAGACCCAAACTCAGATCTGCATCGCAAGTCCTACATTAACCATCACGGAAGAATGAGGAAAAAAATAAATGAAAAAAAAAAAACAAACAACAACTTTAATATCCTGACTCCGTGCCTTCAGAGAGACGAGCGACGCATAATGAAATTTACCTAAACGAAGCTCAACGAGATTTTATTCTGGTGTAAACTATCCAATCTGGGGACAAAAAGAATGACTTAAGATATGGTGATTTAAAAAAGTAGCTTTGTCAGAGTCTGCTACTGCTCTTAAGCGATTAGGTAAATTTCATTATGCGTCGCTCGTCTCTCTGAAGGTAGGGAAAGTTGTGGGGTTTTTTTCCATGATGGTTAATAGTGGACATGAATTCAAACATCGGGATTATTGCAGGACTGGCGATGCAGATGAATGAGCAGATCGGAGTTTGGGTCTGAATGGAGGAAATACAGTTTATCCAGGAGCGATCCAGGTATTGAGGATTAACCTCTCACTTTCTGCACTGCTGAGTTTAGGAGTTCTGACTTTTCTCTTTCACTGTCATAATATGTCTCCATCTCTGACAGCTGAGAGGGGATTTTTTTTTAAGCAGCAGCACCAGCCAATCAGGAAGCTTTATTTCGAGGGAGTGGACAGCTCTACTCGGAGCTGATCAGCGCCTCTCAGAGCTCCACGCACCACAGGATTTGCGATCAGAAATATAAAACATGTTCATTATTTACGATCTCCCCTTCCGACGCCTCCCGAGAGGCTCCGACCGGAAAACATCTCTCTGAACCCCCCGAACACTACACGAAGATCAGACCCGAGATCATTATCTTACTCCCGACAGTCGGACCTTGTCGGCTTCGGTCGGGAGGAGAAGATCGGGGCAAAATTCGGCCTGATCCTTCTGTAGTAGTGTATAGTAGTGTGTGCTGGCCTTAAACTGACCGACAGGGTCCCGTGACCCGCCCACCTTCCCGCTGACAAAAACCAAAACACAGACGATAGAACTTCCGGGTCACGGAGATCGAAGAAATTGAAAAATCACATTAAAGTCTGCTCTGTGGCCGTATTTCAACTTTCCTTTATTTGATCTGTCTTAACAAACGGGATATTGAAAAACGAACCAATTTTCATTTATTTGTTTTCATTTTAAAAACGAAAAAAGGAAAAACGACTCATTTTTCAATATTTTGTGTTTTGATTCTAAATCGAATATCAATTGAACGAATGATACACGGATTCACGATATTCCCGATTCGGAGACCTCTGGTTTAACAGTCATGCAACAGTCATGGCAGACAGTCAGGATCTCTTGATCATCTCGTGTCTCATCATTCATTCGTTTTTTCATCGAGCAAAACTGAGCTCATGGAAACTAAAGTGAGACATGCATAAAAACACGGGACTCTTTTACAAGTAAAAAAAAAAAAAAAAAAATGCAGTGAGCCTTCTGTTATTTTGAAAGCTAAGTGAGATGGTGCCTGTAGGATCACCGGCCGACTCACACCGAGACGCAGCCTCAACCACTAGATCCCGCTTGATACAGTGTAGAATGACTCCTTATTCAAAGTTGATCTGATCCATCGAGGGCTGCTGAGAAGTCGAAGCAGTGGCGGCGGCGGTGACAATGAAGTGCCGAAGCACCAGGCACACACACACACCCACGCAGCTGACCCGTGCAGCGGGACACAATAGCTGGTGGCTCGGCGCCAAGTGGCAGTGGCTTCTGTTTGTACACAGATCTGTTTCTCTCAACACAACAGTAAATTGTGTTTCGTAGCTAATGCCGGGGTTTATGTAACCGTCTCAGGGATGGAGTGGGAGAGGAGCGCCGAGTGCTCCGGAGCGTCCCCCCCCACCCTCGCATCGCGGACGTTCTCTTGTTCTCCGGTGATCTCTGTAATTGTTCGTATCTGCTGTCCTGCCAGGCACAGATTAAGAATGGACCATTTCATTATTGATTTTCACCATATGCAATAAGGAGCCAAGATGACATCTTTTGGCCAACTGTGGCTTTTAATTATTTAGACGTGTAAAAAGCTTTCACTTGTTTTGAGTCACCTCCTTCTGTCCATCCTCAGAACTCTTCCCCGACTCTCTCTCTCTGTGAGATCTTATGAGAATATAAACAAGTAAAAGTAGACGCAGTTATGAAGTAACTAAACATTTCACAGCATAATGTAATCCACCTCCCGTTTGGACTGCCGTGAGGTTGTTTCCATATTTCCTGGAGTATCGTTTGCGGTCTTTGTGGGTGGAAAATGACCTCCTCTGTTGTTCAAACCATGCAAAATACTGACAGGTGACTGTTGTGCTTTTAAAACCCATCATGCCAGCATGTGGCACATGTCCCGCTGAAGGTTTGAATGGATTTGCATGGGCTTAATCCGCAGACACAGAACCGTATTTGTAAATAACGTCACACAGGAGAGAAGCGTCACAGAGCCCGCTCCTACTGCTTTACACAAAAAAACAAAAGGGAAACATTTGAACTAGTTTAAATTTAAAGGTTATTGTGGCACTAGTTAACTGGTTCTGGCCACTCGATGTTTTCCAGCAGTCCAAGGAAAACTTAACACTGATGTTAAAAGTCACGCTTCAATCACCGACGGTTTGATTCCTGCTGTTTATATCTCAGAAAAAATGCAGTTTTGACTCCTGTCCATGGCTGGAACGGCGGTAGCATTTTCTCTGGGTGCTGTGCGTTCATAACCGTTACCAGATGCCCCGCTCGGCAGGGCGTCCCGGAGCCGCGCTCACGCCGGTGTTGTGTGTGCTGTTGCTCCTGCAGATGGTTCTTCGGGAAGATCCCCCGCGCCAAAGCAGAGGAGATGCTAAACAAACAGAGGCACGACGGGGCTTTCCTCATCAGAGAGAGCGAGAGTGCACCGGGGGACTTCTCCCTGTCTGTGAAGTGAGTGCCGCCACACCGGGGGCGGGGGGGCAACATGAGTCACGCTCACCGTTCTCTGTAGATACACTTCAATGTATGTACGTTCCAGGATCAGTACAGTTTCCTCACTACTGTCCGGGGTTACAAGTTTCCACACTTGGCGTGTTTGAGTCATCATGCAAAGCCACTTCCTTATTCCACTGAATTCTCACTCCAGTCTCACTGATGCCCTCTAGTGGCCGGTGTGGGACACCTACAGTTTGTGGTGTCAGACGTCAGCCCTCAGTGTTTTAGCTGACACACACACACACACACACACACACACACACACACACACACACACACACACACACACACACACACACACACCTAATTTCCTCTTATCTGCCTCCGTCCATTCTGTCCTCCTCACCGCACACTTTAGGCAGAACTGCAGGACACATGTAAACTTAATGACAAACTGTGGATCTTAATTAGCGTCCAGACTGTCTTGTTCCACTTATCCAGCTGATTGGACCTGTTCATACTCAGCTGTTTGATCGGTGAGAGGTGTGTGTCATGTGTTTTTCATACTTAATGAAACGTACAGTGGTGACAGCCGCCATGCACGAAACGCAACCTCCGCTGGAGCAGATTAGTCTTCACTGTCCTGATTAAGCACACTTGATTATCAAACTTATGAACGGACGACCACCTGCTGTATTTGACTGATTTTACAGTGTTGTTCACTGTTTGGATGGGTGTATAGATCATGTTTTAAACCGAATCCCAACACTGATATAGACCAGTTCAAACAAGGTGTACAGATGAGTCAAAAATGACCATTTAAGTATTCATCACTGTCTCGGACTGCATTCTGACTCGCTGATCGTCGTCTCTCTCTCTCTCTCCAGGTTCGGAAACGACGTCCAGCATTTCAAAGTCCTCCGCGACGGCGCCGGAAAGTATTTCCTATGGGTGGTGAAGTTTAACTCCCTCAACGAGCTGGTGGACTACCACCGCTCCACCTCAGTTTCCCGCAATCAGCAGATCTTTCTGCGAGACATCGAGCAGGTCCCTCAGGTAAGACGCCCGCGCTGCCACGGCCGTCGGGCCAGAGCGTTGGTTTCTTTTCTGGAGAATGGCCGCTCGCTTTTATTCCGACTCCTTTGTGGCCGAGCAGAGTCCATTATACTGAGAGCTCGCTGGTTTTCAGCGCAGACCACATGGAAACCGCTTCAGTGCTTTTAGCCGCAATGCCTGCTGGGACGTTGGTCTCTTTGTGGAGGAGGAGAACAAGAAGTGGCGAGGGAGGGCGCTCACTGATTTCTGATGGTTTATAAAAAGGGCAGATACAATCAGGGAGGACTATAAATAGTAGTTCCCCCTTCAAAGCGGCGTCTTGAAAATACACAAAAGCCCTCGAGGCGGCCGGACTGAGCGATCACATGAGTGCGTTGAATTTAATTTTGCTCGGCCTTTTTAATCAGACGAGTCAAAACACCAGCAGCGTCACGTCGTTAAGTCTATAAATCCCTTCTGTGACCTCTTTGTGTGGCCGAAATAACCGGTTACGTCGTGAAAGTTGAAGATGTTTTGGTGAAAAATGGTTGCTGCCGTTCCGTGCCGCTCTCACGCCGCCCGTCTCTCTCGCCCCCAGCATCCCACATATGTGCAGGCGCTCTTTGACTTCGACCCGCAGGAGGAGGGCGAGCTGGGCTTCCGGCGCGGCGACTTCATCCAAGTCCTGGACAACTCCGACCCCAACTGGTGGAAAGGAGGCTGCCACGGCCAGACGGGCATGTTCCCGCGCAACTACGTCACGCCCGTCAATCGGAACATGTAAACAGTCAGACCGTGTAACCACCACCACCACCACCATCACCACCACCACCGTCATCGTTCTTGATCTCATCAGCCCTCATCCCAACCCCCCCAAATCCCCCCCCCCCCCCCCCCTCCACCTCCACCTCCACCTCCGCCTCCGCCCATCCCACCAGAACAGGAGCAGACAGGAAGAATGCAAACAACTGAAAGAGAGAGAGAGAGAGAAGCGAAGCAGGAGTAGCGCTGTCGTAGGCGTCGCTGTGTGGGCGGCAGCCGAGAGACAGAGAGAAAGCGACTTTTTACCGGTGCCCAGAGCGCCCGCTGCCGCCGCCGCCATCACCGCCTCCGGGCGGGCGAGCGAGCACCCCGGGCCGGCATCGAACTGTCTTTGAGGGAAATCCGAAGCTAAAGCCGAGCGCACCGACCGTCAAGATAACCCGACGACTCTCCCGCAGCCGCCTCCTCCGCCCTCTCCCCAAACTTCTTAACATTCTTGCCTTTCTTTTGTTTCTTTTCTTTCTCTTTCTTTGCCAGCATGTTGTTTTAATCACTCGAATGAAATGCCTACCGATAAATCCTAACTGTGTTTTAAAGTAAAAAAAAAAAAAAAATGAAAAAAAGGAGCATTAAAAAATATAAAAGAAGAAGAAATGGTATTAAAAAATGTACAAAAAAAGAAGAGAGGGGAAAAAAGATGCCATCAATACAACAAGTTTCCATGTTTAAGACCATTGGCACGTGAGCATTGTACATCAGCCGCCGGCTGTATAAATAAATCAAGTATAGAGAGAATCCATTTTTTAAGAATATATATTATATATTTGTATGTGTTTGTCTGTTTTTGCCTCTCATCACAAATTGTTTTTTTTTTCTTTCCATTTGTAAATTATGTTCAATCTTCTGTTAGTCTGGATAAGACCTAGTAGCTCTAGAATGTGCTGAATTGTTTGTTTCGTTTTTGCTCTCTAAAATCCATCCGAGGGCTCTCGGATGATCCTTTTTTTTTTTTTTTAAGAGGTCCTAAGTTCCATTTGAAATTTAAAAAAATTAAAAATAAAAAAAAAAGACAGGAAAAAGAAGTTTCTCTCGTCTCCGAACGCGGAGAAACTCCAAAGTTAGTTCTCTAAAGAGGCGAGAAGTTAATGTCGACCAGCAAGTAGAGCCATGAACGCTGCAGACGCTGTATTACGAAGCCCTGTGGAAAAGGTCAGCCACCTCTTCTTTTTTTTTTCTTTTTTTTTTTGTTTGGTTTCGTTTTTCTTTCAAAGCCAATGTATTTATTGCAGCCATTTTTACTCGGGCAGTGAATGTAGCCGACTGAGTCTACAGACATAAAGAAACAAACATGAGGGAAGAAGCAAGGTCGGAGAGCTGAGCAACACAACCACACGCAAGGGATTCTTATTTCACCTTTCTTGTCTGGAGACGTGCTGAAACAGGCGACGCCGTCGCTTTAGGAGGAGCGTGCACCGCAGGGGGGAGGGGGGGGGGGTGTACAGGTGGTGGACGGTGCACGTCGGGACGCATCCATTTCCATGCATGCATTGCACCGGCTCGCCCCGCGTGTTATAGCCGCACGCAGCGGCGGCGCGAGCCGGGATAATCACCAGATCTGCGGCTGGCACAGATCGACAGTTGAGAAAACTGAGAGATTGTCTTTTATGATAAAAGTTGAGAGATCAGCTTCGATGATGTACAAGATTTTGTTTCCTTTTTTCTTTTTCTTTTTTTTCCTCCTCCTTTTGTCCAATGTGGCGTGTGGTCAAGCACTTTTTTTTTCGTTTTTGTTTCTTGTTTGTGCGCTGTGTCTGCACTGTGTTCTGGTGTGTGTGTGTGTGTGTGTGTGTGTGTGTTTACCGTGTTCGTGTCCTTGCTTTCTGTTTTCTTGTTCTCTCTGGATAGTGCCTTTCTCTCTGGTGTTTCAGTGTCTCCGACCTGCTACTTTGAGCCCACCCACCCCGACCCTTGACCCCCACCCCCCCACCCCCTGCTCCCTTTTAACGGGGCCTGCCAGTTCCTGAAGTGAGAAAACAGTGTACATAATCCGAGACGTCCCATCCAGAAGCCTCTCCCGACCCCTGACCCCCCCACCTCCTTGTCCCACATCCACCCACTGTCACCTTTGCCCTCACCAACATGGAACTCTTCTTATTTAAGTGTCTCTTGCCTTGTCTTACCTAATGATACTGTTTTGGTTTTGCTCTTTTTTTTTTATTTGCATTTTTTTTTTCAATTAATAAAATGCAATTATTAAAAAATGTGACACTTTGTGGGGTGTTTTTTGTTGTTGTTGTTGTGCTTCACTGACATGCTTCATGTACAGCTGATACTTACACACACCTATTTGGAATATTCAATATTTATTTCCTAAAAGGCATTTTAACCTTTTTTTCTGATTTAATTAGATTAGCATTACTTTCTTCAGTTCCAACAATTAAGCACAGAAAACACACAGTTGTTTATGCATTTTTTTTAAAGATGTTTACAGTTTTGACACTTGAATTTTATATGCCACAATTCATTGATAGCATCACACTGCAGCTGATTGGATATTTTGGAACCTTTTTAAAGGAAGCAAGAGAGATAATTAGTTATGGCAAAGCAGAAAAAAGTGAAACTAATTGTTATAATGAGAAGTTGTATTGAATTGTCAAAGCACAACTTCCACCTATAATCACACATATTTAATCAGTGATTTTTAGTAACTTTGTTGTCGCATTCAACAGTCCAGAAAATCGGGAGTGAATTCTTGGACACTCCGGAGTCTTTACAGTGAGTCATCCTGCGAGTTTCAGCTCGACGCCAACTCCAGACATCAGGCCACATTTCATCCTGAAAGCCGTCCGCGTGTCTCTCTGTCTGTGGAGGTGGAGGCGACGGGCGCGTGTCAGTGGATCTGCTGCACGCTCCGCCGCACCGTCTGCTCCACATTCGGACTTTTAGCACTCAGAGCAGCACTTAAGCTCCTCTCCGCAAACTCTGGGCTGGCTCCTCTCTCTGCCTTCTTCGTCCGCCAGCAGCGGAAATTACTTTTCACTTTTTTTTTTCGGAGGGTGGGAACTCTCGAGGTCAACTTTTTTAGTTTGACGTGAAGGGTGCCGTCCTAAATGTCGCTTTAAAATATGCATGGGTGAAAATGACATGCTTGAGGAAATGTCTGATCTCTTTTGACAAATCACGGGAAAAAAACACATAAAAAAAATCTAAAATGAATTATCCATCTATCCACATTTACACGAGGATATCAGGCTCACGTATTAACCTCACATACATTTTGAGAAGTCTCTTCCTGTAGACTCCAGTTTAAATGTTTAATATATAGAACTTTTAATTTGGCGTCAGATTTTCCTTTATTCTCTCAAATGTTGTCTTCTCTTGACTTTCCTCCATTGTACTCAGCAGTCTGACGGGTGTAGCTCAGCTGCGCCCCCTGCAGGAAGCGCGTTTCACACGCGTTAGCTGAAATCTTAGCACGTGAGTTTGGATCTGGAACCTTCTTCCTGGTAAAACACGCTTTTTTCCCCATTTCTACTGTTTTTAAGGTGTCTTTATTGTCTTTTATTAGATGTATTTTAAAAATATAAAAGTCCCGTGAGTTGGTTAAGTTGTTAATTTACATGCACGTGCCACGTGCGCCATGTGGAGCTGTCCTCCAGAGGCTGGCAAGGTCAGTGAAAAGGTAGCTAAAATTCTATTACAAAACCTTTTTTAACCACCGTTTTACTCATATTTGTCACAGTAACAGCGTCATTGTTTAATGTTTACATAATTTATTGTTATTTGCTGCTCAACGTGAGTCACCACCATCAGGAGAGAAATGCTAGGAAAAACAGCAATTCGACATCTGCAGAGCAGAAAGACTGGGTTTTTAAAATATTGTTAGTCAGGACTAAAGAAATGAAATCAAACTGTTTATTTTAATGGTAAATTGGGAAACTATGCTTTTGGATATATAAAAAAAATGTTAAGTGCTTAAATTGGGCAATCTTTTTACCCAGAAAAATAGTTGAGTTCCAGTACAGTTGATTGAATTGGATGTGTTTGAATTGGATTTTCCATTTTGTATTGAAAAAATCATGAGATGAAAACTGTTCATGTTGCATAGCTCCAGAATTTAATAAGGAAATAAACAACTGGTTTAAAAAAAATACTCATATGAAGAATAAAAAATACTTGATTAATCCCAGAGGAGAATTCCTTTGCTATGGATGGGATTATTCCCACAATGCAGTGTGTTTGGAGGAGGAAGGAGCTCCAATGTGTCCCATCCTGCCCCTTTCTTTAAAACAGACTCTGTCGCACCAGTGTGCCTGTTAAAGCAGTTGATTGTGGAGCATCCCTCACATCTCCTCCTGCTCCACTGCATCTATTCATCCTTTCATCATGTGAGCCGCCGAGCTGCTGGGAACCAGGCCTTTCACCACCTTTCTCCTCTACCGCAGTATGAGATACAGTGTAGAGTAATAGGCCACTCATAATTCTGGGAGGCTTTGGCACACATTGCCCAGGGGAGGGAGGTGGGGGGGTTTCGCCTCTCAAGCTTGACTGCACTGTTTGCCATATGGTGCTTCTGCGGCAGGTCCACGCTGTAAAAGCCCCCCGGACTCCGCTCTTCACTGGGGAGGTTTTAAGATGATTTGAGGATTTGCAAAGTGAGGAGGACATTTTGCTCGGGGGGGGGGGGGGGGGGGGGGGGGGGGGGGGTGTTGAGCAGATTATGATCAGCATGTGAACTGGTGATCTGTTTGTGCTGGGTCCGTCAGCATCATTAGTGCGGCCGCTCATATCTTCAGTTCAGTCTGGACTCCATGGATTACACCAGAGCATCCGCCTGGAAATAAACCCAGTTTGAGGAAAGTGCATGAGAGGGAGATTTGCTGAGAAATGGAGGTATTAGAATAAAAGCCTGGTTGTTTTTTTGGTTTATGAGACATGATCTAAACCTCCTTTTTGACCTGGTTTACAGGAGGAGGTCATCAGGGTTGGGTTGAGCTGGCAGGCTATTATCAACCCCTAGGAAGTGACGTGTAGACCACGGGCATCCCTGATGCTTCCTGTGACAGCTTTATTAAGATGATCAACATTTAATGTCACAAAAAAGAGCTAATTTTCTCTGAAACACATCATTTTGATTCTATTTTAACATATTTAAGGAGTTAACGTGAGGTCAGGTGTACTTTATTGTTCAGAAGCGGTGCCGTCTTCATTAAAGACTCTTTTGCTTCTTCAGACATTCTGAGAAGCATTTTGATTTGACAAGAAATCAGAAAAATAAACACAAACCCAAGTTGAGAAATATAATTGATTTGGTTAAATTGTTACTTTTCAGTCATGGTGAAAACATAAAGTTGATCCAACTACATGCGTACATGTGGTGTTATCATTACTTGCTGACTATGCACTGTTTATGTATACATATGAATAGAAAAGTGATTTAATTTTTTCCTTTTTATCAAAAAAGTTAGGTTGTTTTGTTTGTATTGTTTTAGAATTTAGAAATTCTTCTAGAGACAATTTGAAATAGTGACAATAAAAGGCCCAAAAACATGAAGCGCTTGAAAATTGGGAAAAAATACACGAAGAGGCACGAAGATAATAACAAAAAGAGAGCCAAAGACAAGCAAAATGATGATAATGGCACAAAATCACTTTCAAAAGCTTAAATGGGGAACAAATATATAGAAATAATCCACAAAAAAGATACAATTGTAATTATTTTGGATGGATTTGTTCCAGTAAGACAGATGCTCTGTTACATGTGTGACACGTTGTTCACTGTCTCCCATTTCTATTAATAGCTGTGATCGATTACAAAAATTCTTACATTTGAAAGTTTTGTATTTTGTCATTGAAAGAAAAAGCTTTATTATCATTTTTATGTCCATCCATGAATATACAGTATCCTATTCCTCCCAGTGTTTGCTGTTTACTGCTGATGATCAGGCCTGAGTGGGAGTCGAGGTTAAATCATCGACCTGTGGAAACAATAGGTTTCACTGTGCTGGAGGCCGATAAAACTTATCAGATCCAGGTTTTCAATCTCCATGAATGCTTTCATTTGTCTGGCATGCAAAGACCGAGAGTTTCCACTCCGCTCTGCTCTGCGCAGGTCAAGATCCAGCTCAGTCTCCTGTAGCACATTATGGATTTATTCAGGGATAATTTGTCAGACACTGTCAGAACATTTCGAGTTTTGCAAGTTTCTTGTGCTTTTGTCTCTTTGAATAACAGTTCTTTGTGTGTATTTATGTAGATGTCTTGCTAAAACTTTGAGAGAAAAAAATCCAACATCTAGTAAGTGAAATAGTTTGTGCAGTAAAATGCTTTTTTATGTTGGGTTGCTGTCTTTTGCTGCCACCTTCTGGCTAATATGTACCATTCTGTTAAATAGAACCAAGATTCCTGAGCCATCCATTTCGGCAGAACAAACTACATAAAACTTCTAAATTGAGTCACAGAAAAGAATCAGATCAACATCATCAATGTAATTGACTGTAATTGTGTGTAAATATACTCAGTTGTTTTAATGATATTACATTCACATCTTTGTTCTCTGCAAAAACAGCATTGCTGCTTCATTGATGAAATCAAAAAAACTGTTTTTTACAATAAATCAAATTCTAGTAAACATGGTTTACAATAAATCATAACAGTACATGTTTACAAAGTGCTATTTACTTAAGCTTAAAAATGTATTTTCCAATGTTTTTTCTGTGAATTTACCACCTACTACAACTGCAGAATTGACCACTTTATATATCCTAATTTAAAGGTCAAAGTTAGTGAGACAGTAGGGGCCCCAAATAGAGATTCTTGGGCCAATTTTCAATTGTATGTTAAAAAATGCTTTTTGTGAGATTTACACTCAAACAGTGAACTGCTGTCTAATACAAGAGAGCTTCTCAACCCATGAAAACACAAAGATTGATATTGATATTGCTGCTTGTCAACAAAAAAGTTCCTATGATTTCAGGGATATACCTTTGTGTAAAGGATTATAGCTGGAAGGTTTATGTTCAGACTTGATGGACCTTCTGTGCAGTGTCTGCATGCTCCTCCACACACGTGTGTTTTCCTTGACACCAGTTTCCACAGCCCAACAATTGATATGCTTGAAATCTGAGTGATATTTATGTCGGTACGAAGGAAGTGTATAATTGTTTGATGAAGTCAAGAGTTCCAGTGAAAGTACTGTAGTTTGGACACCCTCGGTTTCTCTATTGTCATTTCCTTAATGCACCAGCAAGGGGCGCTGTTTGATTATTTTCATAAAGGGAGTGGGCGGGTCTTCAAACATCTACCAGGGCATTTGAACATTTGAGCACAGGTTTTTCTTGTAAATGCAAACGTTTTGTGTGAAATTGTATCTTCCAGTGGTAGATCCTGTGGAACTTGAATTGAAATATTTAGAAAAAATGAAAAAGTGTGACGTTGTCGGCAGGATTCGAACCTGCGCGGGGAGACCCCAATGGATTTCTAGTCCATCGCCTTAACCACTCGGCCACGACAACCGATGTTGTCATACATTTTGGATCAAAAATTCAGAGATTATTAGTTTGAATGCTAACGAACATAGGATAATAAAAGACACATTTTAGGTTCATTGTATATTTAAAATATTGCTTTATTCCCGTGCAGTTATCCAAAAAGGCACAAATGGGTTGAACCATATGTTTTATTGTAGTACTGTAACGTCACATACACATTTATGTATGAAGCCAATTAATATTTTTGTGACAACTGGTTTTAAATTAATATCTATGGTGCACGTGATCTAAAAATAGAATAAAATCTAATAGATCTGCCGTGAACCTACTAATACTGGCGTGAAAATGCACCATATTTTGAATGTGATGGTGTTTGTTATATATAAATGTAACTATGGAAATGAAAGGTAGCCTGTCGCAGAAACTGACATTTTCTTGTTAATTTGTCAATGGCGTTAATTAGTTTTAAAAATATATCCAAACAGTAAAAGGTGAGTAAAGTGTGGCGCTGGTAGTCTGGGTCATTGTTACGGCGGAGCGGATCGGAGCGCACCACGTGACCGCTCGAGAGGGCCTGCTGTTTGTTCAGCCTCGGAGGAGCAGAGGAAAAATGGCGGCTCTAGGCGAACCCGAACGGGACGCCGGGCTAACGTTTTGAGCTTTCCCACCCGAGCAGACGCGGGGGCTTCACGGGGTCGCACCGCTCTCTGAACCCTCACCGCTTCGGCTTCGTGGTGGTGCCACTCTCGCTCGCGTCCGTGCTGGCTAAACCACCGCAAGCATTGGGATCGTAAAATAATAGATTTCGCCTATCATGAGAGGGAAAAGGGGCAGGCCGCCCAAACCGCTACAAACCGAGGAGCCGTCCCCGGCCGCGGCCCGGGGCTTACGACCCAGGAGGACTCCCAAGCCCCGGCTAAGGGACAGCGGGGATGAGGACGTGGAGAGCCCCACCAGGGAGCCCCCGAAGTCGGCCAAAAAGAGGAAAGCGGGGTCCGCAACGTCAACACGGGGCAGGGGACGAGGGAGAGGTGGCGGCGGCGGCAGAGGAGCCAGAGGTGGCCGCGGAGGGAGGAAGACCACTGCCTCCAAGACGGTGGTCTACGACGACCACGAGAGCGAGGAGGAGGACGACGCTGTCAGTTTGAGGTCGGAGGAGGACGAATTTGTTGAGGAGGACCCCCAGTCGGAGGAAGAAGAGGCCCTCAAAGAGGACTCTGACTGCCTGGAAGATGATGTGCTAGACGAGGAGGAGGATGATGCCAGCTACTGTACGGAGAGCAGCTTTCGGAGTCAGAGCACACACGCCAGCACTCCGGGTAAATAAACACCGCCATCACACCGGTGTCACAGCATGCACCGCAGGGGGAATGGAGAGGGAAAAGCCCCCAGTTGAAGCCACCCGATCGCTGTTAGTGATGAGTGCTGAAGCAGTAAGGTTATTGTTCAAAATGGAGAATGCACACTGTATGAACACAGGCCGCAGTCCTCTCATTAAAGCCGCTGCAGGTGGATCGGGTCCGGGGTGTTATCACCAGCTCACCTGGTGCCACCACGCTCTCTCATCACCATATTTACACACATTTATCGAATAATAACCGGGAGCATGGAGCTGGAAATGCTCGCATCAACTTAGCTGCTAGCATGCTAACGTTAGCAGGCGAAATTAGCTGCCTGCTATGTTGAGTCTGTGTAAGCTGGATGAAGTTAACTTTTTATGTCTCCTTATCCAGCTCTAAGTTGTCACTGTTATTGTAGGATTTGGAAATTGAATTTTTTTGTTCAAGCTATTTATAACAAGACAAGAAAACATTTTAGCTAATTGAATTAGCCCTGTTAGCATGCCTGTCATTTTTTGACACTATAATTGACAGAGCATTATTTCTGTCTGGGATGGCCAGTTTATTTATGCTAAACAATCAATGGTAGCTACAGTGTGACATTTTAGCAAATATAAAGTTGCAGGGCAGCTATGTTTTCCTGCAGGAGGATGAGGCAGCCTCATTTGGTTCTTAATGACAGCGACCATGTGTTGAACCGGCACAGCCAATGAGGTGCAGCCCTAAAACTGAAGTGAGACATCACAGGCTGTCCATGTGATTTTGAAATGAACTAAACTACTACATTTAGGTTTCGTTTTCATTTATGTATCTCCAGGTACAACACAGTCATTTCATGGCACTTTAACTGTTAAACCCAAACAATACCATTAACATAACACCAGTGACTGTGGAAAAGAGAAGCCCCCTTTAAATAGGAGGAAGCCTGCAGAACCAGGCTCAGAGGTGGACTGTCTCTAGTTCTGGTTGGGGTAGGGGATAGAGGAAGAGAAAAGTACAGGCAAGCAGACACAATGAGTGACATGTAACCGTGAAACGTGGTTTCTGTGTCACTCATTTCAACAGTTGTTATTGTTTCCATGAAACATTTAGTTGACAGCTGTGCATGTTGTGTGTCCCACAGGAAAGAAGAAGCTGAGGGCTCCTCGGCCTCGTACTCCCACTCTGGAGAACAAGGAGATCCCCTCCCTGGAGCTTCCCGACTCTTCCGAGGATCTCCTGGTGCCCAACGAGGAGCTACTCAACGCCACCTCCATCTACGAGGTGTTGCGGAACTTCAGCACGGTGCTGCGTCTGTCCCCCTTCTCTTTCGAGGACTTTTGTGCGGCGCTGGTAGGTCAGGAGCAGTGCACTTTAATAGCAGAGACCCACATTTCCCTGTTGAAGGCCATTCTCCGGGAAGAAGACTCCTCCAATACTACCTTTGGCCCGGCTGACCTCAAGGACAGCGTCAACTCCACTTTGTACTTTATTGATGGAATGACATGGCCGGAGGTTTTGCGGGCATACTGCGAGAGCGACCAGGAGTACCATCATGTTCTGCCGTACCAGGAGGCGGACGAATACCCCTTCGGTTCCCTCAAGGGTAAGGTCAAGGTGCTACAGTTCTTGGTGGACCAGTTCCTCACCACTAACATTGCCCGCGAGGAGCTCATGTCCGACGGCAGCATGCAGTACGACGACCACTGCCGCGTGTGCCACCGCCTGGGCGACCTGCTGTGCTGCGAGACCTGCTCGGCGGTGTACCACCTGGAGTGCGTGAAGCCGCCTCTGGAGGCGGTCCCAGAAGACGAGTGGCAGTGCGAGATCTGCGTGGCCCACAAAGTGCCCGGGGTCACAGACTGTGTGACAGAGGCACAGAAAAACAGACCCTACATCCGCCAGGAGCCAATCGGATACGACCGGCACCAGAGGAAATACTGGTTCCTGAATAGAAGGATTATTGTGTAAGTTTGGACCGCCGGTGCTGTTATGTTGTGCTAGAGTTACCTGTGGTTTATTTAGTGGAGCACATCACAGTCAGTGAGTCAGGGATCTTAAAAGAGAGATCAAAAAACTTAAACCAAAGTTTTCCAAATGTCATCAAATCAGCTCAATCCAGGTGTCAAACAGACAAGTACCATTCATCCACCTCCTGTAATGCTTCATCCAGTGTAGGGTCATGGGAGGGAGGGAGAGTTGCCCCCCCTCCCCCCAACCCCCACAGAGACTCTAACTCCCACTTACATTCACCCCGACATGCTATTAAGAATCTCCATTTAGCCTCTAACACATGTAAACACCACACAATGTCCCACAAACCTAAGCTGGACTTGAACCCAGGACTCCTTCGCTATGAGGCAAAAATAGGAACCACTACTCCACAGGATTTATCTTTGAAGTTCACAAAGCACTTCTGCAGATAACCGGTGTCCTGTTGTGTTGTTCTTTGGCTGTTCAGCATCAACTGAAACATCTCAGTGATTTTTGTTTGCAGTTTTTCAGAGATGCATTTAGATATTTCTTAATAATAATGCACAGATACCAAGTCCAGTGGAACCGCTTGCTCCCACAGGCTGTGGATATAAGCAGGTAGAAACACAAACTTTGATACAGTATTATTTTGTACCTATTTAAGTGATTATAACAACTCAATGCTCAGTTCAACTGAACCTTTTTATATAGGGATCTGTTATGCAGCATGTGCTCAAAAAAATCTGGGAAACTTGAAACTGAAGATTTAAACCACTGTGATTTTAGTTATAAAGGTTACAGAGTGATCAACATATTTCAGTTCAGTTTTGAGAGGCAGCGAACAGCGGTGATCAACGTCCTTCCTTACAAATGACAGAAACTGAAGATTGTTGCTTTTATTTGCGTCACAATGTCTTGTCTGTTCGCTGCTGGAGTGAGCCTCCATATGGTTGGAGAATCTCTAAATAACGAGACACTGTATCAGAATCAGATTTGTTGTCAAGTGGATTTCCAATTCTGGTTGTGGAATTGCCCAGAGAATACACACGCATGCACAGAAGCAACATGCAAACTCTGCACGGAGTGAGTGCTGTGTCTTCGAGCTGCGAGGCGAGAATGCTGAAACTGGAACTGCGAGCAGTGCGGTGTAAATGTTCCCTGGTGGCGCCTTCAGTTAAATCTTGAGCTTAAGCTTGAGGTCAAGGGTTCAAATCTTGGTTATGACAGAGCAGGAACAAGTGCGAAAACTAACCAATGTGAGATGAAATGACTTGCTGTGGCCGAGCCTGTGGAAAGAAAGCTGCAGAAATGACAAATGTTTTTCCTTGTATGAGTTTGTTCTAGTTTTGAGTTGAAGCTTTGCTTCTTAGTTTGTGAACTTGTCACCAATGTGATGAAACACAGAGCTGTGAAGCTGCTCGTGACCCATGTGGTAATACAGCCAGGCTTATTAAACGTCTCTGTGAAACATACTCATGATAAAAACGAAACACACTGGAGGCAGCTTCATTGGAAGATGTTCTCACGCTGTTTCAGCCTGAAATGTGAAACAGCTGCAGAATGAAACCGAAAGAAAATCACTTGGATACAACGAGCTTCCACAAATTCACTCGATTGTTTGTTTTGAGATTACAGAAGATAACTGCGGTCCAGGCTCTTTATCTCTATTGACAGCTTTGCTTTTCCTCGATTCCTTCCCACCCGCAGATTGTTGTTTTTTCGCTTTGTATTTGCAAACAAGAGGTGATTTTCATTCGTCTCACAGATTGCATGTGACGGAGCTTTGTAATCTTTTCGATTCCGGAGGAAAAATAGATGCGAGGACTTGAGCCGGTGTGCAGCAGGAGGGTAGCAATGAGCATATGTGTTGTATAACCTGTCCTTGACACTTTTATCTCCAACCTGATAATCTTAACGTCTTTAGAAATAAGCAATATCATTCTGCACCGAGGCCTCAGCAGCTTAAGTCTAAACTTACAGCTTTCTTGTGCAAGCCACTTAAACTGTTTTGTGTCACACTGGTGTGTATGTAAAGCACTGACAGCTTCCTCTTTCACATGCTCGTACATAAACGTGCACAAAGTCACACGTGACAGTAAAGTCACGGCACCTAGCGTTTTTCATGTAAAGACTTATAATTGAATATTGTCTGAACTCTCAGACATGAATGTTTTGGAAGTAGCGTCCTTCAGTGCGCGCGATCTGACTCAGTGACAGCAGCAGCGTCCTTCACTTGCGAAGGTTTTCTTATCACCTCAGCAGATGATGGGTTTTCGCAGCAGTTGCAGCAACATCTGCACTTCGGGAAGACGGGTCTGTGTCACAGGAGGGTCATACTCCTGACTGATGTCTCACTTTCTCTTTGTAGTGATGAGGAAATGTAGCTTGATATGTAAACACATCGTGACCTTTTGACTGTGTGGGGAAAAATAAAAAGTGGTCTAAGCCATAACCAAAGAAATGAAATATGCAGAACCAGATGCAAACAGCCAAAATCACAGTTTTTCCTCTCTACATGTAAATGCTTTATCCAGCAGACAAAACATGCAAATTCCCCCCCAGCAAGTTCATGAAATTCATCATTTATTGGGCAATTGATTGAACCCTTTTCTGGTTTCTTGCAAATCCTGACTGATGAATTCATTATTCACCGCAGTTAACACTATTCTTACTGCTATTCTGCTCTCACTTCACAGCGAGGAGGACGGGGAGCACGAAAAGAAAAAGATCTGGTACTACAGCAGCAAGGTGCAGCTGGAGGAGCTGGTCCAGTGCCTGGATAAGGAGTACTGGGAGTCGGACCTTCACGCCACCCTGGAAGAGATGAAGGAGGAGGTCCACGCTCACATGGACATCACGGAGGACCTCACCAACAAAGCCCGCGGAAGCAATAAAGCCTACCTCACTGCTGTTAACGGTACTGACCCCATGGAAACACGCCAGTGCTTGATTAGAGTTACTAATACGTCTGAACATTATTGAAGATTATTAAAACTCCAGTGGTCCCAGCTGGTGTACCGTTTTCGTATCAGCAGTGTGTTACTAGTCGATCCGCTCTCTGAAGAGTCCTGGTGGTTTGACGTCAATCGGACTGATGTCCGTACGAGGGACAGTCATTGATCAGACAGTTAATGATCAGATCATGTGTGACTGACGCCCTCTTTGTGTTTACATCAGAGCTTCTTCCCACCTCGGGCCGCTACAGATGTTGTGTCGATGGCGGTTGGCTCTGTGCGGCTTTTTTTTTTTCTTCTTCTTCTTCCTGCCTCACGTTCTGTCAGCAACAGTTCCCCCCCCTCCTCAGCCTTCCTCTGAGGAGTCGGAGCAGTTGGTAGGCTTCTCATTACTACGCCAGCAGTTTCCGTTTCGGTTCGGCAGGCTCCCGTTCGCCGTATCTGTTATGTTTTTCTAACAGTCTTTCCTGTGCCTGTCACCAAGCTGCCCGAGTCCAGTTCTCAGGGAGACAGCGAGGTGCCGTGTTTTATTAAGACTGCGCCTCTGGCGCCGTGTCAAGAGCTGGAGCTTTGAATAGGTATTCTGCTGCCTGAAGTGGAAGAAAATGTGTTTTTTGTGAAGCCGCTGCAGTGAAAAAAAAAAAAAATGATTTATGCGTGTTGCTGACATTTTTCGTCATTGGTTAAAGGCCCAGTGCTGCTGCTCCTCTGTGCTGCCTGCACGGTGCGTTTGGTGGTTAGAGCTGCTGGGGACATGGCTGCTGCTGCCTCAGTGAGAAATATATTTATGGAACGATGTTCTCTGGAGAGTTTGGACTTCTGAGGGACAAGATCCTGCCTTTTCTCAGATCTTTGCAGGGGAACAACTTAATTTAGAAGGGTTGGCAGAGAAAAAAATTAAAGTTAAGGACCGTAACAAATGCCTTCAAACAAATTCATACTGTTTATTTTTGTATGTGGGAATGGATCAAGTGAAGTGTTTAACTATAGAACATCTGTCCCTAGCTGCTGCACACAGTGTGATCAGCTGAAAGAAGCGTAGCATCCTGAAATAATATATCAAAATGTACACCAGTTCTCACTGGAAACTGAAGCACACGAATCCATTGTGGTCTTTTCTCCTCAAATCCATCAATCACCGAACTGACGCCGTGTCTCAGTCACTCGACACTGCAGTCACACAACACCACGGGCTGCTGCAGGATGGGAACTCTGTGTTCTGCAGCTCTGATCAGCGACGTTCGATGGTCAAAAGTTCCCTTCATGAATTCTGTCTGAAAGTACAGCTGCGGAAGTGTTTGACATCCGGCATTCTCAGTTTATTCGCTGAGCCTGAATGGGCCAAAGGGATCCTTCATCTTGAACCTGTCCTCCAAACCTGTCCTTGTTCACACATCTGCTGCTCTGTTGCCACAGAAAAGTGTTGTTCTTGATTCAGAGCTGCCCCCAGTGGAGGTGTAGTGTAACATCCACGCCAAGATATATTCCATAAAAACAGTAGTGTTCATGCAGAAAAATACAGTTCGAAAGCATCTTATTCAATTTCATGTGTATATTGAGTATAAATGAGCCTTAACGCTGCATTTCCTCACACATGTTGTAATAACTTCGAGCCTTCTTCATGTTGTGTTCTGCTCATTCTGTTGTTTTGTGAAATGATCCCACTCTGCTACTCGTCCCTTTAAAAACTCTTGACTATATGTCTTCCAAAACACTAATCAATTTCTTCCACGAGTATGGAAGGACATTTGAGCTGAAATTATAAATAAGAATCAATACTTGAACAAACAGTGTTCAGGCAAAGCAAATATTTGCAATATGTCATGTAGGAATTATTAAATACTCTCTTAACTTGTCATCTAAGACTTTTTTTTTTTTGATCCAACATTTTTATTTTTGTGCAATTGCTCTACAGACTTAAACTGAGGAGATGACCATAAATGTTATCTCCACTCCATCCTGTAATCTGTTTTTACCCAGACAGTGTATTTACTTTAATATAAACTGTGTTTGAAATTGTCATTGTCACAGTTTCCTTTCATCCCTCTAAAAGTGAGCGTTTCCTCCTGTTGGTCAGACGTGGTCGCGGAGCGTCTGAGGGTGAGGCGGGAAGCTCAGCGGAAAGCGGACGAGCTGAAGCAGGAAGCAGAGAGCGGCTCGGCGGATCCGGCTCAGAAAGCCGCTGAGGCGACGGCGCAGCAGGACGACGCGGAGCTCCAGGCTGCTGAGCCGAAAGGAGACGCTGCTTCAGAAGGTAAAAATGAAACGTGTTGAAAGTTTTCTCCAACGTGCTGCGAGTTCCCGTAAACCGCGAATTCCCTCGATCATCTCACGTATCAAGTCCTCTGACTCCGCCGGTGCTCTTTGCCCTTCGTATGTATGTCGTACCACAGCGGCCAGCGTTCCCCCCGCCGCGGAGGGGAGCTCTGTGTCGGACCCCGACCCCGGCTCTGCCGCCCAGGACTCAGCCGTGCCTCAAACAGAGTCCGGGGACTCGAACAAGGAAACGCAGCCTGCTCAGTGTGGGAGCCTGCAGAGCGGGGAGCCCCCTCCGGAGGAGCAGCAGGAGAGGACAGGTACTCAGATCTGAAGATCTGCAGTCCGGCTGTCATCCTCAAACTGCATCCTCATCCTCATCCTCATCCTGCTGCTGGGCTGCGCATCCATCTTCATCCCTCTGCTCATAACCTCACCTGCAACCTCCATCATCAGAATAACTGATGTTTCGAATATTTCTGTGACGCAGTGATGAAGAAGTTGTCAAAAAAGAATTATTTCTGAAGTGCAGGAGCATCTAAACAAAGCTATTTAAATTTGCAGAAAAATTTCAAACCAAACACTACTAATAGATCCTTAACCATCCCTTTCCTCTCCTTTGCTTAAACATCAGCAGTCTGAGTGCTATCATCAGCAGACGCCTCAGTAATGATTTATCCGGCATGTAAACATATTTGATCGTTGTTTTTTTATAAGCTGTCAATTGTAATTTTAATAATTAACATTTTTGTATTAATTTATTAATAAACGTATGAGATTGTCAGACACTCTTGACTCAGTAACCAGTAGGAAATAGTACAGAGCTGATGAAGCACATTTAGAGAGTTTTTGAATTAAAGATTTGAATTGACTGCCCGATGCTCTCTAAATCCGAGACTGTTGTGTTCGGCTTCTCGAGCTTTAAAGTCTTCCGTTGCTCATCAGATGTGCTGCATTCATTTCTTCTCCTGAGCTTTTTTTTTTTTTTCCTTCGTATATTAATTGTCTGCTGCGCTCGCGGTCTTGAAAAGCAGGTTTTTGGCACTGCTGTCGACGGCGTCCCTGGCAGCGAAAGCCCCGCCACGTCTGTCTCCGGCACTGCCTGATTCTCATTCCAATTCATGGGCGTTCGGGTGGGTTGCTGCTCGCCAGGACAAAGGGCCCCCTCTGCCTGCGAGCCCCCACCTGCCACCTCGGCAACAAAGAGCCGCAGACACACGCGGGACAGTTTCCCGTCACCGCTCAGAAGCAGAGCTGCTGTTTTTAATTTGGCTTTGCAGCAGGTGGACGGTCTGTGGTGGATGTTCGGGAGCTTTTTCTCCTCTAAGATGGTCTTTTTGGGTCCAGCTGAACTGATCCGCTTCATGCTTATGTTGCTGTGGCGTTTCTAACGCATGAGTTAACGCCTGTTGTGCAAGATTTACAGCAAATGCTAACAATAATAACCCGACTGTAATACTTAAACTACAACGGCATGATTTGGGTTTTTTTGCACAGATGCCGTCTTTATTTCATCTTCAGCTTTCAGTTGAACCTCGACCTCCTGTCACAGCTGCTTTTAACTCTCTCCCGCTGCATTTCTCCAGATGAGGATAATAAAGCAGAGTCCAACAGTGAAGCGGCGCCGGCGGACGAGCCACAGCAGCAGTCATCTCAGCCTGAAGCGACCAGCAGCAGCAGCCCGCCTTCAGCGTCTTCGAGCCTGAAGAAGCCGGAGCCGCCTGAGCTGGCCGACAGGTCCTCCCAGTCCTCCTTCACCAGCCAGGACGGAACAGGTAACCATGGGAATAAACTTTAAAATGTAAACATTAACTATACGCTGACTGTAAAGCCAGTCTGTTTGTTTTAAATTGCTGACTCACGGTGTTGTTTGCTTTCTGATTGACAGACGAATATAATGAAAGGGTGAAGACGAGTAACCAAACGGCCACAGACAGCAAAGAGGTGAGGCAGAAGACTTTGGTCCTGATTACAAAACTAACTTCCTTTAAGAAGGCCTGGAGTTTCCTTCTCTGATGTGACTCCTTGTCCAGGCTACTGGCTTCATAAACTAGTCAACAATCCAAACTAATTTTGTTGTGTCCTCTGAAAGAGACTGAAAGATTCCGTCAGTATTAAAGACAAATTTGGTCGCGCCAGACTTCTGTGCTCGACCATGTTTCCCTCAAAGCGCGCGAAGCGTTGTGGAAAATAAAACTCAGACAGAAGGAAGGAGTCTGATCTGCTGTTTACATGGACTCTGGTTGAGTCATAAACAGCTAATCTCACACTAACATTGTATAAAGTTGCTTTAATGTAATTTGAAGTGAAACCACGATGAACACAAAGTTGGAAAAACTTGACAAAAGTTTCTCAAAACAACTCCGAGAAAGACTTTCATTTGTTCACATTGCCAAATTTGTGTAATTTTCCCTAATTCCCCCCCCCCCCCCCCCCCCCCCCCCCCCCAAAAAAAACTCTAGCTAATCTAATATAATTTTAAGTGGATTACTGATGATCCATGTAAACTGCAGCTGTTATTGATTACACGGTGTCGATCAGGCCCTTCAAAACTTTTGCCAACTCGTAGATTTCTCTCATGTTTCAGTCGTCTCCCGTCTGCTCCGACGGCGAGTCGTCTCGCCCGACCCCGGCCAAGAAGGACCTGGTATTGAACGTGAACAACCTGTTCAAGCTGGGCCAGGAGAGCAAATACAGGGTCTACCACAACCAGTACAGCACCAACGTCCTGGCGCTCAACAAGCACCAGCACCGCGAGGACCACGACAAGCGGCGCCACCTCTCCCACAAGTTCAGCCTGACCACCGCGTCCGAGTTCAAGTGGAGCGGCTCCATCCACGGCTCCAGAAGTCTGACCGTCACCACCCTGCGCCTCACCATCATCCAGCTGGAGACCAACGTCCCCGGACCCTTCATGCATCCCAACTGGGCGTCGCACAGGTACACCTCGGGCCGCGTCCAACCTCCTGAAATGTCCGTTAATCACTTCAGGAATAAAACGTAAATCTTCATTTGTACTTGAAACAAGTTAGGGGAAGAAACAGGTTTAACTTGTCTTTGGCTTTCCAGGACGAACTGGAACAAGGCGGTGCAGATGTGCAGCAAAGCGAGGGAGTTTGCGCTCGCCCTGGCGATACTGGAGTGTGCCATCAAACCGGTGGTCATGCTGCCTGTGTGGAAAGACTCTCTTGGACACACAAGGTAAAAGGAAGACTTAAAAAACACTCTGTGTGAGATAAACGTATAATGTTTGCACTTATAGCCTGAGAGTATTTGTTCTTGTATTAATTTTCAGTTCATACTGTATCTAGATCATCATGTGGTTTCTTCACAAACATTCACATTATGATGCACACACCAAAGTTTGCCATCTAAATGTTTTTCAAAACAATCAATCCAGTCCATCTGAACACATCATGCAGTCTCCTAAAGACCCACGGAGCAGAGATTCAGCAGTAACTCATCCGTTGTTGCTCATGTTCCTCACATCTTTGTGCTGCTTTTGCCTCAGGCTCCATCGCATGACCTCCATGGAGCGGGAGGAGAAAGAGAAGGTGAAAAAGCGCGAGAAGAAGCTGGAGGACGAGGAGACTTTGCAGCAGGCCACGTGGGTGAAGTACACGATCCCCATCAAGCATCAGGTAAAAAGTCCAGCGTCTTTTCATGTGTCCATCAGCTCGACTCAGAAGGCTTCATGCTGTTCAGGCTGATTCTTCAGCCTTTGTTTCTGGAGTGTCCTTAAAGCGAGAGAATTACCTTCTCACTCAGTTTTTCTGCTTCAGTAGTCTCACCCAGAGTCCGTAAAAGCTACAGTGAACTCTTCACATCAGTTCACACATTAATCCTGGCTGTATTGTGAAGTTCACCGATATTTTGCAATACATTTTTAGGTCTAGTGATATGTTATTGTGTTTTTTTTTGTTGTTTTTTTTTTTTTTAACCTAAAACTCTGCAGAACAGTTTAATATCTGCTGACATGAACGATGATCAAAGGGACAGAAACACTCAGCCAAACCCTACAGCTAAATTTGAAGCTACTTATTTTAAGCTCTCACTGGTTTCCATCCTGCGTTTCATCGTTTGTGCTGATCTGAATAACAGAGCAACCGAAAATCTGAACGTTTTCAAAGACGTTGCAACATTTTTCACAGACTCAGCCATCAAAATGTTTTTATCTGCTGACTTGACAGTCACTTTTTCCAACTTCGTCTTCCTCACTTTGAGCACTTTTAGTGGATTTCCTGTTGGAAACTCAATTATTACATAATAGTTGAAAAAGTCTCTCCATGCACCTTACTGGGCGGAACTACTGATACTAAAGACTCCATAAACAAGTGCACTAAAAAGGCAAAGCAGCTGTGTATCGGAGCTGTGTTGATATTTTTAATAAATGTAAACTTTGAGATTTGTTCTCCATACTTGTGTTGTTGATACAGTTGCGAAAATGTGTTTTCCTTATGTAGGTGTGGAAGCAGAAGGGGGAGGAGTACCGGGTGACGGGATATGGAGGCTGGAACTGGGTCAGTAAGACTCGGGTGCCGCGTTTTCTCCCGAAGCTGCCGGGTAACACAAATGTGAACTACCGCAAAGAACTGGAGGGTAAGAGCTGGACCAACCGGCACAACAGTTAAATCTCTTGCTGCAGATAGTTTGAGTTAATATATCTTGTTTTGCTGTCTTTATTGCAGCTAAAATGAAAAAGGCAAAAGCAGCAGTTTACACAAACAAGAAAAAGTCAGCAGGTTCTGAAAAGCCGGAGACTTCAAACACGGCAGCAGAGGGAAAGGAGAAGGAATCCATCCCCGTGTCGACTCAGAGCGCCTCCTCAGAGGACATCAAACCTCAGGCCTCACAGGAGAAAGAAAAACCTGCAGAGGAGGAGCAGAGCAACAGCGTAAATGAGAAGAAGGAGGAGGAGCAAATGGACGTCGACCTCAAAACAGCTGAAATAGCTGAGAAGAAAGGTAAAAGTCCGACATCAGTTTATCTCTTCGCTTTTTCTGCCTCTTTAATTTGCCGTCATTCACCGACCCCTTTGGCTCTGTCGTAGATGAAGCTGAACATAAAGGCCCGGCCTCGCCTGCCATGGAAGAGCCAGCCAAGATACACGACCAGCCCAAGAAGGAGGAGACGGCGGCGTCGAAGATCTACTACGACGTTGTGAATGTGAGCGAGGGCTTTCAGCTTCGGACGGCTTATAAGAAAAAGGTCAAGCCCTCGAAGCTGGACGGGCTCCTGGAGCGCCGGGTCAAGCAGTTCACCTTGGAAGAGAAGCAGAGGCTGGAGCGGCTGAGGCAGACGACTTTGTCCAAAATGATCGGCACAAAGCCCGGCGCCGGCGTCAAGACGGAAGGATCCGCACTGAGCAAGCAGCAGCCTGCTGTGAAAGTAGAGGAGACTGATCACCTCCAAATTAAAGACCGCGTGGTTAAAAAGCTTCACTTTGAGGAGGAAAAACCGCCGGCGAAGACCGACAGCGCAGACGTCAAGCCGGACCCTGCAGCTCCCAGCCAGAGCAAACAAACGGAGGCAGGCACCGCGCACGGGAACGGCGGGGAGGCCCATAAAGAAGTGAACGGGGGACCCTTAGTGAGCGCGGAGCTCACCAGTAAAAACAACTGCGTGTCGGAGACGGCCGAAGACGACAAGCAGGAGGTGAACCGAGTGCCGGAGAATCCGAAGAAGCGTGGGTATGAAGAGGTGGACCAGGGCAGCGGGCAGAGCGACTCCGACAGCACCGAGGGCGCAAACAAGACCAATCCGTTACAGGTGAATGGTAAAAGCCTGGTCTCAGACCCAAACAGCAACTCTGACCCAGCCGGTCTCCTCCAAGATGAAGTCAAGGAGCCCGTCAAGTCTCTGATGAACGGCAACCTGTCTCAAAACGACGTGGCCGGCGTCGGTCATCCGCCTCCCCTCAAAGTCCCAAAATTAGAAAACCATGTAGGAGAGAGAGACGACAGTGAGGGGCAGAATCACACTAAGCTCCAGCCCTCCAGCCCCTCCCCCCCGGTAAGTAATAAAACCGAAAATTGCTCCAGCAGTGAAGATTCGAAGACCTCAGTCACGGCAAACATCTCCACATCCGAGCCTCAAAACCCCCCGACGTCTGACTCATCCAGCAGCAAGCCTGCCGTCACATCTCAGGCTGCAGCCTGCACAGGTTCCGCTGTTTCCACCGCCGGAGCAACTCTCCCCCAGAAGGTGAGACCTCCGTTGTCCGACACTAAAGTCAGCACCGGGACCAGCGCCATGACAATTAGTAAGGAGTATTCCACCAAAGATCGAGTCAGCCTCCTCAAGTTCTCCAGAACGAAGAAGGCGCGCTCGGGCACGGCTCTGCCGTCCTACCGCAAGTTCGTCACCAAGAGCAGCAAGAAGAGCATCTTCGTGCTGCCGAACGACGACCTGAAGCGGCTGGCCAGGAAGGGGGGCATCAGGGAGGTGCCCATCTTCAACTACAACGCCAAGCCTGCCCTGGATATCTGGCCCTACCCTTCGCCTCGGCCCACCTTTGGGATCACGTGGAGGTGAGAGACGTCGCTGAGCGCAGGCGGTTGAAGTGTGGCTGTCAGTGGCTCATGTCTCCCGTTGTTCTTCAGATACCGTCTCCAGACCGTGAGGTCGCTGGCAGGAGTCAGTCTGATGCTGAGGCTGCTGTGGGCCTGCCTGAGGTGGGACGACATGGCCGTGAAGCCCTCCGCTTCCGTCGGTACAACACGGAAAGGTGGGAAAGATCCCTTTTGAGAAATTTTTTTCTTTTTTTTAATCTATGTAGCTTCATGTACTGACAATAATTTTGCTGCGTTGCAAAAATTAATAACTGAATCTGCGTTTTCATCAAAGAAACTACAGACACCGACATTATCACGACGGAGATCATAAAGCGAAAAGACGTGGGGCCGTACGGCATCCGCTCGGAGTACTGCATCAGGAAGATCATCTGTCCCCTCGGAAACAGAGAAACTCCCAAAGGTGAGCCATCCCAGAATTCAGCAAACGAGTAAAACAAACATTTTGTAGATGTCATTTTCACTTTCTTTCCTACTTCCTCTGGGTAGAAACCCCGACTCCGCAGAGGAAAGGCTTGCGCTCGAGCGCTTTGAGGCCTAAAAAGCAAGAACCGACAAAGCTGACGGGGCCCATCGCCGTGGAGACGTGGGTTCCTGAAGAGGAACTGGAGCTGTGGGAGATCAGAGCCTTTTCAGAGCGGTGAGACAAACAGACCGACTTTCCTCTTGACTTTTTCATCCCAGTATCACCTGAGGTAGTTTCACCGCATTAACTCTTTTTCCTCTCTCTTTGAACAGACTGGAAAAGGAGAAGTCGCAGGGTGTGGATCCCTCAAAGAGCGGAGCGACTCTGAAGACGGCAGAGGACGTCAAGGCTCACCTGGAGAACCAGCTGAAGCAGGCCAGACTGGCTGCACAGCAGGTGGGGGGAGCGCAGACACACACACTCTGAACTCAACCATAACTACGACTCGCCTCTTTCTATAACTCTATATCTGACGTCTTTCTCAACATTTAATTTCAGAAACGTCTGGAGCAGCAGAGGCCCGGTACGACCACCCCCACCTCCACGCCCACCACCCCCACCTCCTCAGTCAGCTCCCCCAGCACCCCGGCGTCCAGCAGCCTGAGGACCGGCCAAGTGACGCCCGGGACCAAGATGGTCCTGGCCTCCAAGCTGGGCTCCCCGGTCTCGTTCCAGCAGGACAAGAACTTCCATCAGTCGTTTGCTTCCTGGGTCAAACAGGGTCAGAACAACAGCAGCAGCAGCAGTTCAGGTGAGCAGGTGGAAGGTCTGAGAGTGGTTTTCCTCAAGCATCATCTGGCAGAAAGAGGACGACAAAAAAGGAGTTTTTCATTCATTTTTTAATTTTTTCATCTTTTTTTTCTTCTTCCGTTTCGATCTTTATTTTTTTGATCATTGGCATGACTTGTCACAACTTTTTGATTTTTGTCTCAGTTTTCCATTTTCACTAAAAAGACAATGTGGCCAGTGGTGTCCACTTTTAACCCAATGCGAAAAATCTAGTCTGTTCTATACAGAGGTTTAAAAACATTATAAATCCCAAATTTTTTGGGCGAATCGGTCACTTTTGCTGACTGGGATCTCGCGGTGGACACCACAGCCGCGCACTGGCCGCCGCCGCGGCCCTTGTTAGGCACACCTGACCGCAGGTGGCGTGGTGTGTCTTGCAGCCCCCGCCGGCACGGTGGCTAGCAGCATCACCACCTCAGAGCAAACCTTCCAGATCGCTGGCAGCCCAGTGACTGTGGCGGGCCAAGTCCTCGCCGCCAAACTCCCGCTGCCCGCTAACAGCAAGATTGTCACGCTCAACATGCCCACTACTCAAGGAGGTAGGGAGCATGAGTGTCATCCATGTGTCCCGGTTTTTTTGGCTCGCCAGAATGGATGGTGGAGATGGCAGGGACGTGCTTTGTGGCGTGACGTGTTGGCACCGAGCTTGAGAAGAAATCACGAGTGTCTTTTCTTTCTTTTTTTTTTCTTTTTTTTTTTTTTTGCATCTCGACAGTTGGCCAAAGCTATAGAAATCCCTTCTTAATGAAAAGACACACACACACACACACACACACACACACACACACACACACACACACACACACACACACACAATGCATGCTTTGCCAATTTTGTACATTGCTGACCTGCACGGCTTCATTCTCTCAGTGCTTATTTGCTCTCGTCCTCATGCAATTCCTCCTATCGACAGGTGTCGTCCAGCAGAAAGTTCTTGGCATTTTCCCCTCTGGGCCTCCTGCAAACCTTCGGACGTACAGCACACTACATCCCAAAACTGGCATCAACCTCAGAGCCGCGACTTCCACCTCAGCTTCTCCGCAACAGGTTTCTACTGCGTTTCACTGCTGCCTTTCTACAGATTTGACCGGAAGATAACGATCAAGCTCGACATTTACTGTTTCTTTTTGTTTTTCACAGGCCGCCCCAGCAGGAGGCCAAACACAGCCGGTCACCACCATGAACCAGCCTCTCACCCCGCCTGCCTCCATGGGCTCAGCAGCGGTTAAAGGTTCAGGATTGGCTCAACCAGGTGCTCATGATTTTCACTTTAACACAGAAGCCACCATCGTTGACGTGCCTTCAAGTTAAGCTTAATTGCTAAATCTCCGTCACGTCCAGGCCAAGTTCAGCAGGCGGCCGGCCAGGTGGGACGTGTCCAGCCTGCAGTCCCTGCTTCCAGCCCTGTGCAGAGAGCAGCGGGTCCAGGGGCATCGCCCTGTGCAGCCACCACCGCTCCGGGACAGGCTGCGCCTCAGAGACCCCAGCAGGGTCAAGTCAAACTCACCATGGCTCAGCTCATGCAGCTAACGCAGAGTGCACAGGTAAGGGACAATCTGATGTTTTTACATTTAAACTATGAACTCGTGCGTGTCGTTAACTTTGATGTGTTCTTTGATGCACTGCAGGGAGGAAACCCGGGCCTGACGGTGGTGATCCAGGGTCAAGGCCAGACGCAGGGCCAGCTGCAAATCATTCCCCAGGGCGTGACTGTCATCCCTGGCCCCGGTCAGCAGCTAATGCAAGCAGCCATGCCCAACGGCCAGGTCCAGCGCTTCCTCTTCACTCCCGCCGCCCCGTCCTCAACAGCTTCCACTGTGGCTCCAGCGACACCGGCCCCCATCAAGCCCGCCCCCGCCCCCCAAACCCAGATATCCACCCTGGCAAGAGCCCCCGCACAGGTCCAGACCACGCCCTCAACCTTCGCCCAGACACAGATGACGGCACCGCTGCCCGCACCGCAGCATGCGGCGGGTCCAATGCAGGTGCCCGGTTCGGCTCCTGTTCCCGTGCAGACCCCGTTGGCGTCACCACCGCAGGCTGCGGCCCACGCCGCGCTGCAAACACAAGTCTCGCCTGCCGCGCCGCCGTTTGTCCCCCCGCAGCCGCAAATGTCCTCCCCCATGCCCGCTTTGCCACAACTTGCAACCCAGGCCTCCACGCCTGCTTCTGTCGGTGTGCAGCCCCAAGCGGCGGTGTCGGCGCCTTCCCCGGCACTGAGCGCAGCTCCCGCTACCAGTCAGCAAACGATCACTTCTGCACCGGCACAAAATCAAGCTGAATCCCCCATGATGCCTCAGAACCAGCTCTCTCCCCTCACACCAGGCTCACTCTCTGTGCAATCCCACACCGCCGCTTCTCCCCCGGTCATAGGACAAGTCACCCCTCAACCCCAGGCCCAGGTGCAAGCTCTCAGTCCCGCCCCAGGCTTGACCTCTCCCCCGGGCCAGATGCTTGTTGCCCCTCCCGCTGTCGTGTCCCCACTCAAGGCTGCTCCCCAGGCGGCCGCCATCCCGGTCCAGCCGCCCGTCTCTGCCTCTCTCCCCTCACCGGTCCAGGTTCCCACCCCTGCTCTTGCGCCGGTCTCTGCTCCCGTCATCGCCGTCGTGTCGACCCAAGTCGCCGTCCCGTCCCCGGCCCGAGCTCTAACCCAAATCCAAGCGTCGGCTCCTGTCCCGCTCCACGCTGCTGTGGCGAACGCTGTGGTCACGCCGGTCACAGCCACCTCTACAACACCATCAGTGCCAGGTGAGAAAACCCAGACCGTCCTCACGCGTCCAGTGGTGGTGATTCACCGGTAACTATTCCAAATGAATTTTCCTTGTTTGTGTGTTTTTTTGCAGCCCTGACGGAGCAGGGCACCGTGCAGCCTCAAGCTTGGGCTCCTGCATCATCCGAACTTCACACCTTAGTGCAGCCAGTCCAGCAGGCTGCTGCTCCGCCCGTTCCCGCCTCCAGCCCGTCGTCCAGCTCCACACATTCCCCCGGGACCCCTCTGCCTCAGGCATCACTGACGCCCCACACTCAAGCACAAGTCCAGCACCCCGCCGTCGTCTCCGTGCAGCAAGTGACCCAAATTCCAGTTTCGGCCGTGCAGGTTCACGTGAAGGGATTACCGGTTTCCTCCGTCGTCACGGCCCTGAGACCCCCGCAGCCTCAGCTTCAGCCCCAGCCTCAAGCCCCCGTCTGCACGCAGGTCCAGGTCCAGCCCGGCGGCCAAGTCCAGCCAGTGCCACACATTCAAGCTCAAGCGCAGCTCCAAGCACAAGCTCAGCTCCACCCCCAGGTCCGAGTGCAGTTTCAGCCTCGGACGCAGATTCAGCCGCAACCTCAGCAGCCGGCCCAAGCCCCGGCGCAGCCCGTCGCCCCCGTTCAACCTCAGGTGCAGTTCCAGTCCCCAACCAAAACCTCGCCCCAGGTCCAGGCCCCAGCTCCAGCCCAGTTCCAGGCCAGGGTCCAGCCTCAGTACCAGTTTCAAACTCAGCCGCAAACCCAACCTCAGGCCCAGCAGCAGCCTCAGATCCAGCCGCAGCTCCAGGTCCAGCCTCAGGTTCAGTCTCAGGCCCAAACTCCGCTTCAGCCGCAGTCCCAGATCCAAACCCAGCTCCACCCCCAGGTTCAGGTCCAGTTCCAGCAACAAAGCCAGATTCAAGCTCAGGCCCAGCAGCAACCACAGGTACACGCTCAAGTTCCAGCCCAAGCGCAGTTTCAAGTCCAGTCCACGCAGCAGACCCAAGTCCCACAGCAGCTCCAGGTCCAAACCCAGGCCAAGCTCCAAGTCCAGTTCCAACCTCAGAACCAAACCCAAACACAGCCCCAGCTTCAGGTCCAGTCTCCCATCAGGCATCAGCTCATCACCGTTCCGGGCCTCCAGCAGCCCGTCCAGCTGCTGTCGGCCCTGCCGCCGCACGTGGCGGCCCAGATCCAGGCCCAGATCCAGGCCCAGGCACAGCAGCAGGGCGGCGCTGTTCCCCAGCAGATCAAACTACAACTACCTATCCAGATCCAACAAGCCGGAGGACCGATTCAGGCCCACCAGATACAGAATATGGTGACGATACAGGCGCCAGCGAGCGTTCAGGAGCAGCTTCAGAGGATGCAGCAGCAGCAACAGCAACAACAACAACAACAACAACAACAACAGCAGCAGCAACAACAGCTACAGCAACCAAAGAAAAAGAAACACCACGAGACGAAAAGGGAACAGAAAGAGCAGAATCTGCAGGTGGCTAGCTCCACAGACGGCATCCAGAAGCAGGTGTGACTCAAATGGAGACGAACCGAATGTTTTCCAACAGCATTTAAAAGCGGTAGGTCTCGATACTGTTTGGTAACAAGAAAACATCTTTAATGGCAGGTGGCAGTGAAGCAGAACGCAACGGCCGAACAGCTGAAGCAGAGGAAGTCCCTGGCTGCAGCTGAGCGGGAGGAGAACCAGAGGTTTGGACTCAATAGCTGTTGAATTAAAAACAATCTTATTTTTTGACCTGCTGCTAAAGTTGCCAAAGTCATCTAATAGACCTGGTCGTCACACGGCAACAAATCCAGATCCATAAGTCTTTCACAATATCTGACAAGAGTGAATTTGGGGTTAATAGTGTGTCTCTCTCTCTGGGTGTGTTGGAGTCGTCCTCCCATCTTTCATTTGTCAATAAAATGTTAGAGGTTTGTTAAGACAGGATCTGTTCTCCGTCCGCAGGATGATTGTGTGCAACCAGGTGATGAAGTTCATCCTCGACAAGATCGAGAAGGACGAGAAGCAGGCAGCTAAGAAGAGGAAGAAGGAGGAGGTGGTGGAGCAGAAGCGCTCCAAGCAGAACGCCACCAAGCTGACGGCGTTGCTGTACAAGCACAAGGAGCAGCTGAAGGCGGAAATCCTGAAGAAGAGGGCGCTGCTGGACAAGGAGCTGCAGCTGCAAGTCCAGGTAGTTACACCTTCAACACATTCACAGGAGGAGTTGGAGCATGAGGCTCTTTTATTTATTTTGTTTTTAATGAATCTTCATGTTTTGGTCTCAGGAGGAGCTGAGGCGGGACATCGCCAGGCTACAGAGAGAAAAAGAGAAAGCCCGAGCCGCCATCGCCCAGGCCACCGCCGCCGCCGCTACAGTGAAGACCTCTTCACACTCCTCGCCCCACTCCTCCTCCTCCTCCTCACATCTCTCACACTCAACACATTCCTCTCACGGCAGCCACGCAGTGACCTCACCACCCTCCTCCTCCTCCTCCTCCCACAAACGCAAGAGGGAGGACGACAGAGACAAGGACAGGAACCGGGACCGGGACAGGCACCACGACAAGGACAAGAAACGGGAGCGGGACAAGGACAGAGACCGATACAGAGACAGAGACAAAGACAGAGACCGCGATCGAGACCGGGACAGAGACCGGGAGCGAGAGAGGGAGAGGGACAGACATCGGGACAGGGACAAGGACAGAGACCGGGACCGGGAGAAAGAGAGAGACTCCAGCTCGTTGAAACACAAGAAGAAGAAGAAGCTCTCTTCTACCTCAAAGGATCACAAGAAGGACACCAAACTGTACTGTATCTGCAAGACGCCCTACGACGAGTCTAAGTAAGAAAACACTTCTGCTGCTCTCTCCTCGCCGCATGTCATCGTGAGACACAAATAACCGAACGGCTTTCCCCTCAGGTTCTACATCGGCTGTGACCTGTGCTCCAACTGGTTTCACGGCGCCTGCGTTGGCATCACTGAAAAGGAGGCCAAGAAGCTGGAGGACTTTGTGTGTAACGACTGTAAACGCGGACAAGAGGGAGGAAGCAGCGAGGAGCTGTATTGTATCTGCCGGACGCCATATGACGAATCGCAGTAATGCTCTTCAGATCAGCGATTTATTCCTTTTTTTCAAAAATGATCCCGGTTTTTTTCTGTCACCAACGTGCCGATCGTCCTCCACACAGGTTCTACATCGGCTGCGATCGCTGTCAGAACTGGTACCACGGGCGCTGCGTGGGAATCCTGCAGAGCGAGGCCAACCACATCGACGTGTACGTGTGTCCGCAGTGCCAGTCGACGGAAGACGCTATGACGGTCCTCACGCCGCTCACCGACAAGGACTATGAGGGCTTGAAAAGAATATTACGCTCGTTACAGGTAGGAAACCAGTGCATGCACAACTAATAAAGTAAATGGCAGTTATATTTTCATTTAGCAAGATGAACTGCTGCCCGATTCTCCTGAAATAGCAATAGCGTGGTATTTTTAATCAACACCAGCTTTGAAGCTCTCTCACTACACTCTGTATGACTCGACAGTCAGTTAAAATGCTGTCGTCAGCATTTAAATTAATCTATTGTGTCATTTTGTCTCATTTCAGACTCACAAAATGGCGTGGCCTTTCCTGGAGCCAGTGGATCCCCACGACGCACCTGATTACTATCGCGTGATCAAGGAGCCAATGGGTGAGACGCACGACAGGAAGTGATTGTAGCCGCTGAACCAGCAGCACTTCGATCAAATTTGAGCGTCACGCAGACGTTTTAGTTAGCTGCTCGCCCTCTGCATGCTAACGCTTACCAGGCTGTTGTAAATATGCATGAAGAAACATTGTAAATGGAGCTCGGTTCTTCTTTAATATTTGATTCAGCCTTTTCTAGATTCACCATCTAATTATGTAAAGCGCTCCAAAATGGTTCTGATGTGTTCGCTCATGTTCTTCAAACATGTAAAATGTGCCGCGTGAGCCTCCAGTAATGAATCTGCTTCAGTCAATGAAATGATTCTTTCCGATTTGACGGTGTGTCTCTCTGCTCGCAGACTTTTCCACAATGGAAACCCGTTTGCAGAAGCGACATTACCACAAGCTCACGGAGTTCGTGGCAGACGTGACCAAAATCTTCGACAACTGCCGCTACTACAACCCCAACGACACGCCCTTCTTTCAGTGTGCCGAGGTGCTCGAAGCCTTCTTTGTACAGAAGCTGAAAGGATTCAAAGCGAGCAGGTGAGTGGAAGCGCAGACTCGCCACGTCTTTAAGGCGCCAGCTCTCTTCACTTCACTCACTTTTATTTCCACCTTTTGTATCACTGGCATGCGTGTAGTACTTGTGTTTTTTTGTGGAAGATGCTTCACTTGTAGACTGTAGTGTGCATTTGGTTTATTTTAAAGGTACAACGTGGGGCAATTTTCAGTGTAAAACATTCTAAGGCCATTGTTGATTCATTACCGACGTCGTTGTCAGCGTTTCTGCTGTTCCCATGGTAACTGACATCATGATTGTGAAACTTTTCTGACCCGAAAAGGTAAAAACGTCTTGTTAATGGGACGGACAGTCTTGAAATATCACCGCCACAAGGTGAATACTACAATGACTCTCTGTCGCCACCCAGTGGATTAACGAGTCTCACACGTTGTACCTTTAAATGTTTCTCTGTGGGCCTTTAAATAGAACTGCAGGCTGTTGAAGTTAAGACATTGGGTCTGATGTCTTAACCGACCGCTGCGTCCTGACCGTGTATCATCCTGCGTTTGTGTCTGTTCGCCTTTTTGCTGCATGCCATTTGATTTATGCCATCCCATTTTCTTCTTTCTTGCAGATTGTCAGATTCTTAAGGGGGCCAGTCTAGCTGGAGTCTGGACTGGAGGCTGGGGGTTTTCTAGCAAAACTGACCAAAAAAAAAAAAAAAAAAAATCTTTGTGCTTCCAAAAATTGGGGGGTAAAAAAAAACAACAACCAACTAAACACACTGAACACACCTGATGTGCTTTCACCGAACCCCCCCCCAGTTCAAAGTTTTCATGAAATTGATCATCGTTTCCAGTTGAAAAAAAGAAATTGCAGCCATGTTGACAAGTGCTCACGATGTAATTGAGGGAGATGCTTTGTTTTCGTCCGAAAACCAACCAGTCTGACATTTTTACAGCGAGGAGACGCTCTCCAGTCCGATTTTAAAATGCATCTCAGTTCCAGCTTGTATTTATTTCTGTTCTACGTTGATTATGTTGAGACTGTCGACTAAAATATATAAAGCTGCATATTTTATTATAGAGAGATATTTATGACAACTTTTGTATGTTACTTTGTCTTTGAGTCGGACGGAGCTGGTGGTCGTTTTATCGTGTACAGAGGGCGTGAGGTGTACTTGACTGTTTTAACAAAAAGCAAAGCGACTAATTTTTATTAGATAGTGTTATTTGATGGAGTGAGGAGTCGGGTTGGAGTTGTGGAGGATTCCTCCCATAATAAAGGCATTCCCCGTTGATTACAACAACATGGCTGCAGGATCCCATGCAGGCCTCCTTTTTTTTTTTTTCTCTCTCTCTCTCTCTACATCTGATTGTTGTTTTAGGAAGAACCCTGACAATACAGAACGTTCTGCCTTAGCGTGCTGAAGTTGTCCTCTCACTAGAATACATTTGGTTTTTAGACTGGTAAGTGATGCAGTTCCGCCTCATTGTGAGGTTAAGGCAACTCCAACTCATGTTATTATTACCACAAATAATATCAGGAGGCCGTTTGTAACGAGAAGGCAGCAGGGTGAGTGTTTTCTACCCATATTTCGAGAAATCTGGCTGAAATCCGTTTCAGCTGAAGTTCATGGTGGATAAATCGATCAGAAGGCGGAAGATTCTCCGGTTAGAATCTCATCCTCTGCGATGAAAGTCTGATATGAGTCGGAAATAACAGAATGAACAGAATAGCTGTGTGTCTTTATAAAGTTGAATTCCACTTGTTTAATTTCATCTCCCTGGAAGAAAAACACAGGAATCAGTTCATGACTTTCAACCAAAACTGCAAATTTCCTGAGATTTTACCATTCTGAGTGCCTGTCACGTCAGCTGATCCTTGACCTCTCGCGCACATGGTAACGCACACAGCATCATTAAACCACTCACGTTGTTGTCTTCCAGAAACTGCAACCAAAGCTGATCATCTATTCCTCAATAAAAAAAAAAAAAAATGTTTCCGTCATGGCTTCATCTTGTCATTTCAGTGTCAGCTTTGGACTGCTTGCTTTTAGAAATCCTTAACTTAAAAAAAAAAAAAAAAAAAAAACATTTTAACTGCATGAGAGGACACTTGTTGCACATTAAGGTGAATGAGTCTCTGTTGGCGTGTTTCTTTAGATAATGAAGATGCAAAGGGCTCTCAACTCTCCCCTCTCTCCACATCCTGTAGGTCTCATAACAACAAGCTTCAGTCTTCTTCAGCCTCTTAGAAACCGTCGCACATTGCGCAAACAAAATGCACTTGCCAAGAAAATGGCTTTTTTTTTTTTTTTTTTTTTTTTTTTTCTGGAAACTGTATCTCTGTGACGGACTCTGCCTCCACCCGAGTTTTTTTGGGGCGGGGATCTGCTCCTCTCGACCTCTGTTGCCAGGGGCAACCAGCACACTTGCTGCTTTGAACACAGGACAGAGCGGCCCCCTCTGCCCGTTTCAGCTGTAATGGGACCCTCTCGGACCTTCTCTTCGTCTGTGGGACTAAACACAGGAGCGAGAACAACTGAGGCATTTCAGAAGAAAGTTTACCTCGGAGAAAAGACTCTAATCGAGCTCTCATATTTCCATGTTTTCTTTTTTTATGTCTTTTTTTTTTTTTTTTTTTTTTTTTTTTTTTGGTTTTTCTTACCTGGTAAAGATGAAAAATAAATCCCTCAGGCCATCCTTGTGGTCATCATGTCTATTGAAATAGGAAACAGGAATCATACAAAGGCTGAGTTTCACTGAGCACCGTGTAAAAGTTGTCTAAATTGAGAAATCACAGTGGAACATTGTTAAATCTCCCATTTCATGAAGTTCTGAAGTGGAACGAGAGACAGTTTGAATATCTGGACATTAGTAGTCTGCTTGGTTCAAATTTCTGTGACCTACTGAAAGTACGGGAATAAGCTAAAAGAACAGCTCTGACCGGGAAGGATGAAACCATGGATCTGAAGGTTGTTGCCTGTTTGTAAAAATTCATCGGATTTTCACGGTCTTTTTTTTTTTTTTTTTTTTGTATTACAGCTGAAGAAATATTGATGTATATGGAACTTAATAAAATGTAAAAGACTGACTTGTTTTTTGAATATGTATATTTATGGTATTTACCTAAATGTCCTTTAAAATGCTACATATTGCACATATAAAGAAACAATTTAATGTGAATATACAAGTAGTTATTAATTGAAAAATGCCTCTTCGTAGGTACATTGTTTTTTTTTTTAATAGTATTTATAAAAATGTTAGCAAATACAGCTGATATTTTAAAACGTTTCATAGATTTTATAGAAAGGGTTTTGGATGATTTGTGGAAATTATATACAACTAGACTGCAAAGGTTAGCAGTAGTTGGTTTCTAAGTGAAATTTCACAATGAGTGCACTTTGACCTTTACAGGTGAACTGCAATGTGACTTTCTTTAAACTGTTGAATACACTATGAGTCTTAACTGTTCAGTGTTTCAATACTCTGGAGATCTTGCTGTTCTCTAATAAGGGGTTAATTTCAAAATTCACAACAGGTGTTTGATCCATTATCCATACACACAGACACAAGAAAATCCTAGTTCAATTACAATTGGTTTTGAAATAGTCCTGCCCATCATGCTGTTCACATTTTAGCACCACAAAGTGAGAACGACATCAGTGTCTCTGTCAAAGGCTTCCAACAGGGAATTCCCAGGCCGAGTGTCCTCTGAGCACACGTCATCTGCAGGTTGAACAGAGAGACTGGAATAGCCACAGAAAGGCATGGAAGTGGACGTCCTGTGGGTACTTTATTGAGAAAAGAGCAATGCAGATCCAGATGAGTAATGCCACTCAACTCCAGGCACATTTAAGAGAAACCATCAGAATCAGTGGGCCTCACTGCTGTTCTCTAAAGAAAGTGCATTCACAGTGAGCGGAAATGATATCAAGGAGAGTACTATGCATCAGCCACTAATGTCACTGTGGGCCAACCTGTGATGGTGGTGGTGTTAAAATTTAAATCATTAGTCCAGTCAACCAGTCAGACGACCAATTGTGTATAGCCACGCCGTTGTTGGGTTTTGTTTCAATAAATAGTTTGAGATGAGGAAATCATAATTGCATGTTTCAGTTAAAATGCCATACTTTCATCTTATAATATCACTGCAGCGTGAAATTTTTATGGTTTTATGGTTTCCATAGATTTCATCCAAAATCCAAGTAACCCCGATGTTTTGCAAGTGGTGTATATTCCATAGTAGCATCTTTTAAATACACAAAGAACTTTTGACAAAATGTATAACTTAATCTCATTGATTTATTCATCTGTGGATATTTATTATTCCTTTTAAAAAACAGCATCCGTCAGAGATCTCGCGATGTTTTGTATCTATGACGGCACTTCCCGTTTCTTTTGAACCGACCAATCAGCGGATGCGTCCGGATGCTATTGCTTGAACCGACCAATCAGGTGGCTCGCTCGCGGAATTTAAAGGTCTGTGCGGCACGCGTTAAACGCCACATTCTTTTATTCCTGGACGAGGTGAGTCGGGAAACACCGGGTTTCGCCCTTTATTTGACATTTTTCCTTCTTTTTAGGAAATGAGTGCGCGTTGTTATTGATGTGTTTCTTCATCTCGCAGAGGTAGAGTGATTTTTTTGTGTGTTTTCATGCAGAAACCAGATTTTCGAAGCCTTTCTGTCGCTGCTGCTACTGAGCCTCTGTCATCTGTGGGAAACATGTCTGAGAACCTTGCCCGTCTGAACCAGTTCAAGAACAAAGGCAAAGATGCTAATGTGAGTTTTTTTGGGTTTTTTTAAGCTGTCAAACTCTGCGTCGTCTGTCGTTTTCCTGTTACGGTCGCGTGACTTTTGTCTTGATTCGGTGCAGGAGCTCCGCCGCAGGAGGGTGGAGGTCAACGTGGAGCTGCGGAAGGCCAAGAAAGATGACCAGATGTTCAAGAGGAGAAATGTGACCGCAGATCCCGATGAAGCTACCTCTCCTCTTCAGGAAAGAAATTCAAACAGCCAGGTAAAAACCTTTATATCCTTCCCATCTGCAGCAATAAGTACTGGGGTGTTTAGTCCGTTGGCCAACGTGCACGTGGCTTTAATGCACTTGGATCTATATTTTCAACTCCCGTTTGTTAAAACCTTAAAATTATCTTTATATTTGGAGCTCGCATTGTGATTAGGGTTTCAAAATCAGCACACTAAAGTCTCCAGGCCAGCCCTCTGGTGTTCAGTAGCAGTACTGCAGTTTGACCATAAGGAAGCAGGAACTCAAATCTAGTTACTTTACTTTATTGGCATCAAATCTGGATCAGTTTCTTGGGATTTATCTCTGAATTTATGTGATAGAACCTGGTATATCTTTTATATCTTATATCTTAGAGTGCAATTAAATCCCTTAATTGACACAGGATCTCACAATTCTGTCATTTTAGCCTGTTTGATTAAAAATGTTTGTGTGCTATCCACCTCCTTGTTTCTATATATAGTAATCATCCTCTTCCTGCAGGTTACCAGGCAGTGGACAGTGGATGAAATCGTTGCAGGAGTGACCAGCGGTAACGCTGAGTTGCAGCTCCATGCCACTCAGGCTGCACGGTACGAATTTAAAGGATGATTCACACTGAACAGCAGCAGATGGTCGATAAAGTCAAGAAATTAACACATTTACTTCTGAATGCAGAAAGCTCCTGTCTCGTGACAAGCACCCTCCCATTGACCAGATGATCAGTGCTGGGCTCATTCCCAAGTTTGTTGAGTTCCTGGGCCTGGTGGACTGCACCCCCATCCAGTTTGAGGCGTCCTGGGCCCTGACCAACATCGCCTCTGGGACAGCCAATCAGACTGATGCTGTGGTGCGAGGAGGGGCTGTTCCTGCTTTTATTAACCTGATCACATCCCCCCACCAGCACATCAGTGAGCAGGCAGTCTGGGCCCTGGGAAATATTGCAGGTACCCAACACTACTTTTAGATTTGTATTTTTGTTTTTTGCTGTCTTTGGTATAAGAATTGGTTTTTCCATGCTTTCTCTTTTTGTGGTTAAGGTGACGGATCAACTCTCAGGGACATTGTCATCAAACATGGAGCTGTGGCTCCTCTGCTGAGCCTGCTGGCCGTCCCTGACCTCACTGTGTTCACTGTAAGTGTTTTAACTTGATTTAATCCAATGTTTCTTGACCGTCGCGCTCGTTCAGATATGACCCACAATGCCCCTCTCCTCCACTTTGCAGCCTGGCTACCTGAGAAATGTGACGTGGACGCTGTCCAACCTCTGCCGCAACAAGAACCCCTCTCCCCCGATGACCGCGGTCCGACAGATCCTGCCGGTCCTCATCCGCCTGCTCCATCACGAGGACACGGAGGTGCTGACGGACGCCTGCTGGGCGGTTTCCTACCTGACAGATGGCGCCAACGACCGCATCGAGGTGGTGGTCCAGACTGGTGTGATTCCACGGCTGGTGAAGCTGCTGGCCTCTAATGATCTGTCTGTAGTTGTACGTATCGGTTTTCTCTTTAATGACTTTGACAGTCACTCTTTAAAGATGCTACTTGAAGCTGTGTGACCTTGAGTTTCTCAAAGGTTTCAACCGTTTCCTTTAGACTCCCGCACTGCGTGCCATCGGCAACATTGTGACTGGCACCGACGAACAGACTCAGGCCGCTTTGGACGCTGGGCTCCTTGGCGTGTTCCCCCAGCTGCTGCGCCACAGAAAGCCCAACATCCAGAAGGAAGCGGCCTGGACCATGTCCAACATCACGGCAGGGAAGGACACCCAGATCCAGGAGGTCGTCAACGCAGGCCTCGTCCCATACTTGGTCGACATGCTTGTGCGGGTGTGTATTCCCCTCCGGTTGACTCTGGCTTCACCAGTTACAGGCGTGAAGACTTCGCGGCTCCTGACTCGACTACTTTTGCCTCCGCAGGGTGACTACAAAACCCAGAAAGAGGCCGTGTGGGCCGTGACCAACTTCACCAGCGGGGGCTCTGTTGAGCAGGTGGTCTACCTCGTCCAGGCCAACGTGCTGGAGCCTCTTCTGAACCTGCTCTCCTGCAAGGACAGCAAGACGGCCCTCGTCATCTTGGATGCAATCACCAATATCTTCTCCGTGAGTTTAAATGCTTCGCCGCATGCTGTCGGAGGTTCCTCACTTGTACTGATGAATGTTGGTTTTTACTTTTTTCTTTGTGTCTCTCTCCTCAGGCCGGGGATAAAATTGGCCAATCAGACAAACTGTGTCTGATGATTGAGGAGTGTGGCGGATTAGACAAGATCGAAGCTCTGCAGTCTCACGAGAATGAGTCTGTTTACAAAGCCGCTCTCAACTTGATCGAGAGATATTTCTCTGAAGAGGTCAGTGCGACACAATCCAGTAGATTCTGCGTGTCTACCTGTGCAGCCTTTAATTTTGTTTCTGTTCTTCCTTTGAAGGAGGAGGTGGTGGAATGCGTGGCTCCAGAAGCAACCGATGAGGGTTATGCATTTCAGATCAGTGAAAGCCAGAGCACTTTCAACTTTTGAATACCTCTAAGACGCCTGTACTGTATCCACTGTTTGTCTCTTGTTTATGTTCCTGTGGTATTTTGCATGTTGTCTACGGTTTTATGACTGATATGTAAATAAAGGTTTAAAATCATGAAAGATGTCTTTTTTTTTTTTTGTTTTGTTTTGATGACGTACTTTACTGGTTGCCTTACGGATCGTGTTGTGACACTTGGGTTAGCCGTGGCGTGCAATGTATACTTGTGACGTCTTCTGATTTACCAACTGTTATATAATTTTCAATTTATGCAATTTTTTTTTTTTTTTAATGAAATAATCTGACAGTTTGAGAAGTGAAATTTTGACTTCATCCAGTCGATGTTTCATCTCACCAACTTGATCAGGCCTGTACTGAGGATTTCTGTAACATTCTATTAGTTCTTGTACCCTCCTGGTGATTCTGTTAATGGAGCATGTGAGTTAAGCAGACCTCAGTTGGTCATAAATACAACCATTGTTGTTGCTAAGGTCAACACAGTTTCTATCCAAAATCTGACTGATTTTCCGGAAAATTGTGTCCATGCACATTTCCTTCCATACTGCTGGATGGAAAATATTAGTAGTTCACTGAGTTGGACAGCTGGTGGTGCTAAATCTTAAAGTTTGGTGTCCAGTTAAGATGGTTCCATCATCTAACCAATCACTGCAAGAATAGTTTTAATGCACATTTTGAGATTCATTCTAAGCTTGTATGCTTTTGTTTTATATCAACTGAAGATCGGATTAATTCCTCACACAAATAGGTGTAGAGTCTCCAAAGAGATCCTGATCGACCATAACAGGAGAGAAAATGACCTCGGTGAACCTCAGATTCACTGTCGGTGCATAGACGGAATACAAACAACCACCACATGCAAATGAATGTCAAAGAAACCAACCTACAATCCAAAACAGACAGAAAATCACTCAAATCTAACAAAGGAATGAGCAAAGATGCAAAGTATTCAAACTGTAGTCATAAGAGATGTGAAAGGATACAGAATGTGGGCAAAGGTGTGACACGAATTCGGGCCACAGTGATGCAAAATGATGTGAAACATCTGGAACACCGAGACACAAACGCACCACAAATCATGTCTGCATGGTTTGTGGTTGTGTTGTGTCTGTCTCTGTCCTCTGGGAGGGGGGGTGTCTCTCGCACATCTGTGCCCGGAGGCCCTTGGTCTCAGGATCCGTCCGTGGTCACAGCAGAGTTTATTCCACCTGGGTTTGTGTTTTCGTCTGCAGACAGTGTTGACCAAGACTGTTCCCAGCACACTGTCACATTTAGCTTTTATCGATATAACTTTTCCACTTTGGCCAAATATATATTTAAAAACATTTGCAAGCTTTTTCCAGATTTAGGGTTTTTCCCTTCCTGTTTTCTTTTTCCTTGTAAGAGGTGGATGACTAGGGTGCAGGCATGTTAAGGGACAGACTTCAGGTGGGCCTCAAACACCTGCTTATTCAGTCTGAGAGCCCCTGATGGGCCATATGTGTGTTCTTAAATCTAAACACCTCTTGTTGGTTTATATTGGAGTCCATATAAACTGAGATTTTATACGTTCTGTTGTTTTTAAAATCTGAATTGATGGATCTGTTTTGAAGGAAATATCCCCTCAGATTATCACTCCCATTCAAACAAATGAGAAACCGAGACCACATAACTTCAAATGCATGTTTTTTTGTAAACTGTGGACGAAAATCAGATTACTCAAGAGGAAATGTGCACATAGAGAGAAAATGCAAACACACAGACTTGAACCAGGTCAGATCTTTGAAAGTGGTTTATCAAATCACGAAGATTGCATTAAGCTGATTCCTGTTGATGACTTTCTTGTTTGCTGCAAGTAATATTTTTAGCAAGTACATATCTTCTGTCATGACTATGTCTTTCATTTTCCAGTGATTTCCTCCTATGTTCAGCTGTGGGGATGATTATTCACTAGATATTTCTCATAAACTATGAAAAAAAAAACAAGTAGAGTTGTGTTTATTCAAACCATCAAAGTAAATAAACGGTGATCTGGGCTGCTCGTCTCCACACTGGGACCTGCGTGCGTGTGCGTGTGCACGCGTGCGTGTTCCACACTTCTGTGCCACATGTTGGAGAAATGTTTCACTCCCACAAACGGCGTCGTCACCGGCGCGGTCCCGGTGCAGCCGCAGCCCCCTGTAGCGGCTCTGCCCCGGAGGAAGGACGCACTCCAGCTCCAGACGCGCTCAGAGGAGGAGCGGCTCCCCGGCTCAGCGGCTCCCCGGCAGGCAGCAGGATGTGAAGACTAGAGAACCGCGTCTCCTCACCACCTCCCTCCGGAGCACAGTCCTCTCTCAGTCCATGCAATTTGCAGATTAGTCTCTTTTTCTTCTTCTTTTTCTTTTTGTAATTCCTCGCGTCTCGCCATGGCAGATCAGTCCACATCCGGGCCACAATCCTTTGACTCCATTATTGTCTAAAAACTGGCGGAGAGGTTGATAAACCTTGTCATTTTTCTGCTCCTGACGACGCATTCTTCCTCCGCGCGGCGACCGGCCGGGATCCAGGGGAGATGTCCAACCAAGGCGTCCGGCGGAACGGCCCCGTGAAGCTGAGATTAACAGGTAGCCTTTAAATCCCCTCGTTTATTCCCACACAGCGGCGCCGGCGGACGGGCGCCGTCTACTCGCTGGACGGGGACAGTTCCCATGGGCCACGGAGTTGGCTGAGCCGGCGGCTCTCCGCCCGGCGCCTCCGCGCTCCGGCTCGTCCCTACAGCACTCTTTAAATCTCTCGTGCTCGCGTGCAGCTGCGTGTTGTGGTGAAACCGGCTCGATAGAGAAAGAGAGGAGGAAGAAATGGGTGAAATTGGATGTTGCCGTTCTTGGAATTAGTCTGAGCCTGGTGGTTGTCGCCAGTGGAGCAACACGGGAGCAGCTCTGTGCACCCAGCAGCTTGTAACTCAGCGAAACCACACATTTTGTGTGGTAAAATTAGATTTTTAAGCTGATAAACATGTTTGCCTATCAGTGAGAGGAGGCAGCTGCTTTGCTGCATCTGTGTTGTGCTGACAGGCAGGCTGAAAGTTGGCTAGCTGATGTTAGCTTAGCCTGCAATAATCTGAGATGACAGGCTGATCCACAGGTCACCGGTCTGCAATCTCAAGTGTCCCAGAGCTGCACGCCGATGACAGACAGACGCCTTTTCCACCCTGTTATTGCTGTCCAAACAGGTCACGTCTACCTGATCCAGAATGCAGCCTCCCGTTAGAGCATGCATCCTGTGGTGGGAGTGACTGGACGTGCGAGGCGTGCAGTCAGATGTGCAGCCCTGCTCCTCTGGCTTTGTGTGTTTTTTTTTTTTTTTTTTCTTTTTTCGCAGCACAGACAGATAAAAGGTTGACATGAGAGCATAGGCCTGTTTTGACTGGAAAGAGGAGGAGGAGACGGGTCAGACGGCTGCCCTCCTCTTTCTCTCTGATGTGCGTCCAGGATGTGACCTGAATCCCTCTCCTGGAGAAAACAATTAGTTTGGTTGTATCTCCAGTTATAGTGAAGGAGACTAAGGATCAGGAGTTTCAGGTTCGAATCCCACTTCAGATAGGTCACCACTGTGGCTTCCCCGAGCAAGACCCCTGACCCCCATTGGCCTGCAGCACCTTAATGTGGCATGGGTCAGTGTTGGAAGAAAAAGAAAGGGACTTATTGAAGGTTATAGAAGTGTTACTCTGCTCCAAAAAATCATGACAACTCATTTGTTTGAGTTTCTGCAGTGAATGTGAAGCTCTTGCATTGCCATTTCTGTTCTCTCACCTCCCGTGACATTTTCATGATATCTGTGAGCATGAGGCTCAAATTATAGTTGCTCATGTTTGGTCTGTGTTCTACCTCTCCCTCAGAGAACTGGAGTTATGCTGATCACAGTGAACAAATTGAGAATATTCCTTCAGAATCCAACTTGAAACGAAGCATCAGACTAGTCGTCTGTGACCCTGCAAGACTTCTCACACCTCGTCGCCCTCCTTTCTTTTTCTATTTCTGTTTTGAAAACCTTCATAAGCTTCATTTTCCAGACGACTCTTTGATGGTTGTAAATTAGTCGCTGCAGTTGGAGATGGGCCGCGGTGGTCTCCTGCAGGAATGCTAAGAATGTGAGTTCGCTGTGAAAAACGGCGAGAGCAGGACCTCGCAGACGACCTCTCCTCTTGATGCTGAGTGATACTGCGTGCCCCCCGCAAGACTCCCCATTAAAGGACAATGGAAAACCAGCCCTGCATAAAATCAGCCGTTTGCTCGTGGGTCTGTTTATCTTTGCTTCTACTTTTGGAGTATTTCCACCTCCTAGAAAAATTCAAACTGACTGACTGTGTTTTTCTGCATACTCCTTGTAAGTGATGTCAGATTTGTTGGCACCGATCATTGTGTTGGGAAAAAGCCTGTCAATATAATGCCGTATATTTTGAGCATTTTCACCTGTTCTTTCTGCTGGCTTAGTCATACACGCATTTGAAAATCTGGTTTGAGATTATTTACTTTTACATTTTTGACATGTATATGCTAAGAAGTTCTTGAGCATGAGTGCTTTGTATCAACATTTCAAGAAGAGTTTGGCGCTGTTCCGTTGTGAAATCAATATGAAAGAGATTATGCATTTTATAAAATCACCATTACTGTGTAAATAAGTGGAGTAACTTATTTTCCCAAGGAAGTCATCAATTTGTAGAGTCACAGCTGCATGAATACTTCAGAGTAAAACAGTGCATTCTCATTTTCACTTGAAAACGCCATCTTGTAAACTCATGTCAGTAGCATGTAGAAGAGCGACGTGTCTATTCTGCATTTGTAACCCACATACTCCGCCGTGCATCCCACAGATATAAGGTTAAAAGTTACTGCTCGAAAATGTTTGCAGCCAAAGTTCCCAGTTATTTTCTTCCACACATCGTCAGAATGACTGAATTGATTCTCATAGAAAGATTATGTAATGTCGCGCCATGTGACAAACATGGTCAGAGTTGTCTGACAGCTCGACTCATCCTGATGGCCTCTTCCCTTCTCTGTGGTTTGGAGAGCAGTGCAGACCAGAGCTGGGAGGATCTCTACAGGAGGGCCTGACGCCTCAGTTTTACAGGAACGGCTTCACTACACACTGTTATTACGTGCTGCTTTGTTTAGCCCTGCATCGCACAGCTGTGCACACCGCGGCCGATTAGCCCGGTGCATGAAGAACCGGGCTCGGAGCGCGCCGTCGTGCTGTTGTAGCCACTTGTTGTCAGCCCTAGATGGACGCCGGTCCTGACACGTAGCTGTCGATTAACTTCTTCCCAGACAGCGTGTGAATGACGAGTCTCTGCATTGAAACCGACGCGTAGATGTTTGTTGTGTAGTCGTCTGCCCCCCCCTCCCCATCCATTCAAACCAGATGTTGCAGATGTTTGCCAGCTATTAAACTGGAAAAATATCGCAAGCAAGCTGCTAAAACCAACACTCAGGGGTGAGAATTGCCCCTCGACTGCACAAGGCAGGTTTCCATTATTGCTCCACAGCTGATCTCCCCCTTAAATTATGTCACACACAAACATTGGGTTAATGTCATAACAGGCCCGATCCGCCGAGTCAGAGCTGACATCACCGAGGCACGGCTCGCCGGCGCTCCCCCGTAATTTGCGCCGCGTTTCGAAGCAAGCCGCAGATGTGACGACACGCGGACGAATGCAAATTCTAATCGGACTGATGGCAGGGAAACACCAGTCTGCCACAGACGTGGAGTCCCGAGCCGTCTGTCGGCGGCGTCCCATGAGCAACTCGCCCGTGAGCTGGAATCATCGCGAATCCCCGACGGTTCACGCCGTCGTGTCTCGGCTCGGAGTTCGCATGTGACTCGTTCGGCATATGGTTTGCTCATCTGAATTCTTTGGCTCGCTGCAGACCGGCGAAGGGAGCTATCTCAGTGGGATTCCCTGCAATTCTCCATTCGCTTTCCCACCTCTTCCTCTCTGAGTCACTCCTGTTCTTTCCGACTGTAAGCCTCTTCCCTCTCAGGCCGAGTCCAAAGCATATTTCACTCCCACCCTTAACGACTGCACTTCCTCCGCCGTCCCTCGTTCTCTTTATGCGCTCCTGGTCGACCAGGGTGTGATTGTGCTATATTTGATGAAATGTTTGCGGAGTTTCCTCACCCGACAGCTGCTGCTTGAGTATAAAAAGTTATTTTAGAGATGCTACAAAAGCTCCCGCGGGCTTCACACTGCCCCACTGTGTGGCTCCCAGTGAAAGGCTCAGGTCTGTGAGCCTTTCAGAGCGTCTCCATCTGCAGATGGGGGTCTTTGCATGTTGCCTAATTGAAGGCGAAGCCCCCACAGCTGGCCGCGCACGGGGCTGCAGAGGCTCCCGGGACCCGATGATCAAGAAAGTCTTCATGTGGTCTGAGCCCGGGCTCCACGCGTTTCATGTGGTCTCAGCTGGAGCCGGTTTTTGCCGAGCGGGCTGTATGGAAGTGATTTGGGTTCATCTGGGTGTTCAGACAGGATACACTGTAAATACACGGTGATTAGCTGCATGTGGTGAACTACTGGCCCGTCCATCGTAGGCACGGACTCTGAGCAAGCATTTCCACATTTTGCCTCGACAAGGCGCGAGCGAAAACAGCGCGTGACGAGGCAGGAGAACGGACAAAAACAAGGGTGGGCGGGAAAAGGGGGGATCAAAAAAGAAAATGTAACGAGCAATTATGGCACATCGTTTGTAAACATTTTCCTTCCCCCTGCTGAGAGCCTCCCATAATTTTAAATTGTTCCATCAATTAATTGACTGGCTGGAGTTGGCTTTCCTGTTGGTTCAGCTGCTGCTCGACGAGGACAAAGCCTTTCCGCGGCCGCTCTACCCTCAAACCGCCGCCAGCAGCGGCCCCGGAGGAGACCAGATGTATCAGGGAAAGAAAGGGAGGCGAGCGAGCAGGCAGCTTTGTACAGAGGAAGTGCTCCCCAGACCCCAACACTTGTCCAAACGTCACCCCTGACAGGTGGGGAGCAGAACGGTCCAGAAGCCCCCTTTTTGAGGTTCCCTTGTAATAACAATGTGGAAAAAGTGCAGCGGTATTACTCAGCGGGGGCTCCGGGGGCGTCTCGAGTGCGAACGGGGTGGCATCCGGCCTCAACCTGTCACTGTGTTATAACACTGCGCCGTGGCTTTGGTTAGCGGGCGGCTTGTGTAGTTTGGAGAGGGCGGCCTTTTCCTGCCGAGTGGAGCGTCGGCACCTCGTAATGGACGCTTTGTCATTTCAGTAGAAATGTGTTCTGATGAACGTGCACTCTGCATTGTTTGTAGTTGATACTCAAGTGTGGGCCACTTCTACCCACTGATTTTCTAAAACACAAATGTGTAATTTTTGATTATTGACTAGGATGAGACAAAATATGATCCAAATGTCCAGAAACTATCCGAGCCATCAGTGTGAAAGCATTTTGCAGCAGTGCTGGAATGAGGATTTCAGCAGCTGTTTTAAGTTTTTCAGGACAAATATCACATTTTGAGTTGCATCTCGGGCTTCAGAAAGCGGTGATGGATCTTTTTCCAAAACCATCTGACATCTGAGACCTCAAACAACTAATCAATGATGAAAATGATCATTAGCAGTCAGTGGAAATGAGTGGAAGTGGTGCTCCTTTCAGCTGCATTTGTCTTCAGAGCGATAACGTAACGGGGAACTCAACCTGCCTCACATGGGAAACATTTGCAGTCTGTAGTATTATTCGACTGTGTTGCAAGGATGAAATTATTGGAGCCCAAGAAATCAGTTTTTACATATTCCGGTTCATTATTCCCTCAAAACACGTCTCATCTGTATTTCTGTGTTTTTGAAACGCACCGCTCTCAGCCTCTACTGTACATTGTGGTCATAATATTGAGTTTTTCTGTATATGTGCGACGAGATCGACCAACACTGGCAAGTCCCAGAGTAATGCCTGTGCTGTTCATTCTTTTGAATTGACAAAGCCTATAAAGTGAACATTGACGACACCATCACATAGAGACAGTTAAAAGGCACTTAAGTGTTTATATTAAGCCATACATTGGTCCAACCAGGATTATTATTGCAAGATCTCATCATCAGTAAGGTAAAGCTGAATTAAACCCAGCCCAGCTACTCTGCTACTGGCCGGTCATCAACAGATTGACGCTTTTCTGACACTAAAACTGAAAAATGATGCATTTTCAAGTCGATCAGAAGAACCAGGTTCTGTGACCTGAAAAGTTTGAAGCGTCTTCAAAAAGTTCCGCTTTGGGAGTGTTTTCAGAAAGTTGTTTTCATTGTATGTTGTTTAAACGGACCAATGAAATTCAATGAAAGTTTTCCATTTTCACTTCAAGCTTTCGTGTAAGTAATGGATTGTGGGATAATGGATGTAATAATTAGATGGATTCAAGGGTCTAGTCCAGTCAAAAGTTCACTGCTCTTTACCTGAATACCTGAAGAAAAAAAAAATCCCACTGTTTCACATTTTCTGTGATCATCTTGTTGGCAATTACAACAAAAAGCTGTGGTCAACTTTGCCTCAATGAGGCACTTGAGTAGAGAAATACTGTTTTCCTGCATGTCTGTATGATTTTGGAATTTAACTGGGCGTCGAATACTTTGACTTTGTGGTCAGATTTGCCACATTAGGGTGATTTTTACCCTGAAATGAACGCTCCTCTGTAGATAGCTCTGCTGTTCGTGTTGCTTCCAGTCAACTCTGTTCAGCTCTCTTATTGTAACTGCTCAGCAAAAACCAAACTTAATTCACATTTTGGTTAATTCTGCATGATGTTGCATATTGAAGTTGATCCAATTTTATGATTCCTGCAACCTTTCAGCCGTAACTCTTCTATCTTGCGCCGATCAGCCCCAAACTCTATTCAGCACTGCTCTTTCAGTGTATCATTGTGAGTCTTTCCACGCCTGAGGGTAAAGAGAGAGATGATGATCCCTTTACTCTCATACCTGAAAGCACTCACAATCTCTTACTTCAACATATTTAATGAAGCCATTGTGCAGCGAGCTTCCGTTAATTACAGTTCATAAAGAATTTAAATTAGCGCGGTGTATTCAGGGTCCGGGATGAGTCAGATCCGTATCTTTGGACTGTGCTCCTTTGCAAGCTCGCACTAGTCCGTGCGCCTTCAGCAGCGCTGCCGGAAGGGAAAAGAGCACGCCGAGCGAGAACATCCCTTTGGCTTCGGAGGAGCGCTAATCCTCCTGGGTGGTTTGGGAAAGACCTTCTTCAAAGCCCTGCTCTGTTAACCTGGCTGTGGTGGTTAATGGGTCAGAATCGGATTAGTGGCGAGTGCGAGGGAGGGAAGCTACTCCGAGGACTAAAGTGATTTTTGCCGCAGGCACTTTTCCTATCAGGACCGCCTGGCTGTTCTACTTGCCGTACCTCCCACCAGCCAAGCCCCCTCATTTCTTGCCCATTTCCCAAACTAGCGCACTCTTTGAAGTTAGAAACTTCTCTTGGGGGTATTTTTTTTCCAATCGGACACACTTGCATGCATATCCAATGTCAGGCTCCAACTCTGTTTGACTTCAGTTGCCCTTTAGTTGCCTATTCTGAAAAGGGGTATACTTAGACATGCACACACTTTGTGTCTTATCTTAGTTGACAAACCGCATGATAGTATGACTACAACCTGATGAGTGTGACAAAATGTCAGAATGGCACCTTAAAGGTCGAGAATGAGTTAGAAATACCTCGAATACAGTAAAAATATGGCGAATAATCTTAAAATCCTAACATTGATGTTGAGTGGATCATATTAGAGAATGAATTGAAACTAGGATCAAAATATCAAGAATGGTGTTCAAATCTCAAAATGTGAGAATTAAAGTAGAAATCTAAAGGATAATTTGGAGTGAAGAAAGTAGTTTAGAGTTTTTGAAATGTGATAGGATAAAAAGTTAATAAGTCGATCAGCAAGGTCGGTTGCCAAGAATAGTTAAAATGTTAAATTAAGGTTTTGCTCCAATGATTTTATTTTAACATTTTTCTCAAACTGAAAAACAAAACTACGCTTGAACGTGGCTTCATGCATTTATTAGCCGTCTTCTGTCTTGGCGAAAGAAAAAGTGGCTTCCATCGGTGGGACATCAGCACCAAACTCCGATTATTGCACTGGTCTGGAGGCTGTGGATCAGTAGGCGAGGAAAACGCCTCTCCTGTCACATTCCACGTTTGATCTGTGATCGAAGCTGTTTCATTTAAGCTCGTTTCCTCCCCCGTCTCATTTGTTTTCTGGGATGTCTGTGATTATCATCTCTCAGCGGCGCGAACCAGGTGAGATCACTCAGCGGGTTTGCACCGGGTCTCGTTAGCTCTGATAAACAGCCGCACATGCTGTGTGGGTCATTTCACTTTCCCCCCCCCCAGAAACGGAGGCGGATGCCGGGTGGCCGGCGTGTTCGTGCCCAGCTGTCTGACGACGGGGGTGACGGGGGTAACCTGAGATTAATTCTCCGACGTGCCAGTTCTGCTTCCAACCTGCGTGGACACGGGTTGATGCGATTAGCTCTGTAACTCTGACTAACCTCAAGCAGATGGGGGTCTCTCAAGTCTGCACTGTTGCCCGGGCCGAGGGGGGGGGGGGCGGCGGGTGGCGGCGGGTGAAGGGAAAGGTGGGTGGTGGTGGTGCAAAAGCCGCAAGACGCCAACAGCTGACTGGAGACGTCTGTCCGTGCCTCCGCCTGACGTTTGAGCCCCTTCGGTCCTCCGAGGAGACGGGATCAGAAGAGAGATGTTTATATTCACACCGGCTCACATTTCAAATGGCATCTCCGCTCAAGTTGAACAAATACACCACAGGATTCCTGCCTGGTAGAAAAAAAAATACCTCTGCATGTGCACAGAGAAGCAAATGTGATATTCCAGCAGGTCTTTTTTTTTTTCTTTTCTCACACCTCTGCCTTAGAAAAATCCTCAATAATCACAGAGGTTCATAGTTACTCAGTATCTGTTACCTTCCCTCAGTGACTCTTGAAGTTGATGTGTAACAGTCTACTTGATAAGAGCTGTGGTTTGCTTTGCAGGAAGTCATTTACGAGACTAACTGGCAATTCTAGCCAAAAGTAGGAGTGCCTGATGATTCAGCTCTCGGGCAGATGGTACAGACGAAGCACTCATTCATGTTCTGGGATGTCGCCTCACCTCGTAGTCTCCATTATCATAGCTAAGGCACTTATTGTACACAGTTACAGTCTGGTGCTTGAAACAGAGTCCTCCAGAGGTGAGGACTTTCTGTAATCTAACCCAGATGTCTTTTTTTTTTTTTCTTCTATTGATGTCCTAAGACTGAATGAAATTATTGTGTGGGCAGACGCTTTATGCCTCAGTGCCAGTAACAGCCATACTTGGAGGTATTGTGTTTTTTTTGTGTTGCCTGGTTTATTTTTGGTTCGTCTCAGGAACATCTGGGGTAATTTCTTTGAAATTTGACGCAAACATCCACAAAAACCCTGACTCATGGATGAACTGACTTGACTCCGGTGGCCAAAGGTGAAGCGCTTGTCTGAATTGTTACAGATATCAAAGATAAAGAACACGGTCGATATCAGTCATTCATGCTCAAACCGATAGCAACAGAGCTACTCTGGAATGTTCTCACATGCTGTTAGAACGCTCGTAGACATGTGGCTGATGGGATCCAAACACCAGTCTTGGGATAGAGTGACACCTAGATTGAACCGTGTTTTACCACAGCTGCCAGTAATCCAGACCTGATTATTAGGCTTTGGTCTTCAAAGGTCGCCTGAACTTTAGATTTTCTTTGTTTAAATTTTGAGGTAATTTATCAGGAACACTGTGAAGAAATGTATTTCGATTTGCCACTAATCCCCATTTTCTCTCAAGTATAAAAGGTTTTGATGTTAGATTTTGATGTTACGTGAACTGTCACTTGTCCAGTTGAACAAATGTTACAATTAAAAATATGTTTGCTCTTTTGAAGGCCAAACAACTTGCATTGCTTCTGACTGGTTTTCCAAGACTGCATGAAATGAATGTTCATGGTCTGAGTTAGCTTCAAAACTTTTTCCAATGTCTGTAGTGACTTGAAGGGGAACTCAGTGGATTGTAGCTGTCAAAGGTCATCAGTGCTTTAGGCTTGTCCTTTACTTTATAATGTACGAGGTCATTTGAGGAACATGTTGAAGGAGTTCTCTAAAATCTGGGCCAAATATTTCATTCTGAGTTGTTAGATCTGAAAGGTCATCATCGTTCAGAGTTTGTCCTTTTCTTTTCTTCATAATGTGATTTACCAAGAATCTTTTCTCCTCTTTCTTTCCTCCCATTAATGTGGACGGCGTGTTTTGAGAGGACCGTAGAAGACACAATGACTCGCATTGACGGATTCTAATCCAATAATCAAAGGTCACTGTCTCTCTGTACGAGTTGAAACACATCAGTAGACCTCACGCCTGAGTGGTTTGTGCAGTAGTTTTCTTTACTTTCTCGTACGAAGGTTATGACTTGCCACAGGTTTGTTTATTTTACTGCTTCGTAGAAAATCTTTGGCTTGGAGACATGACTTGATCACTCACAGCTAAATTTGGCTCCAATTCGATGATGCATATCCTGTCGATACATGTCGGCCAGTTTGTAAAGTCTTTTTATGACATGCACCTGCACAAGGCGGCTCTCAGTCATTGTTTTTTGATCAGGAGACCACCACTGCACTGCCGTGAATCATCACTAGAAACGCTCACGGTTTCTATTAATGAATACCTCATGTCGCAAGGAAGGACGGACGTTAGTAGATTTCAGTCAGACGCTTTCATCTATAATTACAACATGATTATTGTCCCGGTTCTTAAAAGTGGCTGATGTTCCGCTCAGTCCAACACATTCATTGGCAAGGCAGACGGTGGAAAAGAGGAAAATATGGCTGGGTGGTAATGATGTAACGCTGCTCCCAGATGAAGTTGTGAAATCATTCTTAGAAACTAAAGCTCCCCAGGAAATTTGGAGGGAAAAGGCGGGGGGAACGGCAGCGGCGGCGGCATTTCTGGCAGTTAACTCGGGAGTGTGGTGGTCCTCAACTTCTGTTAAACAGGTTGGTACTATCCCACCTCCCTCACTTCCACTGGAGTTGGATCCAGACCTCTCCTCTGCGCTCCTCCATTACATCAGTGTGGGCACAGGAGCCAAGACGCTCGGAGAGCCACGCAGCCACACTCAAAACAGCCCGGGAAGCGGCCAGCAGCGGTGCAAGCTTGCAGAAGCCGGAGCCGTGCCTGCACTCCGCTCACTGTTTTGACTTCTCACTTAGCGGTGATGATACTGTGGAAGACTTTACTCGCCTGGATGACTCTCCGTTCGGCACGTTGTATCACAGAGTGGAAAGAGAGAGTGATGTACTATGCAGGGCTAGCAGGAATGCCACTAGAAATTGCCAGGGTGGCGTGGTTTCCCACTATTTGGAGCTGAAAATAGGAGGGGTGGATTCTTCTATTATGCAATTACAGCAGACTGTATCACAGAGGGAAAAGGTGACGTGAGACGGATGAAATGTTCTCACACTAAGAATGTTGCCAGCCTCTTTCCTCTCACGTGTGGATGTGTGTGGTGAGTTTCCCCATGTCGTCGAGCGGGGTTTTGCACAGGAAGGTGATCTCCTCGCTCTTCTCAATCAGTGAATTTATAAAGTCTGCTCCATTGTTTTCCTTCAGGTTTACCCCGACTGTGACAGCACAGATGGGAACACTGTGAAATGACGTTATAGCTTTCTATTGGCTGAAACCATAACATCTTGCATTGTTGCATCGAATGTGGTCAAAAACAGCTCCTCAGTGACTTTAAATCAGCAAAAGAATTTATCAAAAATTATTTTAATGAAGGAAGAAATGGAAATTTTGATCCATTGGTGCTGAGAGAGTTTACCTTGGTTTGGTGTCATTGAGTGCACAGCCTGAATGGTATTGAGAGTCCACAATTTGGAGAGGCGTTCAAGGACAGTTACGAGTGTTTGGTCATCTGTGATCGTAGCAGTTTTGGAGAGGTGTTCAGGGACAGTCCTGGGCATCACCCATCTGTTGATATTTATTTTGTGTAGCTTATACCTCAGCTTTTGAAGCTTGCATTTACCAAATGCAGCAGATTTTCTTATAAGCTTGTTGAAACGGCGGTTCCAGTAGCTACAGTAGTCACATGTTTCTATGAATAATCGGCTGACTATGCACTTTTGTTGCCGATACCTGTGGATGTGGGATTTTTCAATACTTGACTGTTCCAGCTTAGTTTGCGCACTACTACAGTCCGTGTCAGGCTTCTCCCCGTTGATTTAAATCTCACTTGTTATATATCTCAATTAGTTATAGTTGCCAACATCATGGCACCTACAATAAATCCAAAGCATAGCTCAATTTTGCGCACCATCATTTATCTTGGCCGAGTTCCCGCACGTTAACAATGTCTAATAATCTCTGAGATTTAGTGTTGCGTGGTTTTGGAACCGGAGCGTATCATCTGTGTTTTAACACCACCTGGCAGAACAGAACAGGTCTCTGCTTCCTCCCAGCGTCTCGGAGCGTTTCAGGAGATCTCTCATCACTTCGGCAGCAGGTGCTGAGTGCGATGTATAACGATTTACGGCTTCTCATAGTCACAGGCTCCTTTTTATCCGTTTTGTGAAGAAGTGATTGGGGATATATTATGTCTTCCGTCTTTTCTTTACTCTAATTCCAACATTTCTTTTCATGCTTCTGGTCACAGTGATTTGGTGAAACAGATGTCTTCAGAGATCTTGCAGCAACGCTCTGCAGCATGCACGCTCTCTGCATTTGCTTTGTGGTATTTACTGGACGTCACAGGGATTATGAGTTTCTTTAGTACTTTTCGCTGCTGGTTTCTTCTCAGCCTCTCAATTGTTGACAAGATTGGACTTTTCCCCTCCTCACATGAGGCACATGTGAGAAGGAGACGAAGCATGCCTCTGTGATTTTTGCAACCTGGAAAGAGGCTCATGAGGTCCAGTTTTTTTTTTTTTTTTTTTCCCCCTTTTCTTCCGAGTGTTCCTTTTCTGTTTTCCTCTCGGTATGAAATGATGCACTGGCAGATTTTGTTACTTTTTCCTTTCTAATTTTCAGAATCTTGGAAATTGCAGGTCTTTTTAGAGGTATTAGGAGATTTTCCTGGCAGCCGCTGGGTTCCATGATCACTCTGCTACCAGTGACTCTAATATTTGCACCGTGTGACCAGGGGTCTTATCAGATTTGCATATTACATAAGTGGATTTGCACAGACGTAAAAACCTGCCAAAAACGGAGATATTTCCCAGTGCCTTTGAGCCAATTTGTCTTCAGACCACGTTTCCACCGATGGCCTGTGAAGAGAGAGATTAGGTTTGTGAAACTCGACCTGGCTTCCTCACTCTGTTCTGCCCAGACGCCGTTTCAGGGCTGAAGTTAAGTGGTATCGGCAAGCCTTTTCACCGTAACCCACTTTCACTGCACCCCCAAGTGCTTTCCATGAGTGCTTGTTGTGGTCGCAACTGTGGAAAACATACATGTCTACCCCCCCCCCCCCCCAGAAAAAAAAGGGTTTGTTGCACTTTTGTTTTGTTGATGTTGAACTTGCACCAGACCACACAAGTGTATAGCAAACCATTTAATTTGATTTCAGTTATTTAGAATAAATCAGGGCTGCACAGTGGTGTAGTGGTTTAGCTCTGTGCCACACAGCAGGAAAACATCGGCTCAGTTCTTTACTTGACTCCCTCCTGTGCGAGATTGTATGATTTCTCAGCGGTTCTATAGGTTTAAGGTTAATCGGTGTCTCTAAATTTTGGAATTTATCGACTAAGCCATGAGGGCAGCAAACAATAGAGAAGCTGGATCCCACATTATGACATTACACTTGATTCATTGAAATAAAAAATTGCTATTTTGCATGAAATGAACATTTTAAAATCCTGCATCGATCACTGCCATGGGTGTAACTTCATGGGTATTGAAAAGAAATGAAATAATTCCATTCCAGAATAAATGGGACTTCTCCCTAAATCTGCAAGTTAGAGAAAAGTAAATGTGCACAGGTATCAAAAATTGCACACAGTAACTGGGAAACGTTTGCAAAAACGACCAATTTGCTTGCAACTGTATCCATCATTTGTCTGCTCTTCATGGCTTCTTCAGTTGCAGTGGAAACCCAAACAAGGATGCACAGGAGGGACGAGATCCTTATCTGACGCCATGCTTTCTGGCTGTTGGTGAGCCTCTCTGTCAGTTCAGTTCAAAGTAGACTTAAGCTTATTGAATATCAGCTTTCGTTTGCTGCAGCCGCAGTGATATTGGTCTGCAGAGGCCGTGTTCAAGACTAAACATAAGCCAACATGCTGTCAGCATTGACAGATTAGGAGACAGCTCGGTGATTAGCGAGAGATTGCGAACAGGTTGTCCGACGTCGGCGCTCGTCAGTGGCAGCCCTCTGTCTCCGTTTTTCTCCCTCGGCGCAGGTTTTAAGTCCCGCAGAGGTTAGGGAGGAGTGGCGAGGGGAAGAGGAAGCCCTTTGTTTATAGAAGAACAATGCCGCTCATGAGAGTCCGCGGTCCTGGGCCTGGAGTCAAAACAGGGGAGACAGACAAACAGGCAGACAGGCAAAGGAAAGGTCTGCTGGAGGGAGTGCCATTCCCCGAAGATGTAACCGACTGTCTTGCAGTGTACGGTTGAACCAGGTGGTCAGGAAAAGGGGGTCACAAAGCGGCCAACCTGAGCTAGGGGGCCCTGATGAGGTTTATTTAGGTTTGCGCAATTTTGTGCATCCCGACTGTCCGCCGCTGTTTCTGAACGCCCCCCCTCCCCTCCTTCTTCCTCCTATTAGGCTGTTTCCAGACAGTTTTGATTTGGGACGGGGATGGGAATGGTGGGCTATTACCAGGCGGTCGTCTCTGTTCCCACACCCCCCCATTTCCTCCACCTCACGGGCTCCGCTGTGATGGTTAACCACAGAGCAACAGACCAGAGGCAGTGTGAACCCTCTTTTTTTTTTTTTTTCCCCAACGGCGCTCCGTCCTGTTCCCAGGCTCGGCTTCGTTGCCCTGTGTGAACGAGTCAGTTAAATATTTGCTTCGCAACACATGAAAATAGCTCCCCAGCTCCATCTTGTCCCCGACCGGCGGTTGCTGCCATGATGACGGCCCCTCCCCTCCCCCAGCCCCTCGCAGCGTCACGTGACCACTCCCTCGCCAGGTGTTTGGCTTGCGTCTGGCGAGCTTCATTGATTCGCCTCCACAGTAGAACTCTTTGTGCTCCGCCTGTGAGAAACTGTGCCCGTCCTCTCCCCACAGGTGGGACTTCAACTTCGCCACCCCCCCCCCCCAAGGTTTCGCCTGTGCCGAGGCCGCTCGTCACCACTCAGAGGAATCGGCCTTTTCTTTATTATTATTATTATTTATTAAGAGACGAGCCGGCGAAGGAAGGAGCGAACGCAGGCTTGATAATCACTTGTGTGCAGGGTTTGTTTAGCTTTCCCAGCTGTCCCTCAGGGAAGCGGCACTGTTTGGGCTGCGATGTGAAAAACCATTATGTAGCTAATAAGTTGCAGTCAGCCGAGCAGCCGCCGAGAGCAAACACACGGCACCCCTGTTCTCGGTGTCAGCCGCCAGGTCTTATTTCCATGCAGTCACTGACAAATTTGTATATTTTTCTGCCAGTTGTAATGTGTAAGGCTGCAGGTGATGCTGCTTTTTTAGCAGCATTCTGATGGGTCTGTGTGGGCGAGCCTGTCTGCCTGCAGCCACATCCTGTAAGTGAGCCCTTCAAAATGCAGGGAATAACACGAGTGATCTCTTTTTCCCCTCCTGAAGTGCTCTGCGGCCTTTTGTATGGAACTATCATCATCAAACTGAGCTGAAATGTAAAACTGCTGCTCAAAGTGAGGACATCAGACTAATGTTGTCATTCTCATAAACATTGCAATGGGCCAAATAAACTTTATTTAAGTACAAGTTAGTCGAATTAGTTGACAACGTGCCGTAAATTTTTGCCAAAATCAAATAATGACTTAACAAAAAGAAGGTGAATTTATGTTAAACAGATAAAACATGATGATAAGCATAAAAAAGAAACATTCATTATGCTGATGGTTGTTAAAAAGCGGATAATTGATATAAACGGATGACTCAAGTAGAAGAATCCCTCCAGTCTTACAGTAGCGGTCTGCAGGGGTCTCATCCTGCCTTGTGTCTGCGGCGGTGTCCCCCGGCCCCCCCTCCCTCCCCTCGGCCTCGTCCGTCAGCGCTGCATTCCCTGGCTGTGGGAGACGCCGCCACCGGAATAAGAAACACAGGCAGCACAGAGAAACCCTTCTCTCGGCTCTGCCTCCATACTGGCCGTCGCTATGACGACAGAGGATTTTTTTAAACTGGGGCCGGGATGTACGCTTCTTTTTTTGCGATGCTTTTCCGGAGCCGGCGTCCGTGTGTGTGTGTGTTTATGTGACTGAAGACGAGAGGAGTGTAATCACACAGTCATCCCTTGGTTCACTACAATACAGACTTCAGTGTGTGATGTACTGATGGCTGTGATGTGTGTGTCTGTAATTGTTTTTATCAGGGTCACATAGTACAATTTGCGTTTTTTAGCAACACCGTGTGTACTGAATGTTGAAAATTGAATTTTTAAAATGTCACAGCCATACACTTTTTGAACTTTTTTATAATGTATTGTGTTGTACCGTGCTAGTACAACCATGAAATTGACGGTGCAGCACATCTTCAGGGAATAAAAGAGACGTTTGGTTCTGTCTGAATTGAACCTCAGGTCTTGGTAAAAACAGCAGAAGTGTGATTGTTCAGTTGTGCTAAAGTTGAAAACAGCCATTTGCCCGTCGAGGCTAATGATGCTTCCTCTGTTTTAACTGAAATCGAGAGCGCGGATAATTCCATTGGTCAGTGCGTCAGCTTGAGAAAAGCCAGTCCCGGGCGACCAATAAACCAAGAGATTTACGGCGGTGCCCTGTAGGTGCAAGCTCGCCCACTTCCCCTGCTTAGCGAGGGTTTCTCTCACCAGCACCCCATTTGGACATAACGACATAAATCTGAGCTGATTTCTGCGTTGCGGGCTCGGGAGGGAGCGCTGTCATCTCGGCTAATGTCATTACGTAAAGCGCCTGCGTCGTGAGAGAAAAGTAATGACCTTGTAAGTATGCTGGGCCGTTTAGCTACTTGACGATAGACTGCATCACCGCGAGGAATCCAGCAGGAGGTTCTTGCATTAATATGCAATCATGAACTTGAATTGACATGCAAACATTTTTTTGTGCTGCAGAATTTTTATTTCTCATTAGCAAAGCATTAAGCTTCTTTCGTTGTTGCCCCTCTCGACTTGTTCCCCTGCTCTACATTCAGAGGCCGCTCCCTTCTCCTCCTCCTCCTGCTCCCTCGTATGATTCCTCCTCCGAACTTCACAGCTAAAGTTAAACGCAGCGTCATTAGAGAGGCTTCACTGCCTGGAGGCGTGTCAGAAACTCAGATTTATGCACGCCGAAAGTGACGAGGACTTTCAGCGCGAAGTAGGCGGCGGGCCCTCCGAGGAACCTCATCAAACATGAATGAGGCCAACGCCGCCATAAAGGGTGACAGGCAGCTCAAATCGAGGGTCCCAAACACCCAGCCCGCCCTTCATGTTCGGCACTCCGAGTCCTTGGCTCCGGCAGCATCAATCACTCCACCTCAGAGGGACAAGCGAGGCTTCGCTGATCCTCTCCGGTTTGACTAAAGCACGGAGCGTGCTCGGTGACTGGCAGCTCGGCTGTTAACACCTCAAAGCATGTGAGCCATTTTATCATTTCACTCATTTTCCAACTTTCTTGATTGAGGGATGTTTACAAAGAAGAGATTCATCTAAAAGCCGATTTGAAGCCTCCGCAGGAAGTCGTACGGAGTTTTGAAATGTGGGTAATTTACTTGTAAATGATAACTAAGTATTAGCTTTGATGATTGAAACACAAATATGAGTTTAATGTTTGAGTTTAACTTTAAAAAAAAAATTGAATTTGGCACCTATCTTTGCTATTGTTGAGCTGGATTTTCTGGGAGAACTAAATTAGGCAAATATGTTGATTTCTAGTACGAAATGGTTGAGAATGGATCGCACTGCCACCTAGTGGCCGGAGAGTGAAGCTTTTTTGTATTTCTATAATAGACGCAGCTGTTTAGCTCTGTTCTAACTGCAAAACGTGACGCTGATGGATGCTTGTTGCGTTATGGAAATACTGAAAGGGGTAGATGTCAAGATTGTCAAGATGTTAAGATTTCACGAAAATATGTTTGTGATGATGTTTTTGTTTGTATGAAATTAAAGCGTGACAAGCTGTGGCATCACATTATTAGCTGTTCACAGCTCTACTGGATCCAGAGAGATGTTTTCCTCAATGTTAGTTTTCTTTAATTTTGGCAGTGGTTTTATCCAGGATTGTCTTCCACTATTGAACACGAAACCCACTACAGCCTTTACATGAAATGACTGAGTACATTCACTCTGAGCCTCTCGTCCAATGGCTCGTTTCCACTGTGTCCTGATTGATGCATCCTCCTCTTCCTCCTCCTCCTCCTCACTCTGCCTAATTGACCTCTTCGCTGCCATTGTCTCTGTCTGTCCACCATACCAGTGGTTTTCTCTCTGTTTTCAGCTGTAATTCAGTCCTTTGTATGTTTTCATAAGGAGCCTATATGGGTATAATTGCAGTGTTGCGAGCTGAAGGCAGCTCACGTGCTCACAGGAGGGTCTGCAGGTCTTCCAAAGCTTCTCCGACTGCTGTCTGGCCTTGTAAGCCAGATTTCCCCGGCGCGATTGTTTTAACATGGCGAAATGTGCTTCTGTGATTGTTGTGGTTGTTATTTTTTATTAGCCACGAACTCGATCCCTCAGAAAACACACGACCAGTGGAAGCAGTTTCACTGTAATAAAGATCAGCTGCGAGGAGGCTGGAGTTACGAATCCTGTCACTCTCTGCTTTTTAGTGTAAAATGTTTAGTGCTCAGACTAACTAAATTTGCACAGGAGTTGACAATAATGGCTACTCCTTGGTAGACTGGTGCCTTCTGGTGAGAAACAAAGCCTGCAGTGCAGGTACAGTTTAGTGTGGGAACAGAGGGAAAATTTGGAAAAAGTCCAAAATTTTACCTCTTCTAGAATCTGCTAACTATTGTTTTGGTGCAGCGTTGGCGTAGCTTTGATCTTCCTGTCATTTTCTGCTGCATTCATACCAGTTGTTCCTACTTTCTGTAGCTCGTAGCATTTCTGACAACTCTTGACACTTGTCAGAAAAATAATCTCTCGCTGCCTGCAGTCTCCCTGCCGTGACGTCGGACGTTCGTGATGTTTTCTCTCTTTCCAAAGGAACATCACGTATTCTGAGCCACGATCTAAGATCTCCGCCTTGATTGTTGTCTTTCGTCGGAGTGTATCGCTGCCTGAAGTTTGTCTTTTCGGTGTCCGGGTCTGCTTCCCCTGCTCGTGACGTAAGTGGTGCTTCGTTGTGGACCGCCTGGTGCCAGATTAGCACCCGTTGCTCTGACTCTGCTCGAGATCCTGAGGTGTGAACGACCTAAGTTCTGGCTCCACCGCAGAACTCGCACCTGGTTCGTTCTGGTTGAAAAAGCGCCGTCCGTCTCCCTCCTGTTTTTATGGGATCTCAGGCTGACTTCATGATAACTTTAGGGGCCATCTGTTGCAGGACTTGTTGTTCTTGACACTGAATAAAGTTGGTGATGACGCTGAATAGATGTTTTCTGTCATCACCAGGCTGGAGAATGAATTTAGCACCGTTCAGACACCTCTCTGAAAGCGTTGGGCGATAGATAATATACAGTAAACACAGAAAAACCCTGAAGAAAAGGCATTGCCTGTGGCGTGTTACAGCAAATACTCTTACCTTAGTCAACCTCTGTCACCTCCTCCCACAAAGGCACGCCGTTCACACACACACATAAAGAAACGTACACATGCTGCACATTCTGCCGCGCCTGTTAATAAATAATTAGATCAGTAAAAGTTGGCGTGGAGGCCGGCGTGTCTCGGGGGCCTGCATGTGCGCTCGCACATGCTCTCCTCCGTGTTCAGGAAGAATGCGACTGAAAGTGATGCGTACCAGATGTTTTAGAAATGAGGTGGGTTTCACTGGAACGTAACACATTCCCAGGGATGTTTGCGGAAAGAAATTCTTCCTCATCTGTCGAGCATGTTCTGCGCCCCGCCGGCCCCCCCGCCGTCGCCTCACCCCCAACTCCACCTCTCCGTCGGGTATGCATCCAGTTTTTTTTTTTTTTTAACCTCTCCCTCATGTGCCCGTTGTGCATATGCAGTGTGGGAAGCCAGTGATTTGTGCGTGTAATTTTGCGAAGGCAGCGCTCGGAGCGTATGTCCTCCTCGCTGCCGTTTCCCGGCGGCTGGAATTTGTTTCAGCTGAAGCGTAATGTGATTTTGAGTGATAAGTGACATGGTCTGTACGTCTGAGTATCTGTGGCACGAAGGGGATGTTTATAGGAATCAGCAGCCCCCGCAGATTGAATGACTTCAGCTGCAGTCTCTCCCGCTATGGGTGTGCCTTTTGTCTATTTATGTCGGCGGAGTCCGAGCACTCTCACCTGCACGTGTATCGAGACGGCAAACCGCTGCAGCTGGAACATTGACTTTGGATTTATTTCAAACACATTATTGGATTGACCTCAAATACAGTGTTGTAGTCTGTTCGGCTGCCACAACAAATCTTTGCGACTGAGTGGCTGTTTTTTAGGCCAGATGCCCTTTACTGCTGCAACAAGATTCAAATCCAGGCTCGTTTAATCGAGGTCAAGACCTAACCCAAAGCACGACCAGAGAGTATTCTTTTTAAATACAATAAAGAACAAAAACGCACAACAGCAGAAGAGGAGAAAGGCCTGATTGAAGTTTGAGATGCTCCTGATTCAGCCATTAGTTGCTTGTTAACTAAATATGTCGATGCTTCACGTCTCATTTATTTTACCATAAAAGAAAAAAAAACAAAAGGACAAGGGTTAAATCCAAAAACTACCACCCAACACTTAAAGATGAAGATACTTTTACATTTCTCACACTAAAGCAGCTGTTCCCTTTATGCATGACGTGATTGTGTCAGATGTTTTAAGAAGGCTGTGAAAAGAGATGAAGCCCTCTATTCTGCTCAAAATGTGCATGTGCTGGTATTTTTCTTTATATCGCGGAGTTCATAAATATTTATACATTAAACCAATTAATTGTTGTATATTATAATACAGTATTAAATGTTTTTTCCTCTTCTATGATATGTACAGTATTGACTAAATACTATATATACAATGCACAGTAGTCATGCAGACAACCGAGATTGTTTTTTTGGTGATTAAAGAATCCCAGCATTTTTCATATGCGCTTCGGTCCCTTTCACATGCCTTTTCAAGTGAAAAAAACATCTTTTTTTTGTTTCCATTCCACATAAGTTTCACATTTATGCAACAACATTTTGGAAAAGATGTCCATTTACATGGAAATGACAGAAATGCTGAAAACTATGTCATTTTTATATTGTGCCACTGCACAACGAGAACAATGCCATATATACATTAACAATGGTGAGTACATGTCCATTCATATGGAAAAATGATGAAGTTGGATTTCTATAATGGTAAACTACCAACTCCCAGGAGAAGATGGACTGGGAGTCACATGATTAGAAGAACTGTTCTGTGCATGTGCAGTTGCATTTCCCCCGTGCTACTGCTATAAAATGAGCGTATTGTTGCGACCGTGTAATAATTGGCGTGATGTTCAGTCGTTCTGGTTCAGAATCCACCCTTCGTCCATTCGTACTTGCGAGCACATGTTTCATTTTGCACAGTGAAGGCCAAACATCCCTGCAGTCACGATAATGACAGTTTGTAGTGATAGATCAAACGCACTGCAGTGTAGCGTGCGATAAATAACACTCATGTACAACATTATCACTCCTAACTGGTTCGGTTTGGAGTGAGTGGGTGGTCCTCCAGTCATGAAAGTGGTGGTTGATTCCTGGGTGCAGTTGTGAGTAACGTCAGCTAAGAAACACCTGCCGTCCAGCGACAACAGGCAGATCGTCCTATTATGTTCCCCCTTCAACAGAATAGCGAGGGATGAGATCATTCACATTGTGTCTCGCTGAGGTTTCGCCGCAAAGCGTTCCAGTTGCCGCTCCAAGTGTTGGCGAGCAGATGTTACAACCTCAACCAGATCAAACATTTTTTTTTTTTTTGAAAATGGGGCCACAGAGCGTGAGCTGCGCCCACTTCAGATCTTTGGATAATTTTAACAATGACTGCAGTGAAGCATCAGCTCCCACCGCTTGAAGTTTCTATCTGTTATAATGCGTCATCCCTCTTTGAGCCAGTGAATCAGCCACATCGGTGTCCAGCCAGATTAGTGGCTCTTCCTCAGAGGGACTTCATTATCGAAAAAGGGGGGAAAGGAAAAAAAACTTGTTTCCACGCGCCTGACTCACTGGCTGCAACTTCAGACACCCAGGTGCTTACCCAGCTTCCTCATCCGAGCTCCCTCATCCATCTGCACTTTGCACAGGAGGGTGTGAGCGGCTCCATTTCAACACTTCCATCGCGGCGAGAGTCGACGAGGCAGATCAGGCTCTGCTCTGTGGAAAGCGTGCAGGGACCAAACATCCCGTCAAGGCTGCAGAATTTAAGTGCTTTCTCTTTAATTGCGCTAAAGCTGCAGAGTGAAAGCAGCAGAGGTGGGGGGGGGGTTGCCTCTTGTGTTTGTTGTTGACAAGGTGTCATGACCCACAGGGGGCCACGTTCTGTGCTATAAATAATCAAAGGGAAGATGTGGTTTGTGTAATCGGTGTTCGGCTCCGAGCTGCGATGCAGTTGTTCTCAGCACAGTGTTTTCCCGTACACCAGTCCCAAAACCAGACCAGTCACTTCCTGCTGCCTGCCCCTGCACACTCCTGTCACTTCTCAAACATACCATTCTGAAGGGCAAAAACTGGGCAGGAAAAGCATGAGGATGAGACGATTTTGAGTTTTTCGTTTTTAAAAATAATCATTAAAAATGCTTTTTTGATAATGCTGCAAAATTCAGATGTAAATTCAAGCTTTACTGTTGCTGAGGTTTTATTTTAATAGAAGTATCTCTTTTCTCTTTCAGTCCTCTGTGCCAAGAACCTGGTGAAGAAGGACTTTTTCCGTAAGTATCCTGTCCTCCACTCACAACTGTTTATAATAAGCCCTTTTGCCGGGTGTTTCCCTGTAGGGATTGTGGGAACCTGATGCACACCCCATAAAGTCCTCTTGAATTGTAGAAATGCGGTCCACTTTGGGCCGCTAAAGTGTCTACTGCAACCCATCAGCAACACCCAAGGATGTACTCATTTAGCCCTTTCAGCAGATGTGGATACTTTCTTACACGTCCTCTAAAGGATTGCAGTCACGTCTCATTAAACCTAAAATTGCAGACTTTATGTAATTCCTCATTTATAGTTCCCATATAAAGTTTTGTGTCTCCACAATGTGCACATATATTTATATATATATATTTGGATGGACAGCTGTTGTGCAGACACTGCTGGGTAAGTCCTTAATAACTCATGTGTAGGTGTCTGTGGTGTTGTGAGTGTTTTGCTGTGTTTGGGCCGGGCTGTCATGGTGAGTGAGCACGTAAAGGTCCTGCGCTCTCTCAGGTGGTTTGTGTGGTTCCCATTCCTGCCATTCCTGCGCTCAGGAGCTGAGCAAACATGCAGTTTCGGGAGTTGGTGGTTGAGAGTGACACTAAGAGCAGAGATAAACCAAAAGAAAAAAAAAAAAGAAAACCCAACGGATCCTGCTATTGAGAATGAAATCAGCTTATATTGTAGCATCAGATTCTTTTGTCAAGTGATATATAAGTAAAGCTCATTATTGTCTTTTTTGAGCTGTAGAGTTGCCACATTGTTTTAGAAGCAGCAGTCATACTACAGTCTTTAACTCTCTCTATATAAATCTGCCCGATGTAAATCTAAATAGTGACAGTTCTTACTAAAGTTGTGTGGAATTCATACCTGAACCACATTTACAATAGTTTTTAACTGTCCGTATCAGCGTGTGCATACATGTATTAGTATATTTTCTTCAACATATTAAAGTAGAGGTGTTGTGTTTCATCAGAATAGTATAAAAAATATGCTTTTTAGCTGTAAATTCTACTTCAGACTACAACTGATGTTAAAGTGTTGAGTTCTGATTATTCTTTGCCATTAATCGTATTATTTTAAAGATTTTTTTCAAATGGGTAAAGCAGTAGTTTCCAATAACTATAAAAACTTTACACTTTTTTATGGTGTACAGAAACACTACTATAAAAAAACTACACAGGTTCTGAAAATACTTGGCGAATTCAGAGCAGAGTGAACATGAAATACTGAGCTGACAGCCACTAATCAGGCCCTGTGTTGACGTGTAAATGCGAAACTTTTCTGAAACGAAAACACAAAAACGATGGTGTTTTAACTTGAAATGTTGTCAAAATGTTGTTGTCAACAATTCTGTGAAAACGTTGTTGTTAAAACTTGGCCTGAATCTCAGTATCTTGTAAAGATTGTTTGTATTGTAGCTGTCAGTAGGCTGTGGGTTAAATTTAAGCAGGAAACTATCCTATATACTATTGTCTATCTCACAGTTTTCTATCCTGCTTGTTATATTTGGAAAGCCTTCATTTATTTCAAATCTGTATTTATCTCTTCAATGATTAAACACTCATAGTGTAAACCAAATCTGAATCAGTAAATAATTGTGGCGTTGTGATAATTTTAAGAGGACTATTTCCAGTCCTTTTTTAATTGAATAAATACGTAAACTGTTGGTGGAGTCATGAAATGCTTGGTGTTTATTGTTTGACTGATGGCCCTTGTAACACTGTTTGTAATGAACGGTTAAACACTCACTTGTTAGACTTGGACCGCTCTGATTTGTGTATTTATACGCAGCTGAATGACGAATCTGTTGAATGACTCAGCTACAAATGCGCTGCCGTCTTTAATCTCCCGCAGCTGTACTCTTATCATCAAAGGACCTTGTTTGGCATCACAATCACACAAATTCTGCAGCAGTAAATAATGTGACTGGTCCGCAGCACTTGCATCCATTACAGGAACACACATCACAGCGCTCGGGCCCGCTGTGTTTATCGCAAGCTCGTCCCGCCGCGAGCAAACGCTGCACTGTTGCTGGGTTTCTCGGCCCCTGTTACACAGTTTGAAGTGACTCTTTCTCGTGTCCTCGCAGGCCTCCCTGATCCCTTCGCCAAGGTGGTCGTGGACGGCTCCGGACAGTGCCACTCCACGGACACCGTGAGGAACACGCTCGACCCAAAGTGGAACCAACACTATGATCTGTGAGTCCCGACACTTTAAATCCACGTTTTTTAAGAAGTATCAGTGCATCAGATCGGCCACACAGACTGGAAGTGTGCGGTGCTTCTGAAGTCTGCCATCTTTGGTCCGTTCGGACCACTTTGAACCGTCAAGGAGAAGTTAAAAATAAATCGGAATACATCTTGCATACTTGTTAGGACTGCGGGGACTTGGAGTCTCCCCCAGCCGACGCCGAGCCAAAAGCAGGAGGCCTGCACTCGTGCCACTGTTTACGCCATTGCAGGTTTCAATAAGCCAAGTGTGACGACCCCTAATTTGATGACAAACTGCCGTCTGAAGCCACCCCCGGGTCGCCGCGTCGCCTCGCGAGCCGCACGTCCGTCTTTATTTAACCTTGATAAGTGTCGGGATTTGCGATTAACCGAGTCTAAACAGTAACAGAGGAAAACAGCTCCCGTGTCTGGCCTCTCACTTATCTCGAAACTCTGCAATGACATAACACTTGAGTCTGAAAATGTTCCCTGGAACGGCTTTTAAAGAATGAGGGGAGGAGGGCCGTCTCCAATAGTATTTTCTTCCATTGACTGAAACACGTGCATGTCTTGTCGTACCCCCGATTTTCCCAAAGATGGTTTGTCTTGTGCAAAGTAACCTGGAAAAAAGCAGAGACAGGGGAGCGTGTGAGTGAAAATGTGAGAGTGAAAGTTTCCAGTGTGCACCCGGTGTTTATCCAAACGGCCGCGCCGAGCCAACAGCGGAGAGGAAGCACGTGTCTCCGTTTGTTTGGTTGCTAGGGATACCGGACCCCTCTCCCCGTCTGCTCGGCCGTTAAATTAGCCGCTCATGTCACATTTTGACAGGAGGGGGAAAAAGTCACGCGCACGATACGCACACCTTCAGGGATGAACCGGCGGGGGAACGCTCGGCGGAACGTCTGCGCTCTAATTTGTCCCGAGAGCCGAGCGGAATCCATGTGAATTACAATCTGGTGTGCCAGTGATAAGTTTACCATGACCGCACGCCGCTTTGTGCCGTCAGTGTTTATTCTTCTGGCCAGGCAGCGGAGCTGTCAGGTGGCGTGTCGGAGGAGCCTCGCCGGCCGTCTGGCTGCCTCGCCGCTTATTAAAATAGGGCTCGCAACACCTGGCGCGTGCTTTAAAGCCGCTTGGCACCGGCTCCTCTGTTTCCACGTGTTGGATGCGAGGGTGCAGAGATGCTGCGCGCATATGTCCGTCCGCCACCGCCGCCGCGGTTTCACTGGCCCGTAAACCGTGACCCTGCAGAATAGCTGCAGGATGTGACAGGCGTGCCAGGGGAGCGTGCACGCTGTCTGTCTGGCCGCACGCCTCCCAGAGTCCTTCAGAACATATAAGCAACAACTGCAGAGGAATGAAAACTCACCGCAACTCCTCCGTTTGCTGGCATTTTGCCTTCATTTGTATATTAGCTTAAAAACAAGGGGTTTGCTGCTGTTACAAAAAATATTGTAACATCATGATTTGTTGAGACTATATCAATTCCCAAAATAAAGTTAAGTGTTTCTCAATTCAGCCATTCCTTGCATGCGAAGGCTCACTTATGCCCTTCGAACACACCAAGCCAGATGAGTGAGGACGAGGAGAACTGGATGCAGGCAGTGCCACGGGCAGCTGAATGCCCACGTCCACAAGCCCTGTGAGAACATACTCGGGTTACCGTCGTTTCTCGTTCTTAATCCCGTAACGTTGCGTCCAGCTGTTGAGTTGATTAGCTCTAATTTCTCACTGCTGTTTGTGTTTTCAGCGGAGGTGCCGTGTGTTTCCACATCTCTCCTGGCAGCTCAGGCAGATACTATCGTCTCGGCCGAAGTGTTGCAGCTTCTTTTAATCGCATTAGGAAGCAGATTTAGCTGATTCACTGGTGGACAATCTGTTTCAGTTTGAGGACAGGGACGCGTTCCAGTGGCGACTCTCAGATCCGTTTGGATTTCTTGTTGTTATTTTCATTTTCTTTGTGTTCGACCATTTGTCAGGAAGTCGACACAAAAAAACACACGTCCCTCGTTTAAAATAAGGTTTGTTTTGTGTTTTTAAAACACACATGTGACTTCTTAGGCCTGCTGCTTTGTCCATTTATTGCAGTTTTCTCTTTGTCTTCAGTGTGTGTGTGTGTGTGTGTGTGTGTGTGTGTGTGTGTGTGTGTGTGTGTGTGAGTGTGTGTTATTGCCTGTGACTGTATTAAAAAATCTTCGCCAGACTAATGAATTTTATTACATGGAGGGTGATCCAGAAGACCGGGCTTCAGTCGTAATACTTCCCTCCCGTCACGTCTGTCTGACAGAGCGGCCCGCTCACATCGCACCCCAGACAGGCATTTGGCACGGACTCAAAATGTCCAGACGTCTTACTCACAGCCCCATTGTTTCATATCCCTTTCGGTAAGCAGCATGATAATTACAGTGGGATGCAGTTCTGCGAATCGCACAGATGATTAGTTTTCGACTGAAGAAGGGAGCCCGCTCCAGCAGATGTGCCACAACAGGTTCACACACCGAGATTATATCACACCCCGACTTCACACACACGAGGAGACAGACGGTTAGGGATGTCAAACTAATTTTAGATCAGTTCTACAGAGCTTCAGATAACACAACCTGAAATTTCTCTCTTGGAAAGAGCCACAGAAATCTATTTTTCCCCCCACAGACCACAAGCCCCAGGTTGGGAAGAGCAGCAAACTCTCTGAGAGCACAGCTCCTTCTTTTTGAAGCTCATTATATTCAAGAACAGAAAAGGGGAAAAGAAGAGAACTACTTACAACTTCCATATTTCACGGATATGACTCAGTGTCTGGATGATATTTCAGACGACGTTGCATGTCCGATAGCCTGCCATGCCTGTGATAATGCAGACGAATGACAGGAATTGCAGCAAATGCCAGTTTATGTGCAATATTTCAGGAAAGATCACGTCTTTCTGAAGAAACTCTCCAAGACCTCAAAGCCCTCCAGAGCACTGATGCATTTATGCATATAGGAAATGACAAATGCATTCATTGAAAGTAAGAATTAGTGGTTTTTAGAATGATTTCCAAAAAAATAAACTACAACCATCACTAACAGCTGCAGGCGACCATTTTGGCATTCAGCGGTCCGGCTCCTCTGAGCTGCTGGTATCGTTCTCTGAATGTCACCTTTTGTTATTTCAATTCTTCCACATTAGTTAAATCATTAGCCAACCTCTATTTGTTCTCACATTAAGTTGTTGAATATTTACAGTGAAGTTTCTCGTAATGGTTTACTCAGAAAGTCGAAAGAGTTGACTTTTCGGCAAACAATCACTCAGTGGTGCAGAGCTCACATTATAGCCGTCCGCATTCGACAGCATGATCGATGACTGTTTATACCTAATTACACTTTTAATTACGCCGCTTAAATAAAGCTTGGTGGATTTTGCTTTTATATATGAGTCGAAGATGATCATTCATCTTAAAATGTCTGATGTGTAAACCCTAAAAAAAAAAAACAAATAAGGCAAGAGAGCCGAAAACTTGATGAAAATCCTCTTTTTTTCTTCTTCTTCTTCTCGGATGAATTGGGTTTGTTCTGCTGTGGGAGAAAGTCGGAGTCGCCTCTTCCTTCCCACAGCCTCCCGTCACGGCGACATTTTCAGTGTGAGCTTCATAAATGATTCAGAGGATCACACTCCGCTTGTGATGCTCGGTCTCGCGCTTACATGTTCAGGGTCGGAGTCACACACTGGCTGGGAAATCCCTCTACGCCTCCGCCTTCCTCTTCCACCTCCACACCCCGACTTTACGTCAAGGACGCCTCTCTTGACGTGGAGCCGTGGACTTTGCGGTCGATGTGCGTCGGGTCTCTTGGCACCAGAACATCCTGTTGCTTGATGAGAAACCTTTTTTTTTTTTTTATGTTTGTGCTCGCAGGTACATCGGAAAGTCAGATTCCATCACCATCAGCGTGTGGAACCACAAGAAGATCCATAAGAAGCAAGGGGCCGGTTTCCTGGGCTGTGTCCGCCTTCTGTCCAACGCCATCAACCGCCTTAAAGACACAGGCTGTAAGTGGAGCAGCGTCCCCGCCTTCTGAGTCACGAACATGCAAACTCCACACAAAAAAGTATTTAGTAAAGCTTTTATCAGCTATGCATTTGTTTGACTTCAGCCAGTTATTTACAAGTTTCTAAAGTCATCAGATATAAAATTGATAATTGGGTGTGCATCTATTGCCATAATGAAGGTGCCTCCTTTCTTTCTGAAGTGATTCATGACACATTCAGTCGCTCAGTGAGCCTGCCAGAGGCCGGATCGGTGTGTGGGGGGGGGGGGGGGGTCAGCACCCTGCAGAACAGGAAGGGCTCATCAGCATCACCTCACAATTACAGTTACAACGTCTCGTGTCAGACGCTAACAGGATAAACGAGACGGAGGCCTCCCGTCAGCGGCGCGCCAGACTGCGGTAGTTCCAGCGAAGCAGCCTGGAGGGATTTCTTTGAGTCCGGTACCTGCTCTGCGGGCCTGTGGTCTTGTCTGCAGGAACGAGAAAAGAATCCCAGCGCTTTTCCTAGAAGCCCTTGACACTGTTGTTTTCCTGGAGCGACACAGGAAACCTGAACCTCGTGCCACAGCTGCGAGTGGTTTGCCTTTTGCATTTCCTCTCTCTCTCTCTCGCTCGCTCTCCTCCTGGCCTTCTCCTCACCCCTCGGTTTCCCTTTCGGTCTCCTCCACAGACTGGCAGCGTGTGCGCGCCCGTACAAACACACAAACTGCCATTGTGACTGCCCTCGCTCCGTCCCTGTATCTGCGTCTGCTGATCTAGACAACCGGTCATTTCACGCAGACATGCGTAATTGTACAGCTATTTAAGTGGAAGCGTAGATTTGTAGCCCTCCCTTTGTTGTGGTCTCTCGCCCCCCCCTTGTTTGCATTGGTCATTCTTCTTTTTTCTTTTTTTTTCTGTGCATTTACCAGCAATTGCCATTCTTTCCCTTCCACAAGCCGTAGCGAGTTGACGCTGACATTTTATTCTAATTGTAGAGCCTCTTGACCGGACTGTAAGGTTGCTGTATAATTGCAAAATGTTTATGTATCTGATTTAAGCATATATGACTGAGTAGTTACGTGTAGAGGCTTTCATGCATTGCGTTGTAAGAGTGCACTGCGCGTGTGTGTGTGTGTTGGTACAGTGTGTGTTGTGTCTGTGGCTGCTGACCTCCGGCCAGCCTTGTAACGGTTTGACCATTGCCTGTTTTGGTCCCTGTTGTTTAGTCTAGACAGACATCCTGAGCTGATCTGCATGACACCCAGACAACAGAGAGCAGATAGTGGCATTTCTTGTGTCTGCAGGCAATGCTGACTTTTTTTTTTTTTTTTTTTCAGGGGGGCTGTTTTTTTCTCTTTCTGCCTCTCTCTCTCCTCGCTCATCTATGTCGTTCTGCCTCGCTCTCAAATTCCACAGACTTTAAGAAGTTCAGACAAAGAGTTTCCAGACTTTGGCAGAGGTTCACGTCCATGCTGAGGCTGAGCGGAATAGTGCGGGCTTTGTACTGAAATTTGTCAAATGTTTGACCCCAGCATTTGAACTGAAGCCCGCTCTGTACCGGCGTTCAGTCAGAGTTTTACAGCCCGTGGCTGTTCCACAGAGCAGACCATCTGTTCCAGGGCACGGCCAAGCTGTGGTCTGCAGACAGAAGAATGAAGGACCGATAAGGAGGGAGAAGGGAGAGAGGGATCCACTCTGATAGAATTGATATAGGAGGGGGAAATACATCCAGTTTCGAGTTTACACGTTTCGTTCCCAAAATGATGAATCCTCTCCTCTCTTTTCTATCTTCTTTCATCTCCTCTCTCATTTCCTGCCTGTCTGATTGCGTTCTACCTCTCTCTTCTCTCCTCCCGAACAGACCAGAGACTAGACTTGAACAAGCTGAGTCCCAACGACAGCGACACAGTCCGGGGCCAAATAGTGGGTGAGTACATTCTGCGCGCTCCGTCCAAGAGACCAGATTAGCCGTGGAAAAATCATTTCTCATGAAATGTTATTGCTTGCTTTGACAAGTCCCTGAAGCAGTCGCAGAGCTCGTCCATGCATATTATACACAAACATTATCGCTTAAAAAAAAAAAAAAAAAAAAAAAAATCAAGAACCGTCTCTCCTTCAGTGGATGCCTGATAAGATTCAGCCCCTTTCCTGTTCCCCCAGAAAGATGTGCAGCAACATTTTGCGCTTTGATAAAGGAGCCGTGCCTACTCTGTGATCTGCTGTCTAGTAACTCCAGTGCATCTGTCTGCCATGTGTTGCAGTGAGCCTGCAGTCCAGGGACCGGATAGGCACAGGAGGGCCGGTGGTGGACTGCAGTCGCCTCTTCGACAATGATCTACCAGACGGGTGAGTAAAGGAGGGACGTCTCAGGACATCTCGGCCTCCATAGGTGGAGATAATACAAAGAACTGGAACTAACTGCGCAGTCAGTCCAGCGTTCTTTGTTTTTCACAGGATAAATGAGACAAAACATGTCAGGGCAAGAAAAACAGAAAGAAATGTAAACTAAATGATAAACACAAGTAGTTCTTAGCCTGTTTCGCTGTTTCCGCTCACTGCAGCGTCTCTGTGTGTTTCTACCCCCAGCTGGGAGGAGAGGAGGACCGCGTCCGGCCGAATCCAGTACTTGAACCACATCACTCGCACCACGCAGTGGGAGAGACCGACCAGGTGAGACGGCTCGGCGGACCCGATAAATCAAACCCGCAGCGGGCCGGTCCACGACCCCATCTCTGACCTCCGTGTTCCCAGTCCCGGGTACTCTGGAGAGAACAGCAGAGGAGAGGGTCAGAGAGTCAGACATGCTGCTCCAGACAGCCATGCTTAATGATGTGGAAGAGCCAGAGGAGCCACGGAGCCGACACCAGGAGAAATAGACCCATCTCTTTCCTGTTTTGACTGATGGAGCATATGGATCCTCTTATCGAAGCCTGAACACTTGCTAAATCCTGCCTGTTGCTTTGCTGCTCTTGCAGATGAACCTTCTCCTTTTTGTTCGTCTTTCACCTAAATTTTCCCCAGAGGAAATCTTTTATTTTTCACTGTTAGTTTAGACCTATATATGTTTTAAGTTAGTGGAAGGATTAGTCTGATTAAAACTGATTTTGCAAAATGAGTAAAACTAGCAAAATGTATAAACTTACCCTGTTTTGTGAAAACTGGCTTATATTCTCATATAAAGGGTTAAGAGCTTATTTATGTAGGTCAAACTGAAGCACGCCTCAGCATTTTTTTTGTATTTCACTCCTTTAGTCCATCCAATCATCTATTATGCTGCTCTATCAGATCATGGGAAGCTGATCCCAGCTGAATGTGGCGAAGGCAGATCGCCAGTCCGTCACATGACAGTCAGACAGACAGAACCGCATTCGTCCTCCGGGGACATTCAGCTTTCAGATGCATGTTTCCATGAAACTGTGGGAGGACAACAGCAAATCGGACAGAATGGAGAAGATGCAAACCCCGCACGTCTTTTCCCCGCCACCCTCAGGCCCGCCTCGGAGTACTCCAGCCCCGGCCGGCCGCTCAGCTGCATCGTGGACGAGAACACGCCCGTCAGCACCAACGGCGCCACGCCCACCACGGCGATACCGTCCGGCGACGGCGGCGACCACCGGGCCCAGGAGAGACGGGTCCGCTCACAGAGGCACCGCAACTACATGAGCAGGACCCACCTGCACACGCCGCCGGACCTCCCGGAGGGATACGGTGAGTGAGAACCAACGAGCGAACACAGTTAGCAGGTTATTGCAAAGTTGAGTTCAGAGTATCTCAGTAATAATTTGCCAAGTTTTGCAAAATCATCAACCTCAACATTTACAGGAACTAATGGATTTCTAATTGAGATTAGAATTACTCCCATTTTTCAGCGCCTAAGAATGCTTTTTCAGTCTCCAGGTGGGTTAAACGACGTTCTAAATTATGATTTGATTACAATAAAATGCAGTCGGTGGCCCACTTCATTAGGCAAACCCATACAGTCTAATGTGATGCAATTCATTAACTCTGTCAGAATGTCTGCCAGCAAAGTAATGACTTTCAATTTCACTTGGGATTTTCTCAGAGGTTTTAATTATTTTATTTCATTTATTCATTCCAGCGCTCCTCATTCAACTGCGGCCGTCATTAGTCCAGACCTGCTTATTTTAATCAGTCCTCCCTGGCTACCTTTCATAGGAGTCAAGCTGAAAATATCTTCTTTATTGCCTGATTTTCAGACGACCTGGACTATTATGTACTGCAGCCTTAAAAATGTTTCTTTTTGGTGATCCGAAGCAAAGTTAACTTATGGTGCTAATTATAATTCACTTCAAAACAAGACAGTTCCAACATGTCAGTTTATTGTAGCTGAAGCGGCTTGGGGAGTAAATTGTTGCACCGTAATCATAGAGTGTTGCATCGAACCCCAGCTTTGTAATTACAGTACAGATAATATGTAAAAACCTGAAATTATATTTGAAATCTCCTGTGAAAGCCGCTCTCCACAGTGAATTGTGCCTTTTCCTTGTGTAACTGGGCCGCTCCGTGTCTGCCGCAGCCTCAAATGCCGGCTCCGTCTCAGAGCGTCTAATTGAATTGATCTCGCTGCTAAAATCCGGCGGCAGCCATTCTCTCCTTTCTGCACACAGTCAAACAATCAAATGCATTCAACCACAAACACACACACACACTCACAGTTTGCACACAGCCTCAGGCAGTTTTGTTTATCCTCACAGTAAACTGTTCTGTGAGATCGGGCGGCCGAGCCGTGGAAAAGTATCGCCGTTTTGGTCCCTCGGTGCGCCGGATTACGAGACTCCGGGCTTCGCTTTGCTTTGCTTGTTTCAGATGGAACTTGTTGGGTCTCCTGGAGACTTTTCCAAATTTCTGTTTTACTTTAATAAAAAAAAAAAAAAAAAAGCAACAACAACAAATCATTCTGAAATAAATCCTAAGATTATAATTAGACATCAGCACTTTTCCCTGCGAAGAGGAATTATTCCAGTGTTTTCCGACTCACACCACAAACCCAGAACATTTCAAAACGAGATTTATAGTGTGGTTGAAACTTGATTGTGGACAAAATTGACTGTTTCACTGAGTCGACACTGCTGCTGCACTTTAAAAACAGATGAAGACTGAATTAATAGAGCGTTATAACATTTTGACATCGATTGAAATCAGCAATTTGACAAAAAAAAATCAGTGTAATGCCGCTCAGAAGAGACCGTAAACCTACCGCTGAATAAATCTGTGAGAAACATGAACGCACCGGTTAACCCGGCTTGGGAGAAACAAGCTCCTCACGTCAGCAGCTTGACGAGGTGCTGGAGTCGGTCCTGTTGATTTCTCGGCTCTTCCTGTGAAACCTGTCGGCAGCCCCCGATTCTCGACGCCCGCCAGGAGGTGTCACAGCGGATGTGCGGCGAGCTCACGGGGCCGAGCGGCGGGTCGGGGAGGTTATGTGTACGTACACGTTAAAGCGTGGAGGTGGAATCGAGGCGGTTGCCAGCGGGGAGCTCGCCGGCAGACAGCTCCTAGGAAACGTCTCTGTCAGGCGGTGATGAATGAGCTCACCAGCCGAGAGCCCAGACGTCCTCCGCCTCCTGTCCAGCGTTCACATCCCCGTCCTTCACCTCCTCCTCCTGGCTCTCCTTCGTGACCTCCACTGTCAGATCATCTTTTACGTCGTCAGATTATGAGAAAAATCTGTCTGCGTGTGGCAAAAGAATCAAGCTGGATTCTATCTTTTATTTAGCTTTTTTATAGATGCTGTTCATTTTGGCACTGAATCCAAGATTGCATCCACGAGCAACTACTAAATCAGTTTTTCTGTTTTCTTCCAGAGCAAAGGACGACGCAGCAAGGCCAAGTTTACTTCCTCCACACTCAGACAGGTGTCAGCACGTGGCACGATCCCAGAGTACCCAGGTACGAACCGCTCTGAACCTCGGATTGATTCCTCGCACAGACTTTCAGGATCGGTTTTACGGTTAACAGAGATCGGTTGACCCGCTCCCCGTGGAGATTAAACACGCTGGCGCTGGTTCGTTCACTTCTGAATTTCCGCATGAAGAAGGGGCTCGTTTTACTGAAAACAGTTATTTTCTGTGTTGCATGTTTCTGAGAATTGTACGTGGACGTGTGAAAAATGAAACCGATTCCAAAACCCAACATGAGTTGCGAGAGCTGCGCCGAACGTGGACGTCTCACTCGGGGCCGCTCCAACGCACCGGCGCCAAAAGGAAAACTGAGATTCTCACCAAAAGCTTCACCTGCAGCTGTGTTTTAAACATTTCAGCTTCATTTGTGTGAATGTCATTAGCGGCGAATTGGGCCTTGTTTCACTTCCTTTAGTAAATCTGTGTCCATTAGTTATGACTCCAAGTTGTTGTGACTTCTCAGCGGGTCAAAGGTCAAGGTACAATCACACTTCTCCCTCAAGTGGATTTTGTTCGCACGGATCAGCCGTAACATTATGACTGAGTGTTATATATATTGCAGGTTCTCCTTTTGCTGCCAAGGCAGTTCTGACAGGTGAAGTTTTGAAATTCATTGCACTTTTCTCAGAAACAGAATTACCTTCTTCAGCAATTTCAGTTCCAGTCGCTCCTCTGCAGAATCGGACCACATAACCCTCACTCCTCACATGGACGCAGCTTTTCCTTCCTCACACGGCTTTTGGTCGATACTTTCACCATCAAAATATCAAAATGTTCGCTTCCTGCCTTATTTCCTGACATGACCGACGCCACCCGTCGCTCCAGTCGTGGCGGTTTCACTCCCCATCCGCTGGTTGTTTGCTGTAAATCTGCAGCTGATTACGAGTCCGACGTGACGCCCGACGCTCGCTTTGAGCCACATGGGCAGCAGCTCGCCGGTCTCAGTCTGTTGGGCTCCGCTCACTCAGGCGTGTGTGTCCTGTTCATTACCGTATTCCCAAAGAATGCACCATATATGCACACACACACAAAAAAAAAACTCCTGCAATAAAACCTGATCGCCTCTCTCTTCCATTCTATCACTACATGAGCGAGGGATGACATTTTTACTGCTGCAGATAGCAGGATGTTGGACGCGCCACACCTTCGGCGAGCGCTCCCTCGACGCAGCATCCAGCAATAGCAGATGGCTTCCCCGCCAAGCTCCGGGTGCCTGCGAGGCTCCGCCGAGCCCGTCTGGCTTTGACCCTCCAGCGCCGGCGCAGAGAGCCCGCTGTAATTTCTGAGCCTCTGCGGTCTCCGTGGAGTCCAGCTGAAAGGGGTTACAGGGCAGCAGTAAATAATTTAAGATGGGAGGAAGGAGAAAAATAGAATAGAAGTGATTTCTCAGACATCTCGGAATCTCGCCTGTCCGCTGGAGCCCAGTTAGTCAACGCTTCGGTATGTTTCATACCTTCGGTGTGCCTGTTTTGACCCTGTCACACTTTGTTTTTCTGAAAGTCTCGCGCACTGAAGTTCCGTTCTGTCCTCAGGGATCTGAGTAACGTCAACTGTGAGGAGCTGGGTCCTCTGCCTCCGGGATGGGAGATCCGGAACACCGCCACCGGGAGGGTGTACTTCGTCGACCACAACAACCGAACCACGCAGTTCACAGACCCCCGCCTCTCTGCAAACCTGCATCTAGTCCTAAAGTGAGCAACACCACCACGAAACGCAGCACTTCAGTAGAGCTCCAGTCCCCCGAAAACAGCAGTGGATGATTGAGTTTCCTTTCTGTTTGCAGTCCGAGTCCCAATGGTTCCCGAGGAGGCGTCGAGAGTCAGAACGTCAGGTGAGGTTCAGGCTCTGTGCCAGCAGTGCTCACCTTTCTTCATCTTTACAAGGCAATGATATGAAAACGTGTTTGATTCTAAGAAAAGGAAATGTTTACAGTACCATCACACTGCCTCTAATTCTGACAGTTTCTTGAAGAGAATGAACAAATACTATGTTGTCAATATTGTTATAGGAAATTATAGAAAACTAAACCCCTTTTAGTAATTACCTAAAGTATTTTCCAGCATTTCTATCAATTAACCAGTTTAGACGAAAACATAAAGAAATGCTCAAGTTAATCACGTTCCTGATAAAGGGTTAATGTATCTTTATCAGTGGTCAGAAGATGCCATTTGTATTGATCTTGACCGTTAAGATCTATCCAGGCTAATCATCCTACCTTTTACACTTCTAAACATGTCTTAATTCAATTAATTCATTAGTTTTAAACTCCACAGGTTACATATTTATCATATTTTTTAAGATTAAATTAAATGCTGAATGAAGACCTGGACAGGCATGATGCTGTGCATAAAGATTATCAAATGAAAATAATGCTGATTGATAGTTAAACCTAAGTAAAGGTTTGGTTGTGTAAGAAAGCATTTAGCTAAGTTATTAAATCAAATAAGATTTTATTACATTTCAAACATGATTTATTTATTTTCAATTAATCCCATCACAAGCCATTTATTCCCAGTCAGTCAGAAAAGGACAATGCAGACTTAAATGACCCTTTATCCAGCTGCATGTCTTCACATGTCTGATTGCCTGGCTTCACGTATTGATTCCCGTTCTTTTCACTTTGCCAGCAGTCCTGGCTGCACACAGACAGGAACACACACCAGCTCCCAGACAACATTTGTAGTTTCTCTGCCTCCTCCCCCCTCAGTCGGTGTTTTACACCGGGATCCTGTGCCAAGGTGTGTTCGCCACCTGTGGAGGTTCAACACACAGCCGTCTGCACCCAGCGCCCTCCCCCGCAGCCTTCCTTTCCACACACACACACACACACACTCAAATTCTTCAGGCCTGCGCGGGTTTTGATCACGAAGGCACTTTAGCACACGATCCGTCACAATGCTGTCTTTGGCCAGACATCAGATAGCAGAGTGGAAACCGAGGCCGCGGCGTCTGAGCGTCTTACGTTCAGGAAACAGAGCATAAATTCTATACCCGGGTCGCTGAATGAGCCGTGCGCGCACGCTCGGGATCTCTTCACCCCGCGCAGCTGCTCCAACGCACACTGAGCAGCGATGCCCGCAGAATCACCCACCGGCCCTCCTCGCTCCGCGGCGATGGAGAAGCCGTGCGGGCGCCTCCACCTGACCTCATTCCAGAGACGAAAGGCATCGACGCCGAGATCCAGTTTCATTTTTTTTCCCCCTCTTCTGATTGATCAAAGACCGTGTTGGCAGTTTTGAATTTGTTTCGCTGTATTTTTTCTAAACCTGTGCCCCCCACCCACCCCACCGAAACGTCTTTTTAAAAGCCAGCTTTGGCTGCCGCATTTGCTTTTCATACAGGAATTTTTTTTCGTGATTGTGGCCAGATGTGTCACAATCATCCAGTTTTGATTGCGTATGAATTATGGATGAACAATTAGTGGGGACCAATTTCACACAGAGGGAGAAAAAAAAAAGCCCTTTCTGCAGCTATAATTGTATTTTGGGTTCTCCTGAAAGACCTCATCATAAAGGCAAGGCCTGTTTTCACCGCTCAATCTGTGCCAAAAAATTAGTTTGGGAGTGTTTTTCACATCAAATTGCTTTCCCCCCCCCCCCCTCCTGTAAAGCATGTCAAATACCTTCTAATTTGTCCTGCGTTTTTCAACTCTAAACTCAGCAGAAATATGTAGGCGCTTGCTTCATATCTGCTTGAACAGGGTTTGCGCGTCATATAAATTGAGTCAAATTTTACTTGGCGATTGTCGCGTTGGGACTTCAGGAACAGTTTTTTAATGGAACCGTTTCTTCAGGTTCACTCAGAGCCCAAGATGAAGTGAGGATACAGAGACCTGGTCCAAAAAACATGACGGATTCGACCCGGGCCCGGATCCGTGTGTTCTGTTTACATTCACAACGTAATAGTTGATCGATGACTGTTTCAGTTCGGTTTCTGTCCAACAGCGAAGGGACTTTCAGGGCCTGCGACAAAAGCCTGGAAAACGTATCAAGTCGTTGTGAATTTCCATCAAGACATCTGCCTTATATCAGGTCAGGGATTTCAGAAATTTTCACCCCTTGTGTGCCGTCATCTCGCAAAAATGTTTGATGCGTGTATATATATGTCCGTCAAACTTCTGCTTTATTGCCCCTTTTTTTATTTGCTAAAGACACTGCCTGAGCATCCAGAGCATGGTTTCCATTAAATCCCCCCCTGTGATGTTGCAATCTTCAGCTGAATCCAAGCAACCCCCCCCCCCCCCCCCCCAGCCCTGATTGGTCAAGGTCACTGTCCAATAGGTAACCCAATCCCTGTCTGTTTTAAAGACCTGGCTGCAGAACTGCCCCATCTGTGTGAGAAGCGAACCTCCGTTTCCCAGACTCTTGTGATTTGTCGCGTAGCGAAAACATTGTGATACCTCGTCTCCGCTCCGGGCGTCCTCGGGTATCGCGCTCATCAGCGAGCAGCTGGAAGGGGAACAGAGAGCCGCGGGGGCCGGGGAGACGAGCCGGGAGCGCTTGATTTATAGGCGAGAGCGCAGGAGGAGATGCCCCCCCCTCCCTCCCTCCCACCCGGCGAGGCGTCTCGCCGTGTTTGGGTGCCGTCAGCAGCCGAGCGCCCTTCCTGCCTCCCCTCTCCCTCCGAGTCTAGTCTGCAGGAAATAAAGGGATTCATGAGGAGGTCTCGAGTGTCCTGTGGGGCCCCGCGGCTTTCTGGGACAGCAGGAAGCGATGGAAAAGCCGATGTGTACTCTGCTGGGCAGACACCCGAAACTCAACCCGGCCGCTCTAAGGAGAAGTTGTCATTGCGGTGAGGGGGAATGTGTATAGACTTTAAAGTAGCAGTCTGCCACTAAATGAACTCCTGACAACTGTATTCAAGGAGAGATAAAAGCGAGCTGGCGGACAGTTCTGGTTTCTCCACCCTGTGTTTAAAAAAAAAAAAAAAAAAAGCAAGTCAGTGGTTTGAAGTAATTACCTGATAAAAGTCGGCGTGAAAATGATTATTTTAACCTTGGCATCACTTTGAGTTTCACATCCTACAAATCCAGGCTGCTTACACACACACACACACACACACACACACACACACACACACACACACACACACACACACACACTGGTGTGTCTGTGTGTTCTTTCACTACTCTGTCCTTAGTGTGTAGTGTTTATGACCCTGCTCATGGGCACGCGGGCCTGCCACCCCCGCGATAACCTCACCCTACTCTCTCAATATTTTGAAGTATCCTGAGGATCATAAGTTTTTCATGATGATGTGAAGCAAAATGTGCTTTTAAAGTAAAATATTCAACTTAAAAATACTTCATATTGACTTTATTGTTTGTAATCGCTGGCTGTAATCCTGAAGGCATCAGTGAAGAAACATCTGCAATGCATGAAGGATTCAGAAAATGTAATAGTCCTGAGTGTATATTTAATATTTCACCAACTTCATTAACTCTTAAATTCCTATTTGGTATCTAGTTACTATTTCCTGTTTGCTTTTAGAGCTGAGGCTGCAAACATCATGACAGACTCGGCACAGATCTCTTTTTGAATGTCGGCTGATTCACGTCCTTCTTCATGTATTCGAAGTTTTATCTGCAAAATCAGAGCCCGTGCTCTGTTTCTGTTCCTCCGTTTAATGTGTCGCTACTTCCTAAAGTAGGACTAAGACAAAATGTCGAATTGATCTAGAAAGGACATTTCCTCCTCAGATTTATTCATTGAAACCAGATATGGCATACCACTTTAGGCTTTTTACTCCAGCATGTTTACCTCCAACTCTTATCTCTTCAACACAATGCTTCTACTTACCAACCTTGAACGGGACACTTGTCAACGCGCACACGCTCCAGCGTGCACAGAAATCAATAACCACAGTGGTTAGGAGTTAAACAGTGAACAGATCTCACTCTCGCTTTCACCGCCTCAGCCGTCTGGAGGCGGTTTATACGCAGTTTGCCCCAATCACTGCGAAGACGGCAGTCGCAGTGCAGATTGTGGCGGCCCGGTTCACCTCCAGTGTGCACGACGAGTCGGAAACAGCAGGGCGTCTGTAAAAAAAAAAAACACTGTTCTGGTCGATCCATGTCTGTCTGTGAGACGCGCAGGTTTCTGCCAGGAGGAGAAGAGCAGGGAGGGAGGAAGATCTCTTACCTCCACCTCTGTCTGTCCGTCCGTCTGTCCGATCTCGGAGAGGCCGAGGCAGCTGTTTGACTTGATGTGCTTCCCAGATGACCTCAGTGTGTTTACTCCTCGTTCTCGGCGCTCAGCATGGGACGGAGAAAAAGGAAAAAAGAAGAAAAAAAACAGAAAGCCTCTCACAGAGCTGTGTTTTCAGCTTTTTGGCTTTTCTCTTGTTATTTCAGTACCGGTGCTTGCTTACTTTCTTTTCCCCTCACATGAAATCTTGTTTGTAAAATGCGTTGTTGTTTTTTTTTCCTTCTTCCTCCTGAGACTAAACATTTTTTGCCTTTCGTCTTCCCCCCCTGCTGTTTCTTTTTTTTTTTTTTTTTTTTTTTTGCGCCTCAGTCGTCAGAACCAGCTGAAGGATCAGGCCCAGCAGGCTCTGGTGTCCCCCGGTCAGCTCCCAGAGGAAGCGGAGTGCCTCACCGTGCCCAAGTACAAGAGGGACCTGGTCCAGAAGCTGAAGATCCTCCGCCAGGAGCTGTCCCAGCAGCAGCCTCAGGCGGGCCACTGCCGCATCGAGGTGTCCCGCGAGGAGATCTTCGAGGTGAGACTGGAAAAGAACAAGCTCAGTCATGTCCTCATGTCAACTGCAGCTCAGAAGGCGGCGGCGGGGGTCTGGCTGGCTGCATTAACGATATGCAGAAGCTGGTACATAATTTAACCCCGGGGAGGAAAGTTTGCTCTCACAGCCAGAGCACGTGTGAAACCACTTAAAATGCATTAGAAAATGTTCGTAAAACTTCAAAATAATCTAATGCGCGCTCTGTTTGCACAACCACACACCCCCACCACCAAACTCCAGCCAGCGCGTTGACTTCTGGCACTGTGGGCAATAAACAACAAAAATTCAGTGTTGAGGCACAATTTCCAAGTAACAGCCGTGCATTTTACACCCTGCGCGCGAAGCAGCCGGCTCAGCATTAAATTATTGTGTACTTGTTATTGCACAAGTTATTTATAGACCCAACCAAGTTATTTTAAACATTCTTGAAAAGGTATTTTCCTCCCTCGTTCCTCACGTGCGCTCCCATAAAGGCCGCTGGCCGCCGCAGCCGGGCTGCGTGAAGACGATCTGCGGGAAATCTGAAGCAGGCTGCATGTTTGAGATGAGCGGTTTTCTCAAGTACATTTTCACAGCGGGGGAAGATTGTTGTTGTTTGTTTTTCTTTTTTTTTTCTTTCTTTCTTTCTTCTACCCCCACCTCTGCATCCAGGAGGTGCACCGGGGGCCTTCACCAGAACAACAACACCTGCAACAAACTGCGTGACCCTCATAAAATATGCGGTGGAATGTGCTGGAACAGCCGCGTCTGTTAATCTGAACGAAGACATTTTTGTTGGCTGATCTCAATGTGAGAGCGGAGGGCGGGAGGATGGAAAGAGGAGGGCGGTGGAGGGGTGGTGGGGGGGGGGGGGGGGGGGGGGGGGTGCAGCAGAGGACGTCTTGAGGTTGAGCGAGACATAACTGCATAGCTCCCTTCCAGACCAGCTGAAGCATTAAATTATGCCTGAATAGGCAAGTGCTAGCTGCTGGCCTGTCAGGGCCGTCTCCATGTGGGCTTCCCGGGGCAGATAAGACGCCGCCGTCTCCTCCGGAGCGCCTCAGACCGGAGGGCACGGTGGGCCCTGGCTGCTGGAAGAGGCCGTGTTATCATAGTCTTATGGCTGTGTTTATTATAACTGCCCCTAATCCACTTTAAATGAACCTCTCCCCGACTCCGTGAGCCTCGCGCACGTGGAATGAGCGCTGATTGAGGAGGAGAGGCGTCGACCGATTCAGCTTTAACGCATAACTGCTCTCTTCGAGTAAATTTAGAAGCAAAACATATTTAAGCAAATGACATATGACAACTCTTTGCAAAAATACACAAACAGCAACTTCCTGTGGTTTCCAGTAGACACCAGACAAACACTTGTTCCTTTTTGTATCGCAGGAGTCGTACCGACAGGTGATGAAGATGAGGCCCAAAGACCTGTGGAAGAGGCTCATGGTGAAGTTCAGAGGAGAGGAAGGGCTCGACTACGGAGGAGTGGCCAGGTGAGGAAGTGCCGTCGGTCCTCTGACAGACTCCTCCTGACCCGGAGACGTGACGATGGAGGATGTAACTGCTGTGTGTGTGTGTGTGTGTGTGTGTGTGTGTGTGTGTGTGTGTGTGTGTGTGTGTGTGTGTGTGTGTGTGTGTCTGTGTGTGTGTCTGTGTGTGTGTCTGTGTGTGTGTCTGTGTGTGTGTCTGTGTGTGTGTGTGTGTGTGTGTGAGCAGGGAGTGGCTCTACCTGCTGTCACACGAGATGCTGAACCCGTACTACGGCCTGTTCCAGTACTCCCGCGACGACATCTACACGCTGCAGATCAACCCCGACTCCGCAGTCAATCCCGTAAGTGGCACATTTGAAGCATGTGCTTTAACATTTTTCTAAAGGCCAGTACACACACACACACACACACTGTGATTTCAGCTGAAAATTATATCTTTCAAAAAGGGACTTTTTAAAATGTCTCCGGTCTGATGCCAGAGAGATTTTGAGTCGGTCTCGTCTCGCCCCGCAGGAGCACTTGTCTTACTTTCACTTCGTGGGGCGTATCATGGGCATGGCGGTGTTCCACGGCCACTACATCGACGGGGGCTTCACGCTGCCCTTCTACAAGCAGCTGCTGGGTAAACCCATCACCCTGGACGACATGGAGTCGGTCGACCCCGACCTGCACAACAGCCTGGTCTGGATCCTGTACGTAAACGTTAAGTGCTCCGGGTCACTCTGTTCACGTTTACTGTTAATATGTGACCAACAGCAGGTGAAGCTAAATATAACAGAAATGTGCTGCTGAAACCCTTTTCCTTACTTGTTGGACGGCGCCCCCTAGGGGTAACAACAATACATTAATGATTTAAAAAGCAGAGTCTGCATCAGTTTTATAAGATATTGCAGTTAACCAGAAATATGTCAGATTTTACAGACAAAAAGACGAAAGTGGGAATCTGCTCTTGGATGCTGCATATAAACTGTCTTCAAGGGTCTCGTGTAGCTGAAGAAACTATAATTAGTTATTTCTTGATTACAAAACAAACTGTTGATATTGATCCTGATCAAAACCAGAATCTACAGATGTTTTATGTATTTCATTTTTATTTAAATTAATAACAGAAATAAACTGTCATTGAATTCATCCTTTTACTGTCTCAGATATTTTTTCCAATATATTTTAACCATAAAATCAGTCTCGTAATCACTTATCATTATTGGTATGCAGCTTATTACCAAAAATACTTTATGCGTCAGTTTCTGTCAGTTGTCTCCATATGTGACTCTCATTCTGAAAAACCATTCATTTAAAAATGTGGAACTCATTTTTGTTTTTTTTTAAAGGATGCTTTGCAAATCTATTTTTGAGAGTTACAATTATGAATGATTTAGTTTCTTTCTGTACTTGTATGTTTTTCTTTCTTTGTTTTGAGCTCAGTTGAAGCCTGTTTCTGATTCCTGAGTGTTGTTTTCTGGCCGTCCAGGGACAACGACATCACCGGTGTGCTGGACCACACCTTCTGTGTCGAACACAACGCCTACGGGGAGATCATCCAGCACGAGCTCAAGCCCAACGGCAAGAGCATCCCCGTCACCCAGGACACCAAGAAGGAGTACGTCAGGCTGTACGTCAACTGGCGCTTCCTGCGAGGCATCGAGGCTCAGTTCCTGGCTCTGCAGAAGGGCTTCAACGAAGTCATCCCGCAGCACCTGCTGAAGGCGTTCGACGAGAAGGAGCTGGAGGTACGTCAGGGGGAGGAGCCTCCGTTTCGCCCGCTCGCCACCCGCGGCCTCTCGAAACCCCGTCTCTCTCTGTGCGCAGCTGATCGTGTGCGGCCTCGGGAAGATCGACATCAACGACTGGAAGTCCAACACGCGGCTCAAGCACTGCACGCCCGACAGCAACATCGTCAAGTGGTTCTGGAAGGCCGTGGAGTCCTTCGACGAGGAGCGGCGGGCGCGCCTGCTGCAGTTCGTCACCGGGTCGTCCAGAGTTCCCCTCCAAGGCTTCAAGGCCCTTCAAGGTAGGGACGAGCTGAACTGACTGAGTGGAATCAGTTACAGGTCCTGGAGTGAAACGTTGACAGGCTCCGTCAACTCACTCTCTCTGTGTCTCCGGGTTTGTGAACCTTGAGCCTGCGCCGCGGTTCATCAGGTCCGTCCTGGCAAACGGCCCTCCAGGGACGGAGCGCCCGGCTCCCTGATCCGCCAGCAAACGGCTCCCCCTCCGCACCTTATGTAACAAGAAAGAAAAAATAGACAGAAAATCAGACTAAACACGTCTCTCCAGTCAGGAGGACGAGCGTCAACTCATAACGCCGAAATCCAAATACTGATTCTTTTGTGTTGAATAACAGATGACATAATGCAGGCGAACTGCTGCTCACCGCTGCAGACAGGTGTGTTTTTTGTTTTGTTAATGTTTGGGAGGAGGCGCTCGGATGTTCCTCGGTAGCTTTTTTTCAGACTGCGAGTGAAGCGACTGAGCTGCAGTTTGCTGTTTGTGTGTTTATTCAGTATAGCTAACTTAAATTTTTTAAGTGCGCTGTAGTGGAGAGCGTGTAAAAGCAGAAGAAAAGCGAGATCTCTTACAAAGCGTTTGTTTGTACCACAGGCGCTGCTGGTCCCCGACTCTTTACCATCCACCAGATCGACGCCAGCACCAACAACCTGCCCAAAGCCCACACCTGGTGAGGAGCCCGTCCGGCCTGACGCCCACGGCCTTGTTTTTTTAAACCCTGAGCTGACGGTGCGATTCCCTCTCTCTTCCCAGTTTCAACAGGATCGACATTCCCCCCTACGAGCACTACGACAAGCTGTACGACAAGCTGCTCACCGCCATCGAGGAGACGTGCGGCTTCGCCGTCGAGTGAGCCGCCGCCGCCGCCGTCCGGCACGCCGGAGGCAGCCGGGTCCGTCCCCCGATGAGCCCTGTCCACTCAGACGGGGAGGGGGGAGGGTGAGGGGTGCTTGCTTCACCCGCGGACCCCCACGCATCCCGGGGACTGCGAAGGGAGGGCGGGCGAAGAAGACCTGAGAAAGTCGAGTAACTCTAAAGGGGGTGTGTTTTGTTTTTGTAGCCCCGCCCAGCCCTCCTTAATCTTTTTTTTTTTTTTTTTTTTTAATCTTTGAAAAGGATCTCTTCAGCTGCTAATAACTCAGACTATTTACTAACTTGTTGAACCTGCAAAAACTTGCCGGCTCTTCCTTGTTTTTTTTTTTTGTTTTTTTTCCAAGTTCATTTTACCATTTTAAAAAACAAATAAAGAAGAAAAGATATTCCATGTAGCAACGCTCCGTCTTACCAAGCAGAGAACAGTCCGCTCTGAAGCAAACAGCCACATTAGCAGAACTTACAGGGTTATTATCGGTCAGCGGAGTGTGTGTGACCGACGCCAAGGACGAGACGCTGGGACGAGAAGCCACCGCCGCGCTCCAGACTTAATTTGACCGACTGTTTACAAACCTTCTCCAAAGAGCGCAGCACTCCCAAGTCGCTGCCTTCCCAGAAACCCCCGTTTGACACGTTTTAACAGCAAGCTGTGTTTAAAAAAAAAAAAATGAATGAATAGTTTGAAATGTGTTATTTTTATATAACTGGGAAACTTAAAGAAACAATAAAATTCTATATAATATATATAATTTATTGCTGTTATATTTCTGAATGCCCTCCTTTTCCATATTTTTTTTTTCCAGAAAAGCGAAATCTTATAAATGTAAATTGTTTAAATTATAGGAGACCATTCGTGGAAACAGAATTCAGCTCACTGAAGAGTGCTGTGGTTAATTTCTCGACGTCGCCTCTCGCTGTGGATGTTCGAGGTTTGTCTTAAGGGCAGAACTAACTTAAACCCAGAAAAACCCTCTGAGTGCCATATTCATTTATGAATGAATTAATCTCTGCAAAATGTTGAGCGTACCCTTTAAATTGTGACTGAGACTGAAGCTGCATCATGATGGCGTGATGTTTCCCTTCCTCTGGTGTGTTTTTTTTTTTTCTAACAGTCATTTGTAGCCGGGCGATATTGATGGAACTGACATGAAGCCCATTGTTAATGCTTAACGGTGTCTACTGTCCACCGTTATCTGTGCAGCCAATATGTTAAAAAAAAACAAACAAAAAAAACCTTCACTACCTTCCAGCCATGTGGTGCTAAGAATGTTTGTCTTGTATTGGAAACTTCGCTCACTGTATTGCTTCAAAAATAACCCAAAATACTGAAGAGAACGGGACGATCCAGCTTCCTGTTCTCTTCTCTTTAACGTCTGTAATGTGCTGCAGCTAACCAGCTAGCCCTGTCTTGTCCCGTTGTGCATTACCACGTTTGGCCTGGAGGTGGAGCAGTGAGTCACTTTTTCGTCTTCATGATCTCAGTCTGGCTCCATGAATCAGCTCACACCCCCCCCTGGTGGTTGTTTACGGTATTGATTGTAGCGAATGTAATTACATCTCATTTTTACCATCAACAGTTTTTTATTTAAAAGTTTTGTTTAAAATTCGGTATGCTTTTGTTTTCTATCTCGGGTCACAGGGTCACGTCATCCCACTCAAAGAGAGGCTTAACCTGAGCATGTTCTCCCTGTGCATGCATCTCTTACTCTGATTTCCACCTGTAGTTTAAAAGTACAAAACCCCACACGTGACAACTGAAATAAAACTTTTCATTGTGGCTACGAAATAGTAATTTGAGGCAACAAAACAGTAACTTTAGGCCAAAAACAACTATTTATGGCTACGAATTTATAATTTTAGGCCAGGAAATAGTCATTTTCGTCTGTGTAAAAATAATTTTGGCAACAAGATATTAATTTGTGGCTACAATTTAACATTTTATTTCAGATGTCCTGTCAGGAACTCCATTGAAAGTGCCCATTAAATGCTAATTGATGTGAATTTGATGTTGCATTGCTAAATTCCCCCTTGTGTTCAATTATGTTTTGTCTTTGTTACACCGGAAGGAAACAAAGAACCGTCCATGTCCAACCGTGTCACTCACAAAACTCTCAAAGCCTGACTGAGGACATCCAGACAGCTCAGAGCGACTCAACACTGCCACCCGCTGCACAGGAGTGGCATGACGAAAACCTCTCACACTGTACCTTTAAACCTTTAAAGCGCTCATGCTCTCACGCGTCTGTGGCCACCAAGTGTTTCCACACCACCTTCTCAGGAGATGTCATACCAAGATTTCGATGTCTGTCCATTTGATTGAAGGGAAAAAAAAAGGTTCACATCATTTCGTCCTGATAAAAATGTCGAGGGGTTAAAAAGGTGTTTTTAACCTTGGTGATCACAGCAGACTGTTCACACACACACACACACACACACACACACACACACACACACACACACACACACACACACACACACACACACACACACACACACACACACACACACACACACCTGTAGCAGGTTTCTGAATGAGACAAGCTCCTGATCTTCACTATCCATTTTTACTTTGAGAAAGGGGGGATTGTTTTCTACAAGTTAAAAATGAATGTTTGTTGGGGTTTTATTTTTGTTTGTTTTTTTAAAGATGCTGCCTGTCTAGCAATCTCTACGACCGTGGACTGTTCTTAACGTTTGCATACACTTATATATATATATATATATATATCTATTAAAAAAAAAGTTTGTTTCACGTATGCAAAGTGAAAAGTGTCCTCAGATGGTGCTTTGTACAGTAATAAGATATTGTTCATATATGTGGATCAAACAAACTTGTAATTTATCTTTAACTTAAGAAGAAAAAGACCTTTTTTTTTTTTCTTGAACTGAGAAAAGAGGAATTGCACACTCACACAGAAGCGAGGCCGCCGGGTGTATTTGCGGCGACCGCCCCGACTTTCACCCACCTTTAACCAGTCCAGTGCACAAGCTGAAGGCCCTGCTGTCTGCTCCTTCACTACAGCGCTCAGAAACGCCCCGTTCGCTGCCTCCCACTCAACTCTCAACAAGTCGAGAGATGCCGCTTTTCTTATTTTTTCTTTGTTTTGTTCTGTTTTGTTTTTTTTTATAGCATGATCCACTAGCAGGACTATATCTCTCATAGCTGACTGATGCAATTTGATGTATGTTAACACTATCATTTTGTAAGAGTATTTTATTTTTGTGTGTAATTAGTTCTAATTAAACTTGCCTTTGTCTAACAATGTAAGGCCTTGTACACAGAAATGTCCTGTCTTTTTTCCCCTAATACACACAATAAGAAGAACTATCTGAAAAGTTCGAAGTGCATTTGAATGCATCTGAAACTTCCTCACACTTTAGTATTATGGTGCATTCATGGAGCTGGGATATTTTATCGTTCTAACAAGGAACAAGTGAGTTCGGTTCAAAATAATCTAATTGTGGAAATTATATCCTCTCTAATAAAATGTTTTAATAACAATATTCTGTCACTATTTAGCTTTTGCTGCTCAATTTGTCTTAAAATGTTCAGAACAAATTTAGTCCGATAAATGCTTGACTTTGACTGACCTTTCCACTGGAAAGTGAAAGATGTGTAAAAGATGACATTAAAAAAATTACCTATCCTGTAGGAAAATAACAATTTAATTTGATCTCAACAATCTAAATAGAAAAAAATAAATGAGGCGTTTTGTTGGCTTTTTGAAACCAAACGGAAGTGTTGGCTACAAATAAGATTTAAAACTTAACCATCTTATTGCAAAAAATTATGCATGTATACCATGAGCCTCAACCTTTTTTGGGAGATTCTGTGGCCTTGTTATGTAACAGAAGTTCAGTGTGTCTGTTTCTGAGTTCATCTTCATTAAGTCAGCATAATAGCATATATTCTGTCTTTTAATTATTTTTAACATGAGAAAATATTGTGGAAATTGTTCGCATAAGGTAAGGTAAATTCGATAGAGAGTTTATGTAACTCTCATTGTGATGTACAGATTCCATTTTCAACTTTAATTTACACAAATCCCAATCGACTGCTGACGTCTGCTCCTCAGCTGTTTGTTACTGATGTAAGTTAGGCAAGTCCCATTTTTTTTCTAAAGCACTGGGTTCATCAAAGCAGTAGGACTGATCCAGGATGGACAGTGTGATAGAAATGCAGAATACGAGTATATATGAGGATTAGTAATAATAATAATGTAATTTTGTTCTTATGCACTGATAACTCGTACTGTGAAATCAGAAGTTTCTCCAATAAAGCAGTTTTTAACACCGGGGTACTTTATCAGAGGCTGTTTTGTTCCTCTGAGAAGAAAAATCTCAGTCCTGTATTTCCATGTGAATGGAGCGTGTCTCCGAACCCCCGCCGTGAATCCACTGATGCTCCTCTGGATTAAGACGCCTGGCAGATGGCTCAAAGGGGGTCAGCGGAAAAACAGGAAATAACCAGGGGGCTGTTGAGGAAAGAGAGGTGTGAAGCACATCTTTTGTTGTTTCAGAGCGAGACAAAGGCATCATAATGCTGCAAAATATTACGTGATAATAGCCTTTGTCCGGGGTCGTCACGGGAAGTCATTACTGTGGATTTGATTAGTTTCACGTTGGATGACCTTCCTGAGTTTCCTCAAGCAGGGCCGTGCATATTGATCAGCGTCTCTCTGATCAAACATATCTTACCCCAGAGGTTTGAACCCTGATCCTCAAAGGCCACAGCACATTTTTCAGGCCTTGTTTACGCGTTAAAGGTTGAAAACGCTTTGGTTTTGTGTTTTTATTTCACAAAAAAACTTTGTGTTTACACGGAAACATTTCAAAAACGTTTGAGAACATGGACAAGCAATGAAATTGGACTGCTATTACAGGCGATTCATTTACAAAACTACCAAGTGGAGGATGCCATTGTTGTTATTTTCCATCTACTTGCCAGCGTATTTGCAAAAGAGCTATTGACTTTAGCCATGGTTCACATGCGATTTAGAAAAATGCATTTTCCCAGGTTTTTTCATAAAGTTCCACCTGGTGGGTGTCAGTGGCTCGGGTTGTTGTGTATGCAGTCAAAATGCAGTGAATTTGCCATTTTCACTTGAAAAGCAGTGTCTCCATGCTAAAACAAGCCTGAACCTCATGAATGTGTCTCAAAGGCCGATAACCACAGCAGACAGTGGATCGACAACTCCAATGGGTCGTCCACCAACTCTGCAGGAATCTGATAAAGATCTATTTGCATGCAGTGAGGTGGCTGAAGCCTTCAACTGGAGCAGAGAAGCATATTCAACTGAACTCACTTTTCTTCTGCTGTTCAATCAGCCTTTAAACCTTCTGCATAAGCAATGAACTGGTTGAAAACTATTACATGTCTTTGCATAATTTTTCCTGCTGTCATGTGAAACATAATCTTATTCCATTCTGTTTCATCCCCTTGCCGAGTCCGTTTGTCCAGGCTCCTTGTTTTTCTATTGTTTATATATAAACTGTTCAGTTTTTGTTTTGGCCTCTTTTGCTCTGCATGAAGTGAACTGATTGCTTTGACATCTTCAACCTGAAAACCTTCATCCAGTTTGATTTGGACAGATATTTGAAATAGTTTAACCTTATTTACGCTTAGTTTTAATAAATTGTATATTAAATGTTAATATTAAATCAAATCTCTTTCACAGTGTAACTTCAGTAAAAGGTTTGGTTTTCTGTTATTGCAGTCTGTATCTATTAACTGTTGTTAACCCATCATGGATTTGCGAAGTGCTTACACCTCGTGCCCTTCCTATCACAGAAAGAGGTTCAAAGGTCTTGACCTTTGTTACGCTGTTAAAGATATTCCTGGGTTTTTTCAGCAGCTTTTTCATTGTTGTCGTCATTCTTTGTTTTGTATAATCTTGTTATAACTTCTAAAGATTTCTTTAATTTTCACCTTTTTACTAAATTCACTAGATCTGAAGTTTCTGAAGCGTTTTCCTTTGTTTCAAAATGTCACTCCAACGACTCTCGTCTTCAAAAAAGCTTTGTACATATGTTCAACATGACTGTGAAAAGCAGAAGAAAGATTATCAGTCTGACAGGATGCACCTGGAACAGCGAGAAACAACCTAGAAACAGCTCTGAGTCACATTTTTACTTATAATGCAGAGACAGAAAAGCTTCTTGGTGTTAACAAATCCAACTTCCAACGAAACAATTAAACGTTTTTTTTTAATGGGGGGGGGGGGTGTCAATAAACACTTTGGAAGTCATTTAGATATGACAATGATTAGATTAACGCTGTTCCTACTTTGAGTGAAATAATGACAGTGGGAAAATGTCGCCACATCATCTCAAGAGTTTCAAGAAAAGCGTTGTTTTGAAGTTCTTTGACAAGAAAAACTTTCTGGTACAGCCAGCGGTACAGTAGAGAACTTATCATTCATCCCGACACATCTACTTAATGTACAGTTGTTGAGCAGACTGACGGTGGCTGGATTAATAGAGTTCATGTGCCTGATGGAGCTGCAAGTAGTTATAAACTTTTATATTTACAAACTTGAAATGAAAAATAATCTCGTTTTTCACCAGAAATTAAACAACAGGGACGAACTCTCGTCTTTTCTTTTAGGTTTGGTCGGATGACGTCACTGACGGTAATGCCTTTTCAGAAATGCCGAACCGCACCACCAGTTTCTGTCTCGTACATATCCTTCCACCAACATCCGCCTCGATTATAAAGTACGCTGACAAAGGTTAAAACTCTCCCTGACAGAACGTGCTGTTTCGTGTTGGATCATTTGGTGACATTGAATATATTTTCGTGAGTTCTTTTTCTAAGAAGTTGGTTTTCTCTTTAATTCATTTTGTCGAGTCGCTGAAGCGCAAACTCTCAGAGGCGGAGGGATATGGCAGAAAAGGAGGGGGCACTCCTCTTGGTATAAATACCGGGCCTCATTTCCACTTTACCGGCATTTCAGCGTCAACTGCCGGTCGGAATTTTTCAGTCGGCCGTCAAACTTCCTTGTATTTATTTTATTTATACCGCTTGTTTACAACATGCCTGGATATTCCGACAGAGACCGCGGCCGCGATAGAGACAGAGATAGAGGGTGAGTATCGCTTCCTGGATACATTTTTCCCCCGTCGTGTGATCTGTTGAAATGGCCGACACGATTTCAAGCCGAAAAAAAGAAAACTCGTTTGACCGGTTACTATCATTAATGTCTTCATTGTAGGCTTGTATGTACCTTTAGCGCAACTGAGAACACATGGGAGTGTTTTATGTCGAGGTACCCGGTGTTTGAGAGCACGAGGCCCTGGCCGGGTGACGGAGCCTGTTGTCTGCGGCTTGCGGCCTTGCCCGGCCTGTTAGCTTCAGGCTGGTTAGCACGCCGCTACCGGAAACTATTATCCGCCCTGTAAACTTCACTCCCCAATTGATTTTAACGGTTTTAAGAACGACTATTGCCACTACTAGCATCATGCCGCCATATTTCTTGGTCGGTTATGTCCGGGATGTGGTGATGCTACCTCAGCTGCTAGTCGGCTTCTCGCCATGTGGCATCGCGATGCGGATACAAAATGCCGGCTGTATTTTCCATTGTTCCTCTACTGGTTGGAAAGTATATGACAGTTTTTATTTCACGACATGACGCGGTGAAGACGGGCCTCTTTTCAGCCGTTTTACCCGTCGCCTGTCTCAACCGATGCCTTTAATAAATTTACTTTTATTCCTCGCAGCTATGGCGGCGGCCCTCCCCGGTTTGGAGGAAACCGCGGCGGAGGTGGAGGGAAGTTCGGTAATCCCGGTGAGCGGCTCCGTAAGAAGCACTGGAACCTGGACGAGCTCCCCAAGTTCGAGAAGAACTTTTATCAGCAGCATCCCGACGTGGCCCACAGGAATCCGGTATGTTGAAGTGATTACGCAACACTCATGGACATGCGCCTGTTCAGCACGTGTTGCAGTTATGCAACTGTTGCCATCTCTAACTTTTTTTGTCTCATTGTCTTTACAGCAAGAAGTTGAACAATACAGAAGGGCCAAAACCATCACAGTGAAGGGGAGAGAATGCCCAAATCCGATCATGAAGTTTCATGAAGCCAGCTTCCCCTGTAAGTTTTAGTCAGTTTCTCATAGAAGGGTCCATGGAGAAGTTTTGTAAATCTGATCTAATTGTTTACTTTCCTTTTAGCTTACGTGATGGATGTCATCAACAAACAAAACTGGACTGATCCGACTCCCATCCAGGCCCAAGGCTGGCCTCTGGCGCTGAGTGGCCAAGATATGGTGGGAATTGCGCAGACTGGTTCTGGTAAAACTCTCTCTGTAAGTAACATTTAATATAATGAAAAATAAAATGAAATGGTAACATATAGTGTATATTAATGGAAGTCCTGCTCCACAGTATCTGCTGCCTGCAATCGTTCACATCAATCACCAGCCTTTCCTGGAGCGTGGAGACGGTCCAATTGTAAGTGGACATGATTTGACCCTGACCACTTAACTGTAGCAATGCAAAACTCCAATGTTTGGGCTTTTTTTTTTTTTTTTTTTTTTTTTCTATTTATGTTTTCCTTTTAAATTTGCACTATTGTTGGTTGTTCTTTTAAATTATATATACACGGATGCTGCTTGAAATTTCGTTGCACTTTGTGCAATGACAATAAACTGATTCTGATTCTGATTCTTTCAGACATGAATCATGATGGTAGGGGAACTTGTTTTCTGTGCATCTCACGCCTGTAATTTTCTCCTGACAGTGTCTGGTACTCGCCCCAACTCGTGAGCTGGCTCAGCAGGTGCAGCAGGTGGCTGCTGAATATGGCAGAGCTTCTCGTCTGAAGTCCACTTGCATCTATGGAGGTGCACCGAAGGGACCCCAGATTCGTGACCTGGAAAGAGGTACTGTCATGTTGGTTTGTTTTTATTTAAAGAAATGTGAGGATTTGAGTACTAATGGTTTGTTTTCGATGAAGGTGTGGAGATCTGCATTGCCACCCCTGGCAGACTGATTGACTTCCTCGAGGCGGGAAAGACCAACCTTCGCCGTTGCACGTACCTTGTGCTGGATGAGGCTGACAGAATGCTGGACATGGGATTTGAACCTCAAATCAGGAAAATTGTTGACCAGATCAGAGTAAGTTCATAGTCATTTTAAAAATATGGGCTGTACTTGATGCTCCAAAAAGACAGTGTCTACAGTCAACACTTGTTGCTTTTTTTTTTTTCTCCATAGCCTGACCGTCAAACTCTGATGTGGAGTGCTACCTGGCCGAAAGAGGTTCGTCAGCTGGCAGAGGACTTCCTGAAGGAGTATGTGCAGATCAATATTGGAGCTCTGCAGCTGAGTGCCAACCACAACATCCTGCAGATTGTGGACGTTTGCAATGATGGGGAGAAGGAGAACAAGTGAGTAAATGCAATGAATTGTCAGTGTGTAGGTAAAGTGATCAGATTGAGATTTTACAGCAACTTGGCTACAACTTCAAGTAATTGGGTGGTCTCTTGTAGGCTCATTCGTCTGCTTGAGGAAATCATGAGTGAGAAGGAGAACAAGACCATCATCTTTGTGGAGACAAAGAGGCGATGTGATGACCTGACCCGGAGGATGAGGAGGGATGGGTGAGTATTCTCAACAAGACCCCCTCCTTCGGCTAACTTAACAGCTTTTGTCACACATGAATTAACACGTCATCTTTTAATAGGTGGCCTGCTATGGGCATCCATGGGGATAAAAGCCAGCAGGAGAGAGACTGGGTTCTCAATGGTAAGGCTGAATCTGTTGAATATGAGCTGTATCATGATTGACCTTTTCAGGATTTAATTTTTGTCTCTTTTATTTCTCCAGAGTTCAAATATGGAAAAGCTCCCATTCTTATTGCTACAGATGTTGCCTCCCGAGGTCTAGGTCAGTATCCTCCTTGAATTTTCTCTCTACTTAAATATATTTCAAAAGAAAGTGTATTTGCTTTCTTTAACTCTTCTGCTTCTTTCTGAGTTTCTCCCCTTGACCTGAAGGAGCAGTCTGTATGGCAGGGCCTTGGCATGACAAGCCCAGGTATCCAGAGGGGGAAGGAGGATTCTTGGAGGTGTCCAGACTGGCGAGGCACGGGTCTCCCAGTCATGCAGATGTACAGAGGTGACCAGGCCCAAGTGCAGCATAACGTGCTGGCCTGCCTAAAAGAGAACCAAAACAGGGGGCACATCTTGAGGGCTGGCTACAGTCCCTCCCCCATACGCTCGCCTGTTCTGTGACAATGGTTTGGACTGCTTCACACCCAGACTCTAAGTGTCCCCTGCTCAAAGCCCAGCTACACTGTCTCCTATTGTCTTGCATGTATGTTTGGGCAGCGCATTGCAAGTCATTTGAGTCACTGTTGCAAAGACTTGAGTAAAGCATGGGTGGCGTCTTTAAGTTTTGCAGTTTTCTAAACTTCTGTCTGGAGAGCAGTCTGTCAGATCGATCTTACCTTCACCTCTGTAAAGACATGGCTACTGGCGCGTTTGGTGACAGTGGGACATGCTAGTTGGACACACTGGGACAAAATCCAAGCCTACACTCCTCCCTCGCCTGCGTTTCAAAGTCATGTCGAGACCTGCCAACGAGAGACGTTATCAAGTGAACACTGAGTCTGGAAAATACTGGGAAGGGGTGCACTGTAGAGAACTCTGTAATGAGTTCAGAGCAACAATTTCTTGGAAAGAGACACAAGTGGGAGCTTAATAGCCAGCATCTCATGAGCATAAAGGACAAAGAGATGTTGAGTCAGTGTTGTTGGAGCCTAGACACCTTCAGTGTCACTTGTATGTGGGGTCTGCAATGGGAATGGACAAATCAGTGCATACTCCCAAGAATGGTAAGACTGCACATCCATTCGCCGAGGGTGGTTTGGCAGCGGCTCTGTGCAGAGGAGTTTTTTTTTTATTTTTTTTCCCCCTCCCCCCACACTGGATCAGTTGGAGTGTGCATCATGTCTTTTCCCACCGTAGTCTCCCCTGTGGACTGCTAACTGTTAGTGTGTTACAGCTTTGTGGATTTAACCTGCCGTCCCACCTCATCACTGTACTAACTTGCTCTTTTTGTTTTTGATCTGGTTGCTGCCGTGGCGCTGGCGCACATCCTCGTGTGCTTCCCTTTCTTTTTGCCACACTGCAACGTAATCTTTACAGATGTTGAAGACGTGAAATTTGTCATCAACTTTGACTACCCCAACAACTCTGAGGACTATATCCACCGCATTGGCCGAACAGCTCGTAGCCAAAAGACAGGCACAGCCTATACCTTCTTCACCCCCAACAACATGAGGCAAGCCAGCGACCTCGTCTCTGTGCTGCGTGAGGCCAACCAGGCCATCAACCCCAAGCTCCTCCAGATGGCTGAAGACAGAGGAGGTAAATCCAATTGGTGAGATACAGAAACTGTGCAGTCAACTGCAGCCACTCTCTCTCTGCTGCTGTCTATTTTGACACCTGGATGGGATGGCCATTGATTTTCTCACACCACTTCAGATTTGAGTGCGTCTGCTGCTGTTCTCAGTGTTGTCTTTCCTTTCTGCAGGTCGTTCAAGGGGAGGCAGAGGTGGTGATTACAGAGACCGGGATAGGTTTTCTGGAAGGCGCGATTTTGGCGGTTTCAGGGACCGGGGTAACGGCAGAGGTTTTGACAATGGACCAAACAAGACGTTTGGCACAAATTCGCAGAACGGAGGCTTCGGCAGCGGCAGCACCAACGGCTTCAGCGGAGCGAGCTTCAACACCAATGGACAGTCAAACTTTGGGGCCAACCAAGTGGGAGCGTTCCCTGGCCAGACCAACTTCCAGCCCCAACAGTTTCTCCCTGGTAAGCCTGCCGGTGCGCAGAACGGCACAGGTCACCCCCCTTTCCAATTCCCCCAAGCACAGGCTCCACAGCAGCACCCTCCTCCGCTGGTGCCGTACACGATGCCCCCTCAGTTCCCTCAGTAGATAGACCTTACACTTGAAAAGAAGTAATTTATTGCTTTTTTTTTGGGTATTTTTAAGTTCTATACCTAATCCAGAGTCTTTTTTTTTTTTTTGTATTTACACAACAGGGTTGCAACAACTTGAACCTCTATTCAGCCTTTTAAGATCTGCAGTGCAGCAATAGTGCCGTTGCACACTTGTTTTCCTATTACTATTTAATTTGTTACATTCCTCAGTAATGTTAAGTTTTGTACTAGGGTAATTACAAACGTATCGTTTTTCATGTGTATCCTTGAAAGTGATGTTAAGCTCCTACATTGGATGTGCACTGCATGATCTTTCAAATAAAACCCCCGAAAACGACTGAATTCTGTGGTTTGTTGACTTGGTTGGATTCCCTTTACTGTCCAGCAGGTGGCGCAGTTCACAAATGATTTGCACTCTGTCACTCAAGTGGAGGTGGTTATGTGAAGTATGTGCAAAGGCTTTCTGGAGCAGAAATAAAAATCATCCTTTTAGCTTACGTGATGGATGTCATCAACAAACAAAACTGGACTGATCCGACTCCCATCCAGGCCCAAGGCTGGCCTCTGGCGCTGAGTGGCCAAGATATGGTGGGAATTGCGCAGACTGGTTCTGGTAAAACTCTCTCTGTAAGTAACATTTAATATAATGAAAAATAAAATGAAATGGTAACATATAGTGTATATTAATGGAAGTCCTGCTCCACAGTATCTGCTGCCTGCAATCGTTCACATCAATCACCAGCCTTTCCTGGAGCGTGGAGACGGTCCAATTGTAAGTGGACATGATTTGACCCTGACCACTTAACTGTAGCAATGCAAAACTCCAATGTTTGGGCTTTTTTTTTTTTTTTTTTTTTTTTCTATTTATGTTTTCCTTTTAAATTTGCACTATTGTTGGTTGTTCTTTTAAATTATATATACACGGATGCTGCTTGAAATTTCGTTGCACTTTGTGCAATGACAATAAACTGATTCTGATTCTGATTCTTTCAGACATGAATCATGATGGTAGGGGAACTTGTTTTCTGTGCATCTCACGCCTGTAATTTTCTCCTGACAGTGTCTGGTACTCGCCCCAACTCGTGAGCTGGCTCAGCAGGTGCAGCAGGTGGCTGCTGAATATGGCAGAGCTTCTCGTCTGAAGTCCACTTGCATCTATGGAGGTGCACCGAAGGGACCCCAGATTCGTGACCTGGAAAGAGGTACTGTCATGTTGGTTTGTTTTTATTTAAAGAAATGTGAGGATTTGAGTACTAATGGTTTGTTTTCGATGAAGGTGTGGAGATCTGCATTGCCACCCCTGGCAGACTGATTGACTTCCTCGAGGCGGGAAAGACCAACCTTCGCCGTTGCACGTACCTTGTGCTGGATGAGGCTGACAGAATGCTGGACATGGGATTTGAACCTCAAATCAGGAAAATTGTTGACCAGATCAGAGTAAGTTCATAGTCATTTTAAAAATATGGGCTGTACTTGATGCTCCAAAAAGACAGTGTCTACAGTCAACACTTGTTGCTTTTTTTTTTTTCTCCATAGCCTGACCGTCAAACTCTGATGTGGAGTGCTACCTGGCCGAAAGAGGTTCGTCAGCTGGCAGAGGACTTCCTGAAGGAGTATGTGCAGATCAATATTGGAGCTCTGCAGCTGAGTGCCAACCACAACATCCTGCAGATTGTGGACGTTTGCAATGATGGGGAGAAGGAGAACAAGTGAGTAAATGCAATGAATTGTCAGTGTGTAGGTAAAGTGATCAGATTGAGATTTTACAGCAACTTGGCTACAACTTCAAGTAATTGGGTGGTCTCTTGTAGGCTCATTCGTCTGCTTGAGGAAATCATGAGTGAGAAGGAGAACAAGACCATCATCTTTGTGGAGACAAAGAGGCGATGTGATGACCTGACCCGGAGGATGAGGAGGGATGGGTGAGTATTCTCAACAAGACCCCCTCCTTCGGCTAACTTAACAGCTTTTGTCACACATGAATTAACACGTCATCTTTTAATAGGTGGCCTGCTATGGGCATCCATGGGGATAAAAGCCAGCAGGAGAGAGACTGGGTTCTCAATGGTAAGGCTGAATCTGTTGAATATGAGCTGTATCATGATTGACCTTTTCAGGATTTAATTTTTGTCTCTTTTATTTCTCCAGAGTTCAAATATGGAAAAGCTCCCATTCTTATTGCTACAGATGTTGCCTCCCGAGGTCTAGGTCAGTATCCTCCTTGAATTTTCTCTCTACTTAAATATATTTCAAAAGAAAGTGTATTTGCTTTCTTTAACTCTTCTGCTTCTTTCTGAGTTTCTCCCCTTGACCTGAAGGAGCAGTCTGTATGGCAGGGCCTTGGCATGACAAGCCCAGGTATCCAGAGGGGGAAGGAGGATTCTTGGAGGTGTCCAGACTGGCGAGGCACGGGTCTCCCAGTCATGCAGATGTACAGAGGTGACCAGGCCCAAGTGCAGCATAACGTGCTGGCCTGCCTAAAAGAGAACCAAAACAGGGGGCACATCTTGAGGGCTGGCTACAGTCCCTCCCCCATACGCTCGCCTGTTCTGTGACAATGGTTTGGACTGCTTCACACCCAGACTCTAAGTGTCCCCTGCTCAAAGCCCAGCTACACTGTCTCCTATTGTCTTGCATGTATGTTTGGGCAGCGCATTGCAAGTCATTTGAGTCACTGTTGCAAAGACTTGAGTAAAGCATGGGTGGCGTCTTTAAGTTTTGCAGTTTTCTAAACTTCTGTCTGGAGAGCAGTCTGTCAGATCGATCTTACCTTCACCTCTGTAAAGACATGGCTACTGGCGCGTTTGGTGACAGTGGGACATGCTAGTTGGACACACTGGGACAAAATCCAAGCCTACACTCCTCCCTCGCCTGCGTTTCAAAGTCATGTCGAGACCTGCCAACGAGAGACGTTATCAAGTGAACACTGAGTCTGGAAAATACTGGGAAGGGGTGCACTGTAGAGAACTCTGTAATGAGTTCAGAGCAACAATTTCTTGGAAAGAGACACAAGTGGGAGCTTAATAGCCAGCATCTCATGAGCATAAAGGACAAAGAGATGTTGAGTCAGTGTTGTTGGAGCCTAGACACCTTCAGTGTCACTTGTATGTGGGGTCTGCAATGGGAATGGACAAATCAGTGCATACTCCCAAGAATGGTAAGACTGCACATCCATTCGCCGAGGGTGGTTTGGCAGCGGCTCTGTGCAGAGGAGTTTTTTTTTATTTTTTTTCCCCCTCCCCCCACACTGGATCAGTTGGAGTGTGCATCATGTCTTTTCCCACCGTAGTCTCCCCTGTGGACTGCTAACTGTTAGTGTGTTACAGCTTTGTGGATTTAACCTGCCGTCCCACCTCATCACTGTACTAACTTGCTCTTTTTGTTTTTGATCTGGTTGCTGCCGTGGCGCTGGCGCACATCCTCGTGTGCTTCCCTTTCTTTTTGCCACACTGCAACGTAATCTTTACAGATGTTGAAGACGTGAAATTTGTCATCAACTTTGACTACCCCAACAACTCTGAGGACTATATCCACCGCATTGGCCGAACAGCTCGTAGCCAAAAGACAGGCACAGCCTATACCTTCTTCACCCCCAACAACATGAGGCAAGCCAGCGACCTCGTCTCTGTGCTGCGTGAGGCCAACCAGGCCATCAACCCCAAGCTCCTCCAGATGGCTGAAGACAGAGGAGGTAAATCCAATTGGTGAGATACAGAAACTGTGCAGTCAACTGCAGCCACTCTCTCTCTGCTGCTGTCTATTTTGACACCTGGATGGGATGGCCATTGATTTTCTCACACCACTTCAGATTTGAGTGCGTCTGCTGCTGTTCTCAGTGTTGTCTTTCCTTTCTGCAGGTCGTTCAAGGGGAGGCAGAGGTGGTGATTACAGAGACCGGGATAGGTTTTCTGGAAGGCGCGATTTTGGCGGTTTCAGGGACCGGGGTAACGGCAGAGGTTTTGACAATGGACCAAACAAGACGTTTGGCACAAATTCGCAGAACGGAGGCTTCGGCAGCGGCAGCACCAACGGCTTCAGCGGAGCGAGCTTCAACACCAATGGACAGTCAAACTTTGGGGCCAACCAAGTGGGAGCGTTCCCTGGCCAGACCAACTTCCAGCCCCAACAGTTTCTCCCTGGTAAGCCTGCCGGTGCGCAGAACGGCACAGGTCACCCCCCTTTCCAATTCCCCCAAGCACAGGCTCCACAGCAGCACCCTCCTCCGCTGGTGCCGTACACGATGCCCCCTCAGTTCCCTCAGTAGATAGACCTTACACTTGAAAAGAAGTAATTTATTGCTTTTTTTTTGGGTATTTTTAAGTTCTATACCTAATCCAGAGTCTTTTTTTTTTTTTTGTATTTACACAACAGGGTTGCAACAACTTGAACCTCTATTCAGCCTTTTAAGATCTGCAGTGCAGCAATAGTGCCGTTGCACACTTGTTTTCCTATTACTATTTAATTTGTTACATTCCTCAGTAATGTTAAGTTTTGTACTAGGGTAATTACAAACGTATCGTTTTTCATGTGTATCCTTGAAAGTGATGTTAAGCTCCTACATTGGATGTGCACTGCATGATCTTTCAAATAAAACCCCCGAAAACGACTGAATTCTGTGGTTTGTTGACTTGGTTGGATTCCCTTTACTGTCCAGCAGGTGGCGCAGTTCACAAATGATTTGCACTCTGTCACTCAAGTGGAGGTGGTTATGTGAAGTATGTGCAAAGGCTTTCTGGAGCAGAAATAAAAATCACTCACTTCCTTATCCAGTGTTGATTCAGTCCAGGAGCCGGCTGGGATTGAGAACTTGTTCTCCCTGTCTGCGTTTAGAGTTAAACCCTGGTACCTCGGTCCTTAATGCAGACCATAAACTGAGGATTTACCTTTATGATCAGTCACTGATTTACTTAAAGCCGTTTTGTGTGTGTGCATTTCTTAAACAATACTACACTTATGAATTTGAGTTGGTTAAAAAAAAAAAACCTGGTAAGCAGTGCTCACACCTGCTGGTACGCAGTGGAAATGCAGTTCTCAACCTGTTGGGTTAGTTTTTTTCCTGAGGAAATGACTGAAACACCGGGTTATGACACAGCAGGTCCCTCCTGGAGAACCCAACCCTCCACTAGACTATAAAGTCCTTGTTAACCATCAACCGGGTGCTTGTGTTGGTGTCGCTAGGTAATTTCTGAAGTTGTCAAGATATACAGCCTCTAGTCTGTCAGATCTCAAATCTGACTAGAATCTGGTGCAGGGCCTCTTCCGTCTAGTCTGTCTTTTAGCTAAATATCTAAATCTGAAATGTATCCATGACACTTAAAGCATCTTCAGTTTTTGTTTGTATCAATTCACAAAGGAACAGGAGATTTAACCAATCATAACATCACAGCCTCACATAACTAGTTAACACATTAACATGAGTCACAGCCACCCTGATAATAGGAGAACTTAATGCAATATAAAGAACAAAGTGCAAACTGATGAAGTTGGTTGGACAAGACACAGAACGTGTTTTATGACATGATGAAGCCCAGTTGACCTGATTTAGTTCTGAGACTCCTCCTGCTACAGACACACATCAGAGGCTTTACCACGGAAGGTTTTAATACCACTTTACACCACAAGGGTCGTATACGAACTACAGGGGTATTCAACAAAACATAAGGCCTGCGGGCCACAACAGGCCCACAAGAGGCTGCAATCTGGCCCGACAATCCATCAAGCAAACTGTGAAAATTTAAACAAAGCTTTTGTTTGTATTCAGCAAATTTATTAAAAGTAAGTAGACAAAACACAGCGCTGCGACATCGACTTAAAATACAGATACCTCGTTGCTCAAAGGCATGCTGTCAGGTCCAGTGTGCAAAAACATGAATAATGCAACAGCCATAGGAGAGGTTTTTCACAATATTTCACTGTTTTGCTTCAGAAGGTGTCATTGAAGTTGTCTTTATGTTGGGAGTGTTGTGCTTTGGTTTTATGAAAATATAGATTTTCCTCACTGTTAGTTTAAATTTACAGGTTATTATGGCGCCTTTTTAGGGTTCAGGACTGGAAGCTGTGTGGCCCTTGAACTAAAATGTGTCGGACCCCCCTGCATCGAAAGTGTGAAAAGAGGGGAAAAGAAAACAAAATCACAAAAACTATATTATTGAAAACAATATTGACTTTTATTTAAAGAAGCAACACTTTATTTTTTTTCTGCTTGAAAAAATGATCAATTTTCAGAATCCTGATCACAAGTTGTTTTGTTTTGCTCATCCTGAAGCGGGGTCAATGTTCAAGATGGTGACCCCCCCACCTCCGCCCTTCACTCTGCTCCTCCGGTTCAAAGGTCAGCGGGCCTGCTGATTGTAGTCCCTCGTCCCACGTGTCGCTGCGGCCCCACCTCACTCATGTATAAAATCTGAGGCTCGGCGCCGGCCGGAGCCTCCAGTGATTCCAGATTACAGCTGTGCTCCTCGTCGTCTCTCTGGGTGCGGCTGCGATAAATTGCTTTCTACATATTTACAGAGTCGAGGCCTCGCAAGTATGCCAGGAACGCGTTTTGTGTAAATACTTCGAAGAGTTTTTATGAGTCAGACTTTTTTTTTTTCTGTTTCTGATAGGTGACAGCCGCACCCTGTCGCTGACAGAAACTTTAACAAAAAAAACCAAAAAAAACATGTTGAGCTTGTTTAAGTGGTGAAGCAGAGATGCTCAGATTATGAATGAGGAGTTCAAACAGGTGGGCTCACACGACCACCTGAGGGTTTCCAAAACGACATGGACCTGGAGAGAACCCGGCAGGCTCAGGGAGAACATGCAAACTGTTCACAGAAAGCTATTTTTTTCTTTTTGTTCTTTTATTACTAACCGCTGCAGCACTGTCCCATCTTCAGAAATTTTCACATGTGGTATTTCTTAAAAATGCAGCTTGTGCTCCTTTAACTCTCAGTTTAGTTTCTTCTAATGTGGTTTAATGACTTTGGCCTGCAGGCAGCAGCTGCATGCATCTGTCAGGTTTTGCACAATGTTGTGCAACCCCCGTCTGAAAAGTTAAAACCGTGGGAATATCTTAAAAACAGTTAGCTGAAGCTGAGATATGCTTCTGTATTTGAAATTGAGAGCTTGTTTTGATTTCTGAACTGACTTTCCTGCTTTTGGGTCGATTCAGGCTTCAAAAAAACACCATGTGCTGAAATGCACCTCCGAGAGTTCAGTCTCCATCTTTTAATCTGATCGCATGACATGATCCTGTTTGGCACCTGTCCACCGTAAATGAGTCCAGTCTGGACGAAGAGGCTGGTATCTTGTCTGTCTCTGGTTTCGTTTTAGATTGCAGCGATGAGCTGTGAGCAGGCAGTAGTGTTACTGAGCTGCAGCAGCAACTTTTACTGCACATTAATCTGTTTATGATGCAGAGCTGCCTGAGGATCTGCACATAGAGCTCATGCAGAGTTTTTGACTTTGTCCTTTGAATACAGAGACTCTTTTTATATGCTTTTATAAACATGTTGAGCTCATGCAATAAAACATTATTTTGTTATATTTCATCGGTGCAATTTGTTCCTCCCAAATGGGCAAACCCGGTTTTATAGCTTAGTCCCGCCCATCGTATTGATCTCTTCCCTCTGAACATAAATCGCTGTAAAATTCATTTTGCACTGTTACCAAATCAGTTTTTTTTTCAGGTCAAAAACTTATGCAATGAAATCTGTGAGGCAAAAAGCAGGAATCAGCGAAACAAGCCAACACTTGCACGAAGGCTGCAGCAGGAACTCCCTGCAGGTTTGTGATTCCAAATCAATCCGTTCCCATCACCGTTTTAACTTTTCTTGCACGGTGGAAATGCTCCTGCGGCTTTGCTGCAGAGACCCCGTGCTTTGTGCTCTCTGTGCGATTTCACCTCTTTTTGTTCCTTGTCCTCAATCCCTCCTCCCTCTGCCCTGCAGGTATGTGGGCGCTGGTTTTGAGGAGTAACTGCTCTGGGTGTGTGTGCGACACACCCACTGCAAGCATGAGACGGAGCAGCATGCTGGACCCATTCCTCCCCAGCCAGGCGTAAAGACGGCACATTGTTCAGCTTCCAGCTCCAACAGACTGCTCTTACTCTGCATACTTACCTCTCTAACACACACACACACACACACACACACACACACACACACACACACACTCTATCTTTGTTCCCGCTCTTCTATTTCATTTGACAGCAAGGTGAAGTTTGCATTCCTGCCATGAGACCTTGACTCTTGGAGGTAATTTTGCAGGGTGTGTGTCTGATACCGGCTGATAAGCCGCCATAATCACCACCTCGCCACTCTGGGTGGGTGAAGTTTGTTACAGCACACAGCGACAGATCGAGAACAGATAAAGTGTTTCCTACAGTCTTATTACACTATCGCTGATAATTCCAGTGTTTGTTTCTTCCATTACACCACAAAGCGGGCTGGTGTTATAACTGTGTGTCTTTATTTATTATCTCTTGGTGAAAAAATGTTCACCACATAAAATCTAGATCAGATGTTCGGTCGAGTCTGAATGAACAATGGCAGGGAGCAGTAACGATGAACCGTATATCCAGCCAGCCGACAACTTGTCATTCTGCATTCCTTCACAATTAATGTTGTAGAAACTGCCGGTGCTCGATAATGTCCCGTCACATGAAGCCCTGCACAGAGCTGATAACTGAACCGCAGCTTGATCACGTACAAAGAGCTTCATGGTGTCTGGAGGAGAAAAGCTGGACTGATTCTGGACTTTGAAAAAGGAGATCTGAGGGTTTATTTCATCTGTTTCCCTCTCACAGGTCACGGACTCACATTTCTGAGTGGGCAGACGTGAAAATGAGTGAAATAAAAACATGGAAGTGAGAAGGAGGGCCGTGAAGCCGCAGGTGCGTGGAACAGGTCTGCCCGGTCTGATCCTCCGCTGCGCTCAGTGACGACACACCTGTCAGGCTGGGAGGAGCTGAGACAGGTGGACGCTCCTTTAACCGAGCCGAGACACGGCGAGACACCTGAAGGGAGCTGAGAGCAGAGGAGAAGGAGAGAGAGAGAGGAGACAGGATCTGAGAGCGCAGACGGCTCTCTACGGTGCCCCAAGATGTCGCAGAAGAAGGAGTATGTCAACATGAGCAAGTGAGTAGAGAGTGTGTGTCAGCTTTCAGCCTTCTGGTGTTTCTATTGTCTCTCACGCCGGTGGGCTGTCCCGCCTCTCTGGCTGCATCTACGACTCTATTTACATCTTATGAGAATAGAAATGCAGCAGAGTGACAGAACATGGACGTGTCCGTCCTCTTCCCTTCACTGGGATCAATCTGAAGTGTGTGTCGGTCACATGAGGGGAAATGAATGAAAACCTCTTTTAACTTGACACATTAACTCTGTTTGCTCTGATCTCTCGGCTTTGGCAGCAGCTTCACATGTTCGGTGCTCCTCTTCTCACCTCACCCACCTCACTTAACTCACCGCATTACTTTTATTCCCGTGTTTGATCACTGGGTGTATCATCTGCAGTTTACAGACCTGTTAAATCCACTTGTGGTGCCAGTCTATAGGCCAGTGTTCTGACTCATTAAGCTAATAGGTCAATGCCAGACAGAGTAGGTTATTGTCAGCGCTATGTAGTAGAACCGGTGGGTGTGTGAGAGCGGAGTGAGTCCACCCCCGTCGCCTCCACATGGCCATTAAACTGTGGACTCTGTAAAATTGTGCAACATCAGTTTAAAACTCTTTTGCCAGTGAGTCAGCAGGTGTTTATCTGTTCGCCGTGTCCCTCTTGGTGTGACCTGTCACCCAGGGGTGGGGGACGCCCTCTGGATAAGAGGCATGAGCGGCCCCGCTCGGCAGGGTGCGCCTTCGAGAGCCGCCGCACTCAACCGGAGCGAGTGACGGGAGGCAGGGAGGCAGGAGGGAGCGGCAGGGCAGGGGCCCCCCGCCTCACGCCGTCACGCCTGAGTAATACCAAGTTCAGGCGGATTCTGACGCGAGCTGCAGAGAGTTTTGAAAGGAAATGAAGTCATAAATGGCTTCTGCAGGAATTCACTCTATATTTATTTATGCAAACGTGCTGCTCCCATATTGTGCAAATACTCACTTACAACTGAAAGTACTGCAAACAAAAGAATTTGAAATCCACAAAGACCAAAGCTTGAAAATGTGGTTAAAAATATGCTTTTCTAGTTAAGAAAAACACCAACAAATGTTGAGAAAAGTGTTTCCTGAACTACTGAACAAAATGTGAACAACTTGAGATAAGATCTGTAAAAACTGCACATAACAGCTTTCAGTTCAGGAGAATAACCTCCTTCAACTCTTATTGTTTTACTCAATATCAGTCTATTCCCTGTACGTTTTACTATTGTTGCATTATAAAAACTACAACAATACTTAAGTTATTCTCTAACATTCTGATTTTATATCTTGAATGTTTCAGCAAATATCTCTTCTGTTTACTACTTAAAATTTTTTCCGGTATCAAGACAGATTGCACAATATAGATGCTCGATAATGGTGTGAAAGATGGCAGAAACAGCATGGCGACTGTGAGGATCATGATATTTCTGGCTTTGAACCAAATGACCTTCTTAACAGAAGAGATTTCCAAGAGACGTGTGAGAAAAATGTTTGAAACATAACACATTTTCTTGTATTTTTGTACTTTACTTGATTTAAAAAAAAATGTATTCTCAAGTACTGAATCATTTCTGCATCTATCAGATACCTGAGTGTTTGTATTTTTGCCATCTCAGATGCTCAGATATAAGAACATCTTTAACAGTTTTACCAACCTGCTGCATCACATCTTTTCATAACTTCTCATTACTTTACTTGCAAAGTGACTTAAAAAAAACTCATCACACATGAATAGTTTAGAATATTTGGATTACATTTCCTCACAAGGCCTAATTGCGTTTAAAGAGCAATGTTAAGAATGCAGATCAGAGTCGGTCCCACTACGAGCCGCGGCGTCCGACCCTGCTGCCATCACTCATGTGTCGCCGATGCCACCATTCATCAGACGAGAGCTGGAAGGTGCAGCGCAGATTTAATTCTCTGCAGGAATGTCGGTGTAACAAACACTCCGGCGACATTCCTGACTACTGCTAGCAGACAAAGAAGAAAGGGGGGCTGGAGACACTCCTCTCCCCCCCCCCCTCCCCCCCGAAACACGGCCCCTCGGTCCTCACCCGGGCGTGTCGCTCTTTGAATAGCTGACTTATCAGTGGAGAAACCGTGAAATTACTTCCTAATATTTCTCAAAGATCATCAGTGAACACAGAAATTCTTGAAATACAATACATTTCTGCTCCTGAATCTGCTTTTTTGAGACTTTAAATGCATTTCAGTGCTGGTACTTTAATAGCATTACGACTGTAAGGCTTAAACTTGGAGAAGATTACGAGTTCCTCCATCTCCTGCTAAAAGCGGGACCCTTCAGGGGTCATGAAGTTCCTTTGGAAACCGCGGACCCTTTAAGTGATATTAGAGATTATAGATCATGCAAGTAAACATGTTACCTAACCACAGTCACCACAATGTGTAATTACTCGCCCGCAAATCCTGAGAAAAAGCGTGTCACGACTCGGGGATCCTGCACGGAGCTGTGGAGGACTTTCACTCATCTCTGTGTGTTTCTGTGCAGGACTCAGGCCAAAGACCTCTCTCTGGTGATCGCTCGCATGCAGTCAAATGCAGATCAAGTGGAGAAGAACATCCTGCGAACAGAGCAGCTGCTGAAAGCGGTGAGAAGTCAACCTGCACCCAATGTTGGAAGCACAAAAATTAAGATTGTTTCAGAACTTTACGCATTTTTTTTTTTTTGTTCATAACACCCTCAATAATAAACTGTGCATTCTTTGATTGAGATGCAATAAAATGAATCTTTTAAGGAATATTCTGTAACTGCAAAAGATGACTGGTGAGAATGAAAAAGAAAGATGTTTCTTGGCCCTGCAGGACACAGAGAGAACCCTGAAGAAACAGGCACTGGTCCATCAGAAGGAGAACGCAACCATCCTGGCGCAGGCCGAGGATCTGCTCAAACAGCTGTTCATGGACGTCGACAAGGCCAAGAAGCTGCAGCACCCCCAGGCCAAAGAGATAGAGCGAGAGTGAGTCTGTCACAAATGAAAACACACTCATGTCAAACTGACACGCTTGAAGCCCGAAGCCTGAAACTTGAAACGTAACATGCCATTAAGGACCTGCCGGCCATTACCGCATTCCCTTTCACTGGCCGCCGCCCAGCTTTTCCTGAAGTGGAACCCTTTTTCTCTCTGCAGTGTGAAGAATCTCCACGATCGCTGGGCGAAGGACTGCAGTACCTACAGGGAGCTGTACGCCCCCCCGCAGGAACTGGACCTGAAGTCGAAGATCGGCTGGGGCCCGCTGTTCGATGAAAAACTGGTCAGTTGACCCTCATCGGTCCAACAGGCTGGACCTCATTCTGCGGCCGTAAAGCGTAAACTAGCCGCGGACTGAACCGTTTTCCTGCCCCGTGGCGTTTTGTAGAAGCAGCTGAAGAAAGCCGAGTTCGGCCCGACGCTGGCTGACGTGGAGAAGCAGATCGCGGCTCATAACATCCTGCACCAGGAGATCGAGGCGTACAGCAAGCAGCTGCAGCCCAGCACCTCCGGCTCGCAGGTGAGCGCTCTCAACGCCACACACACACACACACACACACACACACACACACACACACACACACACACACACACACACACACACCGCACCAGGCAGGACACGTCCCTAACCTACATCTGCCGTCGTTTCAGGAGCAGTATGACACCCTCAAGAAGAAGTACGCCGAGCTCACTGTAAGTGTTGAGTGTTTAGAGATTAACTGTCTAATTATTATAAAAAAATCCCTGAAAAACCAGCCAGCCGTTGTTAGTTTATTCAGAGAGGATCTTGTGTTTTTGTGCAGGACCTGTCCCACCGCAGGCGGAACCAGCTGGCCTCTCTGTACGAGTACATGCAGAGCTGCAGTAAGGAGCTGGCCTATCTGTCCGGCCAGCAGGAGAGGATCCTCCAGAGAGACTGGAGTGATCGCATGGTCGACCCCCCGGGAGTGCGCATGGAGTACGAGGTGACGCCCCGTCACGTCCCCAAGAAGCACTGTGAGAGGAAAGACACCCACTTATTTTCTTTTTGCAATCTTCGTTTGTTGTTTGTCTTCAGAAATTTAAAACCAATGGACTTATAGCACACGAGAAAGAGGTGAACAAGTTGCACGACGAAGGGGATCAGCTCTTGCAAGAAAAACATCCCGGCGCTCCGACGATAAAGGTAGTAAAGGAGCTGTTAATGATTATTCTAACATTAAATTCAAAGCTGATTTTTACTGAGCTGGACTTGATTTTGGGTTTTTTTTCAGGCGCACAGAGACATAGTTCAGGCCGAGTGGCAGGAGTTCCTCAACCTGTGTCTGGCACAGGAGGTTCATCTGGAGAACATCGACAACTACAAGAAGGTAAACGCTGCGGTCACGTCTCTTTACGGCTAAATCACTACGGACTCGCTGAGAAACGCGCGCCCGTTCATTGCAGTTCCAGCTGGAAGCAGAGCAGCTGTCGGAGTCCATGGAAAGACTCCGCTCCACCATGGATCCAAGAGCTCTGACCAACAAGAGCAATCCGGAGGTCCTGTTAGCGCTGGAGGTACGACTCTGCTTTCTGTCCTCGGCACACGTGTTGGTTCTATGTATAAACGTCAGTTGAAATCTCCCTTCTGAGTGATTATATTTGCACAACCTCCTGCAGGGTTTGTCAGTGTGTCGCTCTGTCATGATCGAAGAGGTGATTTAGAGCCGCAAAAAATGAGCAAACAAGAGCTGATATGACGGCTCACATGTGTGCTCAGAGGAGAAGAACCAACAGAGACACTACCCAGTCTCTGAAAAAACAGCCCTGCGTTGCACTCAACTTTTCTAGGAACAGCACATGACTCTTTACGAGCGTCTAATTTCAATATTCAAGGTGATCAAGATGAAACTGAAAACAAACTCCCGTGTCTGACATTCAAACATTAAAAAACTGAGACAAAAATGCTTTTAGAGCGGTTTGTGAAATCCTGTAGGTCTAATTTGATGAGTTTTAGTTAAGATATTCAAGTTGTTCCCCAGCTTTTGAGTTTACTTTCAGTGTTTACTTAGATAATTTTGCAGCAGTGGTCTCCAAAAAGCAAGTTTACTGTCTGAAACCCAGAGTGACTCTTTTGTTGTTGATGGGGATCCTTTAACGTAGCTTATACATTATAAAATACAAACATTTTCTGTTATCAGCGAGCCTTCCGATGTCAAGCTGCACTTCACTTTGCAGATTTAATAAACTTTTAAGTGAGATCAGTTCTGCATTAACTGACTCCAGTTAAAGAAAGGTCTGAAGCTGGAAGGTGTTGTTCCTGTTTGGTCGTCCTCTCACCGACACTCCTGTCTCCTTCAGGGAGACGAGCCGGCTGTGAAGAGGAGCGAGCAGCGGCTGGAGGCCCTCCGGGACCTCAGCAACAAGGTCGTGCCGCTGAAATCCCGCAGAGTCAAACCCACCAAGCCCACGCCCGTGGTGGCTCTCTGCGACTGGACAGACGAGGATGTAGGCTCCCGACAGCTTCATTCAGTCACCAGAGCGAGTCTCTCTTTTCTTTTTTTTAACCCGCTGTGTTAACCTCTCCCTCCCATCCGTCCGTCTGTTTCAGGACGTGTTGCGCCGCGGAGAGACGCTGAACCTCAAATCCAACTCCAACAACCTGAACTGGGAGCTGCAGAGCCGGGGTGGGGAGACCAAGACCCTCCCTGGGGCCTGTTTCATGATCCCAGCGCCTGATGCCGAGGCCCTGGAGAAGGTCAACGGGTAGGAAGTGCAACTTCTCCACTGTTTTTTTTTTTTTTTTTTTTTGTCTTGAAAAGCAGTGGCATATCCGTAATTTAACCACTGTGCATTGTATGTGTGTCTGTGTGTGTGTGTGTTTTCAGTCTGGAAAAAGAGCTGACGGATTTAAAGAGGGGCAGAGCCACACTGATGTCCTCCCTGAAGAGCCGCTCGCCGGACGTGGTTCGTCCTCAGAGGACAGGTGACTGAACCTTTCCTCATTACTTTGCATTTTTTTATTCAACGCCGTTGTTGTCCTCCAGAGATCATCGGTTTGATTCTCGCCCCTCAAGGACACCAGACATCAGGTTGTTCACATGTTAGCTTTGTGTTTAGCGCTGCTTTATGAGGTTCTGTTTAATCGACAATATTTTCAAGTGAAAATGGAAAATTTTCGTAGAGTTTTGGGTGCAGGTTTACATAACAACAGTGTTCGGAGCCACTGAAAATGACTCCCAAGGTTGGACTTTTTCAGAATGTTCCAGTTGGAAACACGGGAAAATGCTCTGGATCCATGTAGATGGCCCAAAACGCAACTTTTCTGAAACGCACACGACGGCTGTACCAAGTAGTTCTTCTGCCTTCAGTGTCGTGACTCCCAGTCCATATTCTCCTGGGACTTGGTAGTTTCCATGTAAACACACATCGTTTTGAAAACGTTTCTCACACGACGTGTTTTCACTTTAAGGGTCCTGTAGAGACGCCTGAATGTTTGGAAAGATCAGATGAAAGATAATTTGATTTTTTTAACCTTAATATAAGCTTCATTAAATTTAATCATTCTCAACAACAGCTACATTCAAAGAAAACCTTCCCATCATCACATCTGGTCCACGTCTGATCTAAGGTGTTTTTCTAATGATGTTTATTCTGCTCAGGCTCTATCATTATTCCCTTGGCAAATATTGAAAGGGAGTGCGCTCTGTTTTCTCAGTTTATTTTGTTAGTCTTGGTGTAGAAAAACAGCTGTAGAGCAGAATTATCTTTACTAAACTGTAATAATGAGATATTGATTTTAGCATTGTTTTACTGCAGTAGAACAAAGTTTGAAAGTGAAATTAGACGGTAGGATTAAAGTTCAGTGGTGGTTTGATCACAGAGTTCAACTTTATGTCAATGTTATATTCATTTCTGCCTTTTTCCAATTCATCTTTTGTGGATGTTTGAAAGAAAGGAGAAAGATTCTGAATAAAAAAGAACAGATTTCCTCAGTAATATTGATTAGTGTGTGACTATTTTCTCCGCCTCAGCTCCTGTTCAAAGTGCTCCCGAAGATCCAAAAGCCGTGCAGCTCATCGGAGAAATCGACAGGATCAACAAAGCTCTGGAAAGGTTAGAAATGGAGATCCAGAATCGTCTGAGGACTCCGCTTCCCAACCGCAACCCCACACAGGATCTGGAGGAGCGTCTGCAGGAACACGAGGTGAACACTAACCCAGTCGGGCTTGTCATGAAGAGCACGGTTAGCTTTTGATTTCTAAATTTCCAAATGTGTGTTCCACAGAAATCTGTTCTGGCCGTGAGGAAGCTGGAGTCCGAGAAGGCGGCCATCCAGCGAGAGATGGAGCCCATCCTGGCCAAGAAGCCGTTGGGACCCACCACTGCCACCCTGCCCGTTAAACTCAACGCCGCCGACAACAAGATCAACGACCTCAACGGACTCCTGGACCTGTACAACAAGAAGTAGGAAGATCTTAGGCTCCTGCACGCCGACGACCGTGTCTTGATTTCTACGTCGTGTTTTCCTTCCATCCGCTCATTCAGCGCTGTGCTTCACTTGTTTACTTTAAGTTAAAGATAATCCCATTAGATTTCATTACCTACAAATCAAACGTCAAGCTCCCTGACCTCGTAAATTCTTCTTAGCAGCAGCTCATTAAAGCCTCCTCTTAATACCTAATGATTATCCTTCTTAAGTGGAAAAGTATTTAAAGAAATAGGTTGTGTAAGTTTTGAAATAATACTCATGTTCAAAAACTTTTTCAATATCTTTATTTTTTCGTTTAGAGAGACACTTTTATTAGCTATTTGGTTCACATCTTGTAATTACAGTCAATTTAAATCCAATTTGTAACATTTATATGGCACATGCAGTTACTACCACAACACACAGAACATGAATAAAGACAAAAGTGTGATAAAATGTTTAAAAAAACCACCGCCAAGCAGGGTGAGAGAAAAACAAAACCCTGAGGTGGGAAGAAAAAGTAAATACAGAGAAGAGGCATGATTCCGTTGTTGATACTCAAATAAAGTAGTGTTTCATGAGCAAATGGAAAATGAAAAGAGACATCGAAAGTCTCAGTGCATTAAAGAAAGCATTGAAGCAATATAAACCTGTCGAAGCATGAATTAAAAAAGGCCCCGGATGTCTTCAGCTAAAACTCTGGAATGTAAAATTGATAAATGGTCGACCATGTGGCAGCCAAGCGTTCATAGTGACGCCACTTTTTGATCCTTCGACGTCGGCTCTTCCTATCATTGTGAAGCAGAATTCACCAAGCGTTGGATTGTTCACCCACTAATAGGGAACGTGAGCTGGGATTAGACCGTCGTGAGACAGGTTAGTTTTACCCTACTGATGATGTGTCGCTGCAATAGTAATCCTTACTTATTTTTTAAAGTCAAAATTATGATTTTTTTTTTTCAGTTTTCACTGATTGATGGTCTTATAACACTTTTGCAGTGAAACAGTGTCGTGCCTGTGGCTTACATGGTAGAGTAGTGGTCGTGGGTATGTGAGATCACTGGTTCGACTCTCATCTCCTTCCTTCAATTTACACTCATGGACGGTCCCCAAGCACACTTTTGGAAATTAAGAAAAAAATATTTTGCCACTTTTCATGAAAAATGGTTTTACTATAGCCTTACCAATTTTTAAAGTCAAAATTAAGAAAAAAACATTTTTTGTTTTTTTTTCAATAAAACATTGTCTTTATATACTTACATACTTACCACTTTTTTAAGTCAAAATTAAGAATTTTTTTGACAATTTTCATAAAAAATGGTCTTTACTACAGCCTTACCACTTTTTTAAAGTCAAAACTAAGAAACTTTTTTGTCGTTGTTGTTGTTTTTACTAAAAAATTATCTTAATATAGCCTTACCACTTTTTAAAGTCAAAATTAACAATTTTTTTTGACAATTTTCATTAAAAATGGTCTCACTATCGCCTTACCACTTTTTTAAAGTAAAATGAAGAAACTTTTTTTTTTTTTTTGCCAATTTTCATGAAAAAATTGTCTTAACACTTTTTTGAAGTCAAACTTAAGAAAAAAATGTTTTTGAAATTACCAATCAATGTCTAAATGTATTTTAGGTATCAATAGGATTTTTAGATTTATTCACAGTAACAATCTGAGCTGAATTCACAATTTACTCACAAGTCTCTGTCACAGTGCAACTCGTAAAACAGTGCATCCAAAGTGCTTTATATAATTTTAAGAAATAAGATCTAGTTTTTCCAAAGTAAAAGGTTAGAAAAATATCAATTATAACTAAAAGGTAAGAAAATTGTAAAAGTTATGTTAAAGCACAAGCAATAAAACAAACAACAAAAATGGAATTAGAAAGATATTTAAAGCCAACAATAAACACAAACGATGGAAATCTAGCAGAAATTAGCAATAAAACCAGAAGTTTAACAATGACTGATAATGAATTCTCTGTTTCTTTCATTAGAGCGACGACCGCCATGTATCTGGAGAGGCAGATGAAGTCCGTGGACGGGATCGTCTCGGGGTTCGAGGAGCAGCTGGCAAACGACCGCACCATTCTCGACCAGTCCAACTCCCTCCAGAGTCGCAGCCGGGCGCTGCAGGTGCTGCGATTCTCTCCGCCAATGAAACGTCTGAAGGCATGACGCAGCATGACGGAGCGACCACATCTGATCTACGTTTTAAATCTTCCTCTGGTTGAACAGGATTTGCGTAAGAACGTTGCGTCGAGGAAAGAGGATCTGACTAAACTGGGCAAAGACTTGAACCTGACGCAGCAGGTGTGCCGCTCCCTGGAGAAGAGCTTCAACGAGTACTGCCCCGACATCCAGCGGCAGGAGAGAGAGGTGAAGAACCTCAACAACCGGTACGCCAACGTCAACCAGCAGATTCAGGAGAGGTGAGTGGGATAAATAACACACACACACAGAACTGTTCTCAGACTCTCAAGCTGCGGTCATTATATATAAATGTTGCTTTTAGGTCTGATCTCATCAAACAAGCTACCAACAAAAATCAAGATTTCAACAACGCTCGACAGTCGCTGGAGTTTTTCCTGGTCAATCTGCCAAATAATAAGATCAAACCCACCGACGGTGTGGCCCAGATAGCGACCAAGGAGAACTCTCAGAGGGTGGGTGGAAGTGTTTTCTCCTCTATGTGAACTTTTCAATAACAACATTGTTGGTATTCTAATTGAATCGTGTGCTTTGGGTCCAGAATTTGCTCTTTTCTGATCCACAGAATCTTAAAAATGACATTCATGCAGTCATCACATCACATTGAGCTGATTAATACTCGTTTTATTCCATTCATCGATCTTCTTTAGCGCTTTATTCTTTAGTAATGTCATTCTAACATCACTTGTCTGACAAGTTGAAATTCTCAGGTTGTTAAAGGAATCTCAGTCAATCAAGTGTTTTTTAAGTGTATGGTGAAGAGATGAGCTTCACCTTTGCTTTTTTTCCCATTTTTCGAGTAGAGAGTGGTGGAGGACATCAAGGCGAAGTCAGACGATGTCAAGAGATTCAAGGATCTTTCCCGCGATCTGCAAAATGTCCTGAATGTGAGTTTAGAGAAAGAAATCATTTATCTACCGTTGGCTGTCTGCATGCAGCGCTCTGCTCGCAGTGGATCGGATGTTGTCGTTCAGCGTTTCTTGTGTGTCCTCTAAAGGAATATGAAACCAAGTCCAACGCTTATCGTGGCACCCTGAGAGATGACAATGACGATGATGAAGATGACAGTTATGGGGAGCTGCTGTCACTGAAACGTCAAGCTGTACCTCTGGCCACGGCAGTGCAGAGAAAGGTAAGGGCTTACATTTATATCTCAGCAGGTATTTTTTCACCATTTTTTTCATTTTTACACCAAAAATGTGTTGTTGTTTTGTTTTTTTTTTCTTCAGGAGAAAGATCTTCTGAACCTTTACTCGGAGGTGTCGGCAGAGAACGATCAGCTGCTGAGACAACTTGGGACGGCAAAGCACATGATGGGCCGGGTACGATGCTTAAGTAACAGTTTCATTCCAGATCCTTGTGTTTTCCCTCGTTTACGTGACCACTAAGTCAGAGAGTTTTCAAGAAGTTGCAACAAAGGGTTTGCATTTTCACCTGAAAACGTTGCGCAAACTGGACCTAAGACAGACTCGGAATTATAACTGTCGGTTATATCTTGGACCTGCTGAACTTCCTGTTCTTTTTCGTTCCTTGTCTCGTTCCAGAATGAAGACAGAGCGACTCAGATCGTCGTCACACAGCAGCTGCAGTTGCAGAGTCAGCAGAATGACTTGAAGGAAGCTGGTAGCCTGAAAAGGGAATTAGATGAGGAGGTTGCCAGGCGCATACACGCTGAGAGAGATCTGGAAACATACCATAAGAGGTACATGTCTCTGAAGGCCAGGAAAGGAGTGGAGAGACTGGAGGAGAAGGAGGTGGTGGAATATTACCGTGACCCCAAATTGGAGATGGAATTAAAGTCTCTGAAAAGTCGGATCCATGACGAAGAGCTGAGTAGATCAAGAATCCAATCAGAGACAGAAATTGTCAATGAGAAGATCATCAAACTGGAATTAGAGCTGAAAAGAGTCGAACCGAAACTCATAACCAAAGTGTTCACTGAATACGAGAGAGACCCGCAGCTCGACAAAGAGGCAGCTAAGATGAGAGAAGAGATCAGGAGGCTCAAGACGGACTTCCAGACAAGAAATACTGAAACTATCCACGTGAAAAATGAGTACACCGTTCTGAGCCAGCAGAAACCAAAGATCCGGGAGAAGGTCGTCAAGAAGGAGGTGGTGACCGTCGAGAAAGATCCCGAGATGCTCAAAGCCGTCATCACTTTCAAAGCAGACATCGAGGATGTGGGCTCGCAGTGCAAGTCGCTGAACGACAGCATTTTCAGCACAAGGAAAGAGATCAACACTTTAGAGAGGATTATTCCCACCATCCAGCCCAAGATTGTCTCCAAGGTCGTGAAGCAAGTGCAGCAAGATCCAGAGATTCTCGAGGAGGTGAAGAAGCTGCGTGTTGCCTTGGAAGAGGAGAAGGATGAGAACGCCACCTTGGTGAAAGATCTCACCACACTTCAACTGCGGTACAGCGAAGTGGAGAAAATTAAGCAAAAAGTGGACATGAAGGAGGTCATCAACGAGATCTATAGAATCGACCCGGCAACAGAGGTTGAACTGGTGCGTCTCAAGAAAGACCTGAAGGACTGCAGCCGAAGTCGCGCCGACATTGAGACAGAAATCAACACGGTCATGTCAAATCTGACCGCGCTGCGCGCTCAGAAGCCAAAAACAGAGTACAAGGAGGTGACCCAAGAGGTTGTCAAAGAAGAGAAGAGCCCAGAGGTCATCAGGGAATTACAAAGGCTGAATAACCAAATCTCACGTTTGCAACTCAACTATGACACCACGTATGAGCTTCTGATCCATCTAAGGAAAGAAAGAGATGACTTGAAAGCAGAAAAATCCAAAGTGGAGACTCGGCTCGTTAATAAAGAGTTCATCAAATATGAGAATGATCCTCTTCTTGAGAAAGAAGCTGACAGACTTCGAAGGAATTACAGGGAGGAGATTCAGAATCGCCGCACTTTGGAAGAGTGTCTCTTTGACCTACAGAACCAATTTATCACTCTTGAAAGGCAGAAGCCAGAAGAGAAAATCGTTACGCAGGAGGTGGTTCGTCTCCAGAAGGACCCCAAACAGATCCTGGAGCACGAGAAGTTAAACAGGACCCTGGATGATGAGATGAAAACGCGCAGAAAACTTGAATTGGAGGTGAGACAGCTCAGAGGCCTGAATCAGGAAATGGAGAGTAACCTCGCTCTGATGAACGAGCGCCAGAAGAAGATCCAAGTGGAGTCAGAGCTACGGCAGATAAAGGCCCGCATTCTGGAACTGGAGACCGCTCCGACACCCGTGGAGGAAAAAATAGTCATTGAAGAGGTCCTGAAAGTGGAGCGGGACCCTGAGCTGGACGTAGCCACGGATGGCCTGCGGAAGAACTTTGAGACAGAACGCAGCAACATCAATCAGCTAGAAAGAGAAATTCGCAACATCAAGCTCCAGTTAGAGATTCTGCGGAAGGAAAAGTCAACAGAGAAGGTCGTCTACAGAGAAGTTGTCCGTGTGGAGAAAGATCCGGCAGTGGAAGCTGAGAGGGAGCATCTCAGGGAGCTCGTTGCACAGGAGAGGAATTTCAGACGTGACCTGGAAGACAGCATTCAAAACATCAACATCAAAATTACTCACCTGATGACGTCCAAGTCCGTAACGTCAAAGGAGGAGTTGACTCTCATCTCAAACAGGGACGCTTTACAACAGGAGAAGGAGGACCTGCTCAAGAAGCTCAGGATGCTGGAGACTCAACGGCAGAGCATCACAATGACGTTCCAGCAGCAGACCAGGTTAGTGAGCGAGAGGACCGAGATATCTCGACAGAGAAGTCTCAAGATATCCTCAGATATTCAGCGGCTCGAACAGGAGATCCTGAGAGAGAAAGAGAAGCTACACCAGCGGGAGAAGGTCCTCATTGAGTTACGCAGCTCCTATAAGAAAGAGGAGCATTCGGAAACTCACACCAGAGAGACCAATCTGTCCACAAGGATCACCATCTTAGATCCTGATACTGGAAAACCCATGTCTCCGTACGAGGCCTACGTACAGGGACTGATTGAACGAGACCAGTACATTAAGCTGTCAGAGCTGGAGTGTGATTGGGAGGAGATCACTTCAGCTGGCCCAGACGGAGACACAACAATTTTACAAGATCGAAAAAGTGGGAAACAGTTTTCTGTAAAGGATGCTCTGAAGGCCGGCCGCTTGACGCAAAGCGAATTTACGCGCTACAAGCAGGGAAATATGTCAATTTCTGAGTTTGCCCTCCTGGTAGCAGGAGAGGTAAATAAGCCTTACATTCCACCAGTCATCCCAAGATCTCCTACCAGACACTCTCCAATGACCCCGACGTCTCCCAGCAAATTCTTTCCCACCTCTCCCTTGAACTCTATGCCCCCCCCTCTGCGGTCCTCCTATCCCAGCCTGAACAATCAGCACAGCGGCAGTTTGAACAACCTCAGCGGCTCATCTGTCGATGAGTCTTTCCCCATCTCGGGCGTCTTTGACACGACCACTCAGAGCCGCATGTCCGTGAGGAGCGCGCTCACCCGCAAGCTCATCGACCCCGACACAGCTCTGAAACTGCTCGAGGCGCAAGCGGCCTCGGGTGGGATCGTTGACCTCAACAAAAAGGACAAAGTCTCTGTCCACAAGGCGGCACAACAGGGACTCATTGACTCAGCTCACACGTATAAACTTTTGAACGCCCAGAAAGCCTTTACTGGAGTTGAGGATCCTGTGACCAAGGACCGTCTTGCGGTGGGCGAAGCGGCAAGGAAGGGATATCTCCCTGAAGAAAATGCCAAGAGGTACATGGAGGCTCAGTACCTGACGGGTGGGTTGGTTGACCCCTCCAAAGCGGGTCGCCTCTCCATTAAAGAGGCTCTCGCATCCAAAATGATTGACAGCACAACGGCGAAAGAGCTGGAGGATGAGTCCACCTACCCCAAAGATTTTGTTGACCCCATCACTAAAGAGAAGATTTCTTACAAAGAGGCAATGGATCGGTGCACGACCGACCCAAGCACAGGGCTCCTCTTACTTCCTGCTGAATCCACCGATTTGGCAAGCTCCCCATCCTACTCAAACTACCGATTCAACTCCCCTTACCAGTACTAGGAGCAAGATATGTCATGAGTCGAACGGCACAGCCACTTCTGCTGGAGGGCATAGGATAACCCGACACACTAAGAAAAAAAATGAAAGCATAATAAAAACTTTGGGGGAAAACAGTGTATTATGTGGTGAAACTGTACATCTTGGTTTGGATTTGTTTGGGTACAATATTTGGTCTGTGGCAAAGATGAGGGGAATTTTATTATATGGCAGTTTTCTTTCTTGTTTTTAACGTTCTGAAAAAAAATCTTTAATAAAGGTGCTTAATAAACTCAGTATGCTTCACTGTCAAATTTTTGTTTGCTGTCATTCGAAATATGTACGCCGTTTGTAAACTAAGCTCATTTGTCTTTCTGGACTTATAATATGGAACTGTGTTTTTTTTTGTACGTACACTTATTTTCTAGCTTTGATTTGTATTTCAATAGAGGTTAATAACATTACCTTCTTTTACATATTAATGTTTTTAAAAATCATAGTTTCAGCTTAGTAGTAATGATTTAAAAATTAAAAAAAAAAGGGAAAATCATGCTGGGGAATGGGTCACCTGATTTTTACTTCTGCTGCAGTCTCGCTGAAGTTCTCAGAAGCCGACCAAGTCCAACGCTGGGAGGTGGTAGTGTCTCTCTGGAGCTGGTGTTTGGTTCCTTCCTGGTCATAATTTATACCCTGATAAAATCATGATCATATGCAGACCTCTAGACTGGGACTGTCTAACGTATTTTAGTTGAGGGGCCACATACAGCCTAATTTCATATGGAGTGGGCTGGACTGAAAAACATATTTTACAAAGTGATGATTACTTTAACGGTGAACAGTTTTCTTGCCTAGAAAACAATGACATGTGCTTGGTATACACAGCTTGTAAACCTCTGGTGAGTCATATGCTTGGAAATGATGGATTAAGAGGAGAGATTAAATGTGACTCACATGTGTGTTGAGGTTAACAAGGTCAAACTCTATATATGGGTAACGATAAGGCATGTGTCTTATCGACTGAACAATAAAGACTTCAGAGACGTGCAGACAACGCAAACACAGAGTGACGCAACGACGCATGTGAAACAGCGAATGAGTGGAAAGTGATGCTCTCGAAGCCAAAATGGCTCAAATGTGACGTTGGCAGAGAAAAGACTGGTTTCGACCTCGCTGATGTGGGAGAAGGCCGCCTCTGCGTTGGGATGTCTGCCTGCCAGATTACCCGGCGTCTGAAAGGACTTTGTGGGATTACGGCGCGTGAGCCTGTCTGGAGTCCGAGGTGGCCCCACACCGCGTCCAGAGGGGAGAGTTGAAGGATGTTCCCTGATGGCGGGGTCATCTTGCTTAACGTGGTGCTGTGAAGAAAGTCCCTGATATTGCCAGAATCTGACGAGTGTGTGATCTTCCAAGTTGAGTCAGGTTCCAGCTTTTTGATGAAAGGCTGCTGAATAACTCAGATTATGACTGCTTTGCATAAAAATATATTTATATAGAAGGACTAATGGCTACCTGATGGCGTGGGTGATGTGAGCGATAATTGGCAGCTCCTGGTTTCATTATTTCCCTGTAATACCAGACTGCGTCGTTAATGCTTCAAACCGTGACAGTGAACATCTGCACATTTGTTTCTCTGAATGACGGATGTCGATGCAGCCTCGGTCGCTGCCCTGCAATCAAGCCCAAACCGTATCGACTAAATGCTCATGTTCAGCAAACCCCGTGCTAAAATTGTTGTTGCTTTTCAGTGAAATATAGTCACAGAGAAATATACGTCACAGTGTCATTCATTGTTTTTGATTAAATATTAGTCCTCTTTGAAATGGTGACACTGAATAAAAATGATCAAACAATGCAGGTTAGTGAAAATTAATAATTAAAATGCAGTCGAAATAATTCTGTAGTTAATGCAGATACACAACTTTCTTTAAATCATCTTCTGTTCTTGTAAGATACACATAACAGTGTTAATGTAATGTTGGCTGTGATACAATAACTGAACTGTATACTATAAATTATAGTTGAGTCTTCTGGTGGAAGATGCTCTATCATCAGGATGTGATCGAAAAACCTTAATTAGGACAAGAAGCAGGAGCAACAATGAAACGACTGCGATAAATCAGCAGATCTCACGGTAATACATCTAGAGCTGATTGTGTCTTTTCTTTTTACAGTAGACAGTAGTTTAACATCCTTCATTTCACAGTCAGAAAAACTGGGTAAGTTCACCGTTAGTGAAACATTCCTCTTCCTCCAGTAAACAGGAGCTTAGTGAACTAGTAACCTGACAGGCTCACATCCAAGTGGAAAAAACGGTTCCAGGTCCCAGTAATACAAAGCAGCCCACTGATCCCAGCCCGAGTAGTTAGCGTGAAAAAAGAGGGTTAAATGCAGAGTTCTTATTTGTCCAAGGGGATCAAGACATTCAGAAGATAAACAATAACTACATTTTCTTCTATTTAGAGGACCAAAATGCTGATTTCTACAGAAGCTCTGATGATTGAGACAGTCATTAAAAGCGCTTTCGCCAACCTGACATGCATTTGAGAGATCTTAAACTTCAAAAAATAACATTGAGAATAGTTGGACTTTATTAACATGGACAAATGTTTGTGATTCTATATATTTATGACAATGTTTTCTGTTGAGATGGACTGTCTGTCACTATCATTGGATGCTGGATGTCTTTATAGAGCAATCACTCAGTCAGGTTTTCCTCTGTTAAAGTGCCTGGAGATCACAGAGCTGTATTATTCGTTACATGAATAACACTGAATTGAATTTATCAAAAATATTAAAGTTTCATTTATTTAAAGCAAGTGTCCCACACAAACACATTGATCACTTAAACACTTTTCACCACATCAAATATTAAAGTTTCCTCTTTACTTTTCCATCATTGGTCTGAATGTTTCGCCAGGAGGAAGAAACTCCAGTTCAACTCAGATTTCGCCCAAAGCCAGCTGTGCAGAGACGCCATCTGGCTTCATGATCCACAAACCGACAGCGCTGGAAGCAGATTTCAATCTGCAGAGTGAAAGTTTGTCAGGGTGAATGTGAAAAATTCCATGTGAAAAATGTTTTCTATGTGCTTTTTACATCCATGAGTGATGTAGGACACTGATTTGATTCAGCTAAAATTGACGGTAAGCCTGTCAGATTCCTGTGGCTGCCGGGGCTGCCGGCTGTTCTGGGTCAGTTTTGAGGTGAGGTGCCAAGTTTGTCCTTGAGTGTCGGAGCTGGAGACGCTCACCCTGGCACGTTAATGGATTAGACAGTGACTGTGTCATGGATTAAAGCTCCACTGCAGAGACTAATGCCTCCCAGTGTCTCCAGTAAACACCTCACACACTGCAGCAAACAGTAAATACTTAGATAATACACTCTAGAACCAATTTCTCTAATCATAGTCGGAATTTGAGTGGATTGGATTAAAACTTTTTTTTTTTTTTAAAAACCAATATACATTTTTTGTTAATTGAAATAGTGATTTTGTAACAGGCACAAAATGAACACAATGAAACCATCACATTAGAAAGTGGGCCAAAACCTGCAGACTACTGTTCCAGGCTATTGTGAGGATCTGATGAGTGGATCCTTCTCCAAATCCCCCCCATTACAAGTGCTAAAGCCCCCTAATAGAGCTGAAGGAGCTGTTACTGAGGAGCTAAGTCCTGCTCACTGACGTCAGTGTGTGGTTGTTGGTTCTAAGCAGGAGGAAGCTTAGTGTGCAGCCAGTGTTTACCACAAGCGCTTCCCTCGAGCGCAGCATGTTTCACCTCAAAATTAAAGCTCAAGATGCGACTTTGTCTCACATAAATACACAGAAACACATCACAGAATCAGACGTTCTTATTTTATTGTCCAAAGGAACATAAAATGTTTTCCTGTTTAAAGTTTCCTTCATGGTAAAATGCTGGCAGCTGTGATCACCAGGAGTAGAAAAAAATGTAGTGAGTGTAAGTGATGTGATTTTGTGGCTTTGTGTGTTTTGCCTTTGTAAATCCTAAACACCTATTAAAAAAGGAAAATATAAATGTAAAACACTTGAGGTAATTGTAAATAAAAAAGGAATGAAGGAAGCTCACCTGCAGCTCAGAGATTAAACCAACTTTACAGTGAAATTACTTGAACTATCAGGTAACTATATTTAAACTGATCAACGTTATTTAACAAACATAAGTTCATACCATTCAATGTATGGATTGGAAAGTATGATTCCTGCGTGAATTAAGAGTATAAATAATAATTTATTTGAATACACGTCAAAATAGAGAAATAAAAAAGACAACTGTGTAACTGTCATTTTTTTGTTTGTCGGTGATTTGATATGACTAAATGTCAAAAAATACATGTGGGACAATTTATTGCATCACCTAAGTTTTTCATTCTATTAATATTACTTTTTTTTTTTTAAATAGTATTGTGATCAACATTTTTTTGAACAGAGATTTTTGAAAGTAAGTCCAGCAGATCCAAGGAAACTTTCAAAAAGCTGGAAAACCCCTGCAGACTCCGCAGGAGTCTCTTACAGTTTCACTGGGATTCAGAGCCGCTCGGAGGGGGAAAAGTCATACATCGACCGGCTCGTCCGTCTTGGCCAGCGGCAGGGTGAGCGGATGCTGCGGGAAGCGGATGGCCTCGCTGTTGCGGCGCATGTACGCGTGGCCGCTGATCGGGTACCACATCTCGGTGAAGGTGAGGCTGCCCACGGTGATGGCGCAGCGGCCCAGCACCTTGAAGCCGGACTTCCTGTAGAACGGGACCAGGAAGTCCTCGCACATCAGCACCGCCCTGCGCACGTTGGGCAGGCAGCGCAGGTACTGCAGGTAGCGCCACATGATGATGGGACCTTTGCCCTGCTGCCGGAAGGTGCGGTGCACGGCCAGCACGTGGATGTGCACCGTGGAGCCGCGCGGCTTGTGGAGCGTCAGGGCATCCTGGAGCACAGTGGTTTTACAGACGGTCACACGCGCACAAGTCAGACATGATTGCTGCTTCGGTGATTGAATTGCGGGGCGTCTTACCGTGGTCAGCCTGTCCTGGTCCCACAGGGAGCCGATGATGAAAGCCACCAGGCGGCCTTCCTCAAACCAGCCCATGGAGAGCTCCGGACACAGCGTGAGGAAGTGGCGCACCTCGTCCAGGTGGAGGGGGCACTCACCCGACACCGAGATGAACGCTGAGGAAAAAGAAAAACAAAACAAGGCGCAGTCACTTACTGAGGGACCGTTTGGCAAGTGCGTAATCACAGTTTGGCTCCACTTTTACGCACACACCTGATGCGCCCTTAAGCTGTGATTTCTTCATTTATTTGTCAAGTATTACACGTTCTTCCAAAAAAATGTATTTATATTAATCTGCGTGTGCCATAAATAGTTTGAGACGCGCACGCGGCGGCTCGCTTCACTCACCCTCGCGCTCGATCTCGAAGACGCTGATGGCATCCTGCGTGTTGAGCGGCCGCACCTCGCTGGCCGGGAGCGTGTGTCTCCTCTGGATCCCGGGGGAAACTGACGGCGAGGGCTGCATCGGCTTGATGAACGGCTGCGCGCCCACAACGGACATCATACGAGATTTCTTTTACTTCTTCTTTTCTCTTTCACGCTCCACTCAGAAACGTCCGCCGCGCGCTCCTCCGCGTCCCCGCCGAGCAGGATCACCTCTGTCGGGGCCCTGCGAGGAGAACCGGAGGGTCTGTGTCTGTACTTATAGGACATCTGTGACTCAGCAGCTCATTTGCATGTGAATATTTGATGGCAGTGAATGAGCGGTGGTCAGAACTGTGTGTGGCAATTTGCTGAAACCCTACAATTACCCGTCTCTACTGTTTTTGTTTTATCCATCAAAACAGGCAGATTATTCTGAATGACTCAGACTGATCCACGACCTCCGGCCTTTTTTCACGCTCACTGTATGTGTGCGTGATGGCACATGTATTGTTGCGTTCCAACATAATGAGTAAAACGAAGTTAAAGCCTGATGATGAAAGGGAAACAAAAAAAAAAAAAAAAAAAACGCCAATCAGAGGCCGGGCAGCGCACTTAACTTACCGGACGGTGTGGAGGTCAGTGAAGGTCCGAGCTGCTCTGCGTCTCTGCCGCTCGGCGGGAGACGTCTCCCCTCTTTATGGAGTGATTATTACTATGAGTCACATGATGAAGGATTACAGACTTTGTTTCCACAACTCGACACTTTATCTCCCCTCTGACGGACCGCATGACAGCTCCAGGCCTTCATCAGGAGGAAAACAGCTACAAAGTACAAACACATCACCACTGCTACACAAATCCATTTTCCTGCCCTTTCCCTGTTTTCACATCTGCTGCTCCAGTCGTCCAATTTTCCATCACTATCACCTCAGTTTTGAATTTTTCCTTATTGTGTGATATATTTCCCGTATTTTAATGTCGAAAGTCGTCACGGTTCGTTTTTAAATAAATTTTTAGGCTTTTAAAACATTCAATACATTATACCATTATCAATATGTGATTATATTCAGTACTTTCAAGTTACAGTTTGAACTTTTGTCACTAAGTGGAAAAACTATTAAGTTTCTCTCAAGACTCAAAGTTATTGTGAATAAGTCATTTCTGACAATTTAACAAAATTATTGTTTATACAGAAAATATTTATTGTATATGTGCTTTTTTCTGAAGACAGTTTTGTTTGTACACTGAGCAAATGCACGTGATATTCAGTGGGAATTTTTCTAAAAAGAAAAGATACATTTTCCTTGAATTGTAGACATGGGAGTACAGCTCGGGCTCATTTCCTGAACAGCCGTTACATTTCTTCACATTGTATCATTACAATGTTTTTGCCAAAAAATCCAAATGCTGCAATGCCGGGAGAGTCGGAATCATTACTCCACCGAATATGAATGAAACCTTTAAACTGGGCTCCATAGACTTTAATTCACTTCATTTCTCCAAATAACTGGCCTGTGATGATAGTGAGCGTTGGTACGGCTGAATGGCTGAACACTGTAACTCTGAGTGCTTTGAAATGCAGGTTGACATTGTGCTGAACATAACAGCTGAAATATAATAAATACAGGAGTGTTTTTAAATATGAACTCAAAAAGTATAAAAGCTATCAATAAGAAATAGCACCCGCGCCCTAAATCCCACACTGTTAATCGTTGCTGCAACGTAAGAGCGGCGGGAAGAAACACATTTCAAAAAAGAAGCGAACAAAAATCAGGGCTCCACTTACTTTCATTACATATGTAGATTTATGATTCTTTTTTTATGAAAATACCTTCATGAAAATACACATAGTTCAATATATGAACAGTATATGTGGCATACATGGGATTTAGTGAGCAGAGAAAGGCACAGAAGAAGAAGAAGAAGAAAGCAAAAGGAAAAAATTGGTGTGATCGATGGGTTTTTTTTGTTTTTTCTTTGTTTTTTTGTGCAACACACTGAATAATTACAAGTCGATACCGACCTGCTGTCAAACATTAGAGCAACGTTTCGTAGCACTGAGGCAACAAGGCAGCTTACAGTCACATCTCTATACTCATCTGCAAAGCAAAAAAAAAAAAAAACAATCCTAGCAGAGGACTGAGGAAAAAAAAAACACTACTCAGTTACAGTTCAACTAATATAAGTAAACTGATTCAGAGGATGGACGAACGTTGTTACTGTGAATCGCTGGGAAAATAGAGTCCGAAGGTCGTTTTGTGGTTTCTCGGTATTGCAGAACGGAAGTGGCGGCGGCAAACGGTGGTCCAGCAGAACGAGGAAACGGGGGCACTTATTTCTACCGTCTGCAGGGATTAAAGGAGGATCTGTACTGCAGCTGGACGCAGACGGGTAAGGCAGACGAGTCACCGTGCTTCTTACAACCGTGATCGGGGCGGGGCGGGGCGGGGCGGGGAGCGAGGGGGGCTCCGGCTGCTGGTGTCTGTCTCCGGGCGGAGGGTCGGGGGGTCATGCAGGACCGGGAGCCTCTCACTCCGTCGGCGGCGCCGGCGTCTCGTTGGCGTTGTTGTCGGTGATCTTGTTCTCCAGCTCGTCGTCGGAGAGGAGGTCCAGGGAGGTGCCCTCCACCTGCAGCTGGCGTCTGCCCGAGCGGCTGGAGGAGAAGCTGATGGGACCGCCACGCCTGCGGGACGGCGAGGGAGGGAGGGAGGGAGGGAGGGAGGGAGGGCGACCGTCACACCTTTGTAACTTGTCTACTAATCGATCTAATGGAACCCCGTGTTTTACAGAGAACTGTGAAAGTGTCTGCGTTGGCGGTCACCTGAGGCGGTTCTTGAGTGTGTGGACCTCCCGGCTCAGACCCTCGCTGGCCTCGGTGGCGTCGTCCAGCTCTCGCTGCAGCTTCCTGCGCGAGGCGTTGGCCCTGGTGGCCTCCTCCTCCGCCTCCTCCAGCTGACGCTTCAGCTGCTTCATCCGGGAGTTTGCTTTCTCCACCTTCACACACAGTTGAAGGAACAGTTGATGTTCGTCACATGAATGTACAATATAGACAGCTTTGAATACAACCGTGAAGTTTCATAAGAGTACATCGTATTTCAAAGGGTTTAAACTCCACCTGCTCTTTAAACTGGTCGGCATGGCGACGCTCGTCCTCCACCTGCATGCACACTTCCTTTAGCTTCTTCTCGGTCCTTCTCACGATCTTGTTGGCCGCCGCTCGCTCCCTTCAGGGAAACACAGGTGGAGTTTGTTAAAGCGTCCCGCCACGGCGGCCCCGGTCGGCTTCAGAGCGTCGGAGACCCTCACTTTGCCTCCTGCTCCAGCTGCTCCTCCAGCTGTGCGATCTTGGCCTCCAGGGCCGTGATGGAGGCCTTGAAGCGGCTCTTCACCGAGCCCTCCAGCTCGCCCAGTTTGGCCCGCAGCTCCTTGTTCTGGCGCTCCAGCTGCTGCCGGGCGTTCTCGCTCTTCTGTCCCGTGCTGCGCTCTGCGCTCAGCTCCGTGGTCAGGGTGTCCACCTGTGGGGGGGCGCTCAGGATGAGATTTAATCTAAAGAAGAGACGAGACCGGCGAACTCAGACTGCACACCTGCATCGTCGTCTTTCTGAAGCGGTCGTTGAGCAGCTCCATGTTGCCCTGCTCCTCCTCCAGCTCCTCCTCCAGCTGAGCGATTCGAGCCTCCAGCCGCCGCTTCTCATCCATCAGGGCGGACCTGAAACCGAGATTACACTCACTGTTAAGATCAGTAAAATGATTAGAACTGCTAAAGTCAGCCACATTTGGTCACTTCTTGAGTTGACAGAAACTTTCCTGTTCGTTGGTTGTCAGTAAACTTACTTTCCGGAGGTGCTGTTTGAGATTTCATCCTGCAGCTCATCTCGTTCCTGCTCTGCGTGGCGCCGACCCCTCTCCGACGCTGCCAGGTCCTGCAGAGCAACAGAGCAACATACCATAAACCTCCATATGAAGAAATACCCTCAACACTGGAGAATGTGTGAAAGTCACAGTCTGGACCTCATGGAGCTGCACAATTTCAGCCTCCAGGCTCTTGAGTTTCTTCTCATTCTCCTTCGATATGGCGAAGATGTCGTCCCTGGACGCCCGTGCGTCTTCCAGTTCCCTCTGGTAGTCCTTCATCTGCGCCTGAAGGAGGCGTCAGTGAGGCGTTAGTGGAGAGCCCAGTGTGCAGCACGACTCGCTCGCCTCTCAGGACCAGGATCGGATTTACCTGTAGTTTGCGCAGCTGTTTGATGGCTTCGTCTCGAGCCTTGTTGGCTCCTTCTATGTGACCCTCGATGTCCTTCAAATCCATCTCCAGCTTCTTCTTGGCGGCAACAGCCAGACCTCTCTGCTTCCTCTCGTCCTCCAGCTCTGCCTCCATCTCCCGCACCTGGAGGACGGATCGGAGTTCAACAAACAGGTGGGAATCACCGGACCTGCCTGAGGACGAGTCCTCACCTGTTTGACCAGCGCTCTCTTCTTCTCGTCATTCTGGTCGTCGCGGCCCTGCAGGTCTCTCTCGTACTGCGCCTTCATGGCCTGCATGTTGACCTCCAGACGCAGCTTGGCGTCCTCGGTGGCCTGCAGCTCGTCCTCCAGCTCCTCCAGCTGAGTCTTCATCTCCTCCAGCTGCTGCTCCAGGGTGCGCTTGGACTTCTCCAGCTCGTGGACCTGAGGGACTCTCGTCAGTCAGAAGGGGGAAGGAGACACTCGGGGCTTCTCAGAAGCTTGGTGACACTCACGTTCTTGCCCACGTCGTCCTTGGAGCTCATGAGATCCTCCATCTCCGCCCGGAGCTGCTTGTTGACCCTCTCCAGCTCCTCTTTGGCCTCCAGAGCCTCGTCCAGAGCTCGGGCCATGGACAGAGCTTTGGTCTCCTTCTCTCTGGCCTCGGCCTCGGCTCGGTCCCGTTCCTCGGCGTAACGAGACGAGACGCTCTTCTCCTCGGCCAGCATCTGTGGAGGTGAAGACAAATTACAATCATATTTTGTGAGCTGAGATCGCAAATCTGCAACACATACTGCAGAGAAACGTCCTCCATGTGAGTTTCACCTGGTCAAACTTCTTCTGCTTCTTCTCCAGGTTGGACACGATCTGCCTCTGGTGATCCAGGTCCACCGTCAGGTCATCCAGCTCCTGCTGCAGGCGTGTTTTCGTTTTCTCCATCTTCTCAAAGGCGATGGTTTTCTCCTCCAGGCGCTGGCTTGATAGCTCCAGGTCCTTCTGCAGCTTCTTCTTGGCTTCCTCCAGGCCGTCGATGGTTCCCACATCATCTTCAAGCTTCTTCTTGCTCTCTGACAGCTGCACACACACACACACACAATCAGAATAAAGTCAAACAAAACACTATGACTTGACCGTCTTTTTCTGGTTTTGGAGTTTTACCTGAGCCTGGAGGGTCAACAGCTGCTTTTCCAGATTCTTGCGCGCCTCCTCCTCCTCCTCCTGCTGCTCCTGCAGGGCGTTTTTCTCCTCCTCCAGCTGACGAATGCGACTGCTGAGGTTCAGCTTCTGACGGGTTTCCTCCTGGAGCAGCTCCTACATGGAAATGATAGGATGCGTCATTAAAAAGAAAGATTCCCAGAGGATTATTGGATTTGTCTCGATGATAAATAAAGAAAAGTTGCACGGCACCTGCGAGTCCTGCAGCTGACTCTCTAATCCAGCAATGTCTTTGGCCATCTTGATGCCCTTCCTCTCTGTGTCTTCCAGCAGGGTCGACACGCTGTCCATCTCCGCCTGAATGAAGAAGGAAAACCAAGTTGGTAAATAGTTAATGCTTTTCCACTGATAGTCACATCCACCGCCTGGCGATAGCCGCCACGCAGTGTGCTCAGTCCACCTGTCTCCGAGGCCCACCTGCAGCTTGTGCGTGCGCTCGGCCAGCTCCCCCTTCGCCCGCTCTCCCTCCGTGACTCTGGCCATGAACTCCTGCAGCTGGGCCTCCAGCTTCTTCCTCTTGTGCTCGGACTCGGTCTTCGCCTGCTGCAGACTCTTCACCTCGGTGGCCAGCTCTTTGTTGGCGCTCTCCTGGCTCTGCTTGGTCTTCTCCAGGTTGGCCTTGAACTGAACGCAGTCAGGAGGAAACACTCATCACGTTAACGTGTCGTCGGTTGATCTGATAACCGATCTGAGGTAGCTGACTGTGTGAATTACTCTCTTGGCTTGTTCCAGCTGCTCAGACAGCTCCTCCAGAGCGGTGCTGTGTCTCTGTCGCATCTCCTGGATCTGAGCCTCGTGGTTTTTAGTCTCCTCCTCGATGGCTTTCTTCAGTTCGGCAACCTCCTGTTCACGCTTGGTCCTAAACGGAGCAGACGGGGTCAGAGGAAACGCCCTCATCAGGTGAAGAAGACTGTAAAGGTCATTACCTGAGCTCCTGCTGGGCTGCAGTCGTGTCCAGCGTGTCCTCCAGTTCAGTCTTGAGGGCCTCCAGCTCTTCACTCAAGTCCCTCTTGAGTTTCTCGGCCTTGTTCCTGGCCTGCTTCTCGGACTCCAGGTCCTCCTGCAGCTCGCCCAGCTGCGCCTGCAGCTCCCGAACCTGCTTCAGAGCGTTGTTCTTGTGGCTCACCTCTTCTTCACCCCTGGGAAACATAACAGCAAATCTCATTTTATAACTACTAATTTATTCTGTACCTCCCAAGTCACAGCATCTTTCTCTTATTTTTCAAGACCAAGGCCTTCTTCCACACATAGTCAAAAAAAACCAACAACAACAACCTGATAAACCCAAAAAACCCAAAATTTAGTATTTACTGAAGAAAATACATGAGTGACCACAGAAGCTGGAAAACAAAACTATCTAAAGAAGCTTAAGGTTTTTCCAAACCACATAAAAGGGGAAAAAATGAGCACAAAAGAGTAAATATATTAAAAATCCAAAAAGATATCAAAGAGACAGAGCTGAATTTGAAGCAGTGACATGATGCTTGCAGCAGGGGGCAGCAGAGGTCGACTCAGAGGTGTCCTAATGCAGTCTTCTTCAAGGATCTGAATCCTGCATCGTGACTTCACACTAACAAATGCTCATTAATACCAGCCTGATAACATGTGTACAAACCGTGACTCAGTGTGAACACACATTCCTCTGCCATGAGAGTCAGCAGATAAATCAGACGATAACAGCAAAACCACATCGCCGCTTCACACTTTGTTTAGAGAGTATGATAAAATGCCACTTATGAAATTGATGCTGTAAATATAATATGATATAACCTGATGAATGAGTCAGATGAGGAAGCAGCACCTCAGCGACGCCCCCTATTGGCCCACTCCGTTATGTAACCCATCGTGTCGCCGCCGTCTCCCACCTGGTCTGCATCATCTGCTGCTCCTCTTCCTTCTTGCCCAGCTGAACTTTGAACTCTTCCGTCTGCGACTGCAGCTCGGCGATCTGCTCCTGGAAGTCGGAGATCTCTCCGTCCAGCTTCCGCTTGGCTTTCTCCAGCTCCTGCCGGGTCTTTTCCTCTTTCTTCAGTCTCTCTGAGCAGAGGGAGGAAAGGACAGGGATGTGTCAGAAAAGACATTTTGAACTGAATACTGCTACAAATATCTGCCAGTTTCTACCTTCCAGATCGGCCAGCATCATCTCCTGCTTGTTCTTCAGTTTTCCAAGGTTTTTGGCCTTTTCTTCCTCCTCAGCGAGCGTCGAGGTCACTTCATTGATTCTGTCCTCCGTCAGCTTCTTTTCCTACAGATGAGACAGCAACACGATTCTTATACTACCGCTGACTGCATCCATCCATCCGTCCATCCATCCATCCAGGTGTCAGGAGCGTGTTTCACAAACATTCTACAGTGACTCTGCAAAGCCCCTCGTTCTCTCACCTTGAGAAACTTAGAGTTCTGGTCCTCCAGCAGCAGAATGTCCTCCTCATACTTCTTCATTTTGGCTTCTGCCGTGACTTTTTCCAGCTGCAGCTTCTGCCTTGCAGCTTCCTCCTCATCCAGCTGCTCTTCAAGATCCTACAGACAGAAAGCGCACATTCAGAAACCCTCCTATTTATACTGTGATCGTCTGTTTTGTTCGTCCGCTTTGCTTCGTTTTGCTGATGGGACGAACCTGGATGTGAGACTGCATCTTCTTCTTCTCGTTCTGCAGGCCCTGGGTCCTCTCCTCCTCCTCCTCCAGCCGGGACTCCAGGTCGTGCAGGATCTCCTCCAGCTCCTGCTTCTTGGAGGCCAGGCGAGCTCGCATCTCCTCAGCCTCGGCGAACAGCTCCGTCTCCGCCTGCAGCTGCTCCGCCAGGATGTTCTTCTCCTCCGTTAGCTGCACACAAGCGATGATGATGATGATGATGATGGTTCACTTCACGGACGCTGTTTCTTCCTGTGGAAGCCGATGAGAAGAACCGACCTGCTGATGCTTCCTCTCCATCTCCACCAGCTCTCCTTCCACCTTCATCTGCTTCTCCTTCACTTTGACCAGCTCCTCGTCTTTCGCCTGCATCTCCTCCTCCTGCCGGGTCACCTGCAGCAGGGGCTTCACCTGCAGGGCACAAACACACACCGGGTGAGCGGATCCAGCTCTTCAGATACAAAACACAACATCCAGCATCTGGGAACGTGCTTCTACACACCTTGGTGAAAAGTCTCCACCACTGCCAGTGACGCAGCTTCAGGTAGGCGGCGCAGTTTCTCTGGAGAACCTTCAGAGCGCTGAGCTGCTGCTGCTTCTTAGCGAAGGCCCTGAAGCATCACAAAGAATAAGAAGTTTATCAAAAATGTGCAGAAAAGGCTCAAACGTGAGCTGCAACGATCAGAGCGAAGCCTCACTTGCGAGCCAGATATCCTCGGCAGACGGCCTGGAAGTAAATGATGATGTCCGTGATCTTCAGGTCTCGCTCCTCCTCCAGGTGGGCCAGGACTCCGGCCCGGAAGAAGATCTTACTCTGACCGATCCGGAAGAGGTTTCCATCCAGCTCCAGGGCCTGAATCTGCAGCGCAAACAAACACGTCAGTCACATGATGGCAATTAGAAATTCAAACGTGCATATAAGGCTGCAGAGAACAACTCAGCTGACGTTACAGTGCAGCTTCCCGGGACAGTAAATTTAGGAGTTTATTCTCAAATTATGTGCTAATTATTCCTGTATTCTATTTCTTTTTAAATGTTTTTATTGCACTTTTGTTATTTGTGTAATTTTGTTAAATTATGTTTGAAGTTACTACACTAAGTTATTATTATCAATGATTTTAGTAAAAATATGAAACACAAACTCTGTAAAATGTTATTTTTCATGACGTTTTATGCATTTTTTAAATCTTGTGCAGTCTTAAACTTCTATATGTATTATTATACATATGTTAATGTAAAAAAAACAGAAATTATTAAGTTGTTTTAATACCAGTAAGAGATTTAAAACTCATTTTAAAATAAATTTAAAGTTTTAATTCTACAGTAAAATAAGCTTTTATTCTTTTTCCTAACTTGAGACTCTTCAAACTCTCCACTGACCTGTTTTCATATGCTCTGTCTGCTCTAACCTCTTGAAAAAAACAAAAGAAATGCACTTGAAATACAAAAATCACTCTGATTGTAATGGTGTTTATAATGAGATTTTTACCAATTCTCATCTGAGATTTCATTGGTAAGTCGAGCTAAAGATGGTTGTATGATCCTCACCATCCTCTCACAGGCCTGCTTGCCGTCCATGAAGCCCTTTGGAATGGCGTTGGGAGTGAGGATCTCATATCTGAACACACAGAGAAGATGAGGAATTACTTTCTGACTCTCTCATGATCAAACAGAGAGACAGTGGTGGGAGTGTCAAAATACATTTCCTAAAAAAATCACAAAAAGAAGATTCATTATTGATCTTTCAGCAACAAAAAAAGTGAAGATAATTGGTCAACGCCTCAAAGTCATAATCAATAAGCTGATAAACAGTGTAGTCATGAGAAGTACATTATATATTGTTTATCAAAATCATTGAAGGTGAAAACATTAAGACACACGATGAGTAATGCGGTACGGTACCTCTGTCTGAACTCCTGGAAGACGATGCGGTTGGGGAAGCCCTGTCTGCAGATCCGGATCCCCTCCAGAACCCCATTACACCTCAGCTGGTCCAGAACCAGGTGAGGGTCCAGTTTCCCGGCCTGAGGAGGACGAAGACGAATGAAACAAACCTGAACAGCTCGTACTTTGACATGAGTTCATCAGATTAAAGCGAAGCTGCTTTAGTCCACTGGGTGCTTGTTAGTTTGAAACTTCCTGTTGTCTGTTTACTGCAGCATCTCTCACTGTACTGTGTTGTTGAACTGTACCACCTTGTGGTGAAAAGTGGTACTGCATGGCTGCAGCTTGCACTCACCCGTTTCTCATGGTTGGGGATGATGCAGCGGACGAAGTTGGGGTTGGTGTTCCTCAGCGTGGCCATCAGTTTGGACAGCTGCTCCTTGTACAGCTGCCCCACCGTGCGGAACATGCCCTTCTTGGTCTTGTACGCGGCGCCGAAAGCCGTCTCATTCATCCCTGCAACCTGATCCAGGCCGACGATCCGGTCGACTGCGATGAGAAACCAAGAGCATCGGCATCAGTTTACAGCAGCATCAGAGGACGAGAAAACGTTTTGAGGATGAATGAATCTAGAAAAGAGAAAAAAACAGCTGTTTTTTAAATTGTCTATGAATTAAACACTGATGTTGATGCACGTGGATGCTGCCAATGAAGGTCGACATGAGTCCAGCTGAGCGGGATTTGCTCTTTTCTGCTTTTTGTGATAAAACACGAGGACAGAGAGCAGAGACCTCCAGCTGTGAATGAACAATCAGCGCCTTTGATTTTACAGGTGACAAAAACCCTCCTCATATATTTCTATAAGATTTTAAAGGATATTTCAAGCCAGTAATGATAAAATGTTTGATTATAACTGTCCTACATTTATAGTGTTGGTGTTTGTAGGAAGAAATATCCTCAACATAACTTAGTAAATGCTTTTGTAATGCACCAAAAAAGTCTTCTTGCATGCTATTATGACAGGCGACCAAACTTTTCATGCTAAAATGTGAAGATGAAGCTGATATTTATACTCTAAAACAGTTAGAATTGCTAATTTATAAGGCTACTTCACATGATCGTACTGAAGAAATTTTGTTACAGAGACATTTTATAAAACAGCATGGTGATTTCTTTCCAGTAACATTGAACAAAAATCCCTTTTTTTTTTCATTGTGAGTTCTGAGTTTATATAGTCAACCCAAAAGCATAAACAGAAGTGAATCCTGTTTTAGGTTCACATAATGTAGTAGTACATTTTGATTTTCTGGCTTCACTGACAAAACAGGGGCATTATAATGTTATTCAAAAAAAGGAGGAATCATTCATAGAGAGAAAAACGCTTAAAAGGTCCTTTAATTCTTCACATGATCAAAGACTTTATCATCAATGTCAAGGTTTAGAGAAAAAAAATCAAAATGTATTGCGACATTAATTGAAATAACAAGCGAAGTAGCAAAAATCTAATAACATTGCTTTATTCTCATGACGTCTTGGCAGTAAAGTTTATGAACCACAGTAACAAGCCTTGATGTTTCATATAAAAAAGAAACTAAAACATTAATTCAGCTTGTTGTTGATGTACGTAACACAAAACGAGACTCGTTCCTGGAGAAAAAAGTTCCTACATCTGGAGAACCGTTGTTCAATTTTTAATAAAGATGATGAACGGTGCCAAGTCGGATCAGATGTCTGGCATGTCGTGCCTCAGATGTTCCACTCTTTTAGGAGATATAAATGTCAGCACAAAGAAATCGGGAACCTGGATTAAAATATCAGCCTTGGAAGGAGTTTGGACACTGAGATTTATTTCCAGTCGCTGGTAGTTTATATGACGTGTACTGTTTGCAGAAATGATTACGCAGTAACTCTGATATTCTGAAGTGAAGTTAGCGGTCGATAATCACTGTATTTAAGGGATCATGTGGATTTTTCTTTATGGTCTAATAAATAAACTATATTAACTCTATCAAAACCAATTTTCAGACAAACATATCGTAATTTTAAGAGAGGCCTTTTCTGGCTTCACGTTCAGGAAACGGCTATCAGAATAGTCAGACTGCCAAACATGAGCCATGCAAAGCCAGCCAGGAGCTTCTAACGGATGCACCGTGCAGCCATGACAGGACAAGCGAACCTACGAGCCCCCCCGGAGCCGAGGATGAGGGAGGAGGGGGGTGTGGGGGGGGTCCGGAGGCGTCTGACTAAGATTCACCTGGAGCTTCATGGAGCCCAGACACATTGTCATAGAAAGAGGCTCTCTGAAACGTCTGAATGTCTTCGGCGGCAGAGACACACACACACAGAGAGAAGACAGCAGAGTGAGTGGAGGCGTGCAAACACACAAACACACACTCGCACACACACACACACACACACACCCTCACAGCAGTGTTAAAAGAGTCTATCAGGTTTAAAAAATTGCAGGTTACCAAGAAAAAGTGGGGCGTTAGAATAAATTCTCATTAGTGAGGCGTGACATTAGTCCAGAACCTTATATGGTCATATCTGTTTTTATTTAACTATTTCAGTCAAATAAAATTCAATCAAAGATCTGGGGCTACCACAAAATGAGCAATCAAGCCAACTTTGATAATTCAGCAATAAATCTGTCTTGTAGTCTGTAGGAGTGTTCGGGTTTATCTTCACTTCACATGTTCGCTCATAAAACACGCCGAGAGAAGCAAGTTCATCCAATAGAGAAGAGATTCTGAGTTCTGCTACACTTTGTGGTGTGTCCTCCATTCCTCACTGCTCCTACAGAACCACAGTCCTGCTCCGGTGTCCCTGTTTATAAAGAGCGGTTTGTCATCAGGCTTTTCTAAATACACATGCATTAAACTCAGATGTTTTTCAGCAAGAAGACGCTGAAATGTGCAGCCCTCCAGGACCACGACCACCCCGCTCAGTTCTTAGAATTTTAAATTGAAAACCAAGTCTTTCTATTGTTCACATCGATTTGCATGAGAAGTCGCAGCGCGTCTGTCCCCTGAAACCTCACGAGGCCTTAAAAACGCCCTGTCGCTCACCATCTTTCCAAAGCTCGGCCACAAACTTGTCGGTGGACTGGTGCAGCAGCGTGGCCACGTTGTCATTTAGAGGGTCCATGTTCTTCATGAGCCATTCGTCGGCCTTATAGTCCACCTGAAGAGACACAGAGGCTCAGTAGGTTTACCTCGAGAAAACAGCCATTCAGGGTAAAAACGCCTCTGATGAGGCAAATCAACATTTCACTCAAGCAAACTTTACTCCACACAGTCTTTTGTCCTTCCTCATACCTGAACGTAACGGTGTATAAAAGAAAAGCAGCTCTGAAAATACACCCTGAGCGGCTCGGCTTTCCCTCTGTGATTCAGAGCCTCCGGTCTGTTGCTTCCTGTCTGTTCCAGGCCGTGCAGTACATCTTAAGTGACAGCTCCATCGGGCAGTAATATACCACGGCCAGCTTGTTTTAGCTCACAGGCGGCGCCAGATGTGCTGAATGTGCGATCTCCAACCGTGCAGGGAAAAGTTCGGCTAATGAGTCGAAATGGTCGCACAACAATAGAGACGGAGTTACAGTCAGACTGTTCTTCAGATGGAATAAGTCGTCAACGCGTTCAGCAACCTGAGAGGAAGAATCTGCAGACGGCTTCAATCAGAATCCTGGAAAAGCAAACTGACCATGTTTGCTCTTTGTTCCCCCCTTTGCAGCGTCACTCTGTCGTGCAGCGTTTATCCAGGAAGGTTCAGATTAAATCCTGGATCTGATACGGCGCTCCGGATGCTATAACTACCTGCCTGAATGAGACGTTTCCACATGTTTGTTGAAACATCACATTCAGGATCTGTGTTTAGACGGACGCTGAAGGACGGTTTTCACAAACACGGCAGGTAAAACATCACAAAGCCCTCACGCCGGTGGCGATATCGCTTTTCACGTCACGTCTGACGAGCGCCTTGCCCCGGCGGCGTCTCGTTTTCGCCGCGCAGATGGCGGACCAAAGGTGAGAGTTGAGAACCTCCGTTATGTAACCACCTCGAATCAAAGACTGCGTCTCGCAGCCAATCTGAACCAGATGTGAGTTTCCTGCTGCAGCAGCAGTCCCACAACCGGCCTGTTGTTTTCACGCAGTGACCTGGTTAAAGAGCCAACCGGGGGGGGGGCGGAGTCGGCGAGCGCCTCTGAGGAGCACGGGCCAGAAAAACACAGAACACGAAGGATCTGTCGCTGTGAAGACGAAACGCTGCGAGCAGACTCATGTACGCACCCGCCCGGCGTAGTGGATGATGCAGAAGTCGGCCTTGTCCTTCAGCTGACGCGGCTTCTGGAACTTGGCGTGCGTGCCCTGCTCCTGCAGCACCTTGTCCACGAACGTCTTGTCGGTGGCCTTGGGGAACCAGCACTCCTCGTCCAGCAGGGCCAGAATGCCCGGGGGGTTGTTCTGAGAAGGACACGCTTCGGTGAATACACACAGAGCGCTCACGGCGGCAGCGAGAGGAAGAGGCGGCGAGCGCCGACCGGCCGCTCGATGAGGTCGATGCAGGGCTGCAGGTCCAGGCCGAAGTCGATGAAGCTCCACTCGATGCCCTCCCTCTGGTACTCCTCCTGCTCCAGGATGAACATGGTGTGGTTGAAGAGCTGCTGCAGCTTCTCGTTGGTGTAGTTGATGCAGAGCTGCTCGAAAGAGTTCAGCTGGACGGGCGGAGAGGAGGAGGAGAGGTCAGCGGAAATCCTTAATAGCAACTGATCGACAGAAGAACGAGCAGAAAGAAAAGTACCTCAAAGATTTCAAAGCCAGCGATGTCCAGGATGCCGATGAAGGACGCCCCCTGCCGTTTGGTCCGGTCCAGGGCCTTGTTGATGCGGTGGACCAGCCAGCGGAACAGACGCTCATAAGTGGCTTTGGCCAGAGCTTCCACAGCAAAGTCAGCCTGAGGAGAAACCAAGCGGCGGCGTGACAGACGCCGTTAATAACACAGACTCAGCTGGAACCTGGCGCTGCTGTTTCAGTGTGAACAAGTAGGAGCATCCATCATCCAGAAGCAGCGGCATAAACATAACATATAAAGATTATGACTGATCCGAACTGCTGCCAACAGGCTGTAAACACATCGTAAAAGACGGAAACACGTCAGTGAATAAACACAGTCTGCCTGACGCTGGGAGGCGGGCGGCGTGGGTCTACCTGCTCTTTGGTCTGCGCCTTCTGCACGTAGTCTCGGCCCACTTTGATCCTCGGGGTGAGGATGGCTCGAGTGAACTCCATCACGTTCATTCCCAGCAGGTGGCAGAGCTTCTGCGCCGCTGGAACAAGAGAGGAGCGGGAATTTACACAAATCTGAAGGACATGAACGCAACCCGGGAAATATCGATGCAGCTAAAAAGTGAATTCCTTTGTGAAGTTGTTTATTCGTGGCCTCAGTCGGGAGCGTTTACCTGTGTTCTCCGGCATGGAGGCCTGATCCGTGTTCCTCTCCTTTTTGAAGACGATGTTGCCGAACTGCAGCACGGCAGACACGACCTTCAGCATGCCTGAAGGAGCGAGGAGCGATAAAAGCAGACAGGAAGAACTCAGGTTACGTAAAGCGGGGAATCGGAGAGTGTTCTCTGTTTTGGCGGGCACATCTGGAGGTGCTGCTCACAGACGATCTCGTCGTGGTTGAAGCTCATGATGTGCATGGCCTCCATCGTCTCCTGGAAGTTGTCCTTGTCCTGCTGGCCCGGGATGGGAATGTTACCGTTGGACAGGAAACGGTAGTTGTTGAAGCCTTCGAGCAGCAGATCCGCTGCAGAAACAGACAAGAGTTATAGATTCTGATTCCACTTTTAATAATTTTATCTACATTTTAGATTTTTCTACTTGAAACTGCACAATATTTCCTTTTTCCCCCCAGATTTCTTCTACTCACTTCGAAGGTGCTCCCCCGCTCCCGCCAGCAGGCGGTAGAAGATGTGAAAGGTCCGCTCGTCTTTGGCCTGTCGAATGGCCCTCGACTTCTCCAGAAGGTCTGACAGCAAAGGTTAAGGACTGACATGGAAACCAAGCCACAGGGCGAATAAAGAGTTAAAAAAGACAAATTAAAAAAAAGTTGCATGTGTATGGGAAAACATTCTGAAACAGTCCAAACATCAACTTTTAACATAAATTGGAGAAAGTACTGTTTTAAGGCAACACTTCACAAAAAAACGTCTAACAAATAAATTCCAAACAGTTTTGTTCCACACAAGAAATAATAAGCCAGACAAAAAAAAAAAGAGCAAAAACAATGAAAACTTTCTTAATGTCTTTCAGAGGGAAAGACATTCCTGCGGTGAAGCCCGCCTGTGGTCTCCCGCTGCTCTCTAAACTCAATACTGGCATTGCCGCATGTCAAATCAGTCGATTTCAAACAATTCTGCCAACCAACCACCGTGGATGGACTCCATAGTTCATGTAAAATAACGCACTCTGCATGCATTGTGTGAATGTTGAAGCTTGTCCCATCAGTTTCTTTGACGTTGGGGCTATAAAAGAGATGGCTTGATACATATAGATGTTTTTTAAATCTTAAAAATGTAAAACAGAAAAACATCTTATAATGTAGCACTTTGAAATTCCACAGTGAAAAACATTTACTTGCAACTGGATGCAAGTCTAAATGAAGAGAAAATGCTATAATAATGCTATAATAATAGCCATTTGTCAAAAAAAAAAGACCTATTTTTTTTCCAGTGCATAACCATTCTCATCATAAATCATTCAGTTCCATCAGACACATACTGTAAATATGAAAGTGGAATATTGAGGCACTGGAGACGATCACAGCGGACCGCAGGTTAAAGTGGGATTCACCCTGAAATGGTCACCAGTCCATCACACAGCAAACACACACACACACACACCTATGGGCAATTAAAATCCACTGATTAACCTAAAATACATATTTTTTAATTGATTGTGGAAGAAATTCCAGGGATAATCTCATTTTGTGAGACAAGTGCTAACCACTCCACTTCAATGACTGTATTTAAAGCTAATTTAGGATATTCATTCTGCAGACGTTGATATGCTGTATTCCTCCTCTCTCAGTCGGGTTTCTGAACCTTCATTCAGCCCCTCCACTCAGTAAGGATACAGGTTTCGATGTTCGCCCCGACGATGTATCCCGTGACGTCAAAGTTGATTCTGATGAACTTTCCCTGCAGGAAACAAACACGTCACTGAGCGTCAGAGGTGAATTAAACAGCCCGGGGTCGGGGGTCGTGGCGTCGTTCTTTGCGCGTGTTTGCAGCTGCGTCTGAAATGCCACCTTTTGGATTTTCGCAGACGACAGAAACACGGTGGAGGGAAAACGCCCATATAAGGAGATGGCAGGTTCACAGGTCAGAAAGAATCTCAGGCATGTGCGTGGTTTCCCGACACTGGATGAGTGTGTGAGGGTGTCAGCGTGTGTCCATCTGTGTCCGCTGGTATTCGGCCGGTGATTCACGCGGGCTCCGTGCGGCTCGGCTCGCCCACATGGTTTACCGAGGCACGAAAAAATGTTGAGCGAGCCGGAGAACCGCTGCAGCTCATTACAATCTGATGGCAACCATTAAAATGAAAAGAGAAGACATAAGAATTTAATATATCTAAAATCTAACTGAATATTCTAAAGACACATTGTTGAAACTGGCCAAAAAGGTTTTTATAATTTGGAAAGAGTTAAACCATAAGATGGAAACAAGTAGATAATTATAAAGAACAAAGAAGAACTGAGTAGCAGTGATCTGAAAAAAACAAAGAAATTTCACTAAAACCACAAGGCAAAAGCAGAAATTGGCAAGATATTATCAAAAAAAGATCTAAATCAGTGTCTTCAATCACAACATAATGTGAAATTTAAGTTTAAAATCATATAACATCATAGAAACTGCATTTTGAGAAACATGTCACAAATTTTTTTCTGATCTAGCAAGAAAGAACGGATTAATGCTTCTGTTTTTAGGCAATTTGAATGTTTGTAATGCTTTACTTACTGGATTACCCAAAAACCACAATTTTAAGAGCACAGCTGAAACTTATAGTGTAGCTTCCAAATGAGAAAAGGAAAATAAAGATCTGTACGTCCGTGGATTGAAGGTTTTCCTGAATTTGTTTTCGAATTTGTTGAATTCTTCATTTGTTTAATGATTCTACTTACATATAGTAGTTTAATGAAAGTTTTTTTTAATTATTGATCTTCATATAGTGGTTTATTAATATTGATATGGGTTTTATATGTTCAATAAAACTAAGCGTGTTAAACATAAGGCCCGTGGGCCAAAACCGGCCGTGAAGAGGCTCCAATCCTGCAAGCAAAGTCGCCAAGCAAAGTGTCAAAAACTGCAAAGACAGCACTGAATTTTCAACCCAGTTTTCTCAAAAGTAGCAAACACTGAGACCTGAGTCAGATGTCTGTGGCGCTGCCATAAAAACTGGCATTAATATCAAAGCCATGTTGTCAGAGCGAGATAGTATGATAGAGATATTGTGATACAGAAACAGACATGCTTTGTAGCTTTTCATGCAGCTTTGCAGCTGTTACTGACTGATGTGGTTTTTCTCAAGTGAACATTTCAAACTCCGCTCGTGATCAATGTGGAGCTGACGTACTCGGTTTTTCCCCTCTGGATGCTTTCAGCACACATGTTTAAATCAGGAGGATCATTTTTTAAACGCTGGACTCACAAAGCGAGACGAATTGTCATTCTTCACCGTCTTGGCGTTGCCAAAAGATTCAAGGATGGGGTTCGCCTGCAGGAGCTGCCGTTCCAACTCACCCTGCGAAGAAGACAGAGAGGTAAAGAGGCTGGCACACACCTAAATATCTTTAGTATTATATAGATTACAGATCACATTTTTCCCCGTTGGCCTGAAGACACACAAGCTGGAGAGTCAACATGCGACACCTGTTTCAGAGACAGTCGGCGATTCATCGTGGCTCTGTTGGCTTTACCTTCACTCGGCTGCAGCTCAATGTGATTTCTGTCACTGGAACTCGACAACTTTAAGGGGCCAAGACAACCAAACAGTTGGACTGAACTCGTGAAACCGCAAGGGCACAACGCCGAACATGTTCTGAAGCATGTCCGACAGCGAGCGAGACGCTTCGTCCTGCCCGCACAGTCGTCTGGTGGGGACGATCCACCCCATGCATCCCAGAAAGAACTCCACCACCATGGTATACCAAATCTAAAAACCTGGGTTGGGACATTCCCCGCGGCTCCCTGAAACCCTCAATTCCCCCAACGCATGACACAATCTCTGCTATCCAGGGCAACGGCGGTGCAAAAATAACCCTCGCTGCAAAGCAGGAGCTGCCCGGAGGTGGCTGTGGGTTCGCTGCAGCTGAGGGGGGCATGAGAGGAATTAACTGAGGGAACTCTCTACTGGTACAGACATGTAAGGCTGACACACACCTCCTGAATCTCAATATACTTTTGGATGAAATAAATAAAGACCACCAGGTCACATTTCTCCTGTTTGTCCCTGTGAAAGACTTACAGTAAAATAATTAATATCTAATAAAATATTATTTTCTGTTTAAAAAATACAAAAATTACCAAAAAATAAACAACAGTAATGGCATTACTTCCTCTGTACTGTAAATCAACGACACTGAAAAAGAGCTGACTGATGAACTCGCCCCATTTGGATCTGCTTATGTGATACCACTTTTTGCCACTAGATGGTGTGGGGAGTCACTCCTATTTTTAAAAACAAAAACAAAAACAAAGCCATTACTTATCCAGTTTCAATAAATTGTGAATGATTTCTGGTAATATTTTTTTTTTAATATAAACTATAAATTTTCTGTTTTGAGAAAAAATTTAAAAAAAGAATTATGGACTTTAATGAAAAAAAAAAACATTTGTGCATTGTACAGCAAAGACATTGTGACGGTAGAACCATGGCCTGCCACTAGATGGTGTAGTGAGTCACACTGGAAAAACTGCAATTAGGAAAAAAACAACAACCCGAAAAAAGAAAAAAAAAAACTTTTGTATTTTCTGCTTAAGAAATTTAGTCATAATGTTTAAACTCAAAATAAAACCTTAAAAATAAGCTGCAGTGTATCATAATATAATGATGATAATGGTAAGCTGAGACTTAAAAACAAATTAAAGAAACGGTCATTTATGTCCCAAAATTGAAGGCATAAAGACAAAAACACAGAAACAAACAGGTTAAAAAAAAAAAAGGTACCAAGCATTAAATTGTTGGAATAGTTTTTACGGAGCTGTGGGTGTCCTGGGTAAATCTGTCTGGGTGAGTGTGCAGAGAGAGCAGTGACTATCAAAGCTGAATAGCCTGTCTGTCTGTGGGGGCTTTGCCAGATTGCACAAACCACAACTCACCTTTTTACCCAAGATATACATTTCAGTCTCGTATTAAGAGAAAGCAATAGCGCTAATCATTGTTAAAGCAAATTAAAAAAAAAAAAAAAAAAAAAAAAAAAAAACTGCAGCCATGACAAATATATAGAAAACTTGGAAAAGTTTGGATCCAAGATCTCAACTCTTGCAGCAAAGTGTGAAAACAAAGGGAAAAAGTGAGGATCCCTCTGTGGCGATCTTTCAAGTGTGTCTTGGCCCCAACATGGTAGCAACAACTCAACACAACCAGCACAACAAACGGCAAACATGAAGGACATGAGGCCCGAGGCAGGAGCTCCCCGAACCATCCTACTGAAAACAAGGCTTTATCTCTCCGACCGCACATATGGGCCACATATGGAAAGATGATTTTATGCACTTTTGTTTTTTTCCAGAGAAATCCATATAGAGAACAGTAGAGCTTTATGCCTCCGGCTCTGTCAGTCTAAATGTGTTGAAACTGAAATGCTGAAGGTCCCCAGCGACCCCTGGTCCGCTGACGGACACGGTTCTCACTCCTGTGTAATGCCTTTCTGCTAGTTTTCACAGTTTGTATAATGTAGAGCATTCCTGCATAAATGGCATTCCCATACCGCTTCCTCATTGTGAGGAATTGTGTAAGTCTGGTCCTCTCTGGTCTGCTTTACCTCTCCTTCTGCCCCCTTTTCACCCCCTTCAGCCCCCCCCCCCCCCCCCCTTCAGCCCCCCCCCCCCCCCCCCCCCCCCCTGCAATATATCTCCTCAATCTGTGGCTTTACATTCCTCTGGAAAATCAGGCAGAAAGTGACATGCTCCATCCATGCAACACTTAATAAAATGTGTTTTAAGGTAAAAACCAGAATTAATTCATGAGTTTTTCCAGCCTCTGCGCTGAAATGGGGGGGTTCTAGACCTGTTAGTTAAGTGGTGAATATTAAAATATAGGATCTCTTCCCCCCTAACCCCCCCCCCCCCCCCTGCTCTGCATCTCTGCCCTCCTTCAGCCTCTACATTCCTCTGGCCGGCGCTCAGAAGCAGCTGTAATGTAGCACGGAGGTAAGAGCAGCCCGGAGGAGGTCGCGGCGGACGCCGCTCGCTGGGCGCCGCCGGGTTCCAGCTCCTCACTAAACAGACGCTGAAACACGCGGCATATTAAACGGGCAATTCGCTCGGCCTCGGAGCTGCAGGTCACGGAGCTCATGTAAGATTCCCTCTGCTTCTATAGTTATTAGATTTACGGAGCAAAGGGAGACATCAGGTACTGGTTTAACAGGGAAAGAAAAATAGCTTCTGGATGAATGAAGCGGGGGCGACGTGAGCCAGAAAATATCAGGTTTTGTGGAAGAGAAACAGAAGATGGAATTAGGGCAAATTGAGTTTTCCCATCTACAGACGCCGAATCGTATTCGGACAAAATATTCTGAGTTAATATCTTCGACGTCTGAGTGAGGCCATGACGGTCATCAATCACATGCATTTGGAGGACATTACTGATAGAAAACATGCAGAAATGCCACAGATCTCACCTCCTGTGCCATCAGATTAAATGTTAATCTCAATTAAATGTCAAACTTAAAATAAGAGGAGAGATGTTTGGTGCGGCTTTGGTCTCATTTCCCTTGAATTCTGTAGTGCAAATTGAAATTTATATCAAATTAACCAACACAGCGAGGCTGCACAGACTTACTAATCATTTGGAGGTACTTGACTGACATGCACGTCTTATGAAACGCCTCAATTCCCAAACAAACAAACCGGAGCCGACCGATTAGACGGAGCGTTTTATTATCAGGAGCCGGGCGGCTTTAATGGCAGATTCACTGGGTTTCAAATAATCATGTGAGAAGACTGAGCCAGCACAAACAAATACCTCATGCAGAAAGAAGCTTAGATTAGTCTGTCAACAGAGGTTTAGAGAGGAGGCTCATGCAAACGCACACAAACAACACAACGCAGCACGCCACACAACTTCTCATTTGATTTTCGGGAGTAAGCGGGAGACACACTTGCCTGGAACTTGAATGCTTTGGGAGATTCGGGCTGTTTGTTATGGATAAACAAATGCAAGTGTTATAACCTTGAGGCGTTTGCGTCACGTCACACAACAGGAAAACAGAACGCCAGTCCGCCGCAGAATGGCGTCGGGAGGCACGAAGCGTTAGCAGTGACCAGTCAGGATGATTAGGATACGGCTTTATGATCATCAAATTTCACCGTTGAAAAAAATTTGGGAAACAATATTATAAATACGGTGAACAGTTTACACCCTGTGTGTTAAACTAAACCTGCTTGCCGCCGGCTGTAGGATTTCTCTAACGCACAGGTATGAGGTGGTATCACTCCTCTCACGCTCTTCGGTTTTTCTGGCAGGCCTTTAAAATCTAAGCTACATGATGCATTAAGGCTGCTTGGCTTTTCTTCCACAGTGAGCAAAAGGCGGCATAAATGGGATGAAATTTAGAGGAAACGAGGGATGAAGTAATACTAGAAGGAGGCCGGAGAGAGCGGAGCGGGACAGATGTGGGCAGAGGGGCTCTCACAGGAATGTTGTGGTCTTTGCGTCCTTTGTGCGAGGAGGCGACGTGGGCCAGGTACTGGATGACCTTCTTGGTGTTCTCCGTCTTGCCAGCGCCCGATTCACCTCTGAAAACAAACAGAGAATGAAAGAAAAAAAAAAAGAAAAAGAAAAGAGTTCGACTTGATTCATAGATCAGAATCAGGAAATAAAATCAGAAGTTTGAACAACTCAGTTACATTATATGTCAATATTGACCCGCTGGGGCGACACCAGTACAGTAGGTATCGCTGTGCCCAGCTAATTTTATGAAGGGAAACTTATTTTTGAGGTACGAGAAGAGACAGAAAAAGAAACACAGCATGGTGTGTTGGAGGAAATGCAAGTCGTTTCCATATATTCTGAATTTTACCCATAAACTGGAAAACTCTCCAGATGTCGTTTTTAAAATCCAATTGTTTCCGAAGTTGGGGATCCTGAAATTGATGAGTTGCTGAAAGCTGCTTTGGCAGAAACCGAAAAGCAAAGAATCGAAGACCTGGCTCAACCAGAAGGGTCCAGCGTAATTCTGGAAATATTCAACATGGAAACACTGATGCGCTCTCTAATGGTTTAGGAAAGAAATAGTATCAGATCTGGAAGAACGGGTTTGATTATGTAACTGTGCTACGTGCAGGTTTTGCATGACTCCACAGCTCCAAAATTTTGTTTTCGGAAATTTATCTCTGAAAAAATTAAACTCTAACATGATTATAAGCACTCAAAGATAGATTGTATGAAACTGTTTCTACTTTATTTCTGCCTTGTTTTAATCCCAGATTTACTTCATCGCCTTTCTTTGTTTTATAAGAAATCAAATTGTAACTCTCCTCCCTTTTCTAACTAAAATGATGAATTAGGTATTTCAAAAAGAGAAAAAGATGGAAAATAGGTTTGTTTTATAAATGGCAAGGTTTCAGCTCTGAGGGAGAACTAAAAACTAAACTCACAGTCAAAACCAAAACAAATGAATGAAAAGAAGGACACGGGAGCAGAACGACAAAGTGAACGACCATGAGGCTATGTGTTGTTTCATTTGAATCTAAATCTATGTGTTTGTCTGGAGTGGAGAACAGAACGCTGCGGCGCGGGGAAGTTTCCAGACGTCTCTAATGATAGCTGTGTTCAGGCAGGGCCCTCCACAGCTCCCACACTCCAGAAATCCAGCGCCGGCAGCCAAACCCGGCCGGCGACACGACCTCTGACGACATACCAGTGGCTTTAGTCTAGCTGGCCATTAGCCGCCCCCCCCCGCATGTTTCAGCCGCTGCCTGATGGGCGAGACCTCCAGCGCCGCGTACCAGCGTCAGGAAAAATAGGTCAGATTAGGTGCACATCCCAATTGGTCTCCAGGGTTTGACAGAAGCATCGAGTCTCACTGAAACCCTTCATTAACTTTCTCTCACTTATTTACTCATCCAGATAAAATGCAAACATGTGTTGTAACTGGACCGTGTGCACTCCGTCCGAGAACTCGCTGCCCGTCCGGCATCTCCTCCCAGACTCTCACTCTCTTGTAATTATTGTGTGTGCGAGGGTCAAACGGTATTTCCAGCTCTTAAGTGAGAGATTCTTCAGGGTCTCTCGGGCCTCTGGGCCACTCCTTGCTCCATGCTGCTGGGTGTGTTATGATGGGACGGGCAGAGCGCCGCCCCTCCAGCCTAAATACACCTGTCCCTGCTCAATTATTTTTATTGCATTAATAGATAAACCATAAAACTGAGGAGCCCTAGACATGATATCTGAAATGAAACTTGAAATTGTGGCCACAAATTAATGTTCAATGGCCTCAAATTATTATTTTGTAGCAGCGCGTTACCATTTCATGCCTAAAAAAATGGCTACTTTGTGTCCTCAAATTGCTATTTCGTGGTCACAAATAATAAATTTTTTTGGTCAAAAGTTAGTAATCTGTGACTTCAAATGACCATTTCATGGCCATAAATTACTGTTCTGTGCATTCAAGTAACTATTTCACAGTGCCAAATCAATATTTTTTGGGGGTTAAATTACTAGTTTACGGCCATAAATTACTATTTCGTGGCTTCAAATGACCATTTCATGGCCATAAATCACTATTTTATGGCCTCAAATTAATATTCTTTGGCCTTAAATTACTATTTTGTCCTTTCAAATGATCTTTTCACAGCCATAAATGACTATATTTTGCCTTTAAATTACTATTTCATGGCCTTAAATTACTAATTTGTTGCATGAAATTACAATTTTTTTCCTATGAAAAATGAAATCCAAAAAACTCTGCAATACCATTAAAAAAACACAAAACAATCAGTGATCTCTGCTATGGCGAGTTGTACTCGGTAATTTTCAAGACTTTAGAAAAGATGAAAAAATGTTTTTCTGAAGTACTTAAAGAGAGACAGGTCTGTACACTTATATGCAGGTTTGCAGTATAAAATGGTTTTTGTCCATATGTTTTTTTTTTTTTTTTTTTTTTAAAGCTAAAAGTGTTAGCATGAAGCCAAGTCAAGCGTCTCGACAGCGGTGACCAGTAGAGGGAGGTGTTTTCATGACTGGTTCGTGATTATGTAACGACTCTCATCTCATCACTGGAATTATCAAAACCCAAGAAGCCACCAGAGAGGGAGAGTTAATTACTCTCTGCCATACGGGATGAAGGCAAACCACCAAACCACGCTCATAACTTCCCTGGCTGTTGGGTCGAGTTGGCAAGAAGCTTTTCAAAAGTAGTCTTTAAATAAAACCCAGTAGCATAACGGGAGCTGGCAAACCCAGTCAGGAGGAGAGAAACACGCAGAAAGGGGGTTAACTTATAGAGGAAAAAACAACCAAAACTTAGGATCCTTCCAGCGGACATTCACAGCAGCTGATATGAACACTTCAAGGGCAAGAACAGAAATCACATTAAAGTGAAAGAATATAATCCTGGTGTTGAGAGTTTCATTTTCCAGTCCATTGAGAAGCTTCATCACCGGAAAGGAGATTAACTATCAGTCCGAGTTTAACAGAGATGTGACCTCTGAGTTAGGGAGAGGCGAGATGAGACGACAGGGGTAAAAGTAGAAGAGTTGCAGTACTCACGTGCAAAGGATTGATTGGTCCTCACGATCTGGACAAAGAGAAAAAGACAAAAAAAAGAAAAAAGAAGTCAGCATTATTCAATCTTTCAGTCAAATCAGATTTTACAGATTACCAACATGTTATAGAGGTTAAACAGTTTCACACAACACACTGAAAGAAAGACCAACTGTCTTCAAGGATAGGATATTATTATAATCAATTCAATAAGTTCACTTCACTCCAAAGAGACACTGACATGAAAAAGACTGGAAAGATAAACAGTAACAACATCAAATACATGGAAAAGCTTTGTGCAAATAGTTAGGTCCTGTAGCTACAAGTTAGCAACATGACTGGATATATAAGGAGCTTCTAAAGCAGTGGAATCAATAGGTATTGCAGAAGTTCAATAATATCCACAAAAAAAAGTGCTAAAACAGTGGAACTAGTTCAGAGCATTTTATGTGATTTAAAGTGATATATAGTGTTGAACACAGGATGCTGTTAATCTTCAGGCTCTGCTTTAGGAATAAACATGACTCAGGGATGTTTCCACAATATACTGTCTATGGAGACAAGTTAAAGCTGCCTGGCACAAAGGAAACAAGGGCTGAAGCTCATTTAAAATGTGTGATGGTGATGCCACTGTTAGAGAATGAATGAAATATTAGTGACGGATAAAATGATCTGGGCTTCAACCTTCTGAGGTGTACTGATAGAAAACAATTAAAAAACAAGACTGCAGCTAAGTTGATATGAAACACTTTCAGATCAGTTTGCTGTGAAACCATCTCACAGCTCTAAGAGATTCAAGCATCAGCCTGCTGTTTCTGTCCTTTCTGAGCATTTTCCTAATTCTAAGACATTTTCTTGGAACGATCATCATTTGGTTGAAACTGAGCCGATCCAGTCCTTTTGCATCAACATGTCAACACTTTGCTCCAAGACACCAACGCTCCATGAACCGGGAGCGTCAGGAGCGTTTTAACAGCCATTCCTCAGCCTGCAGCGTCCAGACTACCCTGAGAAACCATGCTGAGCGGCGGCCATAAAGCCACACCAAGACCAGTAACCCAAGCTCCTCCAGCTTTCATCGCGGAGGAATTCAGACCAGAGTCCAGATGACAGGATTAGCAATGCCCAGTGAAGTGTTCTGACCTCTGAACTCTGAGGGTCTTCCTGCAGGAGCTACAAAGGCCAGCGCCGGCAGGGAGGTGACACGTTTATCGTCCGGCAGAAACTCAAAACTGCTTCTCAAAACTACTCTTCAAACTACTCCTGGTTCAAAACCAGGTCGGAGCAAAAGTCTCCAACCTGGTTTTGAACTTGAGATTTCATCACTGCACAAATATTTTCTGAAATGTTGCAAAACCACTTCGTCGTATGGGTCCACGGGAGAGGAAGCTTCTGATAAAAACCACGGCTTGTCGGAGCCGTTTGCTGTCAAACTGAAATTGCAAAGGCATGCGCTCATGTGCAGAGGTTGAAAACACAGTACACACTGCTTCCTATGTCTGTCCACACACACCTGTGTGTGCTGACAGGCTCTTTGATGTGAAGATGTAAACTTCCTCAGCTGTATTTTGGGTTTCATAAAAGACCTCCCCGAGGATTTTTTTTTTTTTTTCCACATTCCTGCAAGTTTGATGAGCTCCAGTCTGAAAATACCAGGAATCACAGTGGGCGGTCGGATGAGCGATGACGACTTTGATCGCTTCTGTCGTCACTTAAAACACTGCTGGGGTCTGCGACTGGCGTCTCATCTGGGCTATTGGTTTTCATACTTTCTGTATTAAAGTAAATTCAGTTATTATGTAATCATACAGCGCACTTTAGGCACTTTTCACTCACTAATTCACATTTATAGACAGTTTCCTTCATACATGGTTTTATCTTATTATATTAGCGTCTATATTTGTCATTTTCAACTATATTTTACATCCAGAACTCAGTGGCTCATGTTAATTAATTCGGTTAGTATAGATAAATAGCTAGATAGATAGATATAGTAATAAAAATTCACAGTTACATAGAATAGAATTAAACATTTATTGTCATTGTTTGGTTTACAGAGAAACTTAAAGTGCCAGCTGCAGTGCAACTGTCAATTTAAAAAGATAATGACGAAATAATCAAAAACAAGAGACACATTCCTGTCTTTGCATGGTCTCTCTTTGAAGCCCATTCATCCTCATTTCTGGCTGCATTAATTTAGCATTTATTCCCATTGAATGAATAGAGTTTATAGTCAGTTAATCCTGCTTCGACTGATTGATTCATTCGATTTACTGCAGTTCTTTCTTGAGGCTTTATTGTAAATCCTCACTGAGTATTTCCTGCTCCTCATGAGCTCAAGACTAAGGATTCGGTTCCACGTCACAGTAGACGGCGCCCGCTTAGCTTAGAGGACATCAGACGCCTGCTGGAGGTTAAGATGTCGTCATATTCTGCAGAAGCAGTTCAAGGAGTCTCTGAGTGCTTCCAGGTGAGGATGGAGCTCTAAATGAAATCCCGGTCATACTGTTGAACAGAGCTGAAGACTCTTGTCTCTGTTTCATTCACATTAATGCGCAAAATACAGAAATGGAAGAAGTGCACGAGCGCTGGTGTTGGACGTGCACCACGCCATGAACAAGCTGCTCTGACTGGAGCCATCTGCCCCGATAATGAGTCAGCCTTTAGAATTTGGGTCCGAGCCTGATTACGCTCTCTGTCTTGTGTTTTACAGCCAGCTCCACGCGGACCTGATGCTTCTCATATGTACCTGATGTCGGATTTTTCCCATGAACGCACGACCCAGCGGACAAGAGGCACGCAACGCTGCGTAACCCTCCAGACAACCAATCAGATGTAGGCGATCGGGCCGGGGCGCGCTTCGCCGGCATGACTTCATGCTTCTGAAATTAGCAGCTGATTGCACTCAGCAAACGACCGGACGATCAAAACCTGCTACAAACACACATATTTTGCTTCCATTTAAAAATCACACAACAACCGAGGCCAGCCCAAGAGACCAGGAGTAATTTCAGTGTTGGGCTGGAATCTTAATAAACAACATGTGACTTCTAAGTGAATCCTGAAAGGAAAATAAATCCACTCAGGTACATAGGAACTTTGTTTTAGCCTGCAGGCAGCAGCTGCCACTCGTTTGGAATAATGTTGACTTGACCGGTAATAACAGAGTGTTGCAGAAAAGACTCCTATGTCCCAAAATATGTTTGCGCTTCTCTGGTTCTCTGCTTCTCATGTCAATAAAGTTTTTTTTAAATGTTTTGATTAGATGCCTAAATTAGGGTCCAATGAACTGTGAGAATAACAACAAAGAAATAAAAGTGACATCTAAGTGGAATTGTTTTGTGTTGCAGAGCCGATCAGCGATGCTGGGATCTCTGACCAGCTTTAGCGCCAAAACTATATTACAACTGTAATTTAGCAAAAACATGCGGAAGGTTGCAGAAATAGTTTGCTCTGAAGCAAGCGGCCAACGTCCGTCTGAAGAGAAACAGAGCAGTCCACCGGCTTTCAGATGTTTTTCACCAGACTCCACAAATAAAGCCGAAAGTGGAGTCATATGTTGTATGCTTGGCTGCAACGGAATTAAAAAAAAAGAAAACGATCACAAGCGAAGAAAAGAACGTTACTGTATTTTTGCAGCAGGAATCATCATTAAGAATGACATAATGAGGCCAATTGTGATGATTTCTGTTTAAAATGAGTTTACTTGATGATGTCTCCAAACTAGAAACAGCTAAGACGATTTGATCCAGAGAAGAATCACAACCAAACACAAAAATATCTGATAATTTAGTGCAACACAAAGGAAAACCAACATTTTTTTATTCATCTGCTAAATCTATTTTTAAGTTTTGGATTATGTAACAGCGCTGAAATGTGAAAACCTTTTAACCGATGATAATAGGACTGACTGTTTTCCACTCAATGTCGCTCTCGACGTGACCTCTGCTGGTTGGTCACGGCGAGCGTCCATCTCGTCCATCTGCTCCGTGCAGACACCTTGGGCCTCCAGCATCACCACGACAACTGACTGCCGGAGCACATTTACCAGGATGCCGTGCTGCCCGGGCGTAGGCGGACCTCTCAAACATGCCGTGCTCTTCCCTTCCAGTAGCTCATTACGGCCTCACTAAATCTTCACCCCCCCTTTGTGTTTCCCCCTTTCCCCCGGTTGCTCTCATTTACTTCCTCCCCACCATGAACGGTGCAAAGCCAGATTACTCACACCGCTGAGGGAGAGGAACCCCGACTGGAGACAAAACCAGCTTTCCTCCACAGCAGATGTTTTTAATTTGGTCACCTCGTCATCGGGGATTTTAGCTGATTTTGGTTATTTCCTCTGTAACGACTCGCCGCCAATCATTTAGGGAATGTTAATGTGCGATGGAAATAAGTTACACCATTCATTCATCAGGTTTGGGTACCGAGGTAAACACACATCCAGAGGACGGCAAAGACGGGGGGGAAAACGCAGCTTTCGGACCAATCAGTGTCACTGCAGTGACGGAGCGCAGTTCACTGGACGGTGAAATGTTTCACTTTAGCTCCATTTCAGTTTGGAAAGCAGACGTTATTCTCGGCTGATCTAAATACGCAGCGGCACTGGTTTCCTGAGGTGCTCGTGAACCTCATTCACGATGTCAAATAAAATCAGAACGGCCGACGATGGGAGTTCATTAGAGACGTTTGTTCATTTCACTCAATCAATTTGTTTCACACAAACAAGGAAACATGCATCTCGAGGGAGATTTTACACTCTGGTGACTCCAGAGAAGTGAACACTGTCTGACCGACGGCGGAGTAGCATGAAAGGACCTGAACAATGTTCAGATCAGTGTCGCTGACTTCGATGGTCCATTTTCTACAAAACCTATAAACTCCTCTTATTCTCTCAGATCTAATTTTGTCATATAACAAGTGCTGTACACATATCACAAAAGACTGACTGAAGAGCAATAAACTGGGTTGTGCTCGGCAAATCCAATATAAAACAAATAATATGATTAATTCTCAGAAATTGTGTTGTTATATCATTAAAATAATACTCAACATCATCACATGTTGATCTCATTTCGTGCAGCTCTGCTGTGTGTTTGTTATATAAGGAAGCTTTGTTTGTGTGCCTTTTGCCTGTATTTGTGTTTATAAGAGCACATCGAGAAGGAGGTGCTACATTCATTCAAATCAGATCTCGACCTTTAGGTCTCACACACAAAACAAGACAACGACATTTCGTCACAGGTGATGATTCGACCCATTTTAGCTGATAGATCGACCTAAATCCACACACTGAGCTGCTAAGTCTCCCGCTCTGAGAGCTGATTATATCCTGTACAGCAGGGTTCCCTTTGCTGCTAATAATTTATCCCCCATGAGGATTAAACAAACCCTCATTCTTGAGATTCCAGCGCTACTCCCCTCCCATCTCCACTAAAGACCAAATCATTAATTATAACCCCCAATTTCAACCCGATTTAACCTCATACAGTCTTCAACACGTCTCTGATTTTCCCAGATTATAGTTCTCTTTTCAGTATTTACATCCACTTTACTCAAAGTTTACAGTCTTAAGCAACATTATGAATATGAAAATGGATGAGAATTATGAGTAATCTGTTAATGTGAAACAACAAGAAAAAAAAAAAAACTAATTGAATCAATGAATCAAAATGAGTTGCCAGTCGTGAGTCATCATCCAAAAAGGGAGCATAATTTCTCATCTAAACTCCAGGCTGCAAACCGCAGCCACCAAAAACATTCTCCACATCCCAACCTGAAACCAGAGCGGAGTGCACAAAAACAGTCCGAGCACAAGGATCATGATTATGTCCATTTATCGCCGATGTTCCAGGGCATGGAGCCTGCAGATCAGTGCATCTCAAGCCAAACTCTGATTGTGCACAAAGTCTCGCTACATTCACAGCCTGCACGAAACCAGAGCAATATTCTAATCAAACAGAGGAATATACAACTTTTTGAAACAGTATATATGCTGCAGAGAACCAGGCTTGAATCAAAGTTGGCTCAAAAGTCTAATGTAAATCCTTTAAAGGGTTTCACAACTGGATGTGACACATTTTTCCACATTGTAGCTCAAACTCTGGCAGTCTGCTTCATAAAAGGAGTCGTAAAACGCGGCTGAAGGCAGTGAAATTTCTCGCGCCATGGTAACCACTTCACACACATGAGAAATCCTGTCTGATAGCCGGAGAGCCGCGCTCTCCTAAACCCACTGCCCGCAAATACACACCTTTTCTTTTTTTCAATGCACTGTTCACAGGAGAATATGATGCTTTTGATAACAGGGAACATAAATTAAAGAGAAAATAAAAAAGGCCGCCTGATTACTGAGAGGCCAAGACAGAGTCCAGAGCTACTTAAAACCCAGAGGAACAAAGCCCTGAGTGTGAGTGTGTGTGTGTGTGTGCTCATTCACATTCCCAGACAGTGGAAGTCTCAAGCACTCGGCCCGGCGCGGTCTGGGAAGTGTCGAGCTTCGTGGATACCTGCTGTGTTTAACTGTCACTCCCAGGACTTCTGGCCTCGTGTGATAAGACGCAAATTAAACAGCTGAGTGGGAAGAGTGATCTGCTACATCCTCCTTAATAAAACAAACAAACCTGGATGTTGTAAAACTCCGGTTGTGATTGAAGCGTCACGTCACATCACTCACTAAAATAAAGATATTATTGAAGAGGGTGGGTTTGGATGCTGAAGAAGAAAGTCGAAGCACAAAACAACCTTATTTTTATTTCTTTCCAGGCCATTGAAAGACTAAACAGGTCGACTGCGTTAGTCACCGTAATGCTGTTGAACCAGCTGCCAGTTTGGCATTCAGGAGCCCCACAGAGCCGGCCCGGCCCTTTGTGTGTACCAGCCTGTGTCTGTGCGAGCTGGAATTTGATTGCACCCTGGTTTCCCTCGCTTCCAGCGCCGGGGCCTCCTGGGTGTGGAGTAGGTGTTGTTTTCAGCAGGCTGGCATGAGCAACAGAGGCGATAATGAAAGGAAACGACAAAAAAGCAGGTGGTGGGTGAGTTATCAGCGTCTCCATCGTTCGGCTCGATCGCTCCTCTCGGGCGGAGGACGAGCCAAAAGGAAAGAGTGAAGTCAGACAGGGTGTGGTGGGAGGAGGGCGGAGAGAAGAAAGGAAGCGGCAGATACCAGAGAGGAGAAGCTCGGCGTGGCGCGTCCGAGTAGCGATGCAAAGAAGAGAGACTGAGACACCAAAATAGGAGCTAAATGTCACGCGTCACCCACTGACATGCTTTCACAAGAAAACCCCGCCGACGTTTCCGTACGGCTGATTCAGTTGCCGGACAGCGGCGACAGTTGGCAGCTGAGATCACGGACAGAAATAGACGGTCGCGATGGGCCATGGAATCTCTCCGCCCTCTCGGAAATGACAGCAGTGTGTGAGAGACCACCTGGGATAGAGTGCGTGTGTGTGTGTGGGGAAAGATCAGACAAACACAAACAACAGCTCTGAGGAAGCTTCACCATTTACACCTCGAGCTTCCTGCTGCTGGCATTGTGAACATATCAGTCAAATTCCTATAGAGCAGTGAGAAATCACAGAGCTGACATAAGATCATCGCCTTCCAAACCAACTTCAACCATAGATTTGATGGTTTTTATGTTGGAAGTAAGTTCTTACTGCAACTAAGATTCTAACCAGGAACCCCACAGTCAATATGAAGACTTTACTCAATGAAATGCTTCCCAAACATGGAGGACAATTCAAGACTTGGACCTCGGGCTTACATCTTCACCGGCTGTGACCCTGAGTGAATAAAGAACAATCACATCTAAGAACGTTAAACTGAACCGTGTGGAAGCTTTCATCCAGTCAGCTACATCAACTTGTCTGATCTGTTCTCTGCTGAGAGCCCTCAGACAGACTCTTGGAGTCGTTCCCTTCTCATGTCCCACAAAGCGCATTTTTCAGATGCTTCTGATGCAGGGGTGAAATGAGAAAAGCCTGCGAGGGGGAAAAGAGGGACAGAACGAGAAACAGAGCGAGAGGCGCGTGGAGGACAAGGTCCCACATGTGCTGGATCGGTGCGGTGAGCATCCTGCAGCTAATTAGAAGACTTTGAAATGCAATCTGTGCATCCCACTGAAATTACTGTCGTTCATGTCTCTGGGTCTGAAGACACGAAGCAGCCATCCTGAAACAGAGCAGCCATGAGGCAACATGCTGGAAATCAATGTTGAAACGGGACTGGAACATCTGTCCTCAGTGGGAGTGAGGCTGTTAAAAACCAACAAACTGCGGACTGAATACTCCACTTGTAGATCATGTAGGCTGTAGAGGAGGAGGAGGAGAGCATTACAAGAGTCCCGGAGCAAAAAACACACAGAATATGACACTGGCTCATTGAACACACTGATTATTCCAGGAAAAGCAGCAACAGTGTCAAAATAGCAGAAACCCACACACACAGGCTCTCATTTCCCACAGTGGTGAGGGAGGGTGGGGTTTTATTCCCTGCCTCTGATACGCTCCGTCACAACTCACATCATCATCATCGGCCTGGAACAAAACAAGACCATCACTGCTCTTAAAATTATCCAACCACTGAAGCGCAGTTTCCTCTGGGAGAGTTTTCTCTTTTCTGTTACTCTGATCGCTCCTGTGCAAATTACAGGTTCTAATCTGTTTTTATGTCCAATGCCATGAAGTGACATTATATATTAGAAAAAAAGTTCAGATTTTTGTAAAAACTTTGTAAAATGTAAAGTAAATCTCACGTACCTAACAAACTCATCAATTTTCTCGATAGATTTCATCACATTTTGGGCCATAAAAAGATGAAGATAATCCCAGCTGATTATGGTCAAAGGGCCAAAAGTCCATCACAGGGTAAACACACAAAAACACTGCTCTCCTCGCTCACAGATACCACACAAAGATCCCGGAACTTGTTTTTTAGCTTTCTTCAATTGTTTCTTAATCTATCTCACTGTAAATACAAAATCCAATTTTAATGAAACCTTCTGGTGTAAAATACAGTGGAATGTATGTTTTTCACAAAGCCGCGTCGACAAGATGATCTGAGGCTAACGCTAGCTCACAGCAACAATGTAGAGATTTTTCATGGCAGCGTCACTGATTTCTCAGCTCGAGTCTCAGTGTTTTGTTGTTTTTGCTACTCTACAGAAATCTAATTTATAAAATGCATGTTTTCTTTAAAATTCTTACAATTTGCTTGATGGTTTCGCGGACCGGATTGGAGCCTCTTGCGGGCTGCTTTTGGCCCACGGGACTGATGTTTGACACTTCTGACCCACAAAAAGCTGCTTCATACAGTGGTGCAGGTCCAAAATACTTCACTCATGTTAGAAAACAGTCAGGGAAGGGGAGAGAACCTTCAATTTATTTCTTTATGGTGAATAGAGCTGGTAGCTGGACAAACTCGGAGAACACTGCATCGAAAATTCCCAAACTCAGAATCCAACTGGGTTTTTTGCTTACTCATCGCCAGACCACCTGTTGAAATACCACAGGGAGCGTAACAAGTCTTCTTTATTCAATATTTGCCTATAGTATATTCATTCAGCTCCACAAACCCTTGAATAAAGTGGTGGAAAGTAGAAGGTCCTTCCCTCTGTCAGCCCAATTCAAACAACCGCTGTGACGCCTCACCGACTATTCCCTGATTTCTTGCTCCCGTCATACTTTATCAACTCCATGCAACTCTCCTGAAAACAATTACCTGCACATGGTCCCGTGGAAATACAATCCACATTATCACTGCTGCTGCTCAGAGGTCACTAATAGGTTTAACACACTTCTGTGGAGCGCTGCGATTGCACCAGACAGCAGATGCACTGAGCCGCCGCTGAAACTACAGGTTGCACACACACACACACACACACACACACACACACACACAGTTTTGTTTATGCTAAAAGAGCGTGAGCGCTTTATAATGGTGTGCCTGCAGAGAGGGTAAAATTAGCCCAGTGCTGTTGGGTGTTGCCTTCGCGCCAATGAAAGGGAAGAGAAAGCAGTTGCGGGAGATATGGCGGAAAGTATTTGGCAACATAATCGATCGCAGATGGCAGCCGTCGGGCGGCTTGTTTGGCCCACAGTGGTTCTTTGTGATGGCTAGGCCCGCCATAATCCAGCGGGACAAGGCCGTTTTCGTGTGCGGCGGTGGTACTTGCACCTCTCGTATCACGCCGCTAAGCTCTGCAGCCCCAAAGGAATTCCTGACACACAAGGGGGAGCAGGGCGGGTCCGAGCACAGGGAGGGGAAACTGTATCAATGAGACACTGAGAGCGGGTTGGACTGGACGGAGAATATGGAACAGCACACTGAATCTGAAAAGGCTCAAGGGATAAAGGGTGCTGGGAGTGTTAACCGTATCTGACCAACACGAGTCAAGCCAGGTCACTGCAGCAGCAACGATGAAGGTGAACGAAACACTTAATGGAACAAGGTTAAAACCGGATTAAAACACTGGAAGTCTTCTGATTTCAGACACAAAAATAAAGAAAAAAATCCCTCGACAAGTTCAAAAGAAAGTCTGTCTTGAATATTTCAGTGAAACATTTATTTTTAGATGTCTTCTAAACAAAACAAGACAAAGCTGAACATGTGGCACTTGGGGCATGTGCTCCGCAGGTGTTTCACACTCAGTGGGAAACTTTGAGTTTTCAGCCAGAGAAAGGTCTGACGAGTGTCCGTCATGAGTTTTAGTTTTCTCCTTGTGGAGCAGGTACTGAGAGAGAGAGAGAGAGAGAGAGAGAGAGAGAGAGAGAGAGAGAGAGAGAGAGAGAGAGAGAGAGAGAGAGAGAGAGAGAGAGAGAGAGAGAGAGAGAGAGAGAGAGAGAGAGAGTACACATTTCAGCCACATTGTAAAAAAGAAACAAAATCATGAGAAAATGACAGTAAACATTCAGATGCCTGATATTTCCCACAGCTCATGGAAATAAATGACTGCGGGCTCCAAGCCTGATTCAACATAATTAATGTTAGAAGTGTAAAAACACCCAAAAACTGTCTCAAATTTGATAAAGTCTGTCTCTCTCTCTTTAATATGGGCCACGTTTCTATTCATATGTTAACTTTATTGGTGAATAAAGAGCAGGTGGACTCATCAGCTCATTAAACTGAGCGATTTACTGAAGCAAACGGCCGTCTCACGACTGCTCGCAGGTCTGCGGATGTCGCTGAGGGGTTCAGTGACGGCATCGACCAGGTAACCCAATCCGCTGAGCCTCTGGCATCAACGCTATGCGTCTCTCATGACAACACTCTCCAAGAACGAGGGCCTTACAAGACGGTGACTCCACTAAATCAACCCCAATGCAACTCGGCTCAGACACACACCTACGACGGAAGGTCAGGGCGGAGGCTGACAGCAGCTGAGAGCGTCAACTCTGGACTGCACACGTGTTAAAACTCAACAGGAAACACATAACGCACAACCTCAAAGGCAGAAAAACAAGGTTGTGATGAAAAGGTTGCAGCTACAAATCCAAAACAGCGTCCCGTCAGGACAGAATTTAAAGTCAATCTTGATTTGCATGTAAATACGTCATGATTCGCAGTGGATAGAGCAAAAAGATCGTCATCTCGATCATCAGTGGTGCTTTTTGTATGTTTGTCCATACAAATGTCTGTCTATTTGCCATGGTTAATGTTTACAGCGTATTGTTTTCTGCATGCATGTGTGTGTACACCATCCAATACTGGCCCTACATGCTAACTACATATTTTCCAGTTTCTGCCGTTTCTCTGTAAACAAACAGAATTTTCAAAAATTTGCTTTGTAAATGTGAAACATTTCTGAAACAAAAACATAAAAACGATGCATTCTCACTTTACATGTTGTCGTGTTAACGGAGGACCAGTCAAACAAACCTTCCCTGAAGCCGTGTCCACTTCACTGACTGCAGAGTTACTGCTCATCCTCAGTTCTCCATCAAAGTGACTCTTCTCAAAATCAAACTATTTTGTCTCATAAAGAAGTGATCACAGCAGTACATCGATTAGGCTGTTTGCCAGAACGTTCATTTAAGAGGAGATCTGTACACAGAGAAGTTAGCCATTGTGTTTGAGAGTGCAGAAGGATAAGCAGGTGTGCAAACTTCCTCTGACACTCCCCCATGCACGCTTTTCATGACAAAAAACACAACAAAGACGTGCTATTTAGAAGTGCAATTATAATACTACTACATAAACCACATTCTTTATTTATGTAATTTAGGTAATTAGTTTTAATTCAGACAGTTTATTTTGTGGTTTCTGCCAAACATCTGAAATCCATGTAGCTGTAATTTCTGAAAATGTGCAGAACAACAAGTTGAAAAAGCCAAAATTAAAACTGTGCTGGAGTGTGCGACAGATGATCCAGAACAGTCCTCCTGATCGCAGCCCTGGTTTTCAGGATGTGTCGAGGAAAACGTGTGCATATGTGAGGAGGACCGTAAATATGTATCAGAAGTGATGTATGGCCCCTAAACACAGGGATGATTTTATCCCGTATGAACTCCACAGCTGCCTGTCATTAAACATGCATCATGTGTATGTGTGTGTGTGTGGGTGTGTGTGTGTGCTACAGTCATACAGTTTAAACAGGCTGCACCATTTGTCTGAAATATATATCTTCAATGTGAACCGACGGTACTTTAGAAGACAAGGAAAAAGTCCCTGACACACACACACTCACACACACACACACACACACACACACACACACCTGTGCTGTCACTCAGGCGCTGGGTGTGCCCTCCACCAGCCCTCTTCTCCGGCCCTCTCTGCCCCAACAAGTGGCCTCATTTCCCAGAGAGGAGCCGAGCGGCTCCAGGCCTCCCTGGCTGCACCCACACACACAGCGCCCGGGTCCCAGCCCCCTCCACGCTGCACAAAGCCCCCATTGTGAGCCACAATGCCGGCCACCCCCTCTGCCTCTCCCCTGTACCCTCTGCTCTGCTTCCCCCATAAACTCTGTCCTTTCTGCCCCCCCCCCCCCCCCCCCCCATCCCCCCCCCCCACCCGCTTCACCCTCATTCTGTTTTTCAGTCTTTCCTTTCCGACACCTCACATCTGAATCTCAAATATATCCATGTGCTGCCCAGTATTAAATCCTTCTCTCTCTGCAGCTCTGCGGTCCAAGACTTTTTTCCATTTTTCAGCTTGTGTTACCTCATCCATTCCCTCGCCTGCACTGCAGGACAAATATTTCATATCAAGGAGTAGCTGTAACTCATGATGTAAGGCCCAAGTTAAACACAGAGCAGACCTCCTCTCATATCTGCCGTTGTATCAAGTGGGACCTGGTTTCAGAGTTCACATCAGTTCAGACGGCCTTAAAGGATTCATCTGTAGCCTCCTTGTTTCTACACAAATCTCTGGCAAAACATTTTTGTAAGAATTTCCAAAAAAGTATGGAAAAATGATAATACGAGCAAGATATAAGGAATGGTAAGACCGACAGCAATGCAGCGTTTTGCTAAATAAACAAAGACTACTCTGCATTAAGCAGCCTGATAGCAGATGACCTTGGCACAATTTAACATCTGCTGACCGCATTAAGAAGAATTTAGCCTCAGAAATCAAAATTACTTCAAAAACCAAGTCACGGACACCTTGAACTGCAAACTGAGAGCCCTATAGCACAGAACAGGGACAATATACACATTAACTGTGTAAGCTAAAGCCAAATAAGCAAACAATACCATGCATAACTAACTAACTGTGAAGACAATACAGTCATCTGAATCTTTATGTACAGAGGTGAAAGGATATCTACCAAAATTACCAACTGTTCCACGATGCTTTCTCTTCTATCATGACTGTTTTATTGTATGAATGATCTTCTTAAGGGGGCTGTATCAGTAAAACACCCCATAATAACCTTTAAATATTTACTTTAAATTGTTTGTCTGTTTCTGTGTTGAGCATACATTTTCAAAAAGTCTGTTTTTTTCAAAATTAGAACCAAAAATAACTACAATCTCAACATAAACTGGATTGGAGCCTCTTTCACTGTTTGTGATCACATCTGTTTTCAACACGTTTGAAAAGGAGGCTCCTGCAGCTTTGACTTCTACTCTTAGTGAATCACTGGACATGCAAGATTTTACTAAATCAGGCCCATACGGTTCCTAGTTCAATAACGGCGGGGTAAAATTCAGCAAATTCCTGTCGTTTCTGAAGCATGATGTTTTCATCAGGCGACTCATTGAGGGTTTTTGTAATTTCTTAGAAAACTAAAACTATATTGATGGCAAATCTATTCATAAAAGCAAACAATAAAAGTCAACTGTGCCACCCTTGAGCCTTTCTATTGACTCGTCACACATTTTCCAAAAAGCCGCAAGACTCAAAATTACATCTCCGGGGGAATCGCTGTCAGTAAATTCTGCTATTGACGCTCCTCTGAGAAGAATAAATACAGCAGCAACAGACAGTGGTTTAACTTTCTCTTTGTTCAGTCTGCGCTGTGTCTACAGTCTCATCTGTGCTGCTCAGAATGTAAGGAGCTGCACGACTCTGCCATCAAATCCACCCCATCACACGTGTTTCAGACTTAAAGTGGCGGCCTTGACCATGGCATGGAAATCCCACATCTGAGGACACTAAATAAATCGCAGTGGAAGGGCTTTTTCCGGTCGTTTTTGCATTACCGTGCGGTCTGTGGAGAGAGGGAGCACGTGCGTGGATGTTCGCTGTTTGACTGTTTGGTAGAACCGACAGTGCTGCTGTTCCTCTCAAAGCTTCTGAGAAATTCACTGGTTATTAGGCTCTGTTTTAAACCTTTGGTTGAGTTTAAAGAATTTAAAAAGCCCATGTGTATTTAAAATAGTGGAGGTAGAGTTTAAAGAGTCTGAAGAAGTCAAGGCAAGTGCAATGGGTTTGGCTCTGTTTGAAATACTGAAGGCACTGCTTGAGGAATCCATGTGTTTTTAGAGCCCCACTTGAGTTAAAAGTTGCATTTTCAGCGGCTCCAAGCAGCGTTGTCACGTCAACGGACACACAAAACACTACGGAGGGCCGTGTAAATGGGGTCTGAGTCTTGTTTGAAGAATCTGAGCGTCAGGTGTGTTTCAAATGTCCCCATCAGACCTGAAATGTCTAGTATGAGGACTAAAAATTCATGTTTAAATAAAGAGTCCGGGTGTGGTTTAAACACACAGGTCATAGGTTGAGAGCTGTGCTACACACAAGAAGGAGGGTTCTTCAAACCCAGGCCAAGGTTTTCTGAGTGGAGTTTGCATGTTTTGAAAGCATGTGTGAGTTTTCTCCATGTGTTTGCTCCTAAAATCCAAAAACATCCAATTCATTATCTTGAAACTGTAACACAACCCTGGATTGGATCAAGCGCCAAGAAGATGGATGGAAGGATGTTGAGATTCCACTTGCTTCTGTTTTAAGAAATCTTTTTTTCATCATGTACTCAACTGAGTTTCCTAAATTCTGCATCCAGAGCTGCAGCTTCATCAGCTTTGAATATCTGTGTGAATTCACACCTGTGTCTGAGGCACATTCAGAGTAATGGGCAACTGGAACAGTCCATCAAATATCAACCATTCCTCCTCAGCATTCAAGAAATGCCTCAATTTATGGAAGTTTATTCATATCTGCCGATGCAACGCAATACCACTTTTGTCAGTTTGACAACTTTGAGAGGTAGCGGTAACGAAGAGAAAGCGACGCCAGGCCGTAGCAGCCAGGCCCGGCTGCCTCCAGACGTGAAGGAGTGATGAGAAAATGGGCATTCCTCACACTTGTCGTCCTGTGTTTCCTGATCAAAGCGCAAACAGAGCTGCCGCAGAGCGTCCAGCAGAGCTGTGGTTTGTAGTTTCCATGTAAAGTGAAAGGCAACCGAAATGCTTTCGGGGATGTGGGGAATTTTCCTCTTTAGTGTTTTTCAAGCCAGAACATTCTGGTTGAAATAAATGCAGGAAGAAAAAAGGAAAGAAAAAAAAAAGACTCCACAAACTAGTAAAAAGAAAAGTGGAAATTAGAGATGCAAGCTGTTCTACTCACTGAAAGAAGAAAGAAACCAATTACAAAACAGTAGGAGACTCCAAATAGTTTGCAGAGGCAAAGAAAGGAACAACCTGAAGCTGTACAGTGGCTGCATGAAACAGGCTAAGGTCGAGTCAGCCACTGAAGCTTCTCTCCGCCGTTTCTTCTACTGGATGGATATTTTGGTTGCATACACAGATGCACACAGAGGTATCCATGGTGAGGTACCCCTGCTCACAGGGCCGACGGGACGCTCAGGCGACTGTGACGACTTGGCCATGACTCAGCTCGTAGAATTTAGCACAGCGTGGTATGAGTAGCGGGGATTGCCGTGACCTCGATTCACTGTCCCCGCTTTGTTGGGCCGGCTGAGGAAGGGGGGTCCGAGAGATACAGCGAGGGGGAAGCGTCCAACATCCAGACAAACAACTCGCACAATAATGATGTTTGTGTGTCTTTGTTTTGTGTCTGAAGTGCAGATGAAAGAGGTGAAAGATTCGTTATACAATCCGGCGAGTTTTGCGTGACGTCATTCGTCAGCAACGTCATTCATGTCGGGTGGCAACAGTTCCGACCACTGCTGTGCAGCGTCACGCCAGGGAGCAAAGAGATGCAAACAAAAAGTTGTGAAAAAGACTTGAGAGAAGCTAATATTCTGTGACCGAGTTCATTCCCGAGCTCCAGATCAGAAAACATCATGACACCATGTAAAGACCCAAAACTGCAGCCACCAGATGAAACCAACAGTGACAAACTGTTTAAAGAGTCACATCAAAAGCAGGAAGTGATGCTGCTGTTCCACAGTGAAGGTGCACAGCGGGCCGGAGAAAGCTGTTCAAACAGCGAAACACTCCGATAAAGGTCCTGCTTATCACAACAGTCATTCCACTGAACATAAAAGGATTTAAAAACAATCAGCATCTAAAGGCTGGCATCGTTCTGCCATTCATCCATCCATGCATCCATCCATCTAGTCCTGTTGGATTAACACCGTCAATAACAGAAAAACAAGGTGTTTCCTGATCAGATTCCTGAACCACCTTCACTGGCTGCTCTCCCTCTGGAAGACAGGAGTGTTACAGACCGCCACACTCCCAATTTTATGACAAAGATCCATGCTAACATAATCCAAAACTCCCTGATGGAGAAGGTCCAGGATCTGAGGTCATTCAGATCCACTTCTGGGGTCAGAATGAGGAATGGTGTTCGATGGAAGGCTGCACAGTCGACCTGTCAGAAGAGAGAGCTCCTCTCTTTTTCTAATCACGATTATATCGACCAGAAAGAGACAAGTCATACAACTCCTCTCTAATTCAGGCTTGATACTACGTCTTCATCAGTGCACATTAATTTCATCTGACTTCATCTCCTCCCGAAATGCGGCAGGTTTTAGTGTTCGACAGCTGCGGCACTGAGGCATCGACAAACTATGCAGCGAATGTTCAGGATGAAAACAAATCCAGAGGATTGGAGTCCAGTTAATGACAACCTGAAGAGTGATGATGATGGAACCTGTTCTCCCTCCCTCAGCCTGCCTCATTCCCTATTTTACCTTCTTTATGAGCTATTAGAGGCTCAGAGATCTGCATTACTCTTATCTGTAATGCAGAAAAGAGGCTGTTTTCCCAAAATGTGTCTCTTTCTCTGTGCTGATGCAGCATGAGTTAAACAACAACAAACTGATGAAAGGACCTTTGTCTCAGTTATGGGAAGGATGTAGATTAACAGCTCACAGACAGAAGTATTGAAAAAAAAAGAAGAAACAATTCTGTAACTGAAAACTCTGTAACTGAAAGTGTTAAACATTGGCCTCATGCTGCTGCGCAATTAACAATTAACTACACGATGTTGGAAAACTGCCCTGATGGTTAATCTGCTACTTCAACCGCCCCTTCAGACATAATCAGCGAAGTCACATCCGGTCTGACCTTGCGACCTTTCACACACTTTGCACACTGTCCTCACACACTAATCTGCTGCGCTATGCGGCCGGACCCCACGCTGGCTGCAAGCGAGCTAAACTTAATAACCAGGCCAGACCAAAAAAACACAAATATACGCTCATTTAACAAGAACAACACCAACCAGCCTCAAGTTCAGGTCGTCGTGTGCGTGAGGACATTCGGTGTGTGTCGTACCTTGAAGCATGCAGCGGTACGCCGACTCGGAGATGGCGTAAATGTGCGGCGGCATCTCGTGCCTCTTCTTCCCTCTGTACATCTCGATGATGTTCTCTGAGTAGATGGGCAGGTTCTTGTAGGGGTTGATGACCACACAGAAGAGGCCCGAGTACGTCTGGAACCAAAGGCACAGAGAGAAACATTTTTTAGCCATTATTTATGTTCAATGCTTTTTGTCATAAAGCACCGTTTCCACCGTTTGCATGTCGATCATCAAATCTCTTTGAGATTAGAAGCAACGCGCACATTTCCAGCTCAATAAATCACCCGGCCTGCGCTGCATCAGTGCGGCGGCACACGTCATTACTCACTTTTTGGAGCGAACATTACCGTAGTGGGCACACAACGCCGTGACAGACACAGAGCAGACTGCTGGGACTGTCAGACAGATTGCAGAGGATGGTGACTATAGGAAACACTGAACAGACACCAGCTCTGCTGGAGCAACAAAAGACCTCAAGAGTCCTTATGAGAGCCTTCAGTTCTAAAACAGCACAAGTGCAACATTAAATAAAGAGTTTATGAAGAATATAAAGACTCACGCAGTAGTAAATAGCACATGCTGTAAACTTTTAGCCCCGCTCTCTGACTCGCAGTGTTGCGTTTGGCTATGCAATTAGAGCCGGGATCCCTCCTCTGGGAGTGTGTGTGGTATGAAGGCGTCTCAGCTATGCTGGGAGGCCGAGTCCGGCAGGCAGAGGAAGGCAGACAGTGGCGGCGAGAGGCCCTGACGGGGCGAAGGCTCGCTCTCGTTCTGCAGATGCTATATAGGGGCTCTGCTTTTCCCCCCTATAGACGACACGGACAGCGAGCTGCGAAAGCGCGACCCTCACAACCGGCATGTTCGTGGGGCAAAACAGCACACCTCGGTGTACCTCTGTGGCATTCCACGCATACCGACACAACGCAAAGCGGATCTGCAGCAACATGAGCGTGTTTACAACAATACCTGCACACAATACACATCAATACCGCCGTACAGCACATACAATCACACACACTATCACGTGACAAAATACTGTCAGTTCTTCCCCCTCAAAGGTTATCAGATACATCAAGCGAAACATTTTTCTTTGCAATAAATTAAAATAAAATACAGTCAAGGCGATTAATACTCAGTTAATTGAGGAAAGTAAAATAAGTTATTGCTATTGAAATACTGCTATGTACCACATTACACAATTCAACCACATTAGTAATATAAACTAAAAAAAAACAATAATGTAATAATTTGAACCATTCTAAATACATCACAGTCAATAACGTAAATAAAGGCAATAATATAGTAACAGTAGAAGAAGAATAAAATTTGTTTTGGCTTCTTTTATGTTTGTTGACAGTCTCAATAATGAAGATTATTATCGGATTACATTCAAGATTACTGGAAGAGGCCGACACGGTGGAGCAGTGGTTAGCCCCATCATTTCACAGCAAATATGTCATGAGTTCATATTTCCTTCAGTGTGGAGTTTGCATGTTCTCCCCATGCACGTTTCCTCCAGGTTCTCCAGTTCATGCATGTGAGGTGAACTGCTGACCCCAAGCTGTCCATAGCTGTGAATGTGACTGTGTGTGTGTCCTGTGATGGACTGGCAACCTGTCCAGGGGAAGACCGGCGGCCTCCGGCAGGGACGTGAGGTGCTCGGCTCCCCGCTGGCCACAAGGTCAAAGTTACAGGCATGTTTGCTTGTTGGGTCATCTTACACAAGTTCAGACCAGAGTTACCGCCTGGCGGATGACCAGCAAATGTGCAGTCGACCTTAACGTCTGCTGACTCTCATATATTAGACAGAATGTACCAGAGTCAGAACATGGCGGTAATAAAAGGTGCGGAATGATGGTTTTCATGAGGACAAAGAACAAGGTGTGAATATAAGATCCTCTGTGACTTTGAACAAAAAAAGAAGATTTGGGAATTTATAGGTCAGACAGGACAACAGGATCTGCATATGGCCACTATGATCTGAAAATCCCACATAGGCACAGCAAGAACATGCAAATCTCTCATATAAAGCCTGAACTCAAACTCAGGTACTGTTGATGTGAGGCCAGAGTGCAAACCACTTTGACTCTACAATTAAAATACAGCACTAATAAATAATCAAATAGGCTTCGTGCTCCACTGATCTCACGTATCAAAGCATCAAACTTCTGCTCCGTGATTAAAAACTACATGAAGACCGACAGAGTGACTCAGCAAGCGCAGGGTGACGGAGGAGCCCGGAGAGCCGGCCGGGGGCCGAGCGGAGCCGTTATGTAACCAGCAACTGACGCTGCACTGCTGATACAGACAAAAGCAGGGAGAGGAGGGAAGGTGCTGAAGGAAGGACAGAGAGAGAGAGAGAGAGAGAGAGAGAGAGAGAGAGAGAGAGAGAGAGAGAGAGAGAGAGAGAGAGAGAGAGAGACAGAGACAGAGAGAGAGAGAGAGAGAGAGAGAGAGAGAGAGAGAGAGAGAGAGAGAGTGATGATCCAGCTGACGGAGGTCCCTGCAGGCTGAGGTGGAACAAACACTGAACTGTGTTCGCAGCCGCTCTCTAAATGGTCTCTACCTGGAGGAAGAGCCGGCCTGCTGAAGCCGGAGCGCTCCGCTAATGAAATATTAATTCCCACATATCTTTGAGCTGCAGCTGCTATAAATGGAGTCAGTCTCGTAGTTTTGGGGTCCGATCCTGCAGCATGCAGCTGAGAAAGAGAGATCGGGAAGCTCAACACCCCCACAAGGCTTCAAGGGCAGTTTGGATTCTGCTGTGTCACGGTGCAGTGTGGTGTAGTGGTTGAGCACTCGGAGCTCTCCTCAGTTTGATTTCCTTTATGAAGTTTGCATGTTATTCCTGGAAGTGGGTGGATTTTTCCCTGTTTCGATTGAAGAAACACTAATAAATAGATACTGGATTGTCTCCACCACCTGTGACCACAGAGTCTCGAGTCTGCATAACGTTTGGGATATCAAACACATGTGGAAGCTGATCTATTAACAAAGGTGTCACACATAAGGCCCGGGGGTTCAAAACAGGCCTTCAAGAGGCTCCAATCCGGCCCGACAAACCATCATGACGATGGTAAAAACTTCAAAGAATAAAATTTCTTAAGAGTAACAGAAACAACACAACGCTGAGCCCTCAGCATTTTTGCAAAAAAATATCTGATTGTTTTAATCAGCCTCATAATGAAATGTCCAAATAACTCAACTTTCTCCAGATTCTAAACTCTCCAAGTCAGATCGGAACAAAGACTGATTCCCATGCTTGCCGCGGCGCTGCTTCCCCTCCACCGGCTACAGGGAAACCTCCTGCAGGATCCGCGCAGCATAAAGAACTTTTACTGCCGGTCTGTTGCCAGCTCGGAGCCGAGCGTACAACCGGCCAGCCGCCGCCTGCCAAGCGGCCGTGCCCGGCCCCGTCCAGGAAAGAGAAGGCGATATTTCCACAGTGAAATCAGATCCAGGGGAGGGGAAGCCGTGGCCTAGTAACAGCTGAGCAACACACCGGCAACAGCAGACACAACAGGCGAACCCATCTGCCGCCTCTGATCAGCCCGGCAGCGCCTGTGCTGACAGACCAGACCCCCGTCCAGAGCCAGGAGAGGGGAAGAGGGCATTCTGGGTGCAGAGGCCGCCTCCGATCCATTGATTTGTGTGGCGTACGTCAGACTTTGACCGTTCCCCTGACAGTGCGACAAAACTAACAAAATACCTTCAGATGGTGTTTAAAAAACAGGCAGCTTCAGCCAACGCAGTTTGAAGTGAAGACACTACATGATCGATGTCGTTTATGAGAGAAATTCAAACAGTTTCAGCACAGCTCAACACACTTCACTGTTAGAATTAATGGAATGTAATGAAACTCAATGTAACTCTTCTCTCTTTCTGCATCTGGAAACAAAATGAGTCGAGACCAGTGGTTAACCAGTGTTAAAAGTATGTGAAGTTACTTCACTAATTACTGTAAATAACTATCTAGTACTTTTCTTACAATACTTTTAATAGTCTTGCTTGAGTCGTCCTTCAGCCTTCAGCTGTGTTTCTGTAGTGACACCGAGTCTTCCGTCTGCTGACAGATTCATTCATTAGGTTTACTTTAAGTTGCATCATTCAGCAGGAGGAATATGCTTGATAATACTTCCTAAAATAAACTTATCTTGAACTGAGAAGATATGAAACCGACAACATGGACGGACAAAGAGACAAACTTTTTCTTCCTTTTACTTCCTAGTCAGTGATTTTGGCATTTACATTATATTCAGATGTAAAAACTGAGGTAAAAGGGTTTTTTCTTTCAAATTTAAGGAAGAACTGTTATTTATCTATCTGTGCCTTTCTCCTTTTTCTTTCATAATTCTGGCTTTTTGCACAGTTTCTTTTGATGTCATCATGAATTTTCATGACTTCTTATGTGGGCTGCTGGACACCTTGAATAATGATTGCTTGAGTTCTGCAGTTTTGTATGTCGGTTTGAACTCTTCAAAAACGATGCATTAATGCTTCTCACAGTGAGAACGAGGCTCGGCTGCCTGCACAATTTGCACTCTGCTGTCACATTTTTGTACTTTTGCTGAGCAGATTCTAGCTAATCGCCACTTTTCCACCACCAACAGTGACCAAAGTTGTGTGAGATCAGGTACAACTATCATTAAAGCGTATGCAAAATGTGAGTTTTTGGATGAAGCCAAAAAAAAAAAAAAGGGGAAGTGTTTGTCATGTATCTGCAGGAGGATCAGTGTGGGAACGAGAGCCGAGCCGGTGAAGACAGGGACAGACGGAGCTGAAGTGGGCGGCGGGAGACAGACAGACGGACGGTTTCTTCGCCACGGAGGAATGCTGAGGCTTTCTGACAGCTGAGGCTTATCAAACAACACAAAGACCCGCTTGTAGCCCTGCGAGCACGCCGCTGCCTTGTGGCCACGGCCTGTGAATCACCACCTTACAGATAGAAAGCCGCTACAATAAACGAGCCGGAGCCGATTTCACACCGGTGAAGCCATCAGATGGGCGACGGGCCACACGGCGAGCCGGGGTCGGACAGGGAGAGACACCGAGAGCAGGGGCTTAGAGCTCTGACAGGTGTGGGATCGCACTGAAGAGAGGACAGACAGTCGGAACAAAGCGTGATGACAACTTATTAGAAAGGTTACGAATTATTTATATTGAGATTAACTTCTGGACAAAAGGTCTAAATTTGTCTGCAGGAGTTAAAAAAAGGTACTGAATGTATGATCTCAGCTGGTTTCTGAAGAACACTGACAATAAAACATTGTCGATACTTGTTGATATTATTTTAACAAAAAGGTGGCCAAATTACAAACACATGGGGTCTTTTACCCATAAATCTAAAAATAATGCGTCATGTTCTTGGACCAGACTGAACTTGGCTGAAAAACCGAATCGAATCTGTGAAACAAGACTCAAAGACAAAAAGTCAGATAGAACACCGATTGTGAAAGTGAGGGAGTGATCTGCAGAGTACATCCACATGTCCAGTGAGGACAAAACAATGAAAGGATTCTGAGGGTTTTCAAAGACTTGGCCTCGGCTCTTCCACACTAATGTGAAACTGCTGCCATCGAAACGGAACTCAGATAAAGAGGTCGTCCCAATAACCTGAACTCGCAGCACAGCCGGCGGGAGACCATGTATTATGTCTGCAGTGGATGTATCAGAGCTCTGGGGGGTAAGTCAAATAATCTGGAAAAAGTTCAGAACGCAGAGGGTGTTTCTTCTTCTTAGGAGAGCTCAGTGGGGAAAACGCTCTTCCAGACAGAAAACCGGTGCAGTCAGGCACATGTTGGGAATTTTTCGTGGCCAGAGAGACAATCAACACGCTGCAAACCAGGAAAACGCAGAAAACTGTGACGGACCGGTATTAAAGTGAAGAGAAACATGGTCATGAGCTGCTGTAGCGGCAGGGAAATTCAAACCAGATGGCAAATTTCTGCGATGTTTTCTTTAGTTTTAGCAGCGACAAATTATAATATCGTCTTCGCATGCAGCATTTCACTGACTGAGTCCATCAGGAGAGTCTGTGGTGATGTTTCACCGCGTCTTGCTACAGTTTATCCTGTAGAGTCCCTGAACCGGAGTCTCTCCAGTGATAAGTAACCCATATTCTATTCCTGGAAAATATGCCACTAAATGGGTCAAGATCACGCCGAAGAACACGACTGAGCAGCTAAATCACACGAGGACGGTGGAGACCGAGGCACTGCAGCGATACCAGGAAATAGAGCTGCACAAAACACTGCGAATGTATTACTATCCGAATATCAATGTGTGAAATTTAGGTATCGCAAAAGACTTATTGCACTGCATTAATTTGAATACACTTTGAAATTTTCACAATTTGCTTTGGCGGGCCAGAATGAAGCCTCTCATGGGCAAGTTTTGGCCCACGTGCCTTATGTTTGACACCGCTGGATTACTGCAATTAAATGCAGCTAATACGTGGCTCATGCTTTGAGCAGTGTTGAGGAAAAGTTCTTTATGCTTTTACTTGAATACTTAAAATAAGATTGAATAGAAATCATTGACTGAAGCAGTTCCTCTCCATGCAGAGTTCACACCTCAGTGGAGTTCATGAGTGGAAGTTTGAGTTCTCCATGTTTGATACCAGGTTGTTTGCTGCTGTCTGTATTTCTTCTATCATAGCAGAAAGAGTCTCCCAAAGTGGTTTCCCCTCCATTGTCACCTTTGCTCCGGTGGGGTTTTCTCTGCAGAAGTGAGGCGAGATGGGTGGTACAAAAACTGAACTAAATGGACCAAACGTGTTCTGTGTTCGGATCCTTGCAGCTTGTTGTAATTTGTGGCAGCATGCAGGAATTCCTGCAGCTGTTTTGACGCCTTGATGCATTTTATTAGCTGTTGGTGAGTTTTTTTACCTCTAAAATAATCCCACATGCAATGCCCAATATGGCGGATATAAAAAAAACAACTGAGCAGCATGTGCTTTGTTTACATCTTAGGTTTGAACGTTAAATGAACTACTAGTAGAGTTTTCTCTTTTTTGGTTAAAAATATGAACACAGTCCAAAATGCAATTGATCAAAATCTATTTCTTGACAAAAAAGGTGACAAAGAAATCCCCTAACTCCTCACATTTGTGTCAGATGTGTTGAGTCTGACCCGGACGGTGGTCACACAATCTCCGTGATCAGCCGAGGGACAGCAGCAGGACAAACAAAGTGAAAGCAGCAGTGTTTATGGAGGAGGTCCGGAGAGGAGGAACCGGAGATCTGGCAGTGGTTAAAGGCCTACAGAGAGCTGTCAGTCATGCAGTGTGCAGCGATGTGTGAGTGTGTCTGCGGTCAGGAGTCATTTGGAAAAGCAAAACATTCAGCGCCGGATCGTTCTTCAAACAAAGCCTGATATGAGATCTCTCTCTCTCTCTCACAGACCAGCGCAATAATTAGACCTATAGGTGGAGGGAAGCTGTCAGTCAGTATGCCTGGAAAGTTAAAGCTCCATCTGTGCCTCCAGTGAGGGGATTTCACTCACGTATATGAGTCCGGAGTAGTAGCGGTCCTTCAGGTTGTGCAGCACAGACGCCTCGTTCAGGCAGGTGAGCTCCGCCATGTCCTCCACCTTGCTGAATTTGGGCGGGTTCATCTTCTGGATGTCGTCCTTGTTGATCACCACCTTCTTGCCGTTCTCCGCCAGCTCCACCAGCACCTCCTCGCCGCGCTCCTCCCGGATGCTGGCCGCCTCGAAGCCGTGGCGCTCGGAGGGGACCCACACCAGCTTCTTGGCCGTCCAGTCGGCCTGCGTGGCCGGGTTGTAGACCACGGCCCGGTCCACGAACAGGTACCGCTCCGGGTCCTCCTGCCCACTCCGATGAGACATCTTACTGGGTATTTACCAGAGCAACGCGGCCACCTGCAACACAGAACAGAGCAGGGATTAGTGGCTGCTTTACGACCTGTAGACTTCAAAAGATGAATATTTACTGACATAACAGGGAATTTTTGAGGGAATTAACAATGTGTCAACTGTTGACCATCATTTTCACTCTGAAACTCTTGACAGGAAACAAGTTTACCGCAGGAGATACCTGGGTAACCAAAGATCAGGGAGTAGAAAGAGTCTTTTTAATGGTTCGTGGACAGTAAACAGGAAAATAAAAAGACCTTGAAAACAACATCTGGAGAGGATCCAGAAGCGAATATTCACCAGTCATTAGATTAACAAGTGATGCATACATAAAAAAAAGGACAATGGCTTTAACAAGATGCCTTGATGAACTGGCTGAGTCACAGTCTACCGTCAGATGAGTCGAATCATCACAAATAACGTTCTGATTGGATTCTGAACATGTCGTGAAGGAAAGAATGGAGATAATCCACCTGGATCAGAGCAGCTCTAACACGGTAACATATGACACAGTGAGGAGGGAATACCGTGTGTCACCACTGGTTCAGAGCATGACAGCACTGGACTGAGCTGTTCGGGCTGACAGTGAGCATGACTTATTACCGAATGAATGGCCGTGCATGGACATGATGTGAACACGACCGACAGCACGGAGAAGATGTGTCTACTTCTGCCAAAAATTCAGTAATGGAACTCAAAAACCAACCTTTGCACAACTTACAGTTTGACACATTTTAGGCAGATTTCACTCATTCTCATTCCAAATTAGGCAAATATGACTTCAAACTACATGAAAACAGCAAGCTGATGACTGTAGGAAAGTCAACACTTGTGCCTGAACACCAGCTTTCCTTGTAAAGCCAGATTGTACATCCCCCACCCAAGAAATATGCCGTTTTCTGTCCCCTAAAACTGACTTTCTGGACTGGTCTGGTGAGCCATAAACAGTTATCAGATGAGTTATATGGAAAAAGAAAATAACCTAATATTCTCTTTTCACACATTACCCAATGATCATAAGTCACTGCTACCATTATCGTGATCATATCATATCTAGATCAGTCATCTTTAACATTTCAGATTATAAACATGTTGTGTGACAGAAGGAATTAATGGAGATAAACCACCCGGATCACAGCAGCTCGAACAAACGCTGTGTCACCACTTGTTCAGAGCATGACAGCATCATGAAAGAAGTTTAGGGGGACTTCAAATAGTCTGCATGACTTATTCCTGAGTGAATGGCCGCGCGTGGACAGAATGCGCATAGTGCGCACACCGCGGACGAAACTGGAGCTCCGCTTCTTCCAAAACGCAGAATGAACACACATTTTCACTCAGTAACCAGCCCGTGTTACACTTTAGACAACGCAGCTGTGCTCACAAATAAACCTGCGCAGCCTCCCCGGCCAGTGTAAAGTAGGTTAACCGGAGAGCAGCCGCATTACAGGCTGGAAGTCTGGTTGTTGTGAGAATAAACCGACAACGAATAACGGGAGAAAGCGGCTTTGTCCGGACGGGGTTGGCTCATTAACATGTATGTGAGAGAAAACCTACACGAAAAGCCCGGCTTGACCTCACCGCCTCAGTAATGACTGAATAAAGTTTACAGTGCGCCCTCCATCCTGCCTGATCCCTGCAGACAGAACCCGCCTCCAGCGGGGCTCCGCGCGCCGCGGCGGCAGCAGATGAATGATCAACTCACCTGGTGTCGAGAGGGAAGCAGCGCGAGCAGCAGCCGTGTCGGGTCCTGGTCTGAGCGCTCCGGTCTCCCCCTGTACGCAACGAGCTGCTGCACACAATTGGGATGCGGGCATGTGTCTGTGCTCGGGTATGCGGTGCGCACGGCGCGCACGGCGCAGCCCCTCCTCACCCGCGCGGACCCGAGCGAGCGCAGCGCCTCCCACGGCGCAGAGCTGCCCGGTGCGGCTCCTCTCCCTCTCTCTCTCTCCCTCCTGACGCATTTGTCAAGATATCAGCGCGCCTTATTTATTTATTTGCACGCGCCTCTTTAAATCTATCCCACACAGACCGAGGCGGAGCGCACACCCACCAGCAGCAGCCCAGACACATCCTGGCTCTCTCACTTTGCAGACTTTCTCTCCCTCCCCTACAGTATCTTCTGGAAAAATACATAAAAATAAATTAATTATACAAAGTATTTCCATGCATCAAAAACCGTCACTGTTGCTCGTTAATATCTCATCTTCACTGACTTCTATAAGAACCAAAAATAATATGAACTCCTAAACTTTAACTCTTTCATTTTTGCTGACAGAAATCTTAAACCAGTAAACCAGCCTTCATCCTTTATCAGTCTTATTTATCTTTTCCAGAATTTCCCAGTTTGGGGATAATTAAGTAACTCTCTACTCTCTTCTCTATTTGTGGACTATTGGAGATAATCAAGCATGCAAAGTAAGAACATGAAAACCCTTGTTAAATTAAAAAAGCCTCCAAACCTGGACTCTGGTTTTCTTCTTGTGAGGAGAGAGTTCTGCAGTGCACCGCTCATCAAATGTCTCTTAAGTTGATTAAAACCTATGGGAAATTGTGAAATTGACCAAAATCACAGTTCAGTTTGTCATAAAAAAGTAAAAAGAACTTTAATTTCCACAGCCTCACTGAACGCTGCTCAGCCAGGCCTGTCTCAAAGTAAGTGGATACACAGCGACACCATCTGGGAACTACATGTAAGTGCAAGGTGAAGGAAGATGTGCTCAACTTTTCCCGTAATGGGGTATTTTCACAGCTTCACTACTTCCTGAAATTAACTGTGCACATTCATTTCCTGTCTTGCATTATTGGCCAAACTGATTAATCCAGGTGTGTCTGGTTTAGACCGCTGCAACAAGACACACCTGGATTAATCATTTTGGCCAATAATGCAAGACAGGAAATGAATGTGCACAGTTAATTTCAGGAAGTAGTGGAGCTGTGAAAATGGCCCATTCCAAATCTCTCAATATCTCCAGGACAGTTGTCTCTGTGTGAATGAAAGGAAACCAATTTTTACTCCAAATAGGTTCAAATGTTGGCTGTGAAGCTGCTGTATAAAACTGGTGCGAAACAGTGAAATAGTGAAAATTCTTTGAACACGAAACGATGCCACCAAGCAAATGGTAAAAGTTTAAATCCTTGCTTGATGTAGATTTTGTTCCATAAGTATCAGATTAGATTTGAAGCCTCAAGCAGTTTTATATCATTAAAGAAAACGACTAAATAGTTCTTTAAAATCAAAAAACTGAATTTTAAAGTTTGCATAACAAACAGAATTTACTGATACATTTACAGGAGTTAGGTTTAATAAATGATTGGAGAACTTGGAACAAGGTGTAGACCATTGTTAAATTATTTAATATGTAATGTGGGACGACAGTCACGCTTTTAAAGTTTTTGCTCCAATTATTGATTTATGTTTTACTTTCAAGCTACAAAAAATATAATGCTGTGTAATCTCTCCATTTTTATATATATTAAATGAATAAAACAATAATTAGTTATTTTCTGAAACATTAAAAATATTTTCTGTTAACAGCGCAACCACCTGCTGTTTACCTGATGGCGCCCTCTTGTGTCTGAAAACAGGAACAGCAGCAGTGGAAATGATGTCTCCGGCAGTTTTATTACAAAATGGAAAAAGTCTTTTCACAGAAACATGTTTCCTCATTAAATAGCTGTTTGGTTTTAGTCTAAACGGGAAGAAACATGCTGACATGATCAAGTTTTACATCATTTCTATTTATGTACAATCGACCGGTGTTAATCGTCTCAGCGTCCCCCCCTCCAGGCTGCACCGCCTCTCTTCTTCCCCCCTCCGCCTCCTCCTCTTCCTCCTCCTCCAAAGCCTCCCTTCACTTTCTTCCTCACTCCACTCGCTTGCTCTGTGTCGTCGTCGTCTCCATCTCCTCTCTTGGGTCGTTTCCTTTTCTCACCTTGTTCCTTCATTTCCTAAAGAAAAGAGAAACATCTTTTGATTTTTTTCCCTTTTTTCTAATGCTGAATGGCAACTAATACATTTCTAATTCAATGTGACGATTAGAGGCTTAAAATTAATTCTTTAATGTTGTTTTTAAAGCAATGTAAGAAAAGCTAAGTGTTGGATTTTGTATAAAAGTGCACTGACCATCCGGGCGAACCGCTGCGCTTCGCTCACTCGCTCCACCAGCATCATCACCTCCTCCTCCTGGGTGGGAAAGGCAGGGAGCTTCTTCCCGATCAGGGTTTCGATTCGCTGGAAAAGCTCCACGTCGTACCTTGGATAAAACAGACGTGTGCTGGATGCAGTCAACTTGTGTCGGTGGTCACACATCAGGAACAGAGTAGAGGAGTTCAACATATCCCAACTTATCGATTACAGAGTGATGGCTGAACTCCTTGACAAATACGAATAAAATAATAGAGACTGTGGAAGCATTGTGTCAAATCTACAGTTTGCTCAAAGAAATGAGACAAAACTGACTTTAGTTCACAGGAAGAAGAGTAAAAATCCAACAGTAATCTCATTATGAGACATCTTAACAGGTTGTTATTGAGAGAAGTAAACATTCTGTTCTTACTGAGTGACAAACGTGATGGATTTCCCGGATCGTCCTGCTCGGGCTGTCCGTCCGACTCGGTGGATGTAATCCTGCGAGGAGAGGAGAGAAGCCGTTCACGTCACTCAGCCACAGGAACGCCAGGGAAGCGCGGCACGGTGGCGGCCGTACCTTGGAGTGGGTTGGGATGTCGTAGTTGATGACGCAGTCGACATGGGGGATGTCGAGTCCTCTGGATGCCACGTCGGTCGCCAGCAGCACCGAGCGAGACTTGGACTTGAACTTGTTTAGAGCTCCGAGACGTTTATTCTGACACAGAGGAGCATGAGGCGAGGGTCTGTATTGATCAGGCTGATTCTACAGAGATCAGAATTTCAGGCAGAACTGTGGAAGGGTTAACTTCTCTACCTGACTCATCTGCCCGTGCAGAGGGATGGCAGTGATGCCGAGGTTCCTCAGCAGCAGCGCCACCCGCTGGGCGTTGTTACACGTGCTGCAGAAGATGATGAAGGAGTTGCCGGCGAGCTCGTTCAGAATGGACACCAAATAGCAATCCTACCGCGGCACAGAAAAACACACCGTTTAGACTCCTAGTTGACTAGATTCACAGAGTTCCCTTGCTAAATTATGCAATTTTACACTGAGAGAGGAAGTAAAAGAAGAAACACTGAAAGAATGTGTTAAATCGTCTCACTTTCACTCATGAATTCACTGCATGTAAGTCGCAGGTGTGAGATCTACCTTGTACTTGGCTGGAATGAAGATGTAGTACTGCTGCAGCTTTTCTACAGTGGAGTATTTCGTAGAGACGGCGCACTTCACCGGGTCCTTCAGAGCGGCTCGCTGCAGTTTCTGCACCTGCAGACAAAACAACAGATGTTAGCATGATTTTTTTCCTTCCTCCCATCATCACAATACAGTTTTTTGATGAATCTGCAGGATAAGACATGAAAAAACAGTCAATGAATGTTTTTACCTTTTTGGTCATGGTGGCAGAGAATAAGAAGGTGCGTCTTTCTCTGGGAATCACTTTCAGGATTTTATCCACCTGGTGAAACAAAGGTTTTCATGGTTTTAAATGTGGGGCAGTTCCTGATAGCAGAGGTCTGAACGGTTCAGAAGAAAACTTGCAGAAGCTTCTACTACTTCTCATTCTGGGAAAACTCTTCTTAACCCTCCACAGGGCACTGGAACTAAAAACGGATGACCAGTAAAGGCTTAAATGAGGTGAATGTGTTGCTTTGAGCACTCACTTCAGTCTCAAAGTCCATGTTGAGGATCCTGTCGGCTTCATCCATGACCAGAAACTTCAGCGCTCGCAGAGAGAAGCCTTTGGTGTTCTCCATGTGGTCTATGAGTCGCCCTGGCGTGGCTGGAAAAGCAGAGATGCAGCGTAAACAGACTTGTTTCCCACAGTGGTGTCACAGCTTGTAGTTTCATTTAAAGTCTTACCAATAACAATGTGAGGTTTCTTAGCCAACACCAAGGACTGAGACATCATGTCGATCCCACCCACCACGACAGCTGAAACATGAAGAAGACGTTCTGTTAGGAAGAAGCAATAAGCGTATCGTTTTTAATCAAATAGGGCAGAGTTTCCTGGACACATACCGCACTTCACCCCGATGCTGGAGCCCAGAGCCTCAAACTGCTCAGAGATCTGAAAGGCCAGCTCTCTGGTGGGGGTGAGGACCAGCGTATGAAGCCTCTGAGGTGAAGCCAGCAGGGACTGAAGGATGGGAAGGGCGAAGGCTCCGGTCTTTCCAGAGCCGGTCTCAGCCAGGCCGATGACGTCCTTTCCTGGGGATCAAAGAGGAGGACACTGCTGAGGAGACAAAACTACAGGGTTGTTCCACACATATACTTGCCATTGCAGTTAATAGAAGACACATACACAAGACAACATATACAGTTTCCCACAATCTAGTGGAGGAAAAGTGACACCGAGTTAATCTTTATAAAGAAAAGTTGGTATTAAATTCCCACCCTGCAGAGCCACAGGAATGGCTTCTATCTGGATTTTTGTTGGACTTTTCCATCCCAGCTGATCGCAGGCCTCACAGAGCACCTCAGTAACACCCTGTGGGAGGAACACAGGGAGAAACTTCAATATATGAACAAAAAAACATCAACTTAACTAAATCTTTCAAAAGAGATGAGACGCTCTTTAAACTCGACTGTTTACATTAGCCATTAGCCTAGCTGAGCTAACCACAGCAGCTTTGGCGCTTCGCGTCTTTTCTGTCTCGTTCTCTGGGACAAACTTACCAAATCCTTGAAAGTTTTTTCTGGCTCAGCATCACTGAGATCATCCACGGTGCTGTTCTCGTTGTCACTACTGGATTCTTCGACAGCTTCTTCTGTGTTTGACATCACGTTTTCCTCACTGTCCGCCATGCTTTCGGCGTGTAGTGAAATCCCGATTGCGCATGCGCATGACTGAATCCACAATGCATTGTGGGACATGTAGTTTATAACAGAGCGCGTCTCATAATCTCAACATTCAACCGCATTCCCAGACGCCTTTGGGTGATTTGTGAGATGTAAAAATCACCAAAAAGCGCTTTACATATATACTATTCATAGTTTAAATGAAAACAATATTTGAAAATGTTTTAACAATTCTGACTTCAAGAATGTCAACTTACAGATTTTTGGTTTAAGATGGTTTAGCTGAGTTGGAAGTGTGTATACATCTAGATGGGTTGGTCTAAACTTGGATATAATTTTTAACATTGCACACTTTAAAATTTTCAATGTAAAATCTAATCCTGGTCAATTTAGTTTTCATCAAAGTTTTTTCCGCTCAGCAACCGTCTTCATTTGGTCAAAGTTGGCCAGAATTACTGCATAGACTTTCTAAACAGAAAAACTCCTCAATGAAGACTTTTTCGTTCACAAATTCAGTGCTGGGACACACTTTACTGACAACTGCCAACCCCAAAAGATTTTCTCTTAGTAAAATGTATTGAAATGTGACCCACCACAAAAGGAAGATTACATTGTTTCCTCCAATGATATGAGAGAAACCATGTTTGAAGTATTTATTTAACTGCAGGTCAAACAGCTTCACACATGACTTTCAAAGGCGGCTGACAAACATTTGCCACCTTTTGTTCTGATGTTAAACAGATCACCATTAAAATAAACAGTACTACAATCATACAAAAGACTCCATATGGTCAGATGACTCACAGCTGGCAGAAGGAAAAACTATTCCAAGGTATTATAAAAAAAACAAAACAGTGAAATGTTTTCAATTAGAGTAATCAGATGAAACCCAGTATCTTCATCTCAATAAATGACGGCCGAGGCTGTGGAGGGTGCAGCAGCTTTTACTGGAATCTGATGGAGCTGAGTAATGAGCACTCTGCACAGAAAGCATGTAGATGTTCAGGAGCACGGCGGACGTCATGTTGAGTCTCAGAGAAGTCCTTCCATCTCCCTCATGAAGGCTTCATACATCTGGTCTTTCGTCTTCATGTTGGGCTGGTTCACAGCTCCCATCTGAGCGGCGTTCGCCAAGCCCATCGGAGCCGCTGCCGCCTGCTGTTTCTGCCACTGGCCTCCTCCGCTCCCGTCATCTCCCCTCCGTCCTCCGACGCCTCCCCCCGGCTTCTCCATGGGCCCCGGAGCGGCGCCGGGCATCGACCCGGTCTTGTCCCTCCGTACCCTCAGTGCCGTGGGCACGAAGCGGGTGACCTCCGCCTTGGGATTGATAATCTGAGGTTTGGCGGAGATGGTGGCGCCGCCAGAGCCGGCGCCCGCGCCGCCGGGACCTGCCAGGGACGTGATGTTGGCGCGTTTCTCGATGGTGGCGGCGTGATGGGGGTTGCTGCCGGGATTGACACCGGCAGAGGCGGCGGCGGTCCCCGGGGGAGGGGGGATCTGCATGACGCCCGGCCGCATGGGCATGGCGGGCGGCGGCATGCTGCTCTGGGAGCCGTCCTGGCCGGACCCGGGGCCTTTCTGCCTCTGGACGATGCTGGGGGGTGCGCTGAGAACGTTGGAGTTGAGCGGCGGGGGGAAGAGGGAGAGAGGCGGGGCGAGCGGGCGTGCCGGGCCTCCTGCTCTCGGGGGGGGAGGCGGGATACCTGCAGAGAGTCAGACAGCGGTGATGAGACGAGGTTTTGCTGATTTCTGGATAAATACAGCTTATTGTGAGGCACGCTGGTGACCCGTGGCGTAAAAACACACAGAGCATCCAGATGTGTGACCGGTTACCTGGCGGTGCTGGAGGTGGGAGTCTGGGAGGGGGGCCACGCGGTGGAGGGCCCGGTGGAAGGCCGGGAGGGGGGCCCGGCGGGGGGCCAGGCGGGCGGCCCGGAGGGGGGCCAGGAGGCAGCAGCCGAGGCATCGGACCCCTCATTCCTCCCGGCATCCCAGGAGGTCTCAAGAAAGGAGGCGCTCCTGAAGACGAGAGAAAATTTAATGTTTACATGATCAGAAGAGCCAGGATGATGATATTCTGGTTCATAAATGTGGTTACCGACCTGGTGGGGGACCTGGAGGGGGGCCAGAGGGAGGACCAGGAGGCCTCATGGGAGGAGCAGGAGGCGGGCCCAGCGGTGGAGGCCCGCTCATCGGTGGACCTTGCATATGTGGCGGTCCTTGCTGCCCCACAGGCCCGGCAGGCGGGGGCAGACGCTGGCTGGCCATGAGGTGGGGCTGGCTCTCCCCCGGCGGTCCTCTGTCCTCCACGTCAGAGTTGTCGGATTCGTCCGTGTACTCCTCCTCTACTTCCTCCTCTTCCTCTTCAGGAACAGACTGACCTGAGGAGACAATAAACAAACAATCAATGAAAACATCTGAGAAAATAAAGAGGAAAACGGTGTGTTCCTTCCAGAAATGCAGCAGCGACATTCTTTATATTTTCGTACCTGCCATCCGTAACATCATGGCCTGCAGAGGGGTGATCGCTTTGGTCTTCTTCACCAACCTCTTCTTCTTTCTTTTTCCGTCACGTGGCCCTTCAGGGGGGATATCTGCAAAGCGTACACTGCGACCTGAGGAGAAGAGAAATGAATGCAATGAAAATATATTGGTAATACAACTGAGAAAGTACAAAGCCTGAGTGGCATTTAGAGTTTGATCAATAACCCTTGGGGCTGCAGCAAAATGCCAACACAAAACAAACTGAGCTGTTACACTGCAGGACGATAGCTCACTGAAACACAAGTTTGTCAAAGTGTTGCAGTAACTTCAAGTCTGCTGCGTCTGTCCAAACACCCTGGAGCTCTTCTGAATGACTCACCAGCATGTCTGTCGCTCCTGTCTCGCTCCTCCTCTCTCTCCCGCTCGTCGTCACGCCTGTCCGCTCGCATCCTCTTGTCGACATCTAAGCCGTCGTCTCGCTCCTCCTCGCTGTCCTCCTCAGAGTCGCTGTCGTCCTCGTCCCCGTCATCCCGATCCCTGTCGCTCTCGCTGCCGCTGTCCCGATCTCGCCCCAGATCCCCGCCGAAGTCCTTCTCTAAGCCGGGAATGGAAGGCTCTGTGGACGAGAGGAAAACGTGAGAAGAGGCGGTGACGTGAAAAGCAAGGATGATTTGTGTAAAGCACTTTCTGAAAGAATGCAGTCGCTGTCTGGCTGTTGCCGATACCTGCTTCTGTGCCATAAGCTCGTCGAGATGGAATGCCATACAGCGCCAGGACCTGTGGGGGGGGAGGCCCAGGAGGGGGTCCGGGGGGCTTCTTCCCTGGCGGCAAGCGTGGGACGCTGGGTAATGAGGCCAACACCGGCCCGGAGGACGCTGACAGAGGTCCTTTACTAACAGACACAACCAGGATAAGCTGAGAGTCAAAGCAACACGTAGCAGCGTTAAATGTTTGCCACACATGAACTCAAACCTACCCAAAAGCCGAGCTTTTCTTCAGGATGGAAGGAGGCTGAGCACCGGGCAAAGGGATGTCTTGGATGTGGATGTTTGATGGAGCGTGAGGCATATCGGGCAAAGGGATGCTGTCAACTTCCACTGACTCTGCATTCTGAAAAGAGGACAGATCTCAGTTTGTTGATCGGTTTTAGGTTTAATTTCTTTGTGGCTCAAAATCCTTTATATTTGTACCAAAGTTCACCCTGAGACATTCATAAACAGTAACCAAATTCCAGCCCAGAAAGCTTCACTAATGATCATTCAGGAGGAACAGAGCTCTTTATGATCAATGCAAATTGCAAACCTGACAATTAAAAAAAAAAAAAAAAAAAACCTCCCTGAATTGAAATTTTTGTATTTGGAACCAAACAACAAAGAAACCGACCTTGACTGAGTCGAAATAAAGAGCCAGCTGCCCTCGCTTGGTCTCATAGTCCAGTTCCAGCTTGCGAAGCTCCTTGTAGGTTTCAGGATTCTCTCTCTCATACAGACGGACGATACGTTCAAAAGTCTCACGCAGCTTCTTCCTCTTGTCCCGCAGCACTTTCTCATTTAGCAAAGGCTGCTGAACTGGATTAAATTCTGTTCAGGAAATAAATAGCATGTTATAATTTGGAAATGATGACATTTCAAACCTGGACACATGATGACTGGGTTCTGCCTCCTCACCCATCTCATCCAGCTTCTCCATGTCTCTGATGATCTGCCTGGGGTCCTTCATCTTCAGCACCGCTGCTCTCACCATCATTCGCTGCTTCTTGTTCTATAATAAAGAATAAAATATTAGCAACAGAAAACCATCACCATCAGCAATGTATTTCAAATGATTCATTCTACATTATGTACCTTTTTCAACTCCCTTTTCCGGGCCTCCTTCCCTGGAAGGTAAAAAAAAAAAAAAAAAAAAAAAAGAAAACACTCGTTATGGTTCTTAAATTTAACAAGTGGTTTGTAATACTCCGGGGTGTCAAGCAGCTGTTTTTGAGGTTGGTACTTACTGGCCTGGTCGGTGGGATTCATAAACTTCCCACTCTTGGTGGAAGAGGTCGAACGTCGCCCCATTTTTGCAGTGTGTCTCCTTCACCCTGCCAAATTACAGAAGCGATCAAAACCCACATGAAGTTGTTGTGCACATTTTTTTGTTAAAAATAAAACCTTAAACAACAGAACCATATTTGACAGCTTATTGTTAGACAGACTGACAGGTTTTGATTTGTCAGCATTTCTCTTTCATTTCTCAGACTGTGGGACTCAAAAAGATGTTACACTGAACCTTGATGTATCTTGTTCTTTTCATAATAGAATTATTGTTGTGATCCATCATACTGCTTCAATGAGAATAGAAACTTTGTCTTTCAGTAAAAACAAAAATTTGTCTTTGTTACAACTTCATTACAAAATAAAAGCGCACTTACAAACACATTCACACAACAACAGATTTAAACAGTGCAGCCTGCTTTGTGCTGATCAAAACAGTTATTGCAGGAGTGATGATTTGTAAATGTTTTTTCCACGTTTCACTACTAGAAAAAAGTTGTTAATGGATTTATTTTCTTCATTATTTTCATGGTGAGTTTAAATGTTTCGGTATAAAAGGAGTTAGATTGCTGCAGCTCATCCAGATCCATCTCCAACACAAACTGGGTGGAGCACAGTACAGCAGAGCTCCACTCGGCACTGACCTCCTATGTGCCAAAGGATCCACTTTAATATTTGGGATCTGGTCTATAAAGCTTTGAATGGTACTGGGCTTAAATATATCTCAGCTTTACTCATAGAATATGATACATCCAGGACCCTGAGATCCTCAGTGATTCAAAGTCTTAACAAAAAAGAGTTGTTTGAGTGGTCACCTCTTAAACAGAAGGGTGCAGGCTGAATTCCCCATCTCCACATGCTGAAGTGTCATTGAGCAAGGCACTGAATCCCAAACTACTCCTACAGGATGGATCAGTTTGGGGTGCCATGCATGGCAGCTGCCTCCAGTGCTTTGTGAATGTGATAAACAGTATACATTATTTTGAGGACTGTTACAAGTAGTGGAAAAGCGCTGTGTAAATTAAATTAATTTGCCATTGTGAAGCGTTGTGAATGGCTTTGTATCTGAATGACGTTCTCGAAGTGAATTTCACTTGCTTTACCACTCACAGCATCACATTAATACAAAACATCATGTTCTTGATATGACTGTTCTCAATGACATCTGGAACAGCGCTTTGATTAAGACCTGCATCACATTCCATGTCATAACACTGAAACATTAAGACAAAAGTTCCTCTGCAGAAAGCTTCATGAGGAGTCACTCAGCTTTAATAGTTGTATTGGATCGGGTCGAATTGAACACGTACCACTGAACAATAATCGGACCAGTTCGTTGCATGTTCACAAAATATTTGATTATACTGAGATAAACAACATGTTCTGTACCGTTGAATTCGAAGCATTTATTGTCAAAGTTAGTCAATAATAGCAAACGAGGTTAGAGTGTACAGGATGTCGAACTCCTATTAAGTCAGGCAGAGCGAGAATGAGCTCCCTACATGTTCAGAATAGCTGAATAAAAACTTGAATCCTGTTTGGGATGGTCTGAATGAAGTCTCGATTAGCATTAGCATGCTGTTAGCATGCTCCAGTAGCTAGGCCCGCGTTAGCACGAGATGCAAAAAGACATCTTTACCTTTTACCGAGGAAAACTGAGCGGTCAGCGGTGCTCTGTACGAGCACTCCCGGGTGCGAGCGGAGAGGTAAAGTGTCCCACTTTAGACCCCAATAAAAAGATTTATACCCTTCAGGACTGAGCGCACACGAAGCTCACAGTTAGCCGGCCGCCATGTTTACTGCCGCGAGTCAGAAACGAATGACGAAGCTGACGTCATCAACAAGTGACCAATGAGAAGAAACTTCACGTGAACGTAGTTTAAAATGAATATTATGTAGATAAACCATAATGTGATGTTTAATTTTACTTACTTTATTTTTCACACTTTGCCGACTCAGCGTCTTTTACTTCTATTTTTAGAATGTATGTTTTCTCTGACATGATAGAATAGAAAAGAATAGAATAAAATAGAATAGAATAATAATAACCCCAGTGAGGAAGTCTTATAATATGTTTATTACTGAATTGTTTATGACGGTTTAAAGGCGTGTACAAATTAGATACATGAAATAATGTCAAAACAGCAAAATAAGAATGATGCTTTAAAATCAAATAAGTATTGAGGCTGGTCAACATTCAGATTGAAAATCATTGTCCAGTAAAAGACCATTCAACAACAGTAACAAAAATAGTTTTTAATAAGAGACTCAGTCGCCCAACTCACAGGCCTGATCTGATACATCAGTATTACAAAGGAGTCTCCTTCTCCGACAAGTTGGGGACCTTTCCTGATAAGAGTTAAAATGTTTATCTCTTCTCAGTAGATAAAGTACTCAAGAAAACCTTTAGTGAAAGCCTATCTTTTTAGCTTGTTAGGGTGGAACCATCTCTTTGTATTCTGTGCACACACAGATCTTTGGATCCGCCCCTGAAAACACACCAGTCACTAACATTTCATGTATTATATTTTTCTACCAACAGATGTCGCAGTAAATGTTGTTTTCTAAAGTTTGTCTCATGCTCAATATCTGCAATGGTAAAAAGTGGTGAAAAGAAAAGACAAAACATGGATCCTTTCTGTGATAAACCCAAATAAGAAAGGATTTGCATACATTTTTGTTTCTTCATGTGCATCCACCAACTTCATCATTATGCGCTGTTAGTGCTGTTTGTTGTATTAAGCTTATATATAAAGGCAGAGAGAGAAGCGTAATAAACTGGCTTTATTATTCTGTTCATAGAAATCACAATTTCAAATTCATTACAAAATTGGATGGATCAAATGGACAAGGATCTCAGCATTATGCATCACTGTGAGTGCTGATGTAAGAAGATAACCTTCCTCCTTGCGTGTGTAAACGGGAAAAACCAGTTTGACTCCACATTCAGAGAAATGGCTCCTTGTTTTGATAGTTTGATTGATACCACAGCAGAGCAGACAGATTTTTGTTACCTAACGTGGCATACAGTGGATTACGCAGATAGCAGAGAGTACCGCAGACCGAAAAGCACCAGATTCTCCTTGTCGCTTACAGTCAGCTCATAACAAAAGGATCCACATCACTGCTGTCATAAACAAGAAACACGAGTCAAGCCATTTCTCATAAAGTCTTATCACAAGAATGTTCAAATCTCACAGAATAATCAAAACACTGACTTACTGTAAGTTCTCAAAATATGATAGAGCGATAGTGCAGAAAGGCTTTAGATGGGATGAAGCTGTTAAAGCTCTAATCAGTGTCAGTATGAGACATTTTAACATCAATATTTAATGACAGACAAGGCTAAAATAATGACAATGAACATGAACTCTCCACTTTTTGTGACAGCTTATTAGTTTGAACTGGTTCAGGCTACATTGGAACATATTCTAGTGAATCTGCTTTAGGTTTGAACTGATCGAGAAAGATTTTAAATGCACTTTTATCTTTCAGAAGTCACCATTATACGCCACTGACATTGTGTGCCGCTCTTGTAGGGCTCTCGTTGGGTTTGCTGCATTTTCTATTCAAGTGTAAAAAGGACCATTAGATCAACAAGTTGTGAATGAAAGCTGTTAACAAATACTGAATTCTGAACTGACCCTGATATACCGGTAATCCCAATCGTGTTACTGGCACCTCTAGAACCCGAACGTTCTCTGTCATAAATGTCAAATGCTGACGTCTCCTTGGCTGCTCTTGTTAGGTGAAACTAAGTCAGTGTGTATTCAGGTGCATTGTTTGGCCTCTAACTTCCGCATCGGTTAACTAGCGTGTGTATTCGCAGTGCAGACGATCAGAACCAGTCACAGTTGTCACACTGAAACCATTCCAACATCATTAAACAGTTCCATAAAACACTCCCAGCAGTTTACGAGTCAATGAAGCTAAAACATAAATGAAAGCACCAAACATGCTTGAATGCAATTACTTTATTTAACCCTTTACTGGGAAAACCATCATATTTTAGTAACTTTACATTGATGGAAATCGGATGATAGATGAGTACATTAGCTATGTTGAGTAATGAGGTGGACATTTTATCCTTCAATCTCCACTAAGCCTGTTTTTTCTGCACATTGCATAAATCTTTTAATGAAATCCAGTGAGAATCAACGTGGTGTCCAATATACATATATATATATATATATATATATATATATATATATATATATATATATATATATATATATATATATATATATATATATATATATATATATATATATATATATATATATATATATATTATTTAGAATATATTTGATCAGGATCAAAAGGTGCATTAAGGTGTTTTAAGCCAACTTTGACATATTGAAATATTTTAGATAATACAGATGGGGCTAATGGATGAAATATTATCTGTCATTCAGAGTTCAAGCTGTGGAAAAAAAAGATATTTATTTTACAAAAGTATTTTTTGGAATTTTAAATAATGTATCAAAATGTAAAACTGAAAACAGTTAGTGCAAATCTTTTATTTAAAACTGAGTGCTTTTAATGAACTAACAAATGAAACCAGCTGGATTAGTCTTTGGGCAGAGAGCAAGAGAGTGTTTTTAATCATATTTTCTTCATCTGACAGTGGAAATGGTGTTTTAAATGACACATCCTGCTACTTCTTCCTCTGCTCCTGCTTTGTTAGGCATTTTCTGGAAAGAGATCTCAATTTTTCTTCATTTATAAATCCACAAGAAACTGTTATTGAAACTTGGCCTTTGCCCTCTGGTGTTGTATTTGAATGAAAGCCCTGTAAACGGCTGAGCTTGTATCTCTAGACATTAATTCACTTCATGCAGTGAATTTGTGTTTTTACTGTTGTACTTCCGTTCTGCTCATCCGGCCCCAGGTGCCGTGACGCAGGTCCAGCCAGTTACTGGGAATGTGGATCTGGATCAAGTCTTGCTCCTCTTCTTCACTGGACTCCGCCAGGTCCTCCTCCTCCTCCTCGTCGGTGCTGTTCTTGCCCGTGCTGCCGCCCCTCTGCCGAATCGCGCCTTCGTCTTTGAGCTTGCCGTGGCACAGGCTGCAGATCCTCTGCATCTTGGTGGGGTGGATGTGGGAGATCACCGCACGATGCTTGGAGCAGCGGTTGCAGACCAGGAAGCCGCACTTTCTGCAGTGGTGTCGGCGCCTGGTGGCGCTAAAGTTGCTGAAGCAGCGCATGCACTTGAAGGCCGCCTGGTCGGGGATCCAGGAGTTGGCGAAGGAGGAGGAGGCCCTGGTCCTGCCGGCCTTCTGCAGGGCGGCCTGGCACTGCCTGATGTGACTCATCCAGGCCTGCTTCTCCTCACACGACTGCGCCGACACGAAGAAGGACTTCTGCGGAGTACGGATCAGGAACTGATGCTTCAGCTCCTCGTTTTCCTCCATGTCCTGCAGCTGGATGTCCTCTGAAAGACAGAAAACACACCCTGGTGTTGAGACTGACGTTAATGGAAACAAAAACATGAACAACGCCTGCAGAGAAGAGGCATGAAGCATGTTACATTATTTAACATGCGATAAATATTCACCTCGTTATGTAATAATGCCGCAATGTTTAATGATCTCTGTATTCTGTTATAAGTTTTGTAACAACTTCTTGTACAAAACAGGCCTTTGTTTTTTTTCTTTGTAAAATATGGCCCACAGTGCAATAAACCATTTGAAATGATGCATTAATGAGAAAAACCAGCATTACATCAGAACAACATTGAGCATTCAAACTTAATTAAAATCCATAAAGAAAAAGCTGAGAGGATGTTTTGTTGGTCACATCTACATCAAATGTAACTGTAGTCATTATATTGGAGAACGTGTTAAAGATCAACAGTAATTATGAGTGACACTGAAATTTTAGAAGGCATTAACACGTGCAATCTGGATTATGTTATACAATAATAATATAAGATAATTTAAGAAACTCTTTACACTGACGTATGTATTGCAGCATCATTAGATAACACATTTGCATGGTTTATTCAAATAAATATGCCAAAGACAAGTTCATATTATCCCTCCTCTTCATGTATTTGGATCAAATTTGTGTGATTTGAAACTCAAATCAACATTCAGATGTAGATTTTAGAAACAACCTTCAGTGAAACTCTGCAGAGTTAATTCAGGACATTCTTTTCATGAATTATTGAAATACATGCATTCACAGTAATTTACTTTATTGGTATTCGACATACACATTCCTGTGTGTGGTGTTCACTCCTATACTTGCATGTAATCTGCTCCATGTTCTCTTTCAATCCCATGTTTAGTTTACTAATTATATAGTGTAACTGTAATTATATGTCTCTGCGCGTGCCTGCCATTAACTGCTGACAATAAAGCTTCAGTAGTAATGAAAATGTACCAATAAAGTATCATAAAGAGTCAAAAAGTATCAATATAGTTCCATAACAGAGAAAAAGTATAAATGAACTACCACAAAGAGTAAAAAACGATCAGTAAAGCACCAGTTACCGTAGCAGAAATACCCTAAGAATACATGAGGATACATAAAATACCTGAGTATCTCACCTAAAGGGATGATTCTCTGCTCGTTGTGCCAGCGTCCGTTCAGGAGGATGCTGCCGTAAACCAGAATGTCGTTAAAGAGGAAGAAAGCCTTTGCTTTCTTCTTCCTGCGACACTGCTTGATCAGACGACCCTCTCCCATCAGAATGCGCCCCGACTTCAGCAGCGTCTGCCCCGCCGGGCCAAACGAGCTCTCCACGGCCTGGATGCGCTTCTGGTTCTCGTGGTCAAAGGTCATCCGGTTCATCCTGTCAGCTTGCAGCCTGGAGGAGATCTGGAGGAGATCTGTAGGAGATCTGGAGGAGATCTGCAGGTCTGGAGGCTGCTGCTCTTCTCTGGCTGCAGCTTTTAAAGGCTCACCTCTGTGGGGATTTCCATATCCAGAAGTATGTTCAACCATGTGTAACAAAACAAAAAGGCGGAGCGATGTCTGCCAAGCTTGACAACTTCAACAAGTCTTCCTGTTGTCACAGAGCAGTGCCGTTCTCACTTACAATAACAATAGAAAAAGTACATTTTGTTTTATTCCGTTTGTAAAGATTGTTTCCTGTGGGTCAAAACATGAAATCTTGTAGAATTTGCAATCATTGACTGTTCTTGACAAATGAAAGTCAGTTTCAAGGGTCCACAAATCACACATGAGTGACAGGAGAAATCCACCAGGCCGTCCATCTTCTTAAAACAGCAGAGTGGAGGACCGGCTGGAGCCGATCCCAGGCTGCCACAGTCACGCAGTCACACACACACCCTCATACCCACTGTCGGGTAATGGGAAGTTAGTTATTTATTGCTGTTGTTAGAGGTAACAAAAAACAGAGTTACTCACCCTCTATTGTTCACCAAATGTCTATAAAAAATACCTAGGTAATTATCTAAACCCCACCCAGGGTGGAAGTAAAAGTGACTGAAAATGGAATGACATTCAACTTGTTTTTTTTTTTTGTTTGTTTGTTTGTTTTTTTAAATGTACATACCAGGGAAGTTTTCCAGAAACCAGAAGAGATGAGGAGAAAAAGATAAAATGGCTTTAAAAAAAACCCCAAAAAACACCTGGAATGACCCCAGGTTACTAACTGAAAAAAAAAAACAACATGTAAAAGTGCTTTAAAAGAGCAAAACCAGTGAAAACAGATAAAATGTTAAAACTGTCTCCAAAAATGCTGAAAAAGAAGATCTGTTAAAATTCGATACGAATTAGGTCAAATGCAAATAAATGTTCATTATTTCCAGAAAGATGCTGAAGACACACATGCACACACACACATGGACGTGTGCAAGCACACACACAAAAGCAATTTCAGTGTTACCGATGAACCTGAAATGTGTGTATTTGTGTTGAGGAGGAAACCAGAGTCCAAAGAGAGAATCCCTAAACTCCCCGATGCTCATCTTATCCAGAGTCTTAAATAAAACTATAACCTGATGCTACTTCATATCTACTCAAAACGTCTTCAAAAATTATACATTGTTTATTTGTATTTCATCTTAGATAGAACAGGTGAAAACAATCATGGAAAACCATCCAAAGTGTGTTTATATAGACTGAAGAGAGCATGCATCGCACTCCACCGTATCTAAACTCTGATCGGCACAGACAAGTGTTTTGTCGTCTCTCATTTTAAGTTTACTGATGCAAATTAAAATAAAATGTCTGCTACCGGGTCACTGAGATTTCCTGGCAGACTTGACAAACTAGACAACATCTCTCAAGTGTTTCAGTTTGACGTCGAGCCAAACAGGGAAGTCTGAAGGAATTTAGTCTTCAGTTTTTATAGAGCTGCTTCTGTGGACATGTGCAAAGAATAGACTCTACTGTCTGCACTGATTTCAAGAATGATACAGTGTACTGATAATGCAGCCTCAATGAGGAAAAATATTTTAAACCGAACACTTTCTGGAGAGTACCTGATGTTCAAATTCAGGACGTCACAGCTCAAAAAGTTCATTGAAACACAGAACATACAGAAGCAACTAAAAAAAAAAGCTGAATAATTCACGTTTTAACAGAGAAAATTACTCTCAAAATCTTGAAATATCTGGATGCTTCAAAATATCTAATGTTTGTTCGAATTCCTGAACAGGAAGCCTTAATTATCACACATTAAAAATGAGAAAATGCTTGAAACTCGTTGAAATAACTGAAGGGGCAATTCCATTCCAGTGTTTTGCTACAAATCTGTAAATTAAAACAAATCCAAGTCAGTTGAGGTTTCCCTGCGTCAACACACCTGGATGTGAGAAGATCCAGATGTTGAGTGAGGAGACTGAAGCCCTCCTGCATCAACATCCTGCTGACGAGGACATCTAGTGGTCACAAGCTGCCACTGCAGCTTTAGTTCCACTGCAACCAGGTCTCTTGCATCTTGGAAAAACTCTCAATTTGACTTGATATGAATAAAAGTGACCAAATTGTTCCAGTGGAAGTTTCACTGTTCCAGGAGATGAAAATCTTCATTTCAACAGAAACGTTTATATGGGGATGAATCTCATCACATAAAAACAGTCGTTATAGTTTCATATCATAAAGGATGAATCAGCTGAATCCTCTCATGACACTTTTCTAACTGAGAGTTTTTGTTTGAATGTTTGATGCTGAAATAATGGACAGCAGCATACAGCCGCTCCTGCCACTTGAGGACACTGAGGTGATCATTCATGAACCTTCAGAGGTCTGATGATGGTTCATAAAACAGCAGCCGGTCCTCTGATCGGATGTGGCGCTCGCTGGCTGCCTGTTCAACCTGAATCCTTTTTTTTTAAAACATGGTTTTATTCACCCATAAAATATTAATGCTTCGTTTTATGTGGCTGACCTGTTTTAAGAACTTTACCCTCTCAGCGTATAAAGTATCGATGAGAATGTGCTGCTGAGGTTGTTGTAACTGTTTTTTAATGTACCACACTTTGTATAAATATAAAAGATTTGATATTGGATTTTAAGCTTTTTTTTTTTTTTCTTCAGGTCCATTAGAGAGAAAACATTCAAAGAAAATCAAACACTGAAGAGTTTATTTCTCTTTATTTCATTTCGTCAGACTACCCTACAGCAGCTTTTTGCAGGAAAGAAAAGAAGACATGCCAAATATCGTCAGACATCTGAGACCCTCTCAGAAGTCCTGCTGAGCGGAAGGAAAGCAGTGAGCGGGCGGCGGCCGGGCCTCTAGTAGGGGATGGGCCCGTAGTAGGCGGTGTAGGCGGCGATGATGCCGTGAGTGTCCATCATGTCCTCACAGCCCAGGTTGGCCTCACACACCTCCCTGAGGCTGAGAGGAGACGGAGCCAAACGTCATTCACGGCCCGGTGTCCGAGCCAAACAGCATGTTGGGTGATCAATAGTCAGTGAGGAGGAGGAGGAGGATGAAGGGCTCACCTCTCCAGCTGCACCAGAGACAGCTGTCCTGCTGCTCTCCTCTGCCTCACCACCGTGGACGCCTGCTGCCGCTCCACAAACATCTCTGCACACATTTAACACAGTTTCAGGAGACCGAGCTTTAAACACACTTCTGATCATTTCCCTCTCCGATGGTTGAACATCTGGAATATTCATGTGAGAATAGCATTAATGATAATGATATTAATGTGTTCATTTTTTTTCTACCTGTATATGTGAGTAATATGTTCAAGTTCATGTGGATTCTACACACCGGGCTGAATTTTATTCATGAAAGGAGTGAATATTAATGATACCATTCAGTTATTTATGCATTAAATGTTCAGAGGAAGCTCACAGTAAAGCTGCAGGACTGATGCAACTGTCTCTGAAACAAGGCTGAAGCTCTTATTATTAAATTAGCTATTTACTTTTATATCGGCAACTTCACTATTTGTGGACCTTCAAAACCTTCATTTTTACTGCAGCGGCTGTTTTTCATGCTTCATTAAAAATGCAACACCGACAACAACTGTGAGGATAAAAGTACAATGTTGCTTTGAAAAGATACTTTATTAATATCACATTTATATAACACTGTCAAACAAGTCAAAAACCAGTCAGTAACAGTAAAACTTATTTATCAATAATGAAAATATAACTCCTCGTACACTCAAAGTCTCAGAGTAAGATCTGACCACATCTTGCTGGATGTGTGATCGGCGCTGCGGCCTGCAGCAGGCGGACGTCCAGTGTTCAGTTAACCCGTCATTACTCCTCAACTGTAACTTTTACTCTTTTATCTTCAGCCCTTCAATTTAAGCTCATATTTAAATTTCAGCTTTAGCCTGATTATAACTTCCAAGGCTTTTTGGAAACGTTCATCATGTTCTTCTTTGATTGGGCTCGCTGCCAAAATGCAGAAGTTGCCAAATGGATTCTATTTCAGTAGAATTAAAAACATTTCATTCATCTACCACACTTTAATCTAAGTTAATTAAAGGAATATATTCAAGCGTAAATAATTTTCAACTTGATTTATGTTGGTACATTTTCGACATGTTATAAGTGAACAGCAGATCAATCAGCTGCGGCTCAGGATCATTCAGTCTCAAGGCTGAGGGTTTAATCCTTTATCTCATCAAAACAAATCATGATGCAGTGAAAATGCACCATCAGTTAAAAACCATCGGAGGATCCAACTGGGATCAGAGTTTTGAGTTGGGAATGAAATTATTTTGTAAATAACCTTCTGAACGTTTTCTGAAATGGATAAAAAAAAAAAAAAAAAACTCACCAAGAATTCAATGCAAAGAATTTCAATTGGAAGGAATTTGATGAAGAATCAGAAAGTTTCAGCACTGAGATATTAATGATAACTTTTTTACTTTGAAGATTACAAGGAGGTGAAAGCTAACATATTTTTGTTTAAATGTAAAAATAAGTGTCAAAAGTAAACAAAAAATCAGAAGTTAAGTCCAGGGAACCTGGAAATTCAAATTAAGCTCAGTAATGAAGTACAAATACTTTGTTTTTATGCTAATAAAATGTGACATATACAAACACAGCTCCTTTATTTTTCCTAATATAAAAAATATCGATATAATTCAATATTGTTTATTTGTTACATTTTGCTTTGTTTTGTTTTATTTTAAGGAACCCGAAAGGTCATTGAAATGAAATCTTGAAATTAGCAAATATTTCAACATCAGTCCAAAGGACATTTTTTGTTAAGCTGTTGATGTTGTTAAAGGATTTGTTGAGCACTAAAGTTAAAACACATTTGAAACTCCCCCCCCACAACATTTCATTTTCATTTTCATCTGACCAAAATGGCAAAATACTTCACAACACTCCGCTTAAAAAGTCTTTAAATGAGATAAAATTCTCCCTGAATGTCTCTAAATTATGTTCTAATCATCACTAGTGAAAAAAAAAAGGTGATGAGTTTTGTAGTTGTCTTTAACTTAAAAAGGTCAGATCTAGAAAGCAGCTCATCTGGTCAGTCGGACAATAAAGGGTTAATGTAATAACTGATATGACTGAATGGCGTTCAAACCTGCGTCCTCACTGGCAGGCTGAGGTCCGGTCGCAGCATCTGTCAAACACACACACACACACACACACACACACACACACACACACACACACACACACACACACACACACACACACACACACACACACACACAAAGATTCAGCTGAGGCAGAGGGACTGAATCACAACTCATGTTACATTTAAAAAGTTGCACTGTGTGTGTGTGTGTGTGTGTGTGTGTTGAGGGTGTATTGATCGTACCTGAGCTCACACAGACGACTGCCAGGGTGCAGAGGAACAGGATGACCAGCGTCTTCATGGCTTCAGCAGATATCAGGCAGTGACTTTTGACTCTGTCAGTCTTTTCCTCTGACCTTCTTCCTTTTAGCCACACATCCATCAGCAGGCAGTGGGTTTATAGACGTGGCCCGCGGCGAGGCGTGGGCAGGGGATTGGCTGGGGAGTCATGTATCACACACCCACACAGCTGCACAGACACACACCTCTGCACAAATCATGTAAGAAAGAGGAAAAAGAATTATGCTCATTTGTGTGGGTTTACATGAGCAGACGCACATCCCCAGTTTACAGAAACACACACACACACACACACACACACATATTCGATCCATCACTCTCACCTGGGACGCTGCAGCAGAATGACTGCAAACTCCAGCAACTGCTCTTCTTCTGGAGTATTTTTTGGTGCAGTGTGGTTTTAAACGTCTTCACACACTTATTGTTTATTTCATTACAAACACGCTGAGCTGTATTGTTCTGCTGGACTGAACTCTCGTCTACGTGTTTAAAATCTTCATCTTGTAATAAACGTGCACTTCAGTGGATTTCTAACTCAGGGGAAAAGTGATCATATGTATGGCCATTTTATATTGCATATATCTGAAAATGTCCGAATAGTCCGAGTCTTATTTAAGTATTGGGTGTAAAGAACTGCAGTTTATTTAAAATGGTTTAGTTTAAATATATTAAAAAAAAGTTAAACTGTGTTTAAGGAACACATTTCCTTTCATTTTTGCTTTGTGAGCATATTGAAGGGCTAAATAGCAATAAGTGTTGAAAAAGATTGATTTACATGATTATATTTTATGGTGTAAACCACTGAGCTCTGAGTTCCTGTGTCTTCCAATATAATCTATCATTTGCAAAAATAAGGAAAGTAGCTGAAATATACAAGTGGTGTCAGGGATAGTTTGTGTTTTCCCTGTGCATGCATGTTTATTTTCCATTTTCAGGTTGAAAAACAGTTTGACTGTGTGTGTGTGTGTGTGTGTGTGTGTGTGTGTGTGACTGGATAAATGGATGAGTGCATGTTTGAAAATGCACAAACCATAACTATGTTTCATGCACTTTGCACATCATTAAACTTTTAAGCAAGTTTCTTCAGAATTCTGACAAAAATCCTGCAGGAGTTGCAACAATCACAAAGTCCGAAACTACTTTAATGAATCGGTTTTGAGGTTACAGGAAGAAATGTGAAAGGTCGCTAATCAATAAAAGGTTGTGACGCTGCTTGTTGATTGTATTGTTTAGTGTGAAATGCGTCAGATTCTTAATGTACATCAATCTAAAAAAAAAAGAAAAAAATCACTCCAATGGGACGTTGCTGTATTGAATTGCAGCATTTTGGACACACACACTGAGAATAGGGAGTCCAAAAGGTGTGTGTTTGTTTTCAAGCATAGGTGAGGAGAAGACGAGTGTGTGAGCCAACTGGAAATGTCTTTCAAGGACATAGATCAGCTCGGACTCCCACCAGTTTCTCACACACGTCCGATACTTTCTTGGACTCCTGCGGCCTCTCGCTCAGCTCGCCCCGATAAAACTGACTGAACCTTCAGAGGAGAGACTATAAAGAGGCAGTTAGCGTTAGCGCCTGTTAGTTTTCTGCCTCTGCAGTGTGTTTTTGGGTCTAATGAAACGCCGAGGCAGTAATGGCAGCTGGCAGCCTGGAGATGTCAGAGTTCTCCTGCTCGCCCACATTTCTTCACATGTAGGTCATTCAGTGCAGCAGAGACTGTAAAGGGAAAAAATAACACCGTACCACATTATGTGACATAATTTTAATACGATGGCTTTTTTTGTGTGTGTGTATATGAGTGTGTGTGTGTGTTTTATTGCAGGCCGCAGCCATTTCCGACATAAAGAAAGCAACATTTAGAAACAACGGGATGTTTGTTTGAAGAGTTTGTGGGAGGAAACTTGAGAAAGGGAAAAGTTGTTTTTACCACAAGCGGATGGAGGGATGAGGAACGAGTGCTTAATATTTCTAACAACTGAAAATAGTCTCATTGTTAGTCACTTATAATAAAATCCCAGGTTTTACAAACAGCATATTTAACTACATATGTCATGGAAAACGTATGAGATGTTTTCTTATTTGTTTTAAATGATTAAATGAAAACTTTTGTGCAGTTTTCAGCTCGGTGCACAGGTTTAACTTTGTCCTGACGGCAGGGTCTAACGCATAGTTGAGAGGTCAGATACTGTGCTGTTTCATCCTGAATGGACTGAACTGGTACAACAGTGCAATTATGACCTTTAAATCTAGACTTTAAAGTCTTTTTGTGTTGTTTTTACTTTGGTAAAGAGAATACATGAAAAGTATTCCAATCTCAACATTTGCTTGACGGTTTGTTGTCCAGATTAGAGCCTCTTGTGGACCAGCTTTGGCCCACAGACCTCATGTTTGGTGTACAGGGTGTATTCCGACTGACCGGGTCACTGCCGGTGCTTCCCGTCTGGTTTCAGTCGCAGACTTCAAGAATTCAACCTCAGGATAAGTTCAGTTGTGGCAGCAGAGGAACAACAATCGGGCAGTAAGAAGCTTCTTTTTCGATCTGTGGCGTTTCGGCGGCTCTCTAGGGGGAAAGAACAACTTCTTCTGATCTGCAGGCAGGCTGTGGTGTGTTACAGGCTGATCTTCAGCTTAAAAAATGATTAGTTTGAAGGCTTTGTTGTGTTTTTGCTGACGTCTCCAGTAAACCTGCAGGGCTGGAGTTTGCATGTTCTCTCTTTGTTTGAGCCTGGTTTTCTCCAGGAACTCTGGTTTCCCTCCACAGCCCAAAAAAACATGGATTTGAGGCTAAATGGTGACTCGAAAACCCTCATAGGTGTGAGCTTGAGTGTGTTTGTTTGTTTACCCTGATGGTCGGTCCAGACCTCAGCAACACTCCAGCCTGCAGCAGCTCTCAGGTGGATGAAGAGGAGCAGACGACGGGTGGAGGAACTGCCTGCTTAAAAAGAACAATTTAAAAAACACAATCTAAATCAGCAATGCTCAGTGTCCTGGTTAACCTTTTTTTTCCCTTTCCCTTTTCAGCACACTGGTGACATTAAAGTCAGGTTTAAATCTGCATTGAATTATACTGAAACACAGAAACTTGTTTCATTTTGTCGAACAAGTTGCCAAATCCAGCAAAGTAACATATCAGAGTTAATCTAATTCAGCAACCCTGCTGCTCGTCTGTTCCTCTGGAAAAGAAACGCTGCTGGTAGCTTTCTCCAAAACGACACAGACACAAGCTGGTTCCCTAAAATAAGAGTTTAATGCTTTGCTCTCTGATGGAGCCACACTCCAAAAACATAGCTTTTGAGAACTATTGCTGCAAAGTACACAATGTCATAGACAAATAATGCACAGCAAGAAAACAGAGAAAAGTAAAGACTGCACTCAAAACATTTCAAAATGCAATTAAACAAAACAGGTCATGTATTAATGGTTTTCAAGGTAAGAGGGAATAAAGTTGATGGAGGTTTAAAATCAATCAGATCATCTTGTCGGGTTCTGCAAGGCAACAATAGTTCTAACTACAGCTAAACGCTGTTGCATTCATTAAACGAAGAGGCTTTTATTAGATGTGTGTAACTCACACGAAACATAAACGCTGATAATTAAATCCCTCAAACCAATAAAACTGATTATTAATGGGCTGAAACACTCAGGACGGTTCATCGGACTCTGTTTCTGCTGCTGCAGCTGGATGAGTGAGAAATGTTCTGCTGCTCAGTGACGGCTGATCGATACCACTTATGTCTGTTTTTGGATCGATGCTGGAATATCAATGCTTCGGTTGTGGCTTTGCTCACATGCTGGAGCTCCAGATCACCGTGTTGAAGACTGAAACCTGATGATGAACGGCAACAACACCATGTTTGGAACTGAGATGTGCGTTTTGATACTTTCTATTAGCTGAGATTATTTTTTACAATTTTACATCGACTGGTACTGTAAAGTCAGAAAACACATGAACACACATGACAAACATTCAAATAGGAATTCTTTCCACCTCAGCCGGATTCAAACTGGGAATATTTTCAGTCTGAAACAAAGTGCTCGCCGCTACACCGCTGTTTTGAAAGAAGCATGAGAGCTATTCACATTAATAATTCAACAAAGGAGTGAGATAATAAACAAAACGGCATGAAGCAACACGCTCGTGTCAAAATATGAGGATATTACAGAAGCCATTTTCAAACACACACTAATAAAAATGAAGGCAATATGACAATATGAGAATACATCAGATAAAATGTACATTAACGGGTGAAAATACCACCAACTGTATATTTGAAAGGCATTAAAATACATAAAACTCCCCCATCGCTGCAGCAGAACTGTCAATCTTTTCACAAACGTGGATTTATCCCGCGGCTTGATGAATCCTTCCTGCGCTGCAACAACAAACACAAAGTCATTATTTTTACTGCCTTTAAAATACACATGGCTGTGCGCAAGATTTCACTCTGAGCAGTTTCCCCCCTCCCCCCCCCCAAAAAAAATAACTCAAAAAGCATCATCATGCAAATGTTTGCACAAACCCACGGAGCAAATAACAGGATTAAGACCAAAGCCAGTAATGTGAGTTTTCCTCTGTTTTATTATTTCTCAAAGCAGTGGAGATAATCACTGACAGCAGCGAGAGGAGAGGAGACGGTTAGTGGAGAAGCGGCCAAACGCTTCATTCAAAGCTTAGAATGATCTGGAAAGGTGTGACGATAGCAGATAGAAGTCCTCCTGAGATTACACAAGAACTGGGCCCAACATGGGGATGCAAACGGGCTCCTGGGAGATTTTAGCTTTGGACTTGGAGGCGTTAATATCGACGGGCCAGAGTCGGCTGGTTCCGGGCTCCGAAGTATCTCTGGTAGGCCTGCTGGTAGCCGTGGCGGTAGGCGTAGAAGCGGCAGGGGGAGTAGTCCTCGCAGGTCTCTGCGCGCCGCTCGGCGGGGGACTTTATTGTCCTGGACGGGGGGAGGGGGGGGGAACAGAGGGGCACGGGGAGGGAGGAGGGGGTCGTAAACACAAACACATTCCCCGCAGGCTTCTTCTAATCTCACAGACTGAATTATTCATGTCGGCGTAGCGGCATGTGTAGATGCTTAACGGTCTTAATTAGGCCTCGTTCTAATGATCTGCTGTGTAATCTGCACGTGTGTGACATAAACTGTGTGTGTGTGTGCGTGTGTGTGTGTGTGTGTGTTACCTCGCCAGGTGGTAGGAGCTGAGGCCGGACCCTCTGGGCGGGTTGTACACGTTGACTCTCTGCTGCGGCGTGATGAAGGAGTTGGCTCGATTTGGAGGCACAAACAAATCTGCAACCACAAAACTTTTACTAGAAACGAAATGTCGATCGCACGCGGTCTGACGCAGGGGGGAGATGATGAACCGGGAAGGGGGGGGATGTTAGTGAGGGGTAAAACAAACAAAAATAACAAAAAAAAAAAAACAAAACATGAGGATTAAAAGCATGTTTTTACGGTGCAGCTGTTAGGAATGCATGCATGTTTTCCCAGAAACGAGAGACAACATTTAATCACCTTCAACGGATTCTGCGCTTTCATGAGACTCTACGGGAAAAACATGGGACGGGGTTAATCATAAATGATGAATCACGGCTTCTGATGCTGCTGTATTACAGGTTATGAATAGATAATGGCAGCGGCAGCGAGGACGTGTGAGGAGGATCTATACCGTAGCAGACGCAGAGCGATACGGCGGCACAGAGTGCCAGACACCTGAGGAGGCTCCTCATCCTGCGGCTTGTTTATCTGCCTGTCTGCTGGAAGAGAGGAGAGAGCTGTTTCAGTGAGTCATGTCAGCGCCGGAGTAAGAGTTAGACTGTGAAAATACGAAAAAAAAAAAACTGTGAAAAAAGAAGAGAAAATGGAAAAGAAGGAATTGGCTCAGGCGTTGAATGGCAGGGTAAACACAAGCGCTGGGATAGGAGGTTGAAAGCGGCGACGTTTCTATATGTGAGCCTGCGGTTTGTGCATGAAAGGCTACTAGCAGTCCTATAAACCTCCAATATATGCTTTACCATATGCATCTGCGCACGCTGGCCGGCCGGCAGCACCAACTATGTATGGAACAAACAAACCCAGGGTATATTTGTCACAGCAGAACTGAAGATTCAGTCTCTTTGGCGTGCTTGGCAGATCTTCGTCTCCCCCGTTCAGACCTCGGTTTGTGGGGAAGGACATAGCTGTGGCTGAGAGGAGCCGTCTGACGGCCAGCTACACACTCTCCGAGCTGCAGTAACGACATGTTCTTCTTGCACGTGCGACGGTTCCATGTAAACACAAGTGGAGGTAAGGTGTTCAGCCAGAGGTCTGCGTTGGACAGTCACTCACACTCACGCGCACACGCGCACACACACACACACTCAGATATCGAGTTTGCTTTAAAAGCTTTCATCCCCATCCTCTGTTTGTGGGCTTTGGACCAGATTTTGTCTAAGCAGCTCTCTTTTTCACCATCAATAGCTGCTTTCATTGCACATAGACACACACACACACACACACACACACACACACACACACACACACACACACACACACACACACACACACACACACACACACACACACACACTCGCACACGCACACGCACACGCGCACACAGTCCTTGCAGCATCCCCCCCCTCGGGCATATTTTGGCTTCAGTCAGTCTCTTAGACTTGCAGTATGCTCAGAAAGAGAAAGCCTGAGGGCCAAAGTTCAAAAAGCAACTCCCAACAACCGACAAGGATGTGTGTGTGCGTGTGTGTGCGTGTGTGTGTGTGTGTGTGTGTGTGTACATCAGGTGCTGACAACAGTGTCTACAGAGTTTTATGCCTGTCTGAATCTTAATAGGGGTCCTGGTGGGTTCACTGCTTCTTCCCCTGCAAGGCGGAATGTGCCCACCTCACCAGAAAAAAAAAAAGCCTCTGGCTTGATTCTGGCTGCACAGAGTCAATCTGAGTTCTTTTTACAGTAAAACGCTGTACAAAGTACCATAGGCCGACTGTTCACTCAACATTACACGCTGCTGGTTATTACTAAAAAGCATGCATTAAAAACTTTAACCGACTTCAGAGATCTTGCACTTAAATCTGCAAGGTTGGAACTTTTTTCCCACCTGACGTGCGTTTTCAGAGCGTACTCACCGTGAAAGTTAGATGGAAGTTTTGGTAATATCTCTCAGTATTTCCTCACCAGGGAATATTTCCTAATACTTTACGGCAAAGCTTTTATACTCATCTTTCTGCCCCCCCCCCCCCCCCACACACACACACACCCACTTCATCCTTCAGCCCACTGACTCCCTCTGTACACCTCCCTCTCTCCTCCCTCCTCATACTATCAGCCCCCTTTTCCACCATTTAATCAAACCTGGGCATTAGCTCACTCTCTCCTCTCACTCCTACGCCCTCACCGACACAAAAAAAAAAAAAAGGAAAAAGAGAAGAGAAAAGCAGAGCTGGAAGGAGAAAAACAAGAGGAGGTAAACAGACAGAGACTGGAGGCTGGCACGGGGACGCCGGGCCGGTTTCCATAGCAGGTACATGATAATATTCACTGCTGTTTGCCAGCCTGGCAGCGCCGTTCCAAACAGAACAGACACAACTCTGACCGGCTGCAGCTTTTGGCCCAGAATCCGTCTCTGAGAGAAGGGAAAAGCATGTAGAGCATCGCTTGTGTTTTGGTAATGATGGATTTTAAAACTTCCCTAATAAACAGTAAGCTGATATTAGTGTTTATTAATGTTTCAGTTGAACCTTATAAATGAGGGCCACTCGCACAGTTAGTCACTGTGTGGCTGTTTAGTGGAAAATGCGTCTCAGCGGAGGCTTTAATTGTGGAAAAGGCCTGTACCTAAGTGAAACAGCAGCTCAGGGTGACAACCTTTGACTAAATGGTTATTTAGTGCCTATAAATGCTAAACGGGGCTGGGCGCCGCAAGTAAAAAGTCAGTGCGGTTGTTTGAGAGTGAGTCGCAGACCGCCCTGACTGCTCTGGACGCCTCAGAGAGGATCAGGAGGAAATGAAAGAAAGCCATGTTTTCCCATTGACCTCTTAATGAACCATTTTTTTCCATCCATATAAGATAAAAACCAGCGGATTCCCTCGTTTTACAAGCATGTCAGCCACACGGGATGCTTCCATTTGGCACTTTATGATCTGGATTAAAAAAACATCTAACACAAAATAAGTTTTTTTTTTTACATTTTACTTGTGTTTGCTGTCCTTATTTTGCCCAATAAACTGGTTGAGTGATTCCCAACATTTTTCCCTGGAGCTCAGCTGACCCGAGTTCACCCAGAAGTCCCGAGGTCTTTGATTCTCCCCAAGCTTCAAAACATTACAGTGAAGACAAAAGCAGGCGTTTCCAACTTCTTTCCCCCCCTCATCTCAACACTCGTTCATCCATCTTTTGTGACACTTTGCCCAAGTTTGACAATCAAACAAGAATATATTGTAACTATGATAAAGCATGATTAGTTTGAGTTTAGTTGGTTTATGCTCTGTCAGTGGGGTGGAATGCCGCTCTGCAACGCTTTTACAGGTCAGGTCCAACTCTTGAAGTTAACGCAGACGCTACCTACAGCTCGCGGTGTGTGTACCATGTCATGAGTTATGTAATCCCACGTCTCATTTGACTCAGCCTGAAAACTCTGAATAGCCGTGCGAGCGCGGCCCCTCGCCAACAGTAAACAAACCAGAATAGGCCGACAGACCGCGCCAGGAATCAGCAGGACCGAGACAGACACATAAACATTATGACAGGCCGGGAGACGCAGATAAACCGAGCCGACAGATAAGACGGAGAGACACGCGGGAGACAGACAGACAGACAGACAGACAGACAGAAAGCACGTGTTTGTTGCAGCTGGATGTTTTTGGCGCTGCGGCTGCGGACGCAGTCAGTGATGTGGTCGCGTTAGGGCCGCCGCTCTCTGCAGCCGCCGAGCGGCAGATGTTTAATGTCCACTTTCCACAGGAGGATACCGACACAAGCGAGACAGCGAGAGAGAGAGATTGCTTTTCCCTCTCTCTTTTATATTCGCCTTTAAAGCGTCAGGGAGGATTTGTGAGATGCGGATTTGCTCCTAAACTTGGAGACATAGATTGATGCAGAGGGTGTGAATGAGAGATGGCGGAGAGGCTGATTTCATGGAAAAAGATGGTCAATCAGACAATTCTGTCACCCTTTTCTCGCTGATGTTCTCTAGTTGTGCATCTCTAAAGCCACAGGTTGGTGTTTTTCACCCTTTCGCTTCAGGATTTTTTCCTTTTTCTTCCTGTTCTGCCCACCAGTCATGCATTTAGTCTTCAGGCTGAGGAAAATTCCCATTAAATGCACATTTGAAAAACAGGCCGGAGATGAACCGGAGTTCAGCACATCTGTGTATAAATCAGGAGAAACTGAGACATGAAATGACCTGAAGGGGACAGAATGAGTGGATAACTCTCTGTTGACTCAGAACGTACGATAGCAAGAGACATGTCCCTGCAAAAAGTGGGTGGAGAAGGACGACTGGAGGGAAAGAATGAGCATTTGGCAGCAGAAAACTGAGTGAATCCATGCAGAAGTGAAAAAGCTGAAGGAACGAGTGTGTATTCCATAACGAGGGCACAACCGCAAATATCCGGATAATGTCTGCGAAAACACATACTCCGACCTGTCTGGGCAGGTTCGGCTTCCCCTCAGTGGGCGAAGCAGGTGAAGCTCCGGCGGCTCGGCCGGGCAGCGACGACGGGCCGCTGACAAATCAGACAGCAGCTCTCAGAAAAACCCTCAGCGCCATGAGCTCTCTACTCGTAGTGTTTTTCTGTCTCTGCCCTGTTTCCTTAATGATCGTCGCAGTGAAACAGTTTTTATTTTCGTTACGGAGTGAGTGACTCAGACTCGTCAAGTGATGTGAGCGGCCGTGGGACGCAGGATAAAAGACAGACATTACTCAGGACGGTCCTCCTCTGATCGCCCTGCTGTCCTGCGGCTGTGAATTCTCGCATATGAACGTCAGCCGAACTTCATGTAGGCATCTGGACCTTGTGAGACGCTGAAATCCAGCAGAATGCACAGATCTCACACTGTGTTATTTCAATATCAAAATAGCTGGATTGAAAATGTTTGTGAAGCTGTTAGGCAATCGCATCAGATGCAGCTTTTGGTTTCTTTTCCAGACTTTATGACTTACTTACACAATCCAGCGCAAACAATATCTCTGTGTTTGTATTCCTATCTGTCCAAATCGGATCCTGTCTCACCTCTAAAACCGGCAGTGACTGCCTGTGTTTGCCGACACACTTCAGAAATACGTCTTAAAAATAGCACTCTCCAGGTGTCACTGTTTTGAACTTCGGTTAAAAAGATGGCGTTCAGACAAAAAGGACGCAGCGAGCCTGGGTCAAAACAAAAAAGGGCTCTGGTGGAAAAAGCTAAAGGATAAAAACATCAAGCTGGCTGCTTGAAGTTGCAGGACGGCACGGATTTAAATGTTGCATGGATTTGTTTTAACCTGCTTCATTGACGGCCTCAGGACTCCGACAACAGTCCCGTCACTGTGTGGCTGCAGCACTAACCACTGCACCACCGTGCAGCTTCTAAATGAGTTCATCCGACTCAGAGTGGTTGAGAGCCGAGCTGCTCCCAGCTGACAGAGATAAACCCGTCTGGGTTTGGGGGGGGCGGCAGGGGCTTAATTCGGGGCTCGCTGTCCCCTCGCCTTCCGGGGGTGTCGGGTGGGTGGTGGGGGTATTTGAGGCCATCGTGCGCCTTCTTTCCAATAAAAACATGAAATACTTGAATTGCCTGCTTGGTATTAGCTGAGTGAGTTGTATTTGTTTACATTTGCAAAATACACTCAACAAAAATATAAACGCAACACTTTTGCTTTTGCTCCCATTTTTCATGAGATGGACTCAAAGATTTAGAATTCAATCCAGACACACAATATCACCATTTCTTTCAAATGTTGTTCACAAATCTGTCTAAATGTGTGATAGTGAGCACTTCTGCATTTCTGAGATAATCCGTCCCACCTCACAGGTGTGCCACATCAAGATGCTCATCAGACACCATGATTAGTGCACAGCTGTGCCTTAGACTGTCCACAGTAAAAGGCCACTCTGAAATGTGCAGTTTTGTCTCACAGCAAAATGCCACAGATGTCGCAAGCATTGAGGGAGAGCGCAATCGGCATGCTGACAGCAGAAATGTCAACCAGATCTGTTGCTCGTACATTGAATGTTCATTTCTCCACCATAAGCCGTCTCCAAAGGCGTCTCAGAGAATATGGCAGTACGTCCAACCGGCCTCACAACCGCAGACCACATGCAACCACACCAGCCCAGGACCTCCACATCCAGCAGGTTCACCTCCAAGATCGTCTGAGACCAGCCACTCAGACAGCTGCTGAAACAATTGGTTTGCATAACCAAAGAATTTCTGCACAAACTGTCAGAAATCATCTCAGGGAAGCTCAACTAAATGCTCGTCGTCCTCATCGGGGTCTTAACCTGACTCCAGATCGTCGCCGTGACAGACTTGAGTGGGGAAATGCTCACATTCGATGGCGTCTGGCACGTTGGAGAGGTGTTCTCTTCACAGATGAATCTCGGTTTACATTGTTCAGCGCAGATGGCAGACAGCGTGTGTGGCGTCGTGTGAGTGAGCGCTTTGCTGATGTTGTGGATGGAGTGACCCGTGGTGGTGGTGGGGTTATGGTATGGGCAGGCGTCTGTTATGGACGAAGATGCATTTTATTGATGGCATTTTGAATGCACAGAGATACCGTGATGAGATCCTGAGGCCCATTGCTGTGCCATACATCCATGAACATCACCTCATGTTTCAGCAAGATCATGCACGGCCCCATGTTGCAAGGATCTGTACACAACTCTTGGAAGCTGAAAATGTCCCAGTTCTTGCATGGCCAGCATACTCACCGGACACGTCACCCACTGAGCATGTGTGGGATGTGCTTGTCCGGCGTATACGACCGCGTGGACCAGTTCCCACTAATATCCAGCAACTTCGCACAGCCTTGGAAGAGGAGTGGACCAACACTCCACAGGCCACAATTGACAATCTGATAAACTCTATGCGAAGAAGATGTGTTGCACTGCATGAGGCAAATGGTGGTCACACCAGATACTGACTGGTTCTGAGTCCCCAGACCCCCAGTAAAGCAAAAAAAAAAAAAAAAAGCACATTTCAGGGTGGCCTTTTATTGTGGACAGTCACTGATCATGGTGTCTGATGAGCATCTTGATGTGGCACACCTGTGAGGTGGGACGGATTATCTCAGCAAAGCAGAAGTGCTCACTATCACACATTTAGACAGCTTTGTGAACAATATTTGAAAGAAATGGTGACATTGTGTATCTGGAATGAATTTTAGATCTTTGAATCCATCTCATGAAAAATGGGAGCAAAATCAAAAATGTTGCGTTTATATTTTTGTTGAGTGTAGATTCAACGACCAAATTCATCACCAGTTCGTGCAAAAAAAATGAAACGTCAGAAACTTTTTCATGCCACCCGTGAAACTAATTGGTCTGGTTGAATCAACGTTTAAAGACGGACTTAAAACTTCAGCCACAAATGACTCATTATGTTTACACGCACTCGTTATATGCTGCACACTCCTCTCAGAGATTAGGCTTTAATTGCTCCTCGAGGGAAAATCCTGTCTATTTTACACTTCGCAGCAGACGGATCTCGGTGTTGCCGAGCTGAGCGTCGGCGGGGATGAGAGAGACTGAACGCTGTCAAACACCTTGTGGCGTCTCGCCTTTTCCTTCCTCCGTCGGCTGTAATCTCCAAGCCGTCATTACGGGGAGATTCAGGCAAGAGTCTGCGTTCGTACCGGAGCACAGCGTCAGGTTGGGTCCTGCGCGATCTGGCCTTTAATCTTCAGACTGTTTGTGCATCTCCTGCCAACGAAAACCTGCAGGCTTTGTCTTTTATTTACTTTGACTCGAATTAATTCTGCAAAAGCTCTGATTGTAAAAGGACGTGTTGTCTTTGGTGTGGAAGCTGTAAATTGTTTGAACAGACTAAATGTTTTGGAAAAGTCGTTAATGTGTTAAACAACAGAGGTCATGTCAGGAGACTTTGCAGGATGTGCGTGAGAGACGACACGAGAGTGTGTGTGTTTGTGTGTTTCTGCTTCTATTTCTCATTAGAGCACTATCCAACTCCTTTTTTCTCTCTTTCATGTGCTTTATTTGCTCTCCCCCCCCCCCTCCTTTCTCCTGTTTGTGCCAACTCTAACAAACAGACCAGTGGGCCATGCGACCAGCACCCACCGCTCACACACTGCGCACGTACGTCTATAGAATCAGATAGCACAGACAGACGAGCCGCCGCAGGCCGAGGCTCTCTTTATGAGAGGCCGATGAGTGCAGCGATCTGAGCTGATGGATGGATGAGATCGTCCCTCGCTGTCTGCTGTGCAGGAATGTCCTCACCTAAGATCCTGACTGATTTCTCCGCCTGGCTGCAAACACACCTCTCCAAATAACAATCTGTCCCGCGTCTTCGTTATGTGTCTTTTCTTCACCGTCTGCCTCTCGCATTTCACTCTTCTCATCGTCTGTCACTCTCTCCCCACTCTTTCATCTAAAGTGAAGCTCTTCCCATGGTTCACTGTGATTCTGCATGTTTTCGCCTTGGCTCTGTTCTCCTGCTGATTATCCAGAAGTCCTGGACTCTGCTGCTGCGGGACTTTTTGGGAGTCTGAACTTTACAGCTTGACTGCGCTCTGACTTTCCACAATCAGGCAGCTTCATTACACATGCACATTTAAAAAGGGTTGGGATACGTTTTTGAAAGGAGCCTCAGTAAGGAGGCTGAAACGCCCGCTCACTCCAGCATTTAAAGGCTTCAGGGAAAATTGGCTCCTTCCACTGGAGCTGCCTCCACTGGACTAATGACATTCATCAGTATCGTGGATTTGACTGGAGTCGGGTCCAAATGCAGAATCTGGAACCAAGAGATGACCAAAAATGAAGCAATGTGGGATTACCGAGGTTTGATTTATTCTTTTATGGAGACATTAACATATGAAGAGGGCTTACTGGCATCATCCATCGTCATTTCTAAAGTTAAGGATCACTTTAACTGATCGAATTTGGATGAAAGCAGAACACACACTGAACAGATCATCAGTTCATCACAGGACAAACAACCACAAACAGTTTTATTAATCAGCCTCAAACGTATGTTTTTGTACTATGGGAGAAAATCAATGTTCAAACATTCAAACTCCTCAGAGAAATAAAGAGCTAACCTGTCAGAAATGAGAATCGAGCCTGTGAACCGAAGAACACAAGCTGCACTCAATCTTCAGAGAATCCCGGAAAACACAGCTTTTCAAAACGGCTCCCAAGGTGGAACATTTAAAAAACTCTACGTATCTATGGAAATGGGAGAAAAGAGTTTGAATGTTTACAGCAGGCTGTTCTCTGCGTGCATTTGTTCCAAAACAACAACACCCACTAAGTGGTCCCACAAGAAAGCCACAATGTTTTCAACCTTTCCGTTGTTTCCATGTAAACGGACATCGGTTTCAAAATGCTGCCGCGCAAACATCAAACGTCTCTGAAAAAATGATGCGGGAAAAGGGAAATTTAAGCTATAAAGCACGAATGCTAACTACTACACGGCTCCTCTTTTCAACAACAAATAATGTATCAGACCTTCATCATTCGTCAACGTAACAATAAAAGCCTGAAAAACTGAGGTTAAACCCACTTTTTCAACCTACTTCCACAAAAAAATCATGTCTTATATATGAAACAAAACTGCCTTCTTTACTTGATTAGAAAATAGTTGTGCAGTTTTTTTCCCATCTTAGCCAGCTGCCACCATGAACTCTGTCATCATGTTTCAGAAAAGTTGCATTTTCCTCAGTTTACACAGAGAGAGTCGAAGCTGTCGTTAAGTTCTCCAAGCACTGTTGTCAAATAAATGATTTCTCTTATCTGTTTTCACTTGAGGAGTGACTTTAGAAGTATCTTATATGATCTTTTGTCATCAAATGGTCTATTTCAATACAATATTGCAGAATTCTGTGTTAATTAGGGAATTGCAACAGATCAATCATTTTTATGTTAAACTTCTTTCTGATGCCCCATCTCATCTTTGTGCATCGCTTGCAGTCCCTTCCTGTCTGAAAGCTGTCCATCTATCCATCTGTCCTCTTTCCCTTTGTGGTTGTCAGAAGCGGTCACTGTAATCACATGTCCGCCGCCGCTGACACAACACACCGGGCAGGGGACCAGCGCCGTCGTCCGCCGTCGACCCGTGACACGCAGGCAGCTCGATGACGCCGAGCGGCGAGGAGCTGTGCCGTCCCGCCGCCGCTCCCGACAAGCCTTCAGCTCCTCTCAGACTCACACTCCTTCAACTGTCTTCTTATTTTAGATAAACACACGTGGTGAAACCTCGACTGCGGGGACGTGTCCCGAAATGACCCGGCCGGGACGTTTCTGTCAGAGTCTGACTCAAAAACCAAGGCAGTGTTTAATGACGTCAACTTGAAGAAAAAAAAAATTAAATAAGAATCCAAGAAACTTTGACACATTTTCAACCACAGTTAACTTAAACAGGATCTCATCCATCATCGTCTGGTCAAGGGCAGCGCACACCCTGAAGCAGTCACCAGTCCATCACAGGACAAACACAAAGAGATCAACCGTCACACACACTCACATCGCACTGAAGTGAAGGCCTCTGTTGTGGTAAATTAAGTCTAAGATGAGGTTTGAATTGGTGACCCCTGACCTTTGCTGGTTTGTACCATCGGAGCGAGGGTTGCCAACTCATTCTGCATCGTTACCTTGATATTTTCCAGAACCCTCATATAAACAGTTAAAAACAGCTGATCGGCGAGCAGTACAATCCCAGCAGGAAGAAAACTGTTTCTGCACTAAATGATAAATTCAACCAATGAATCCACAGCTGTGGAAAACACAGTTCACCATAAGATGGACTGGAAATCTGCCTTCTCAGAGGAAACAGCATTAGCTGAGATTCAGGCCACAAACGACGGTATTTTAAACCATAAAATCAAACATTTAATATAATTTGTGCATGAATCACCTTTGCTTTAGTAGCTACTTCTGCTCTGACCTCGATTTTTGCAGAAAGTAAATAAGCGTAAAGCGCAAAGCACAGTCCCACTCTCTGAACTCTGATTGCACCTTTATAGACTGAAGAGAACCTGGGAAAAGGAAGAACTGAAGAGAGGAGTAGCTTTCATTAGAGGAATCCTGACAAGGTAATGACGAGACCGCACCAGACAGATAAAGTCATTATTCCTTTGCGGAGTACTTTCAGTGCCTTGGGCCATCTGCGGAGAGGCTCGATTTCAAACGTGCGTGCAGAGAGATTGGAGATTTCTGTCTGAACTTGATGGACAGAGTTGAAGCTGAATGGAAACTCAGCTGAGATCAGGATGTTCAAAGGAAAGAAAAAAGAAAGAGAAAAAAAACAGATGTGTTGTTTATGTGTTTAAGTGCATGCTGGATGTTTGAGTCCAGGTCTCCACACCCTTGGTTCATGTCCCGTCCAGCAGCTGTTTGCCCTGTGAGGGATCCAGAATGAGGATCATTCACGCAGCGCTGCGTTCGTTTTGAATATTTTACGGTGCATCCATCAATCTTCTGTTCCAGTGCACCGAAGCCGATCCCAGCTCACTTAGGCTCTGTTTACGTGGCGTTTTCAAATGAAGACGGAGAGCTCTCGCTGGTTTGTGCCCGCTCGGACTCACTGAGGATGCAGCTTTTTGAAAACGCTCTGACTCCGTCTCCATGGAAACCAGAAGTTGTCCAACATGACGGCTACTTTGTTTTCAGTTGTTGTGTACATGCGTAAAAATGCGAAAATGAAGCGTTTCCACTTGAACCACAAATGTAGGGTACGCTCGGGGTCAGTCACCAGTCCATCTGAGGGCAAACACAACCACACACACTCTCACATTCACACTTATGGTAAAATTTTTGCATTTTGGCCTGTGGGAAGAAACTTGAGTGCAGGAGAGAACCCACATACAGGAACAACATGCAAACTCTCCAGGGGAACACGTGGCCTGGACTCCAACCCAGAAATCACCACACCACCAGCGCCTTTCAAATCTGGCTTCTAATATGTAACGGAGTCAATTCTCACTGAAACAAGCCTTTCTTTCTTTGTTGGCCGTCCGTTCCCTGAATGCGAGTTCTCGGTATTATTTCGCCCTCTGCGAGTAACCGCCGGCCTCGAAACCGCTGACTTTATTCATAGCTGACTCCGGTATGCATGAAGTGTGTGTAGCTGAGCTGCGGTCAGATACACAGCAGTGTGAAGCCTCGGTAATCCGTCCACATTAACCCTGGAGGAGCGCAGTGAGAAAACTGAAGGGCAGCTTTCAGCTGAGTGAAACCTCTGTGCCCTCTGCAGGTGCATGTGAGTAACTACCGGTAGAGCACTGTACCACATGACAATCCACTGTCATATACTATCTATGCATGAGCTGCTTAAAACGTCAAGAATCAACATCCAAACGAACGAGCCGAGAGATTCTTGTTTATTTGGATTAGCTGGCCTCTCAGGTTGCTTTCATCCTCCGCTTGTGGTCGGCGCTCACATACAAGAGCCGTAACTCCTCCTTTAAAGCTGATTTTCTCTATATTTCCACATGAAAGCGTCTCCTCGTGTCTGCCGACTGTTCTGCTGTTAAGCTCAATGAGAGCCCGACTGTCAGCCCGTCTCTCTGGAGCTTTCCTGACCTCTCCCTGACTGCCGGAGAGCCGCCAGCCAAGACTGGTAATGATCTACACCGCTGACAGGAAGAGGAAGAAAGACACATTCCCTCGCCTCGTCTCTTTTCTCGCCCAGCCATTTTGAGATTTTCCTCTTTTTCTTCCCCATCTCTGATTGAGCTGCTGTACCGTAACAGTTCTTCTCTCCCTTCTTGCTCTCGGTGTCTTTCAGCCGTTGGATTCTTAGAGCTGAGGTGATTGTCTAAGTTTTTCCTGAAAATGTATCATTTTGCAACACATTTAAAGATAAATGAATGAGATGCAGCAAGCTTGAATTGTGGTTGTTGTTTTTTTGATGGCCCATATCCTTTGCTTCTCCTATATTGGGCTACATAAAACAAAGTTGCTACTATTATTACAAAAATCCAGCCTATTTGAATGTGCAACATTGACACGACACCCATCTGTAACTACTGAAAACAAGTGATATACATTAAATAACCATGTTTGATGGTCTAAAATGGTGATTACACGTTATATTAGCACTGACTGAAACATTGCTTCATGTAGAATTTCAACACTGAGGTGTTTTTGTTAGAGTTGGTCTAAAAAGCATTTGAAAAAAATATTACATCACGATGTACCATGTAAATTCATTTCCAAAGTTTATTCACTGTTGATAGAAGACTGTCCTGAAACCAGCACTTTATAAATCGAAACAGAGGCGAGAAACAGACTTAAATTCTACAATTGAAAATTCTCTGTGGTCTGAGTTATGTCAGGACAGCATATCTGCCACTATTAATGCACGATATAGATTGATCCATTACAACTTTCTGCATCAATTATATGTAACTCCAGAAAAAAATCCACAGGTCCAAACCTGAACTTTCTGACCTGTGCTTTCGGTGTAAAACTGAAGTTGGCTCATTTATGCGTTGTACATGGTTATGTGTAAAGGTCGGAAATTTTTGGCTCGACTTGTGTGACACACTATCCAAGATCATGGAGGTTTTAATTCCCCTAGACCCAGAACTTTGTTTAATCGGAAATCTTATGAAAACTGATGCATCACTAAACAAGTATCAAATCAAATTCCTCGAAATTGCTTTGTAGCTAGAAAGTGTATTGCGGTTACATGGAAGACTGATTCCCCCCTGCTTTTAGCCAAGTGGTACACAGAGATGAATGGTTGTGTGCCTTTAGAAAAGATAACATGCAGTCTAAGAAAATCACACAAAACCTTTGTCAAAATTTGGCAGCCATATTTAAACTCTGTTGGTGTAACTGTAAAGAGACTGACAATACTTTGCTTTATGTCAATGTACGTAAGCTGTAAACTAAAAATTGTAACTTAAACGTAGTAAATGGAGTGGTTTTTTTCTCTTTTTTCTCTCTTTCTTCTTTCTTTTTTTCTCTCTTTTTTTCTTCTCAGAGTGAGCAGGGGTGGGTGGGAGTTGTGGGGGTAAATTTAAAAGTATCTTTTTTGTTTGTTTGCCATCTGTTGTACATTTGTTGTGCATTTGAAACCAAAAATAAAATATTTCTGAAAAAAAGAGTTCGTCTAAAAAGAACAACTGAATATTATAGATGTGTAATAATAATGTTTTCAATGCATAAAAACGGACCAAAATAACTTATAACGAGGATCAAATTCTTACTAGATGTCTTCAAAAAGCTCCACAATCCTGTCATCTCATCTCAATGACAACGTGATTCACGCAGTTCCTGATGTGAGTGAAAACAGCTTTTCTAGAGATATAAAGAGGAGAATAGCCTGTTGCTGTAGAGCTGCATCAATCAATAAAAACAATGGCGGCCTCCAGAGTGGCAGCGAGGTCTCTCAGTATCCTTGACTTAAAATGTTGTCGTGTGAACAATTTAGGTGAGTTCAGGTTGACAGAGTATTACGTCAACTCACATCCACGGCAGTTTCAACGAATCTTAACCTCACATGTATGTTTTTGGACACCTGCACTTTTTTGTTTCGAACATGAGAGACCTCTTCAGGGACTTTCTGAGGTTACAGGGTTTGCTTTGGGCTCGGCTCTCTTAATATGCTAAGCATGGAGTTGATTTTATCTCCTTGGCAGCCGCTCAAAACATCCAAGATCTATAATGTGTGTTCTTGGGCCTCCTGGGTTTTAATCACTGCCTAAAAGCGTCCGTGGCGGAGCAGCATTGTTACAGAGTCTTTAAAGTATTAATGAGTACATTACGACACTGTGGGCTGAAAATGGGATGTTTTGTTAGCCGGGGGGCGAATCGGGCGAATCGGGCGAAGGCCCTCCACACATATGGGCCTGAATAATGAAACCCAACAGATAGTGAATTTATGGGCAGCAAGCGAAGACATAAACATATAAATACGCCTCAGTCTTGATCATTAGTGATAGATCAAGGTTTGTGGCAGAAACAGGCACGGTAAGACACGGATGTGTAAAAAAGATGCAGAAGAACATCAGATTCGATAAATATGCGGACGCCATATGGAGCATTCCTTTTCATCCGAGCCCAGGAAGGCACAAGAAAACACAGGAAACACGTGTAGAATTAAAGAGAGCAGAGAGGCAGGAGAAGCTCTTCACACTGCGCGAGATAAACAGGACGGCGTGACGCCGCAGAATGCTCAATCACACTCACTCAAAGGACTAATTGCCCCTCAATGGGGCTGCGTTTTATCACGCCGGTGTGTAAAGCCCCTGAGCGCTTTTCCACACCGAATAACCTTCCTCGCTTCCCCCCACCCCCGTCTTCCCTCCTCTCCGGCTTTAATCTTCCATCGTGCCTTTCCTTTGCGTTCGCACGCGCCAAAAAAAAATCAATTCTGGCTGTTTTGTGCCCTTTTCACTCCTCCAAGTCTGTTTTGTTTGTTTGTCTGCAGGTCGCTTTCGTGTGGCAGCGTGGTGCATTGATTTGCAGCCAATTTTTCAGCCCCGCACTGGTGTGACATGCAGGCGGGGAGGAATTTAATTACAGGCGCAGGATTCGTTTTTTTTCCCGGCGCCTTCCATCACACGCCGGAGTGTCCGCGGCGGAATGAGATCCTGCTGGATGCGCCGGCAGCACGCAGCCGTTTGCAGGCTATTTCTTGCTTTCCTAGTTGCATCAGCGTCTATTAATTGCCATTAATGGCGTTGGAGGAGCGTCATTCACCTCCTCCACCGTCACCACGCCAGGGCCTGACTCGCCGGCATCCAATTAGTCTCTCCCTCGGAGGAGAAGAAGCTCCAATCTAATAAAGCGTCCTCTCCTAATACCGGTGGAAGCCTTAAAGCCTGGATTACAGCCTCACAGCACCAAACTGCCCTCCCACCCCCTGAGATCCACTGTACCTGCCTCCACCCCGGGGTCTGTGTGAGAACGACTCCGGCTGTGAAGGAGGATAAATAAACCCGGCCTGCCGAGGTCAAACCCAGACCAAACCCGTGTGGTTATCTCTCTCTCCTCCTGCAGGATTCGCAATAATTGTTTCCTTTGCTTACAGACAGTTTTTCTCCACCAGCTGAGCTCATTTCCTGTGTTTGGAGAGAGAAATCATTTTGGGTTTTTTTTTTTTTTTAAAAAAAAGGATATTAATGAATATAATCAAAAAGGAATATGCATCACAGATCAAAAGAGCAATTTTCTCTCCTCAGCTGTCGACTGCTGCTCTGTTCCATACACTGTGATCCTCAAAAAAAAACAAAAAAAAAAAAATAAAGAGTCATAACCTGTATATATTCCAGAGCTCACTCCTGCTCAAAGCACCTCCAGTCAGATCAAATCCGCTTTCTGTTTCTTAGTAAATGTTATAAACTTAAGCTTTAGCTCTTCATTTTTCCTTCTCTGGGAAAACTGCAATATTTATACCTTCAGTTTCTTCAAAAGGTGCAATTTTCTGTAACTTCTGGACACTTTTCTGTGCTCGTCTCTTCAGTAAGACCCAACATTCATGTAATTATAGTTATCAAGCGAACACGAGCAGAACAAAATCTGAAATAACAGTCTTTTAATGCTAGTTTACTTGAAGTTAAAGAGTCAGATCGTATGTTTAATAATATCTACTGTCACGTTAGAAGACACGGATCAGATCATGATCCACCACACTTGATTTATTGGAACTCTTTTGATTTCCGATCTCACATTTTCCCTGCGTTTACTTCATCAGCTGAAATTCAATTTCACAGCACAGCCATGCATGTAATCCAGACAGAAACATCTAATCCCGAATCTATAAATACTCATTCAAAGAGATTCTTTATAGAGAAAGATACAAAAAAAAAAAAAAAAATCTCCAACTCAACATAACCACTTCCACTATTATTTCAAATTCATCAAACATCAAAGCCGAGCATCGCGTCTCCTCTCTGTTGCTCGCAGTGTGTGTGTGTGATAGGAGTGTGTTTTTTTTTTTTTGACGGAAACCAATCAACCCCAATGTCAGATCTCGCAGCGCTGCCATTGTGCTTCAGATGCAACACTGTGCAACCAGTCGGCTGCAAATTCTCCCGGAAAGAAAGCGAGAAGGGAAGGAAAAAAAAAAAAGAAAAAAAAAAAAGAAATTACTGTTCAAGTCGACGTGCTTTCATTTCTGTCTCAAATAACATCAAAGTCAAGGTCCTGCTTCAGCAAACAGTGCTCAGCACATTTTGTGTGGCGTGAATTTCAATGCGCGTTCGCCTCTTTTATATTCTGACTTTGCCGTCCGTGGCTACAGGACAGCCGAGCCGTCCGCGGCCTCCTTTTCCTTCCTCCTTCGCAGTGTTTTCGTTGTTGCCTCAAATGAAATATGGCGTATTAATAATTGCACTCCCACGTACTCGCTGCCGCTGCACCCGGAGCTCGCAGCTCACCGCAGCCCGCCAGCCAAACAACAGAATTACAGGGTTTTATGGCGGGCGGGGACTCCGCCACGACTCCGCCGAGGCAACCTGAGCGTTTATGTGCTGCGGTGCCAGTTTTCAGCGAGTCGCCGAGGAGTTTCGGCGGTAAAGGGACATAAGTTGGTGGAGAGCCAGAAGGGAAACAAAGGAAACGCTCACGAGAAGGAGAGGTTTGGGGGCAAATATGAATTATTTCCAGGATGCTGATGCAGGTCCCGGCCAGACTCTTTACAGCAGAGATTTATTGAACTCATTTCCACACTGGGAACCGGAGCATGAATTTAACAGACAGCTGAAGTTAGCACGGAGCTTAAATATTGCTTATTTAGCAGGTAAAAACACTCAGGTAACAGTTTTCATGGAAGTAGAAACTTTGAAGGTTACTACTTAGGAAAGTCAAGCTTTCAAAACAAAAGTCAAGTTTGAAAATTTCACACCAAGATCAATCAATAACGTAATAATTTCTGCAATTTTAAATGTAGCAGAAATGCAATAAATGTGATCAACTGCCATTAAATTATGGGCTGGTTTCATTTTTGCATTCCACAAATCATTTGGAAATGTAATGATGCCACACAATAACATAATGCATTCATGTCTTAGCATTTTTTCAAGTTTGAATAATCTTATTATGTGATTGGCTGAAATATTTTAACAAATTCTTGGCATATTGCTACATTATTGACTTTGGTATATGCATTTGCCAAAATTATTAAATCATATTCTTTATAACATTTAAAATTGCTGAAATAATTATTATATTAGTGGTCATTTTTACATTTTTGGTCTACACATCTGACAGTCTGCATTATCATTAGCTCTCTCTCTCTGTAATAATGTTTTGGTAGGTCTCTATTATTATGCTAAAATGACTAAATCTTGCTGTTTCCACTAGACTGTCGTTTCTTTAAAATGCACAAGTAAACAATTCTACAAACAAATTACTCACAATGTGACCAAAACTGACCAACATCACTAATATTTTAGCACTTCTAATCATAAATTCTCTAAATAAGCTTCAACCATCCTCAAATACTCAAAAAGGACTAAAATAAAGCAAAATGTGACTTACTGTGCTCATGTGTTCAGGCACAGTTTATCACGTTTTGGTAAAGTAAAATAAACACTGTGATCTTTATGTTTAATCCCAAAATCATCAAATGTCTCAGTAATTAGCTACAACTACATCCTGTTATTTGCTTCAGTTCATAAATTCTTGGTCCCTTAAAAAAACTTGAAGAGCTTCGTCGTTATGCTGATGACACTCTGCTTTATGCTTTGGTACAGTTTCAATCACATTCATCTCCATTCTAACAATTATGTTTTGCACCAGGCACACAGAGTTAAATAATAGACATAAGTATTAATATTACTAATGCCAGTGATCCATGCGTTTATCTGGAGAAGTTAAAATACTGAATTTAGTTTCATTGAATGTAGCTTTAGTTCTGCACCATTAGGTTCACAAGTTTGTTTATTATAGATGTTTTAGAGGTCCAAAAAGTCAGATTTTTTGGTGGGGGTGGACAAGAATTTATCTTAAAGGTCTTGACTCGAGATCAGAAACGATACTGAACATCTTTACAGGGGAAACAGGTCAGGACGAAAGATTTCAGAGCTAATTTCACAGACAGGACTTCATATGTTTATAACCAATAAAGTTTATAGCTTCATCTATCAATAGTAACCTGAGAAGGACAAACCTGCAGACGTAAACACGCCCTGACAACGCCATTAAAAAGGCCCCATGACGACAACCGGCGTAAGCCAATGAGATGAGATTGGGGTCAATTCTTCGCAGTGCCCCATTAGATCAGCACAGCAAGCGTCTTAAGCCTTACATAACTGAGACACACACAGAAAACCCTGGAAGGATCCGAGACAGTCCGACAAGCAAAAGGACCATTTATTTGTTCAGCGTTTTCAGATAAAATCACTCAAGTTTATTTATCCCGAAACCCAGCCTGAAAACTAAACTGAAGCACAAATGAGACGCATCAAGACTTTTAATGTTTTATCAGGCAGTTGACCTCATTTGTAGCTCGGAAACTAGAGAACATAAAGTGTTTTAGTTTCACTACATTGGCTGCGTGATTATTTTAGAGCAGATTTTAAAACTATTATAATCATCTATAACTTTGACTTTATGGTTTAACCTGAAGGAAAATGTTCCAATGTGCCGTTTTATTAAATGTTTCCGTCCTAAATCAGAGGAAAACTGTGAAGCTGACTTTTAACTTTAAACACCCAGAATATGGAATTCTCTATAAATCAGCCAGACACCATCACTTATCGGTTTTTTAATGCAGCTTTAAACTTTTTTTATTTGATTATCAAGCTCCTAAAACTGTTTTATTGCCAGTCTTTATTGGAACATTTGATAATTTTTGGAAACTTTTCATTTTCCCCATGGTATTTAGTTTAATTCTGTTTGTTCATTGATTCTGAGTGTTTTTATTCTCATCACTGCATCAACTTCATGTTACTAACTTATAATATTTTAATAATATAATCCTATATTCTATTCACATCTTTGTGCGATGTGGAGCTGCTTTGAAAACCGAGTTTCTCCATGTTGAGTGAATTAAATTCTATTTCATTTATTTTAAAAATGATTTCTTTGCATATTTTTTTTTCTACATCATATTCTTGTTTGAACTGTAATTTCATTTGTTTTAATTTACTGTTTGCAGCTTCCTTTTAAACGCTTTGGTGCTTTTTCTAAAAGACAGACTGTGGTGTTTTACCTCCATAACATTTTATTATCAACTATTCTAAATTAGGTGCAGCTTTTTGCCCCAAAAGATTAGGAATGAGGCAATTATTCAACTGAGTTCATGATTTTAAACCCAGAAATGTGTCACCGGTTCCAACAGCACTGAACACTGTATTAAAGGTAAAAGATGAATCTCTTCAGCCACATTTTTAAGCTACAAATCATGAAAATATTTGTGATTTTGACTGGGTTTACACATTGCCTACAGATTTTAATATAAATCATAGCATCATTAATATTATTTGATGAGATTTGGATACAAACCGACTCCTGAAATACTCCCCAGGCTTTATAGAACCAACGCCTAAATAATTAGTAAATAAATTGATTTTCTTCAGAGAACTCCGTATATAAAAGACCAGTCTGCAGGATGCAACAAAAGTGAAAGATTTCCTGTAGAAGTGAAAAGATTTGGCACTTTGATGATGAAAGGAGAGGAGCAGGAGGGGAATGGAAATGCGCGACGCGTTTGGATGAATGGGAAACGTCGCCGGCTGCATTTTAAGTAAATCTTCAGTAACCTGAAGCCACAGACTTCAATATCACTCAACATCTAAATGTAATGACGAAGACTTCCCGAGGAGTATTTACAAAGTCGCTTCTAATCAAGAGAAGTGGAAAAAAACCCACGACGTATTTAAAATAGAACAAATGGGAGCAACATCAGAGATACCGAGGATCAAAAGGAAACACAGGAATAATGATAAATAAACACATAAACAGAAGCGAAAGCAAAGCTGTTGATGTTCTGGATTATTTTTGTGGGCTCAAAGATGTTTTTTTTCTTAATTCTGAGACTTTTGATCCTTCCCGCTGAGAGAAAATCAATGAGAGTCTTTGGGGTCACTCGCACAAACTGAATCAACTCCTGATATTGCTCTGTTTTCCGTCAGTTTGAACTCTTCTCCACAAGAGTCATAAAACACTCAGCTCTTCTATAGAGCAGCGTTTTACAGACGTGGGCTTCAAACTGAGCGATATAGAAACACACATATGAAATATCATAGGCTGACTGGTGTGTGTTTGTCTGTCATATTGAGGTCGTGTGCTTGCAGGTATTGGGTGCTCTTATCAGTGACCTGCCTGAACCGCGTGCCGAGACGGGATTAAAAAGTAGCGCATGTTTAAAGTAGGTCTGGATGGGATCTGCTGAGATATCAGGTCACCGACTCCATCTGACCCCATATTTACCAAGAAACCAGACGGCCGGAGATCTCTGGCCTCCATCGAGAAACACTGCGGTCCACCGAAATGCACGCACACTTATTATCAGCTTCGCCTCAAGACTCCAGCATTTCAAGTGGACATTTGCTTGTTCTCAGATACTAAAATGAAATGTGAGTTTTGGCAACAAAAATCATAATTAATTATGTATCTGTTAGTATATTAGAAACAATATTATTCTACTAACAATGAGGAAAATATGGAGTAGCTGGTTTAAAGAGCCACTTTAAAACAGTGTTTAAAGTTTCCCACAGCAGATATCTGGAGTTGATTACTCCATAAAAGTGGGCTGACTGAGGAGTCGCTCCCAAAACTGTCCGGCAAAGTAAACATATCGAATAAAACAGCAAAACTATTTGAAGCTGTTATGAATATAGTTAAAGCATGAAAATTAGAGGGTGTCAAGCATAAGGCCCGTGGGCCAAAGCCGGCTCGCAAGAGACTCCAATCCAGTCCGCCAAACCATCGAGTAAATTGTAATAATTTCAAAGAAATCCTTAATTTTTTTTTTTTTTTCCAAATTCCACAAACGCTGAGAGCTGAGCTGAGACGTCAACATAATAGAGATTCCTCGTTGCTATATAACTGGCATTAGCCACAAAACAATGCAGTTTGTAAAAACATGCATAATGCAACAGTTAAAGGAGGTTTTTTCACTTTATTTTAAACCAGAAGGTCTCATTTAAATAGGCTTTATACTGAAATTAAGTTCAGACTGAGTGAAAACAACCAAAGAAACTAATCTTCCTTCTTCTAAAGTGCTGCTTATTACCACTGTTGAATAAATGAATGGATAGTTGAATCTAAATTTAAAACTACACTTTATTAAAGCGCAACCAGAGAACTACAAATATCAGAATCTGTGTGGCTGAGCAGTTGAGGGAGGCGTGAAAGGGTTAAATGCAGTTGTTCCTGAGCGGTTCGTTTAATTAGGGAGCCTGAGTTAAACTTGATATTTCAAGGACAGACAGTCTTTTAGTGAAAACGGACCGGCAGAAATGAGCTGAGCGAGCTGAAACCTCACACTCCTTTATCGCCGGCCGCCGTGCAGCCGCCAGCCTTAAGGCTGCTTTTATTCCACACAGGGGGCAAAGCGCCACAGAGCTCCCCGAGCGACGGTAGTTTGTGCTAAAGGTCACGTTTTCGTTTTTTTTTTCTGTTTATAGGCTTTAAATTTAAACCTGCATGAAATTCAAACATATAAATTTGCCTTGGATACAAAGTGTAAGTTCAGCATCGGGGGAGTCCGGAGCGACGCTGGAGACTGCGGCTTGCTCCCGTCTAGACTTTTCCTGTTTAAAATAAGTTCGATAAAGATGTGTCGGTGTTCCTGGCTCTCTCTGAGCAAACCTCCGCTCGCACCGCAGATCGTATGTCCCGTATGCCGACACTGTGAACACACACTCGGGAAATTCATAGCCGTCATGAAAGGGCCGATGTGTCCTCCGAAGACTGACTCAGCTCATGTTGACATCAACCTGACGACTCCCTGCAAAGTGCTCTCCGCTCCTTGCGTCATATTTTTTCCTGCCCCCGCGCTATTTCCCCCGGTCCGTCCGCTAATCTAATTAGGAGGCATTCGCAGGCCGACGCAGGGAGGGTCGGCTCCCAGACGTGACACACTGACCTGCCAGATATGTCAACACTCAGGTGTCCCCGTACGGTTCGGCTCAGTTGCTATTGCCTTTAACAGAGTTGGTGTTAACGACGTGCCGGCATACTTGAAAGAGGCCACAGATAAACAAGCTTAGGTGTGAGCCGTGCTCACAGCGGCACTCCCGAAAAGCTTCCGCGGCGCCGGGCCGATGGCGGCTGACCTGACCCACAAACATGAGAGAGGAGTCACACAAATGTGAACCTGTGATGCATGAGAGAGTGAGAGAGAGAGAGAGAGAGAGAGAGAGAGAGAGAGAGACAGCGAGCTCTGATTTGGAAATCTATAGAAACATTAAATGGCAGTGTACGTGAAAGAGGACACGTCTTCTCTAAATCTCGAGACTACATGTTCCTAAAGAGGCTTATCCACTGTCGTGTCCTCAAAACCTCACTGTACAGAACCAGATCAGCCTCGATCCAGAACAGGGTGTTTTGATTTGGTCCCATCGAGCTGAGATTTTATAACATTTTCACTGTTGATGTCCAAAAATCACACAAATGTTTTTTTTTTTTTTTTTTTTTTTTACATTTAATCATGAAGTCCAACTGCAATCTCTACTGCGCTCTACAAAGCCCCACTCACACGACAACGCCTCAAGGGAAAATGCATCATTCCTGCGTTTTCATCTGAGAAGTGTTTCGGGTTCATGAACGTTTTGAAAACGATACCCGTTTACACGGAAACGCCAAATGTCCTATGTAAATGTTGGCCCTTTTAATTCAAGAAAGGTCCCTCTTCATTACGGTGTGCCCCAAGGCTCAATTTTAGGGCCAGTTCTATTCTCCTTGTATATGTTGCCTCTTGGATCTATTTTCAGGAAATACAACATTTCATTCCATTGTTTTGCTGATGATATCCAAATTTACTACCGTTAAGTGGCCAGCGAAACTCTTCTAAATATTTGGAAAAATGTTTTAAAGATGTTCAAGACTGGATGTTACTAAACTCTCTAAACTTTTGGAATTTAATGGTGTGCTTGCATAATTTGGCACCTTCTTACTTAACTGAGTTGATTACGTTGCGTACCCCACAAAGAACCTTGAGGTCCTCCTACCAACTCCTTTTTGACATCCCGTGGTCTAATTTAAGAACTAGAGGAGACCGGGCGTTTGCTATTGCAGGTCCTGAACTTTGGAAAACTCTTCCTATTAATATCAGAGATGCTTCCTCTGTTGAGACTTTTAAATCATTGCCGAAAACTCATTTCTTTTCACTGGCTTTCAATTCATGCTGATTTCAAGGCCTTTTGGTATTATAATTTTATTGTATTAGCAGTTTTGTTTCTAAATCTTGTGTTTAATGTTTACTATAGTAGACCTTTTTATTATGTAATGGTAGTTTATTGAATTGTGGAAAGCAATTTGGGGCAGTACGTTTCTGTTTTTAAATGTGCTATATAACTAAACTTGACCATGACCTTGGCCAAAAATACTGAAAACAGTGAAGCTGGCATGTTTGTGATGAACTGCAGGGTTGTCAAACATGAGACCCGTGGGTCAATGTCGGCCAGTCGGAGGCTCCAATCCGGTCCAAACCTCCAAGCAAATAGTCAAAATTACAAAGAAAACTTTCACTACAGTCACCATGAGGGTCACATGGGTATGAACTAACTGGACGGTTAAAAGATGATGTCTTCTTACGGGCTTCTATCTGGGAGTTTCAAACTCTTTTCTGAATGTTTGTCTTGCTTCCAAACAGGCTAATCTGGGATCCTCCCTTTAGATCAACACGTTCCTCACCCTGTGGCCAGGTAGTTCAACCAGAAGTCCTGCACGTTTCCTCTTGAGGTTTCTTCATACAAGACAGTCATAAACTATATTACAAATCATAACAGGATCCTAACATGTGCATCAGGACTCTCTATGTCCAGTGATCTGTGATGCATTTATACATCTGAGTAAGAAACTTTGTCAGGAAAAGAAAATATGGTGATTCAAAAAATATGAAGAAGGCAAGGAATTTTTTTTATTTGGCCAAGCTGCAGATTTTGTTGCTTTTCTAGAGCTTCTTAGCCAGTGGCTGGTGTTTATCAGTTTAAAGCCTCATTGTTCCTTCCACTTTGGCTACAGGTGTCCTGCAGCACGGCTGCCAAACTCCTGCTGTGGAGCTATAATGAATATTTAAAGAATCTTCTGGGGATACCTGCAAATGTGACAAAATCCAGTCTGAGCACAAAAGCAAACACATGGGTTAATCCAAAGCACATACTTCAAACTTTTTTTTTTGTATAATAATGACAGAGAAAAGGTTGCACGTGTTCTGCAAGTCCACTTTTTGGCAGCGAGCCTGAAGGTGATTAAACGTTTAAAATAGCCGCTTCATTCAAGTTTGATTCTCAATGCAAACATGCAAGAAGTACTGTAATTCAGAATGAAGCTCAGGTAAAATTAATTGCATACCGAGAGTTTTTCAGTCCATCACAGGACCAGATGAAAGGATGTTTTTCACAATAAGACATGCAAAGTCACTTCTTGGAGGCTGTTTTCAGTGTCGTAAGAGTTGGTGCTTTAAATAGCAGACCGTTGTTTTCAGAAGCAGAAGCCCACGAGACCCCACATGTGAACAGAAAGCCTCACATGGAACTGAAACGCAACCATCAGCGTGACGAGCTTTACAGGGATAAGCCAGATGAGATCCTTCCAGATTGATCTCTGACTCTGTCTGCCACGGCAAGCGACGGCGCAGACCAACGGGGAGGGGAGGGGCGACGGGAACAAGGGCACCGAGAATCAGGGAGGGGTTAGCGGGGGCGCCAGAATCGTGTGGAAGTTTGGATGACCTTTTCCGGCGAGCATGTGACTCTAAAGAGGGCAACGCGGGGATTAGGGGTGAAGATATAAAGGAAGAGCGGCGACAACGCAACTCACAGATTCAAGGAGACGAAGGAAGCGACTCCGAGGAGAGACTGTCAGCGGCTTCTTGGGATATCCCTGACCTGAGGTAACAACGGCCGCACACCGCCTCTCTGCTGACTGAAACTGCATTGAAAATTATTTCTATGGTTTTTAAAGAGGAATCCTGTTCACTGTTGTTAGATTACCTGACTTTCCCAGTCAAACTCCATGTCTGCAACTTGCCTTTACAGCGGAGAGACTCGGGCGAACAAGCTGAGGTGGCTAAAAAAGTAATTTTTCCACTGAGCACAGCGTAACAAGAAAGACTCCAGTGAAAAAGGGGAGTAATTGAAAATGTGAGGATTTGTATCTGACCTTGTGGAGTAAGTTTTGGAAAGAAGTGAAGTTTTCATTAGTGAAGAGAGGCAAACGTTCAACAGACATGACTGGAGATTGAAAGCGGAGAAGGGAACAGGTGTGGGTGATTTCTAATGCTCTGTGCAAAGAGGATTGACTCCAGCAGCAGCAGACAGATGGCTAATGACCTGCCGGGAAGCGCCGCCCCGCAGCATCTTCTCACACGAGGGCTGGAAGATGCTCTGCTCAAGGAGAGACTCTGCACCCTCTGACTTGGGGGCTGGAGTTGCGTAACGTGGAAAAAGCAGGGTGTTTTCCGCCTCGTTCAAAGTGCCCCATCAGGATTACCGGTGCCGGCAGTCAGAGGAGCAGGGCTAAGAAGGGGGGCTTAGGTAGGATGGTGCTTAAGATCAGGCTGGAGATGAGGACAAGAGGAACAAACAGGGGTGTTTTGTTCGAGGGATCGTCTGCCCGTGCTCTGAAAACAACGTGTGAATGTTGAAACGCAGCAGGACGAGGCGATCCGGGGCGTTTTCTGAGAGGAATTAGCAGCCGAGTGGAAATCTGATGGAAAAGTTTGAGGTCAAGAATAAAGGCTGTTTCCTTATTGCACACGGCATTCCTGTTGTCCATCAAGGACAATTAGTCTCTGGAGGATCATAGCAGGATTAGCGCTAATCCGGCTGTTTAACATAATCTGTTCTAATCTCTACTGATTGAGATTTGAAGGGAAACGGGATTAGCAGGAAGTCACAGGGAGTACTGACGCTCTGTTTTTCTGCCGCTGCTCTTGTTCTTCCAGCGACCCTGAGCAGACATGAACGCAAGCCCCCCTGCAGGAAGCGCCCTGGCCCCCGGCGGGTCGACGGGCCCCACCACGCCCAAGAAGGGACCGCCCAAGTTCAAGCAGAGGCAGACTCGCACGTTCAAGAGCAAAGCCCCCAGGCCAGGCCAGAAGGGGTAAGAATCCACGAAAACTTACATGAAACCACGATCCCAAAACGAGTCGGTGGAGCGGGAGGCGCGGCCGCTGACCCTCCTTCTCTCCTCTCCAGCTTCGGTGACGACATCCCCGGCATGGAGGGCCTCGGCACAGACTTCACCGTGGTGTGCCCATGGGAGGCCTTCGGCGACATGGAGCTCAGCGACCTGGCCAAATACGGCATCATCTAAACCTGCTGCCTCCTGCCTTCCCCTCCTCTCCGCGACCCCCTCCGCCCGGCCTTCGCCCCACCTCGGCTCGGCACGCCGCCATAAGGCTGCCGGCCGCCCCGCTAACGCCCTCTCGTCTATCTACCTCAGGCTTTGCTCCACTGAGTGGAGTCAAGGCTTAATCATGTTCTTATTTTTATATTGCTATTATTATTATATGATACTGTTTACAGTATTTATACTTGAAATGAAAAGACGAGAAAAGACCTCCAGACACCTTCTTCCACCCCCCTTCATCCAGCTCTAAAACCCTTTCCTCTAACCCCCCCCCCCGGCGATGGACGCAAGCAAAAACACTAGTTAACTCTAGCCTGTATTTGCTTCTAGCAGTCTGTTACAATGTAAATAATTTGATTGCAGTATTTCTACCTTGTCTTCTACGCTCACCTTTTGTACTCCCCCCGCCCCCCTCTTTTATTTCGCATTGTATTTTCTACTCCTTGTTGCGAGAGTTACTGTGAAACACCACAGGATGCAAGGAGAGCGGCAACGACGGAAGCTACAATGCCCACAGTTATTCCACTTGGACACTCAGGAGGAAATCCCTTCAATCCCGTCTCTCTCTCTCTCTCGCACGCGCTTTGCTGCTGTCCGAACCCTCCTTAGAAAACAAAATAAAGTCATGTTGTGTTCCTGAGCACAATATATGTACTTTGAAGTGATCTGCCCTGATAGCTCCAGTAAAGTGTGTCTATTTTTAGTACTCATGTTGTCCGTTCTCTTCATTTTCTCACCACACTTGCCACTGTGTTCTTTCACATATGAAATAAAGTGTTCTGAGGGCGATACTCTTGGAGCAACCCTCAAGAACATAAGAACACAGACAGATCTGCCGTTTCTCTCTCAGGAAAGCACGGAGGAGCTCATACGTGCCTTAATCTCCTGTAAATTCCTGCTCTCTGGTCTTTCCTAAAAGAGTATTTAAAATCTCCAATTCCTGCAAAGCCCGGTAGTCTGTGTGCTGACGGGGCCCACAGTACGTTAGAAGTCACTGCATTTGTGTTCTTTATCTTATTTTTTTGTTTACTCTTTTAACTTTATTTAACTTATCAGGTCTTTTATTATATGTTTTATATTTATTTTATATAGGCTCTTTGCTTTCTTTCCTTTAAGTTGCTTCAGCTTTTTATCCAGGAAATAAGATTCTTTTGAAAATGTCCTCATTTGCACATAAAATAGACAAAAGTTGATCAACAATTTGGTGAAAATGAACCACTAAGAGGAGCCAGAGAGGCTGCAGAGGTTAAACCCCTGCTGGAGAGTGCAAAGAAAAAGCAAATGAAAGGAAAGGACGTCAGAGAAAGATATCATAGAAAAAAGAAGATATATCTGGTATTCAAAAACAATATAAAAAAAATGTTGAGAGATGGTTTTCATTGGGGTTATTTCTGATATCCTTTGTGTTTAAGTCGTGTCCAAGTTGTAAGGCATTCATCTGATAACGGATCTCTGTATGAAGCAGCCTATAGCTGAGGTTCACGTTAGGATGAGTAATCTGAGCCAGGAGGCCTTTATTTGCATTTCTCCTTCAGTATATGTGCAGGTGCATCATCTGTCAGTCTCATTTGGTATAGATTAAACTGAGTGCTGCAAACACTTTGGGGGCATTATGGACCCAATATGCTCCTGAATGAATATTTAGGGATTTTAAAAGGGTGTTTGTTCCAGATGTGAACCCCATAATTATTATTAGAGTGAAAACTGGATGTTTTCCCAGTACCAGGTGTGTGCAAGTAGGTGCATGAGCATCAGTTTGCATGTTTGTTTAGAACAAAACCATCTCCAGGAAAAAGGAAACAAAAACTATAGAGCGGCTATGTGATTGCTTTGTGTTACTGTAATGTCATGAGGCTGCAATGAGGTTGATTACTATTCTGATATCTTTTAAAATTGAATAAAAACATTTCAACTGGTTCATTTTCATTCCAATGAGCTGCAATAATCTAGAACCATTACAATTGGACCACACTTTTAAACATCTCTGGGGACTTTTCAATCTAAAACTAAGTCAGTGCTCCTAACAACAACTTAAAAGATGTCTTACCAGAAGTAATGTTAGCCTGTATCCACAGAGGAGTTGATATGTTTGATGCTGCTTCTTCCTGAAACTGAACAGCAAATCATGTAACATCAGTTGTATCTGATACATTCTGCTGATTTGTTTTCAATTATTGAGCAAACACGCCTAAGAGTTATTGTCACAAGTCACCATTTACTTTTAGGTCCCATTTACACGACAACATGTCAAATGAAAATGCATAAGTTTTGCCTTTCTGTTTCAGAAACGTTTCGTGCTTACAGGGAAAGGTTTGGAAAATGATGTCCGTTTACACTGAGATGGCTGAAACACGGAAAACAATGTTGTTTTCATGTGGTGCCACTCGTGGGTGCTGTTCGTTTCAGTAATTGCACATATCTAAGCAATATTCAAGCACTGCAGGGGTTTAACCAGGGGTGTAATCTGTTGATAATCTTAATTTTTCTCCTCCTCCTTTAAAGTGCATTCAGCTTTTTTCCAGGTCGACATTATAAATAAAAACCAGTTTACGAAGACTTACCTGGTTAATGAAGACAGGCCAAAGACTTAATGTGACAAGTAACTATTTACTTTCAATGCTTGTAAAATACTAGTAGTAGCTAATAATAAAAAAAATACATACTTTATTACAGGTTTGTGGTGAATAACTTGACGCGACATGCTGAGCATTTGACTTCACTCGTTTCCGTCTGATCAAGAGTTTTATATTCATGGTTTGTGAGACTGACCCCTTCTGGTGATAAGTGGAATTATGCAGGTGCTTTGCTATTGAAATAAACTATCATTGAAAATTACAAACCATGAACTCATCAGGAGGTGCTTCGAGATAAACAGAGCGAACACCAAACCTTGAATAAACATCTCTGCGTGCAATCTGTCAACATCAGTGTTCCTGCTCATCAACATTTCCCAGGCGCTCGGGTTACAGCGGTATCACTTACAAAAATTATGTTCTCATAACCTGCCCTGAACGACTGGCATAAACCAAAAACCAAGATAATAAACAGCACTGTACGACGCGACCTATTAGTGCTTCTCAAATATTTAGTAGTTGCTAATGTTCACAGACTCCAAATTTATGCACATGTTCGGCTCCTGCAACAAGCAGGTTTGATAATGGGGAAGATAAAGCCGTGAGCCTCGGGGGCTGGTGCCACAGAGTGAACTCAGACCTGAAGAGTGACTTCAGATTCAGCTGAACACACCCTATAAACACTCTGCTTGTGCAGGCACGAATCAAGGCGTTACGTACAGGTCTGTGAAAGACAACAGTCAGAGGCAGCCTCTATTCTCCACGAGACTCTCCCCGAGGCCGACTCCTCCATTTCAACTGTTGTTGCTGTGATTAACCTGTAACTACAGCAACTGCCGGGTCTGTTGTGTGTCCTGATGAGACAGCAGTGAGTCAGGCGGACTCACCTCAAGACCCGCCCTGACAAAAATGTGCTTCTTATCCCTGCTGAGCACGTGCTTCGCATGACGGAGTGGACTCGACCTGCTCAAGACGCTCCGGCTGCTGGGGATCACAGTGCTTTTGCTTTCAGCAAATAGGATGCAAATTCATATGGGAACCAGGATTAATATCTCGGGAGGCGTGGCTTGGCTCCTGTCATCACTTCCAGGTGTGTGAGCCCCACCTATAGTCTCAGGGAGGGACTCCGAGAGAGCAGGAGGCGTCTGGAAGGAGAGGATGAGCGGGGCTGCAGGTTTCTGAGCTTCGCTGGCGTCGATGCAAAGGGGGGGAAAACGATCCTGTTCAGACCTCAACTCGTCCTCTTCATGTTACTTCAATATCGCCAAGACATGGGCTCACCATCAGGATAGGAGGTGCCAAATACCAACTGCCAACAAGTGAGCCGACACGAGCCAAGACTTCTGAAAGTGAAATCTGCACCTCGACGTGTTTGTTCTCAAATCCCACAGAGTGAGGGTAAGTGCCTCTTCTATTAAAGGTTGGTCAGTTTTGCTTCGGGCTATTTTCCTCTAGAAAATAAGCCACAAATTATTTGGAATTTATGTGTAATTTAATAGTCGTTTACCGCCAAGTGTGATTTAGTAGAGACAACAGAGCGAGTTCATCGAAGTTTCGCTTGTTGCTCGTTTGACAAATGGAGCCCAGAAGTGGGGTGAAGCTGAGGGCACGCCTCACGTCGATCCATCATTGAAATTACCCAGAGGTCATCCTGGAGTCCCCGACACAAAAACAAACCCTGCACTGAGGGCTGCGGGAGGTGATAACTCCCAGGGATGGATACCTCCTGGATATCCGTCCAGTTTGAACTGTCTAACGGCCACAGTCCGCCCACGAGGCGGACTTTTCTGTCACTTTGGTATTCTGTCACAGCGTCACCATGTTTCAGTTGCTTTTTTTTTCCCTTGAGCCTTAGCAGCGGCTCACACACTTCTCTGCCTTGTTCTGGCATGTTTATACACTCCCTCCACCCTCCCTTTGTCTTCACTCTCACTGTCAAACAACCTTTCTTTTTTTTTTTTTGTTTCCTTTTCCACTTGTGACCTCTGTTGCGCTATCCTCAGTTCCATTCTTTTTATTTCACAGTGTCAGGTCGGACACTTTAATTATGTTTAGGGAATCCTCCGAGACTAACTTGTTCACATTTTGTGCTGACATGTACTTTTTCTTTTCAGGAGCAAAGACTTGCTGCATCAGAAGACTTTTTTTCTTTTTGTTGTGGAAAGGACTGAATCATCATGTGGACCACCAAAGTCAAAATGGCCTTTGAATTCAAGAACTTCTTCATGCCCCTCCTCTTCTTCTTCTATGCGCCTCTCACCTGCCTGTGCCAGTCAACCAACAGCAGTTCAGTCACGCCGACCGCTCCCTCGAACGACTCTCTGTTTGGCGTGAGAGGCTGCGGCCCAGGGCTGCACCCCATGTACCGGTACCTGTGCGACCGCCGGGCGGTGTGGGGCATCGTGTTGGAGACTCTGGCCACCGCCGGCTTCCTGCTGAGCATCGCGTTGCTCTTCGGGCTGCTGCTGTGGTCCCTGTGCATATGCGTCGCCACCCGGAACCAGCGCAACAGCATCGGCGGCGTGGTGACCTCCATGGCCATGTTTCTGCTGGCCACCGCCGGGATCTTCGCCCTCACCTTCGCCTTCATCATCCGCCTCACCTCTCAGACCTGCCCCACCAGGCTCTTCCTCTTCGGCGTGCTCTTCGCCCTGGCCTTCTCCTGCCTGCTGGCCCGCAGCCTGGCTCTGCTGGGCTTCGCGGCCGCCCGGGGCTGGGGGGAGCCCGCCATGGCCCTGGGGCTCTTTGTAGTGCAGGTCATCATCGCGACTCAGTGGCTGATCGTCGTGTTGGTCCGAGATAAGAAGCCCTGCGAGTACAGCCAGAAGGAGTTCGTCATGCTGCTGATCTACGTGATGTGCATCCTGGCCGTCGGCTTGATCCTGTCGCTGCACTACATGTGCCGATCCTGCTGCACGTACAGCTACAGCTACACGGCACCCTCCAACCACCTGGGGAAGACGCACGGCGGACTGCTCGTCTTCACGCTCCTGCTCTCTGTCTGCATATGGGTGGTCTGGATCACCATGCTCGTCAAGGGAAACCCGGACTTGGACCGAAGGCCGAAATGGGACGACCCGGTGCTCAGCATCGCCTTGGTAGCCAATGGCTGGGTGCTCCTGTTGGGCCACGGGCTGTCCCAGGTCGCCTTGTTCTGCAGGGGGGAGGCCTTATCCAAAGATCTCCCTCTGAGCTTCGCAGGCTGGACCAGCCCCAGCGCCGACATCCCGGGACTCGCCAGCCCCAAGGAAGGCAGGGAAAACGGGAGCTATGAGAATGACGGTGAGTACAGAGATACTCACGCTAGTTAGAGGGCTGCAAGTTAGGCCTGGGAGCGGCAAGGGTGAATCAAAGGAAATTACACAGACACCTGACAATTATTTTGATCGTTTTTGCAATTAGTCATTTGTCTTGAAAAATGCCCTAAAATGACTTTTTTTCCACACTTTTTTTTCGACCAACTGTCTAAAGAAATGTAAACTCAAATGACTTCTCCTGCGATAACATAGATAAGGAGGATGCCTTGTCGAGGTTCTTACTAGTTTGTTAAGCTCTAAAATTAATAGATACGTTGCGAGTTGATGAATTGAAATCAAAACAAAACATTCCAGAGGTGCAGCTAAAGTGCCATTATTTACTTTTTGCACTAAAAATGAATTGAGTGGGACAAACATGCATTAAAAATCTATAACCTTTAAGGACATAAAAACCAGAATTCATGTCCTCATTATGCTGACTGTCCTCATTGTATTGGTCAATCGGTCGACACATAAACCGACTTTTCCCTGTTTATTTACTAAAAACCGAGTCTTCATTCAACATAGTTTATCAAATGGAAAAATATATTGTTTTATAGTCAAAATAAATTTTGCTTCAGCCTTTTAACTTAAAAACCTTTTGACTATAGTACAAGATCCACTCTGGTTATGAAGATCGAGGCAGAAACAGAATCACTGGCAAAGGAGAACTGAAATAGTTACATTAGAAACCATTCAATATTAGTTCAGCGCTAACATTATTGACAAATAAGCTGTTCAGAAAATGAACTAAATCATCTCCGCGGCAAGTGATATTAAGACAACAACTGTGAACCAAAATCTAAATGAAGGCCATCAAGCATCCCAGAGTGTTTTCTGCTATCAGTGGGCTCAGCCCTCACGCTGCCCCTCCATGATGTTCTGCTTCTAATGACCTGATAATGAGCTAACTGTACCATTCTTCCCCCTCCAGGCTCGAGACCCGACCAGGCACTGCGCTCCCCCTACGAGTCTGAATTCTCCATGCGGGTGAGTACAATGAAAAAAAAAAATCCACTCTGCATACTCAGCAATTCAACACGAGGCCTTCTGGTGTTGTAATTAGGGCAAAGTCATTTTGTAAGGTTAACGATGGCAGTGCTTGTCAGGGGTGTTAATTGCAGTGACATGACAAATGTGTGATTATTATGTATCCCTGTGTGTGTGTGTGTGTGTGTTTTAGGAAATCGACACTGCGAAGGACTACAGCATTCCTCGCCCCAAGACCACCAACTACCAAGAGCCATACGACGAGTATTATGGAGATGAATAGAATCCCAATTTGCGTTCACCGTATGGCTTTTTCTGTGAGGACATTCAGTCTGGATCCTGCAGGGCTGCAGTCCTTCATGACTCTGACATCTCGCTGCTCAAACACACATTGACCTTAACAATGTCCCATTCTGTAGATTTAAATGTTTGAGACATTTAAAACATACAGGAAAGTGTCACCTCGGGATCAGGTCACCTCCAGCAAACACTAACCTTCTAATTGAACCTGATGCTGAGATTAAATCCTCAGGTGTTGGACAATTCCAACATTGTTCACCTCCAAAGTGTCATAACTTCCAGTCCATATTCTCCCAGGACTTCGCAGTTTTGGAGCAAACCAACCTGATCCTCTATCCTATAATGTCCGTGTACTCGGCATCGTTAATGTTTATAACATACTGTTCTCTGTGCCTGTGTGTGGTTTCATTAACATCCGCATCCACTAGTGGCCTAACATGAAAACGTTTCCCAAACGTAGCCAAGAAAACACGAAATGAAAACCCAAAAATAATGAGTTTTCATTTAAAACATTGGGGCATCAACAGGGCCTTAGTCTTCATACTCTAATTGGAGATGGAGCTCTCCAGTCTCATGCATGATGTGAGAAACAATAAGTTTCTGCTTTAAAGTGTAAGTCTTCATGAATAAAAATGCAACCAAAAAAAAAAAAAAATTCAACTGGTAAGACTCCCATCAACCCCTACTGGAGGTATGAATCCGACAAGAACATGTTACAAACATAAAACAGCACATTCTGAACATTTCATTGATTGCTGAAAGCATTTGAAAAATTGCACTCATGGATACTGATTGGCCAGAAGAGCAAAAAATGGTGCAGAGAATTTACTCACCAGCTGGTTCCAGGAAACACTCAGGTCAGAAAACAACCATGCATTGATGCAAAAACTGCAAATCAGTCCCAGAAGCAAAGGCATGAGTAACGGCCATGTTTAAAATCTCTTGCAATCACTTGGAAAAAAAAGGAGTTGCCAACAGGGGGAATGCACATTAACACCTCCTGTCAGTGTGTGATTGATTCGATCAGACGACTGAAAACACCTCGTTGTGCAGCATCCATGTTGTTTCCAGTCTGATATGAGAGCACGATGAAAGGAAAAGCCAGAAAATGGGACCAAAAACACACAATACGTCGTTCTCACAAAAACAGTGATACAAAGAACACATGCCTGCAGATTTATGGGCACTACAAGTACAGTCTCGTGTGAATGCACTTAAGTGTTGCAAGAAACAAAACGCACCAATAATGATCGCAACTTCTCTGGAAATGCGGAGAAACGGGCTTGGCAGTGACTCATCTTCTCGAGTTTCATCATCGAGGCTCGAAAGTTTCTGATATATCCACCTTTCTTCTGTCAGGAAACTCACATCATAGCTTTTTGAGTGGAAGTGAGTCTTTTGTCAGGGCGTGCGTGCGTGCGTGTGTGTGTGTGTATCCACATTGTGTGCTACTCTGAGATGGTATATAATAGCCCCGAGGTGATAGAGGAGGTGTGAAACTGTCACTTCGAAGGTGCCAAACTGCTGAGCAGAGCAGAGGCATCTGTGAAGAGCAGAGAGGATGGATGAAAGGACGAGGAGGGAGCGAGGGGCCGGGATGAGATGAGACGAGACGGGGGGAGGACAGGGGACCTGTCAGCTCGATGGGAGGCCTGCTGCCATCACTCATTAACATCTCCACATGCAAAGTTACAGTACAGAGTTCTGCACTTAAGCTGATGGATGTGTACAGGAAAAAAAAGATGCAATGCAGCGCATATTAATGTTGATTTTTGCACACATTTGTAAAAAATAAATAAATCAATCAAAATGTTTCCAGTGAATAAACCTTTCCAGTTTTCAAATCTGCATCCTCTTTCACTTATCTGCAACATAAGGCGCATTAACGCTCAATTAATCTTTCAAACTGAATCAGAGTCGAGTCTCCAGGCGGCTGCTGCAAAGTCGATGCAGCGACACCTGCAGTGGCGCCGTTCCCCCACCAGGGGGCAACATCGAGGCGTGAGCTGCAGAGGCTGACGGGAAGAGTCAGATGAAATTAAATGCAGGGATAAAGGAAGTTTCACATTCAGAGCCCGCTTTCTTCGACACCATTGCTTCTTTTGTAGGTTTGAGATGATTGATTTCGTGTTGCAGCAAAACTCCAGGAGACCGGATTGGTCCCACTCCTGTTTATTTCCCTCCACCGCGGCCTGTAGTGATCCGCCAGCCAACAAAGGTCAATTCTCCACTTCAATAGATGCAATCTCTCTCAATCTATTCCCCCAATTAGCCCAACTTCAATTATTCAGAGTGAGCTTGCCATCAAATTGGCAATTGGCCTCTCGTGCATTAGAGCAATTAAGAGGGATATGAGGTTTCCTGCCACATCCAACCCATTTACAGCCATTAAACTCCAGATGCAATTAAAGACTGTTCCGGATTGTTCCCTGCGACCCCACCCCTGGCAGCCGAGACAGAGTTTGGAGGTGGCAGAAGAGCCCATCGTGCGAGTGGAAGAGTTAACGCCGACGCGGCCCAGTCGAGCGCCTTTTCATCGCGCGCAATTGTTGCCCCCATCAATCATCCGACTGGCGCGCGCTAATGCGACCGCAGAGAAGTGATTCTCGGTGACTTCATTATTGAACTGTTGCAACGTTTCGTCCACCCCTCAGACGTTTAATCAAAAAAAAAAAAAAAAAAGGCCTTCCTCTTTATCTCTCTTCGGCGGAGGGGTTTTGTTCCTGCTCTCTCCTGATTGGTCGCCGTTACTGAGGCCAAACACTGGAAAGAAAATGATAAGCTGGGGGACAATCGTGGGAAGGAAGAAGCATTATCAGGGAACATGCTCTATCAGCGGCCGGCGAGCTGCAGGAGAAAGTACGCAAAGACCAGGATAAAAACCAAACTGTTTATTTATTATATACATTCAATAATAATGAGGAGAATAAACAGAAGGCAGACACAAGGATGGAAAAATAAAAACATTGTGAGAAAATACATGTCACTTATGGAAAAAGAAATCATCACTTGGATAAATGAGACTTTGAAAGCATGTGACGACTATAAAAAACATCGGAGAAACAAACAAAAACAAACCTTCACATGCAATTCAAACCCATTCATGTAATTGCTGTACAAAAAACCCCCCGCTGGGTGGACTGGAGCACATTGCAACAGGGGTCAGAGGTCAGCGGCTGACAGCTGAGGGCGACCCCTGCTCCCCGTGCTCCTACAAGCACGCCTCTGTGTTCCTTTCTAAACTGAGACTTCCTTTAATTAGCGGAGACGAAAAAAAAAAAAAAACCCAGTCAGACGCTCGGTGGCCGATGAGCCGCCGATAATGAGCAGATGGGGAAAAATACTCGGAGCGAGCCCGCCGCCACGCCGCCTGGAGGTGAGGGGCGAGCGTAGCCCGCGTCAGTCGGGCGTATTGTCCTTACAGGTTTATTTTCATGATGAAAACAGGCCACGGGGGGCAAATCCTGCCCCTCTGATGTGACTGGCGATTCCCACCACGAGCACGGAGGCACGACGGGAGAAAACTCCAATTACTGAAGCCACTCCGCGCCCGCCCCCCCCCCTCCCCCCTCCGAGGCGGCCAGCTCGCACCGCTGGACTCTCACTGACACCTCGCATCAGACTTCCTGTCAGCTCCTCTCTCTCCGTCACGCCCTCCCCTCCGTCCTCCAGCACTATGATTTGCACAAACAAAAAGGCCGACACCCTTCCTCGCTCTCACAGGCATGCATAGCAACACTTCTGATAATACTTGTAAGGAATAATAAGACGACAACAAAAAAAAAAAAGAAAAAAAAAGAGGTAATGCTCGTCAAAGAAATACTCAATGGACCTACTGCACTCCATTTCACAATCATACAAAATCTCCTCACTCCTGGAGAAAGAACCGAGAATGGGAGAGAAGGACATGGGGGGGGGGCTGTTACTCTGTCAGCTCATGATTAATGGCTCAGCGTCTCACCTTCACCAAAGTCCCACCGCTCGCCGCCCACGCATCGTTTCATTGTTGGAAAGGTGGCCACCGCTGGGCCGCCGGGCCCTCCTGACATTGCGTGGGACCCCCCCTCCCCTCCTCCTCCCACAATTTACGGTGTAATGCGTCCCTGCTGGGAAACGCCGTTCGCCAGCCGTCCTCCGGTGTCTTTCTGTGCATCTGCGCTGATTTCCCTCGCCTGTAACAAAAACGCTTCTGCAGCTACAAGGAGTAAAGGTAATAAATTAGCGAGCCGGCGGCGTTAAATGTGTCGTCGGCACGATCTCCCGCTCCTTCCGTCCACCTTTGCACAGCGGCTTCCAGAAGCGAGAGACAGAAAAGGCGCTTCTGGAAACCTTAACGGAAACACTGGCGCCCGCGGGTCCGAATTCCCAAACTGTGCGTCGGCTGCAGCTTCAAAGACGTTTCCCAGGGTTCTGCTGCGACAGCCGACTGCACAACACAGCTTCAGCCCACAGATTTGAAAAAAAAAAAAAAAAAAAAAGAAAAGAAAAAGACAACCATAGAAATAAGAAATATATCAGGACCAAAAATGTGCTTTCTTTAGGAAATCTTTGGAACCAAAAAGGCAAATAATAATATAATAATAGCAATAAGAACACAGAGAAGAGAGTATATGGAGATGTAACACATACAGGAGAAACCGTAGAGCTGTCCTCGTGTCGGATGCCTTTCGGACGCACCGTGAAAGAAAACTACTGGATCCCAGAGAGCATGATGAGGAGGATGATTTAGAATTACATAATGGTGAAGACAACTAGTGAAAACAGTGACTATAAATAGAAAACTGGGAATGAACCGTTTCTTTTTACATGACTGCAATTACTGTGAATCAATGTGCTTCACCCGGTTCGGTTGAGTTGAGATCTCTCACACACACACACACACACACACACACACACACACACACACACACACACGCACGCACACACACGCACACACACGCGCACGCACACAAAGCCTGTAGGCATAAACATCTGAACATTTCCAGGAGGGACCACCGTCCAGCCTCCACCCTCCACCCCCTTCCTCCCTCCCTCTGCTTCCCGGTTGGCTGATTGGCAGATGATTGATTCACCGTGTGGGTGTTTTGCTCCCAAGTTGCCGAAATACTTCTTTTTGTGGCTGCTCGAGTCCGTCTGCTGCAGAAAGTCCAACGGTTGAGGAGATAAAATGTATCAAGTCCTTTCTTTTTCTTTTTTTGGAAGAAGCGCTACGAGCAGATCAAGGACGAGCGCTGGGGGCGGGGGGACGGGGTCAGTTCGAAGCCGAAATGAGAAGCCGGCTCCGTTCTAGTGTTGCACTCGTACGAAGTGCACAAATTAGTGTCTCCGCTGCTGAAAGTAATGGAGCTTCAAATTGTTTTGACGGTTCCTGCAGCATCGAAATGAGGAAAAACTGAGGTAAAGCAAGAAAAAGAAAAAAAAAGAGTCATTTTTGTTTTTCTTCTTTGTCATTTTCAGACAACTTTTCTTTGTTTTTCTGTGAGGAGGAGTTTTGAAATACTAAAAAAAAAAAAAAAAACCATAAAGTAGTTGAGAGTGGTTTGAGTCAGTCTGATCTGTTCGGTATCCCAGCACGTTGCAAATCCAGAGTAGGTCCCACATCTCCTGCGTCAGGAGCAGCTGTTTCATCAGCTTTTTTTTTCCTTCCCATTATTACACAATATTAAACTAGAACCAGAGGGCTGGCTGCAGAAAGCCACCTCCACATTATCGTAGTGTTTAAAAGTACCTTCTCCTGTTCTCTTCCTCCTTTTTGCTGTGCCAGTCGTAGTATTCCATGCAGGCCAAGATTTTTTTTTTTAAAAAAAAACAAAGTTGTTGGGGAAACTCGAGTGTGTCGGTCTGATGAGGGCTGATCGGGCAGTGGAGAAAGTTTAGAGAAAGTTTGGAGAGAGTTTGTAGTGTTGTGCAGGGCTACGCAGGAAAAGCAGTCTCTCTTGTTCCAGGTCCCCGTAGTGTTTTGTTTAGTTTAATTTTTTTTTGTTGTTTTTTTTTAAAAACCATCCTAAATTGTGCCCCGGTAGTTCAGAGTAGCAGGCTCCAGCTTTTTAACGTGTGGCAGTTTTTTTTTTTTCTTTTTTCTTTCCGTGTCATTGTTTCCATGTCAGCGACAGACAGAAGAATACAGAAACAGTCTGAGTGGATGATGTGGCAATGACGTCTTGAACCACATGGAGGAGGAAAGAAAAAAAAACGGGTCGTTCGCTAAAGTCCGCCTGCTGAAAAATGGAGGGAAGCTCCGGCCAAACCAGGAGCTGGACAAGAGAGGTGGGTTTGGGAGCCGAGTGAAATTCCTTGGGTGTGATTTGTGGTTTTTAGTAAGGAGCAAACCTACTGTATCCCGCCCGGTATAAACTAGCCTGAAAGACACAGAAGAGACAACGGCGCGTGTGAAGGAGGAAAATAAACACTTCCTGTCCTGACAATTAGAGAAGGACTGTGAACCTGCAGACACTCGCTCATACTGTGGATGTTTGGTGTGAAGGTTCACTCACCATGGCTCCCACTCCGTAAGCAGCAGCAGCTGGAGCTAAAGCGTGGTACGGATCCGTGGTGTACACCCGGCCGTAACTGGGAAGGCAAGCGACACACAACAGCCTGTTGACATCTGCTCAGAACATTCAAGATCCTTTATCCTTAATGTGATACAAGAAGAAAGATGACGCACTTTCATTTCCACTGTCACATGTTGCTAATTTGCTAAAAAGTCGTATAAATTGCACATGTTGTGATCCGAACGTTCTTCATTTCTTGACACAGCTTCTCTCTTTCAGTTACTTTCGGCCTGATTTGTCTCGAGTGCTCAGATTCTTCACTAAAGGCACTAAAAACGACTTCAATAAAAGAACTCATACACATTTTTCACTTCAGGAAAGGTAAACAAGTGCAGGTTGTGAAATGTAACCAAGCAAAAAAAAAAAAAAAAAAGCACAATGAGAAAACGGTTTTCTAATTTTATTGATCCATAACTCCTGTGTGGAAGTGTTGTTATTGTAGCACTGCTTGATACGCCTGATTAAAATCTTTTCTTAATTAAAACTCTGGTAATAGCCAAGCTTCAAAATAAACACTATGGAATTCAATTATTGTTGTTGTGGAAAGACTTGTGTGTTTAGAAACAAAGTTTTGTCATAAATACTCAAATAAAGACACCTGAAGCATCTCCGATGTAAAAATACATGTGTGCGACTATAAGCCATAAAGAAACTCTTTTTATGTGGTAAAGAATTAAATTATTTTCTTCTTTTCTGCAACAGAGGCGGCCGCAGTCTTTATCACCGCAGCTCTTTTTCTATTTATTTCCATTTTCCTGCTTCACGGTTGACTGAGCGAATATCCAGAATTACACTTTGGCCAGCTCATGTGAATTCACGGAGAGTCCCGCCTCGGCGCTTTGTCATTCAGCCGCTGTGCAAAGTCTGACGTTAAATAAACAACCTGCGCATTGTATTCACCGAGTTGTTGTATTTGCCCTGTGATCACAATAAATACTGGAGCTGCTGAGAAGATGTACTGCGAACCTCTGAGGGTGAAACCTGGTTCTAGCTTCTTCTTTTATTTTTTTTAGCAGTTTTCCTCACCCAGTTTTCACTGTGTCACATGATGCATGAGCTCAAACACGCCAGCACAAACAGTACTAGTTTCGATGGAGAAGATATAATCAAGCTAGCAGGGTTTGGGTTAAACCATAACCACAGAATTTTAGTCAAACATCTGGATATTTAACCAGGACAGACCGACAGCGGCCAGCGGCTCTCAGGCCAATTTAACATCAGAGACGCTGGAAGCGAGCCCAGTCTGGGAAAATAACAGCTCATCATATCGACGCCAAACCGGTTTCAACTTAACTTTGGCCTGAGAGAATGTTTTCAAAAACAAAACCGCAATTTTTTAAATTTGCTCGCCTCCTTTGTATTGTTGAGCAGAACTTTTGCTCCACGCTTCATGTTCACAGGTATGTGCTCTCTGCTGACGAGCCTGAAGTAAAAATTCTGTTTGGTCAACAGAAAACGATCAAAAGGAGTCACTGTGTCGAGCAGAAGTGAGTGAAAACGGAAAGCGTTCGTCTCGTTTTGGGTATAAATGGGGAAAATGCTGTTACGGCTGTAGTGAACGGCTTCAGTTTCTTGCTGTTTTCAGGAATTCTGTCTCAGAGCGTTTCTCTATTATTCAATATTCTCTCAAATAGCTTTGCAAACAAATTCTTGTGTTTCCGGTTTTTTTCCCCTGAAAGCACAGAAAATCCTGACGCCTGTCCCAGAAGGCCGCGCCCCGCCGTGGCTGAGCGTCCTGGGTTGACCTCACCTGTCGCTGTAGGCGGCGGCGGCGGCCGTCGCTCCGGTTACGGCTGCCGGCTGGGCGTAGCGGTAGGCGGCGGCAGCGGCGGCGGCGGCAGGGTAGCCTCCCTGGAGACACACACACATACCACAGGACTCACTCACATGCCTCTGGAGGAGGAAACACCTGAGCTAAGGCGTGTGCATGAGAGGGACGGACTCCACATATCCACAGATGCAATAATCTGACAGTGAGACCAAAAAAAAAAGATACTCCAGCATCGAATATCTCATTTTCTTTAGCAATGCACTCGTATAATGCATTAGATAAAAGTGAGAAAAAAAAACTTTCTCAGTATTTGCAAAGAAAATGTAATTTATTACAACAGATAAAACAGCTTCCGTCAGTATATTGCATTTGTCTATGGGGAGAGGAGGTGTGTGGCTGAATGTGGAACTAGAAATGCTTTATCAGTGAGACAGAGGGAAGAAATTGGACTGTCGAAGTTGAGTTAGATTGGATTATCGCTGCTCTCGGGGAGGTTGGAGGTTTGGGTAAAAACACAGAAAGACAAACTGCTCGCACGGCCGAGGTCGTACAGGAACCTCAGCGTTTTCGGGACGGAGGATCTGAGCAATGAAGAGATATGTGAGGAGAACGACTAGAATCTGAAGACTAATGGATGCTGGAGTGTTCCAGTAGTGACAGTCAGTTAAAAAACAAAACAGTATGTTGTTATAATTGTGTCCTTTCACATGGATGTAGAGAAAGGGGAAAAACAGGAAGATGTAGGGGAAGAAGAAAAAAAAAAAATCACACACAAACACACCCACACAAGTCTAGACTGAGGATGATAATGTGGCCCGGCGCTGAGATCTGCATGCATGACCCAAACATTACAAGTCAGACCGAATGACAAAAACAGAAATGCACCATCCCACTGCATCTGGACCTGAGGAACGGCAAAGCACGACACAAACACTCCCACAATCCTCTGAGACGCCTGCAGGACACACAGCATTGGCGGGCGGGGGGGGGGGGGACGACGAGGGTTATGACAGGAGGGGGAGGGGGAGGGGTCAGAGAGCCAGGCTGTCTGGGTGAGTGCTGGGAAAAGAGGAGGTAGAGGAACGCCTGCATGCAGCAGCTGATCAGCACATGCGTCGATGATCGTCCTGCGAGGGGCGGTTAATTCAGGAAGAGACCGTGTTCTCAGTTTGGGCTCGTCGCTCCGCTTGGCCGACTTCAACTGCGAGACCGGAGCCTCCCCAATTGACAGAAATGATCCGAAACAGTGATTTCTAATCGCTTCCAATTTAGGAACAATTTGAGCTTCAAACAAAAACAGCACAGTCATCGGTTTGCAGACGCTTGCAAAGAGAACTTTTCATTTAGTGCTGATGATCAATTCCAACTTTATTTAATATCTCACATCTTGAAGATCCAATGTGTCGGGAATTAAAAATAGAGCGCAGCTCCAGTCCTCCCGCTCACACTCTTCCTCGGCTGCTGTAACATCTCGCTTTTCTCCACAGGATCGATATGCTGTTACCTTATTCCGCTGCTTTGTGTGAGGCTGTCAGGACGGATTTTAACACACTTTTCACAATACACGAGTTCCACTGGCAGAGAATCGCAGCACAGTCATCATGTAGGACTAATGACGCCGCCTCAGTCTCGTCTCATCGCCAGACAACCCTTCAGTAAGAAGAGTCTTTTTCGGAATATAAAGCTTGAGTTTTAAGGGTCAGGGTTTTTTATTTTTGTCTCGTTTCGATATAAAAAGTGTAATCTTGTTGCCTTGAGACCTGACAGAGTCTCCAGTAACATTTCTGATATGTGCACATCTTCTATGAACTTTTTTCTGCACGAAATTTCAACGACATTGAACTTATATTGCAAATATTTAAAGCTTAATAAATCTATTCATTCATTCATTTTCTGCCGCTGCTCCCTTTCGGGGTCGCGGGTGGCTGGAGCCGATCCCAGCTGCTGTGGGCGAAGGCGGGGTACACCCTGGACAGGTCGCCAGTCTGTCGCAGGGCTGACATATATAGAGACAGACAACCATTCACTCACGCATTCATACCTAGGGGCAATTTAGGGTGACCAATTAACCTACCATGCATGTTTTTGGACCGTGGGAGGAAGCCGGAGTACCCGGAGGGAACCCACGCACACACGGGGAGAACATGCAAACTCCACACAGAAAGGCCCCGAGCCCCGGCCGGTATTTGAACCCAGGACCTTCTTGCTGTGAGGCAAGAGCGCTAACCACCACGCCACCGTGCAGCCCATTAATAAATCTATGACCTATAAATTACAAACGCTGGATTTTCCATTAAAATTATTTATTCTAAGCATTCATGAATAGCATGTCGGCAGCTGCTGCTCCTACAACAGGTTTATGTTTCCTGTCTTGTTCTGCCTCGCCATCTAACGAGTCTCTAGGTTTTAAAATGAAGGGGATTCAACCGAGACGTCTCGATGCAGTGATCATTTTACAACAGGAAGTGATTAATGACTGATCAGAAACAACAAAGATTCAATCCCATCTTGACAACCTGTGGAGCTACTGACTAAAATTTAAGAGTCAGTATGTTCTATGTCTAAAACTAATGTTCTTCTTTGAGGTGTCCCACAGGGCTCGACTTCTCAGCCCCTTTCGCATCTATTTTCAATTTACCTATATCTCAGCACGATGATTTATAATTGAGGCCAAACTATTCACATATCAATGCTCTTAGTTATGATTATCCTGACCGGTTCATTACACAAACTGAGATCTAATCCCATTAGCGGTCGACACGGTGGAGCTGAAACGATGTTAAACTGTTATCACTCACATTCGGCTCCTCAAACGACCCTGCACCTGAATGTATTTGTGATTTAATGGCCGGGTGTGATCCCTCTTGGTCATTCACACCGACGGATGGAGCCCTGCTGGTTGACCTCCGGTCACATCCGGTGACAGAAGGTAATTGAGCGAGCTGCAATAAAAAGGCTCCGCATGACAGCGCCCTTCAGTCTCTCTACATTCAATTAAAACTCATCCGAAGCCGTCGGAACTACTGACTTTCACAAGGATTCGGTTCTCTTGTTTACCTTTTGTGTCTCTGACAAGTGTGTGCAAACATTTGACTGAAGCTGTTTCGTTATATTCGCCAACAAGAGGAAAAAAAAACTACAGTCAGGAAGCATTTTCCTCTAAAACTCGCCAACAAAGGAAAAAAAAAAAAAAAAAAAAAAAAGAGATCAGGCTCTCTTTTGAACAGGCTGGTAAAAATATGCACACAGTATTATTTAGTAGTTTAGTAAACAAAACAAACAAAGCCCCTTTCCAACATTTGGAATAAAGTGCACATTTCAGTGAGTTAGTAGAGAAACGAAGCAAAATTCAAAGCAGTAGTACTTTTTTTTTTCTGATATATAATAAACAACTAAAAAGACAACATGTTCCAGATCGGAAGGTGATTCATAAGATCAGAGGGAGTAGTAACAACAATGCACACTGTTGGTTTTGTGTTGAGATGACCCTACCTGAGGCAATCTGGGACTAAGGACTGAGTCCTGAAACACTAGTCTATAGAGAGAACAGAAACAACCGTTGTCAACCTGGATACACGCACACACACGCACGCACGCACACACACGCTTCTTCACAAGCTCATACTCTGCTGCACTCTGCCGCATCCGCCTACAGAGCAGCCTTTGTAGTGGTGTTCGAGACCCTCCATCCTATCACCGTGCTGTCACAGCTGGGTTGATTCTTTTTTTTTTTTTTTTTTTTTAACTCTCGTATTTTTATTTTAAAATCAGTGCCGCCGAGTTTGACCCAGTGTACAAAACCCACATTTTTGTCACACATAGCAAAAAAAAATAAAAAAGAAAAAGAAAAGAAAAGAAAAAAAAAACCCTTCAGGCATGAACCATCTGGTATGATGGAAGGTTTTTGTGCAAATTTGTGGCATGTTGTGCTTTTCGACAGCTCTTCATCGTGGATTCACCAATATGCAGGCAGCTCTGTGCAGCGCATGACTGGACGCACATGCAGAATCACCCCCAGAGGAAACAAAAAAACAAAACAACCAACAAAAAAAAAAAAAAAAACAAGGAGCAGGAGAGTCGTGAGGGAGGGAGGATAGGGGGAGGAAAAGAGATGATGTGTTGGCTGGAAGTGGATTTACTTACATACAAGTCTGCAGCTCCGTAAAACCCATCCTGATACACCACGCTGAGAGAGGGAGGACATCGGGGCAGAGGGGGCAGATTCAGGGAGGGGGAGGGAATGGTGGTGGTGGGGGGGAGTGCACAGTCCCAACACAAAAAAACAGTGGACGGAGGGTCAAAACACAGCAAAAAAAGAAAAAAAAAAGGATGATGGAGAGAGAGAGAGAGAAAGAGAGAAAAGTAGTTATTTCACACCCATGCAGCATGCAGAGGAAATACAACTTCCATTTAAGCTCCACGACTGCGACTGGAAACTTTAATAAACACACACATGGGGATCGTTGGGCTGAAATGAGACTATTAGCTGCTATTGTTCCCCAGATACTTGGAAGCTTAAAGCAATAAAGGCCACTTTGACTTGCATAATGTCTAAAGGAGATGGGGTTTTTTGTTTTTTTTTTTGGGGGGGGGGGGGGGGGGGGGGGGGGCGTTCAGTGGAGCGGATATGGATAAGGTATTTCCCGCATCCCCCAATTTCTCGTTGTTGAGCTTGAATTCAGATGTGGTCGTAGCAAGCGGCCGACGGTTAACCAGTCAGTGCTGCCTTGATCCGAACGCCGCAGCAGTCGCTTCCCCTTCCCCCGACAGCCAATCATCACAGCACAGCAACAACAGCATGCACGGTAAACATAACCGGGGGATTAATACGTTCAGAAAAGAAGAAGAAAAAAAAAAAAACTAATCGAGGTAAACTGCAGCATATCTGAGTGTGGACTGTGAGTGTGTGTGTGTGTGTGTGTGTGTGTGTGTGTTTATGCTAATGCGCCGTTGCTGGGTATCTGTGTGTTTATTCAAATGAGCCTTCGATGGTGCAATCCCATCAGCGTGTCATATTGGGCTGAAGCGCCGGTGAAATGACTGACAATGAGCCAATTGGGCCGCCGGAGAGCCTGAAGTGTGAATCGTGTTCAGACTGAATGAGCACAGCTGCGTTAAACACCGACCTGGTCAAACAGGAATTTGGAGTGTGACTCGCGAGGTGTTGCTCGATAGGTTTACTTAAGCACCGAACACAACAGATTGTTGTTTTTTTTGTTTTTTTTCATCCTTCTCTTTCCGGACCGCTTCGCTGTAAAAGCCGGAGACCCGACAGGAGCCACGAGGCGGCTGAAGGGAAACAGCTGCCGTCTGCGGGGAGGCAGATCTTCTCACCCAGGGTAGGCGGGGATGGCGGGCTGAGGCACCGCTGCCCGCACGGCGCTGTAGACGGGCCGGCCTCGGCCCCTCAGGTGGGCGCCGCGGAACGCCGCCGCCGCCGTCGTGGCTGCTGCAGCGGCGGCCGAGGGGTACGGAAACCCTGGGACTGAATGGAAAGACGAGAAATTGCAGGACAAGCGCCGCAGGAATATGAATAAAACAGTTGTGCATTCTGTGGACGTGGACAGTCGAGTGGAGGCGAGCTCACCTGCGTAGAGCTCGGGTCCGTACACCGCTCCCACCATGGGGCTCAACTTCCACCCTGCTGATGGTCACACAGAAGGAAAGAGGAAATTTAATAAAACACGTCTGCTGAACCTGAAGAGAGAATTTCAACAGCATGAATCTTATTTCATGATTATTTAACTGGTGTGTATTTTGTGTTGGCAAAACTGAACACGCAGGCATTATCCCCCATTTATATCTAATCTTTTAGACAGTGATGTTAGCGTCTGCATTCCCTAATAACGATGAACTTAAACTATAAGGCAAACGTGTCAAACTCTTTCAGGTCACACACGGCACATTTAGGGCAAGAAAAACACTATAAGTTCACATTTACCTCACCTGTTTATCGCGAACAATTTAGTTCGGTTCTTTTTTCCGTAACAAGGTCAGACTAAACCCTCCTCAGACTTAATGCATGAAAAATGGTCACAAAGTGCTAATAATAGAACTAATATAGAAAAGGGAATTGAATTAAAAACATGACAATAAGAGAGAACAGAACAATACAGTGCTGTTACAATGACTGAAATTAATAATATTAAAGTCATATAGTCACAGATCGCCAAACCCTTGACAAAAGAACTGAAAAACCGAGCAATGATGTTTCACTGCTGCACTCTGTTGGGTTCATCTCACTAAAACTACAGCGGCCTTTCTGAAAAATTTAGGAAGAACAGCTACTTTTTGAGGAACAGCTTTGTTTGTTTATCACTTCCAAATCTCTTCTTGTGGATTTAGAGTTGTTTGCCAGTTTTGACATCCCTTAAACGGATGATGATTGTTTCATGAAAACCAGATTTTTCCAACACTTGTCCCGACGCCGTTTACTCTGCTTCGTCGACTGTTCATCGATCTTCAGTGCGACTGACAAACACACGAGCAGCACGAGTACAAGGCCGTCGTGTCGCTGCAGAGCGGATGTTAGATTCAGGTCCGCCTGCACTCTGCAGCAGGTTTGTGTTTCAAACGCGCAGCAGAGACAAAGAGGGAACGGCGCCCGCTGCTCCCTGTGTGCCCACACTGTTTGGGATCATTAGACGGGCATTGTTAGTGCGCGTCACTGCGGCTGTTACCATAGGGCAGCGTGCTGAGAGCCTCTCCGTTAGGGTAGGGGCTGACCATTTTCTTGTTAGTCATCACCCTGGCGGTGGCGTTATTCACCTGGGGATGGAGGAGCAGACCGTCAGAGGCACAGACACAACAGCTCCGACACAGGAAAGCAGCACACACAATCAAATGGAGATCACAAGGCCAAGGCGAGTGTGTGTGTGTTGTGTTTTCATCATGTCTGCTGCTACAATCAGCTTCAACTGACATGGATGGTTTTTTTTTTCTTCCTTTTTTCTTTTTCACTTCATTTACTGTTAATGGGTCATTGAGTACGCCGGCGTGATTCAGAGTTACGGCCCATTTAGTTGTGCCAATTCGCATTTTTCAAAAATAATTCTGCCCGGAATGCGAGGCTTGTGCCGTAACCTTGTTTTTTTATGATCGAATTGCACTCCCGACGACATCGGAGCAGAAAGAAAAACCCGCTTCTGTTGACATCCGACGTTTAAATGCTGCGCACACTCGTACGGGAACATGCACCTCTGCAGAATAATAAAACATCAGCGGCGGCGGTGCAATGCTTCACCGGTGACACGGCCGCTGACTCTCTCCGTGGCGTCTGTATTTTGTGTCAACGTGCGTGTTTGTGAAGATTGTAAGGGGGGAATTTGTCTTTTAGTCATCATGCAATAAAAAGCAAGTTGCCCAGCAGAGATTTGGTGATTCATTATGGAGAGCTGCTCTGGGGTGCCATGGGGGGTTTGGCTGCAGATGTGCACATAAAGGAGGTAGTGGTGGTGGTTCGGGGGGATGGAGGGGGGGGATTGCACAGCAGAGGAAACTAAGCTGTGCTGCTTTTGTGGCATGCTCAGGTGAAAGTATTGTGTCATTTTAAGTCCGGTGTGCGTGGACTGTGCATGCTCGCTGACATTTCACATTAACGGTTAGGCCTTTTCAAATCCAAGATGGCTGAAAGTCTCCTCTCTGAGCTTCAAAGGCTCCCACTGCGGTCCCTTGATCTATCTTCATCTTCCTTTGATGGGCTTTAAGAGAAGGAGATTTCAGCTCTCCGTAATAACCGGCACTGTCCGAGCGTGCTTGGTGAGGTCGCACACTCGACTGTGTGGCAAGCTAAAGATTAATGACCTTTTGGTTAGATGAGCAGAGAGTGTGTGTGCTTGTGTGCGACAAAGGAGGACGGAGGAATGAGAGTGCCCGTGTGCACGTGCGCGCCCCCCACTCCCATTTAGAAGGCCGTTAGGGCCGAGAGTGTGTTTCCCATTGCTTCCCTCGGTGAGTCATGTTCTTTATCTGCGGAGCTTCATTCAGATGGAAATGAGGTTTACCTCATTTTTCGCTCGCTGGCTATCTGACACAACTGTCCGCCAGTGACTGAGCGCAAACAGTCGAAAATCTAAATCGAGTTAATGAGTCTAATTTTAAATTCTCTAACGCGGTGAAAATTGGGCCGGATGAGTCCCGAGGTGCCGAGCTGAGTGGTAACTACCTTTAACGACGCAGAGGTTAGTAGTTTATGCTGATGACTCTCTGCTCTGGGCCACCATTTTTTTTTTTAATCCATTCTCATTTTACATAAAACAGATCGTGATGAAAATCAGTTCCTGTAAAATTCTGAAATACTTCATTAATCAAACGCATTCTATTTCAGTGGCCACAAACGTCCTGATTTTGTCTTGAGTGGGCTGGACGGGTAAAATATGCCATTAAATAGTGCTACGAAATTAAATTCAACATTTTTCTTTGATGTGGCAAAGATATGTGCTGAAAAGGTGTTTCAAAAACACAGGCCTTATGTTTGACACCTCTGATATAAAGTAAGCATAGTGAGGATAACTGGAAGGATAAGACTGATACAAAAGCCAACAGTTACGATACTTGCAAATTACATGAAAAGAACTTACCAGATATTTTAAATTAACCCTTTTAACATGCAGTACGAGTGACATTCAAACATCATATTGCTGCAAATAACACAATGTGTGAAGAGATAGTGGGGATTAGTAGTGTATAGGGAATATTTATTGATTTGACATCTACCATATTTAATTTTTCTAGCTGAAAATAGTGAAATTTTGCCAACATAAATGCTTAAATGCTGTCTGTATCTTTTAGCTAAATGTATAAAAAAAAATTCTCAAAGCTACTGATTTCTTTGAACATGGTAATCAAACTGTTGAGTGTGTGTGAGCGTGTGTAATGTGCAAGTCATGAAACTGGTTGACAGGTTGAACACATGCAAATCAACAGACCAATATGGAAGGCAAGTCCAAAGTGTTAATGATTAATAAAACATTCATCATTTCTCATCCCACTTTTGCCCTCCCAGTCCAGCCTGGACAATTGAGGAAAAAAAAAAAAACAAAACAACAAAAAAACAGACGAAATTAAGTCACATTTCCATATGAAACCAAACTTGTGGGGTTTACATACCTAAAAAGAAAATCAACAAAATACAAAAGAGAAGGAGAGAAAGAAGGGGTGCAAAAACATTTCTTCAACAAAATTAATAATCATATAAACACAGAAATTACACGCAGCCAAATATGGGCGCATCACATGACCAAGAGTGAGTAACAAACTCAACGGAAAAAAAAAGAGAGAGAGAGAGAAAGAATCAGCCAATCAGCAAGCGTCGGATGCAGCATAGAGACCAATCAAAACAACCGGAGCACTCCCACATCAACACAGAGGAGACGGGGATGGGACGGGTCAGTTCGGAGGACGGGATGCAGGTGAGACGTAAAGAGACAGAGCCAGTCCATCGACAAAAACAGGAGAACGCATCAATGAAGTGAGGACAAAGAGGAGGACAGGGGAGAGAGATCCACATGAGCAAAACACACACGACGAAAAGAAAAAACTATTAACGAGTACAGAGAAAAAAAAAAAAAAAAAAACATATATACCAAGGTGCATCATTCAAATAAAGCAATTAGATTTGGTGACCATTCTCCTGAAAATCTCATTATGTGTGGTGGGTTGAGAAACAGAGCACCAAAGGATGGAGGGAACAGAGAGAGGAGAGAGAGCAGAGAGAGGAGATAGAGAGAGGAGAGTGAGAGAGGGAGCAGTCCTCATTCCCAAAAAAGGAGAAAAACAAAATAAACATGAGACACTATGCCAGGCATTGAAACTGTGTGTCACAAACTGAGACCAGTACACTACCACTACGACTACTACTACTACGACTACTAATGCACAGACAGTCCACTACAAGAAGACCAAACCAAAAGAGGAAAACAAAACGACAGCGTAACCAGAGACCCAAAATAACAAAAAAACAACAAAACAAAAAAAAAAACAGCAAGGTAAACCCCATATCGGTTTAGAGATGCATATGGTGACACAGCACTGGCTGATTTGGAGGAGTCGGCTGCACCAGCTCTTCATTCTGTCACGCTTTCTATTCAAGTGTCATTTTTAGGAAAAGGGTTGCACCAAACAGACGAACCACACAAACAAACCTCTGCATGTTTCACAAGTCTTCAACCGCTAATCTATATTGTAAAGAAACTCAGAGCTGCATATGAAGCCGGGCATAAAAAAAAAAATAAAAGGAATCTTCGTCATTGTGCCGTTACTGAAGTCCTTCAGTCACTTCAGAAATGAAAATACCATCTGTAGAATAAAATCAATGTGTAAGAGTGTGAACAATTAAAGATTATAGTTCAGACTCAAGGCCATGTTGAGTCAAATGGACTTCAAGGAAAGAATTTGCTTTAATGAAAAATAGAGGGTTTAATAAAGAAAAGCGTTATTCTTTAAAAGCCTTTTCACCAATGATTAGACCAATTCTGAGCTACTCTTGCTGAATTATTGAAATAGAATTTCAATATAAACAGATGTTATCTCTGGACACTTTTCCCACTGTGAAGCAACAGGAAATGGTCTAATTGCCTGAATTCAGACAGTATTTTGTTAATGACGTCTGTGGTTCTGAGTTGTTTTGCTGTCTAGTTTAAGAGTTACAATAACCACTTCCACAACATTAGGGAAGGCCACATTTTGTAGGCAATTAAATAAAAAAAAAAAGGCAAGTAAACAACAAACATTTTTTGCTGTGGCTGTTAGAATGTGCATAACACATGATTCATTTTCGAGAAGCAGAAAATAAAATCCAGGTAATTCCTTCCCTGAGTGTCGATTTCAAATTAGTAAAGTCAACAAATCAGTTTGTCCTGGTAAAACTGGCACAATAACCAAGTAATAATTGCGACAATCACAAAAAAAAGCAGTGAAATCAGAAGGAATGGATTTATACGCGTGATAACAGACCTCAAATTATCAAACGGCTGTGCCAAAAAACCTTCAAACAGCCTGTTTATGGAGTTACTCAACACTGATGGGAAAGTTTTAAAGGTGCAACCCAATCTAGTAAATCCCAAAATGAAGGTTTCACGGTAATCATTCTTGAAGAGGATCTTTGAAGAACTAGTGCAGCCCGAACCAGATATGGAGTACAGCTTCGTTTCCAGATGCATATACAATTATGAGAATATGACAGTTTCACGCATCTGAGAGCATAACAGCGTGTTAGTTTAGTTTGGAGATGTCCCGCCTTTGTCTTGGCAGGAGAGACAGGCAGAGGTTTAACCGTCTGCTCTGCGGCGTGCCAACATGCCGGCTGGCCACATGTTGAGCAACAGCCTTCAACTTGTATGAACTCCTTCCCTACATCTGTGATGTGTTGGCTCACACTTTTCAAATGCACGCTGCGTCCAATTGGGGGCGAAAAAAAAAAAAGGAAAAAAATAAAATAAAATTGACAAATGTAGTGGGCCAAAAGCAGGCAGGTCAGTACGATGAATTGAAAGGAAAAAAAAAACCCCTCCAAAAATCAGAGCAGCCTTATTTGCCCCGCAGCTCTGCATTCACTCAAAAGCAATCGCAAGGCAGCAACAGGGAGCAAAGCTTCGTATCATTTCTGCTGATTTCTATTAATCGAGAGGATGAAAACTGTACACATTGAGTCCGATGCAGAATTAATCAGATGGATTGTAGAGAGCCGTGTCATTGCATAGAGGAGGGTGATTACATTCGGTCATTCCCAGTGAGGTGTTAATGACGTGGTGGGAGGGTTGGGGAGGGGGGGGAGGGGGGGTACACAAGATATTACTGCTGGAGGATCCAGTCTGCTGAAAGATGCTGTGTCCATCTGCCTGTGTGTCTGTGATACTGTGCTGTACAGTTACATAATATTGTTTTCTGGGGCACTAACACTGCATGTGCCTGAAAAACCGAAAAACAAAACAAAATGTGTGATAATAACGAAAATGATCAAACTGCATCTAATGGCCGTATCAAGGGCGGGTGGGGGAGGGGAGGGGAGAGGGGGATCAGTTCAGTGATAGATGTTTGTACACAACTTACCGTTGCCGCAGAAACAGCGAGTGGTTACCGTGGAGACTGACAACAACACACAGAAGTCGTCAGGGAAACAGAAAAAATATAATAAATAAAGGAACAAATAATCCCAGGAACAAAAGAAACCTGAATGCCCCCCCTCCCCACCCACCTCCACCTCCACCTCCACCACCACCACCCCTCCCCCGTTGTCCCCTGACAGCAGCAGTGGTACACCCAAGAGCACAACATGAGAGGAAGAGGAGGAGGAGGAGGAGGAAGAAATGTGAGAGGATGCTCTGACCATCGCTGGAACCCGTCGTCTAGTCAACATGAAGATATGGGGCAACCTTGCCTTTAACACCCCCTCCCCCCCCCAAAAAAAAGAAAGAAAAATAGCCTTAAAACTGAGTATACATCTCCACAGAAAGAGTAGGAAAAAGCAGATACAAATTCACACCACTCTAACATAACAGCAGAGGAAAGGTTGTTTTATCGTCCTTGTTAGATGAGAAAAAAATCTCATTCCTGTGTGGCAACATTAATCCACAACGAGACGAGTGTGTCTGGAAGCTGCCTGTGGGCAGAGCCACCATTCAATTTAGGATTTTTTTTTTTAACCAGTCACCACAAGCTTAAATAGAAGTCCAACAATAAAAAAAAAAGGAGATTGGTGATAAAAACTAAAAATAATAGGGTAGAGATGACAGGTAAAACAAATAAAGCGGAGTGTCACAATTAGAAAAACAACCACAGAGACAAAGACGGACGTGACTGGCGAGAAGAGGATGAGAGAGAAAGAAATGGAGTCGACACACAAAGGAAGATCACAAAGAGTGCCGAAACGGGCAAAGTGCAAACTGTCTTTGCCACTTTCTTTTATCAGGCTTTTCTTCATTCTCACACACACGGCGTAGAAATCGCATACGTGGAAACATTTACATCGTCCTTCATTCATTTTGTCATGCAAAAAAGAAAAAAAAAGAAAAAAAAAGAAAAGCTCCGATGACAAAACAGCATCAATTCAATTCAAAATCTGGGGTGAGGAGGAGGAGGAGGAGGAAGGAAAGGAGGAGCAAAGGGAGGCAGGTGAACCTTCAACTCAGGCCAATCCAAGAACCCACAATCAAGTTCAATCAGTGAAATCAAACCGTCCCCGCTGGAAGGATTCACTATGTCTGTGTGTGTGTGTGTGTGTGTGTGTGTGTGTGTGTGTGTGTGTGTGTGTGTGTGTGTCTGTGTGTGTGTGTGTGGAAACGACTGATTGAAGGCCGAATGAGCTGAAGGCCAAGCCGAGCCCCACAGAGGAGTGTGAGGAGTGTGTGGCGACGGCAGCACCGGCTGATGACAATATGCATGGTCGGGCATGCAGAACCGCAGGCACGACTCCTCCTCATCCTCTCCACCACACACATCCATCACACAGCCATGATGGCATTTTCTCCCTTCCACACCCCCAGTTCCCCAAACGCCCGCCTCTATTTGCATGCAGGGTTATGCCACACACACACATACACACACACCTAAGCCAGTCCACGCTGAAGTATCTGACTAAAACTCTGCGCTGCGGAGGAGCCATCACTTCCCGTAACACTCCCGCAACACAGATCGACCGCAAACACACAATCTCAGAGCGGGAGCTGGTGAATGAGGGCCTGGAGGGTCCAATATGGTCTCTGGGAATGAGTGAGGATGCTCTCTCTCTCTTACCTATTTAACTGGAATCAAGTTGGAATTACTTGTTTAGAGCAGTGCAGGTCTGTGCTGCTAACTCGGCTGAGATATTACCCCAAAGTACTGCGAGCACCAAGGTGACACCACCTGTTCTCAATAAAACCCGGAGGCTTGTTTCCCTGCTCTCCTACACCCGTGGATCCATTCCCCAGACATCTCTGCAAAAGCAGGTTGAAATTACAGAATTTAATAAGCTTATAAAATTGAAACTGACTGTTAAATGTGTGACATTATGGACTTAGATTAAATCAGATGTATACCCTCTATTAAAGCCCTCCTGCAATCTGAGCCGAGTGATCAGTAAAATCCTCCGCTCAGTCTCCATCTTGTTTTATCAGCAAGCTCAAAGCCCAAGGACACCTGTGTTTTATTAGGGGGAAAAAAAAACTTGGCTTTCACTGCGAGGTGAATGAAGGTATGTGTTTAAAAAAAAAAAAATAGATGCCAAAAAATTTGAGAAAAATCTGAGGAATCCAATACAGACGGTTGTATTTAAAGCAGAGCAACATATAAAGAAACATTCTGGAAGTTGTATTTGGTGCAGCAGCGTTTTTAAAAAGTTGTGTTTTCCCCTGAGACAGATTGAGAGCATTTTCTTAAAGCCGTTTTCAGTGGCTTGTTGTCACGTAAACAGACACGACGGTTGAAGCAAATGTGACAAAATGCCGGAGAAATGACCATACAACTGGATGAAGTTGAGCTACGAGGCTTAAAAGTTTCTCACAACAGTGTTTTTGGTTTCAAATCCATTATCTCTCCTCAGCACACGTCCAGCCCTCCTCATCCTGGCCCCTCCGGCTTTTATCTCTAACCTGTTCAACCTTAGCAATCTATTCTTGACAAGTCCTCCGCAAGGCTGACAATTAAACTGTCACGATATATTTACAACTGTAGTCGCGTTGTGTGACCATAAAATCATTTACACACACACAAAGACACACACACACACACACACACACACACACCAGCGGTAGAACACTGGTAAATATCTCAGTTAGCAGATGCACTGCTTCCAACTGAAAGAGGCACACACTCGGTGACGGTGAGACCATGTTGGGACCCTTTAATGCACTTTGTGTAGCGGCCGGTGAACAGCAGAGGAGTGAAACGAGGAAAAATGAGAGTAGATGGTTGGGGTTGGCTTTGGAACGCTGTCCTCCTTTGAAAATATAATGTTATGTGTGGGTAATGCTTCATGTTAGGGCATACGCACAGTCACAGGGACAGCCGTGGATGGGCGGAGATGATTGTGTGCATGTTTGCGTGTGCGTACTGAAATACACACGGTCCGCGGCTATATATAGGCATAGAGGACTCTATGGTCTATATATAGGAGGAATGGTGATGAGATGGCATCACAGAGAAGCAGGTAGAGACAGAGTGAACTGTAGTTGGGCCACTTACATGGATACATTGGAAGCGTACAGGAAACTGACTTCTTCAAAGCGCAGAGTTTTATTCCAGACAAAGAGAAGTAACAGTGGAACTTTCAGTACAACAATTCTCTTTCTACACTCTTTCACATGAGCGACATACATGCACACTGTCAGCTTTTCTGAGGAGAGAAATAACTCGCTTCTATTGGCATGCACCGAAACAAACAAAAAAAGCCCCAGCATTCCTTCATAAATCATTCAGTCAGAAATCATACCGAGAGTTCAACTATCCAGCCTGTTTTCACTCAGTGGAACAAGACTACCAGACACTCAGGTGCAACTCATTTCATGCTGACTGAACAAGAAAAAAAACACAGTCCCATCAGCAAAACTATATTAACAGAAAGAATAAACATGCACGAGAGGAAAAGACATCCAGCTGTCTGCAGCTCAGTCCTCAGCTACATCAACTCAACCCATGCCAGTGGAGCATTACACTGTAAAGTCACACACAACAGCAAAGTATTCACAATGGCAAACAGGAGGCCTATATTTCAGAGTTTCTGAAGCATAACATGATATCCCATCTTTATCTCTAAAAATACAGTTCAACAAACTCTGAAATCGTGTGACCGTTCGAAGCTGCAGCAACATCTGCAAGTAAGGAGAACAGCCAGGGAGCATTGCCTCAAATAGAAGTGGTCGGCCCCTTTCTCCTTGGCTGGAGGAATGTATAAACACAAATCCGTTTTGTCCTGCGCCAGCCTTTTGTCTCTTCAAGCCCCATGCACCATAAACAGACAGGCTCCGCAGACTCCTGCTGCCGGCCCACCATGCAGCCCACATGTGACTGGCTACAGACCTCCACCACCACCACTACTGGAGTCACCACAGAGCACATGCAAAGAGACAACGGAAAAACAACAAAGACCCGCTTGCTCGGGAGGAGTGACCCACGTCATGCACAGAAAAAAAACTTGCAGAAAACACAGGATCGATACGAAAAGTTGGGGGACTTGATGCAGGGGGGGGGGGGGGGGGGGGGGGGGGGGGGGGGGGGGGGGGGGAAACAGGCTCCATCAGTATCCATTCAGCTTGCTGATTGACTGAAGGTGGAGGTGGCGGAGGGAGGATGTTGTACCGGTGGATGCAGGGTGGCTGCCGTTCAGTCTCAACCACACTGCAGCGGAACTGAAAGGGTCCGGCTTCATCCATCATGCAGCAACTGACGCGCACACAATCCACACACACACGCACACACACACGCACACACACAGTACAAGAACACCCGCCCGCGCCCGCACACACACACACACACACACACACACACATACACACAGTAAGCCCATGCAGAAATCCTGGCTTACAGTGGCTTAAGTCAAGTGATCCGATATGGATAAGTGGCTGATTGAAACCCCCCCAATCAAAATCAAAGAAGAGGAAAAAAAAAAAAACTGCTCTCAAAATCTCAGCACATGCTTCAGAAGAACATGAAAAAAAATGTGATCACACTTAAAAAAATATAAATAAATAAAATCAACAACTTCATAGCACTTCACGAACATGAAAACCTCCATCGGACAGAATCCCGACGTCCATACAAGTGAGCATGCGTCAGTGCTGCTGTGATTCCCAGCATGCTGCTGTAGCATCAGGAGCCAGAAGCTGTCACAACCGCTTAGCCACAGCACCGGGAGAGGGGAACACAGAAGGATATCTACACTAAGGGAGGGGGGAGAAAAAAAAAAAAAAAGGTGGGGAAGGAGCGTCTGACAGCAATCTGCCATGCATCATCCTTTCACTGCGTTCCTCTCGTGCCCTCCGGTGCGCGCCACACAAAACGTCATTCCAATTGTTTGCATGAGAAGTTGTGAACACCAGCGTGGCAACGAGTTGTGCATCAGTGGAGTAATTAAAAAAAACAAAAAACAAAGAGGCAATAAGTTAATGTGAAGAAATAAAAGAGCTGCAGGAAAGTACCCAGCATGCCTTATGTAGTGTTCTTGCACCCCCAAACATTCCCACCACAAAAAAAGACAAAAAGAGACAACAAAACAAGGAAGAAAGTCTTTTTTTTAATCAAAAAAAGGAAAACATATTGCAAAAGGACCAGGGAGTGGGATATCAGTGGGCTGCATCAGAGCATATCACTAAAGGGAGGATGGGAGCTAGCTGGCAGTCATGATCAAGCAGAATTACGATGGGAGTACAGAGAAAAGACAAAAAGAGAAGAAAGGGAGAGCGAGAGAGAGAGAGAGAGAGAGAGGAAAATTACCTCAATCTTACGACCTTCCACCAGCGTGCCGTGGAGCTTTTCTCGGGCTTTCTCAGCGTCTGCGCTGTTCTCAAATGTCACAAAGCCAAAACCCTGCGGCACACAGCAGAGGTTAAAGAGGCTGATGATGATGATGAGGAGGAGGAGGAGGAGGAGGAGGAGGAAGGGGGAATCTGTGAATCCCCAAACCTCAGGGTGCATTGTGACATTGTTTTAACAGATAGCTGAGCTTTCACAACAATGGCCTCCCATGTGGCGCGCTGGTAACACATCGCACAGTCACACTCGCAGGAGGGGCATGCATCGAGGGGACTGCTGTCGTCTGAATGAGGAAATAACTGCACTCACCTTTGAACCCCTCTCGTTAAAAATGATCTCTACGTCCAGAATCTTTCCAAATTGCTGTAAAACAAAACAAAACAAGAAAAAACAAGAATTATACTACTGGAGACGATGGATTTAGACAACTACATGCGCCACCATCCTGGTATCCCACTTATGTCTGGTCCGTACTGAAATGCATGTTACAGAGAACAAAGCAAAAAACGAGAAAGAGGAGAAGTGGATGAGGGAGATTAGGGATTGAGGCCGCCTTTTGGCTCATCTGACTTCCTTCTTAACTCTTGACTGCCTTCCAGTCACGTCAATTAGATACCAATAACAGCAAATGCTAAAAACTTGTGAAAAACAGCTGATGTCCAGGTTGCAGATGAGTTCATCAACAGTTCAGTGTTACAAAGTCAGCTGAAAACAAGTAGTAGCTAAAAGCACTCCTGTCTGTATTCGATGCCCAATTAGTGATTTCTGTTATTTGAGTTAGTGCGAGTCCAAGGCTATGATTGTGAGAATCTGAGATTGATTTGACTAATGCAGGCAGATCATTTTGACCTGGTTTTCATAAACGAAGGAGACGAAGTGCTTCCGATGCTTGAGGGGAACTAAAAGATTGAAGTGAGGGGAGATGTGAACTCTCCTCTGGGGTTGCTGAAAGCCTCGGTTTGTGCAATCTCCCCTCCATTCATTCATTTTCATTGTGAGGGCCCAAACACTTCTGATGACTATTTTCAATTATGTGCCGTTTCTCCTCATATGAGCGTCTGCAGTTGTGTTTTGCTGCGTTTTACTTCTGTATACACGCTTAGATCATATCTGAACTAGCCGGAAAAAGTTTGTTCTCTTTCCTCAGCTGCAGGTTTACATATTTGGAGAGGTATTAAAAGGTTAAATGTGTTTTCTGTGTTTGTATTTGAGCAGTTCAGACATATCATGAAGGTATATTTAGACTTGTGGGAGTCATCAAATATTTGTTTTGGATGTTGAACTTGAAAAGTGTGAAAACTCCTGGATAATATACTTCATATATAAAACACTCTAAAAAAAAAAAAAAAAAAAAACCAATAGAAGAGAGACTGCGGCTGTAATTGTCCAGCAGGAACGCCACACGTGTCATAAAGATGTCCCACAATCCTTTGCTTTGTAATGACCTCCCTCATTTACATGGTTTTACTGCAAAGTCACAAGCTTGTCCATCACACTGAGTTCCAGCTGCTTTACACTAGGGGTCACTGTTACACAAAAGACAAGCTCCTGAAGGCTCCCGTGTTTTTTTTTCTCCCCTCCTTTGCCTTGAACTCTGCTCTGCTCCATTTTTTTATCTCCCACTTTGTCACTCAGGTTAACAGACGAACACGCGAGACTATTTATCCCCTCGAGCTCTGACAGAACACCCACCAGCGTCTTCCCTTTTGTGCCGCCTTCACTCCTTTGTCTTTTTTTTTCTCGTGTCTGATCCTCAGCGAGGGGGCCCGTCTGAAGACGACCCTGCACGTCTAGACTGATTTATTGATCCAGTAGTTGACAAGAAGGGGGAGAAGGGAAAAAAAAAAAAAAAAAAAAAAAAAAAAAAAAGGATCCCACCCCTCAACCACACCGCACTGCTGCAGGTTCTCACCCCAAACATCTGCCGGAGGTCCGGGTCGCGGAAGCGGAAGGGGATGTTGGACACGTGGAGGCGTTTGGGGGTCCCTTTGGCCTCGGAGGAGTCGCCCGAGGAGCTGCCTGCTCCCGTTCCTCCGGTGGCGCACTGTACGCCCGCCTCGCCCTGAGACGTCTCCTCCGTCTTTCCCTGTGTGTGTGGGAGAAGAAGGAAAATGAAACTACCCCGTTTTCAGTCAGCAGTGCTAAAAATCACCTTGAGAATGAACAAACTATGAGAGAGCATGCCGAGGGGCCGGCTAAAATTAAGAATAACTTCACGTTCTGTGAAGACAGATAATGTGTATGATTGTGGAAACGCAAAAATGAAGCCTTCTGGCAAATGATTGGACAAAACATCGTTAAAGTTCGCCTTACAATATGTTGGAGAAGCACAAGAAGACAGAATATACAATTTCATTTTGCAACTTATTAACATCTAAGTCCTTGTCATCTAATTTCACAGCTTCAGCTTCAAAAGATACAAGCGAGGGACGAAGGAAAGATAGACGGTAGAAAATAAAACACTTTTCTTTAAGTAAGAGATGATGATGACAAATAGATTTTCTATTAGCTTAGAGACATAAATTTAGGATGTGAAGAGTTAATTTAAAAAAATTCACTTTTAATTTCATTTTAAAATCATTACGGCGGGACTCTGCGGGGGAAAAAAGAGAAAATGGAAAAAATTGTAGCCTTCTGTGAAATTTGAAGCTTGTACCTTCCAATATAGAAAGTTAATCAAAAAAAGAATATATATTGACCAAAGAACCACTCTATGATTGTGGAATTGGAGGGAAAAAAAAGCACTGTTCAGCCTAAAAATGTCACTTCTAACATATAATTTGATTTCAACAACCCTTTCTGAATAAATGAAGCCATAAATTGGAAAGATTGTCCTTCAATAAATTAGAAAAGCAGTCTCCAATGACACAGCTGGGATATCTTATCCTGTCGAGTAAAATGTGAGAATCCCACTAATCTAATAATCTCGTGTTGACTTTGAGGCGTGGGAACAGAAAATGTAAAATGCAACATAATCTACTAGTTTTAGAACTCATTTCTGCTGCATTATTAGATTCGAACATCGTGGAAATAAGCTGCAAAACGCCATTTTTAATCAGAAACTGATTAGAAAGTTTCTTCCTCTTTCAGAGAGCTGGGTGTCAGTGTAAAAATGTCAGTACGCTTTTTTAAATGAATTAAACATGAAGAAATATGCTTCAGAGTTGATTAGTTCATGTTCCAATGCTTGTTTCACTCCATCAGATTAGGAAAGAACATTAATTTCAGTGCATTTCAATAATTTGTTTCATCATATGTGTCAGACCAAACCAAATATATTTATATCAAGAGTTATTTTAGTAGTTACTACTGGAGTTTGTCTCTGGGCTCTGAATTATGGCTTCTGAAAGCTTTCAGGACGTCACATTCTGGAACATTATCCATTATGTTTTATGTCTTGATGCTGAAATTATTTTCTGCACAGTTTCATTTCATTTCAAGTAGAATTTGACTGGAATAGAAAGTAGCATCGTGATGAATTCTGCAATAATTCTTGATATTGAATGAGCCGCTTCACCTTATAAATGTGAACATTCTGAAATACTCATCATTGGCTTTGTTTACATAGACACTTTTCGGACTGATTGAATTCTGAGATCAGATCGTCCCGTTTACATGACTATTGAAAAAAGGTCATTTACATGCAACGAGAACATCATCCGATTCCATCGGTTTATGCTTTGCACTGTGACGCCACAAGCATGAGCCTACATTCAAGGGAAGCAATCCGATGTGTTGCATACATGGACTCTGATCGGATTCTCAACAGCGGTTCACTAATCTAATCAGACAGAAGTGTTTACATGACACAGATTTAATCAGATCACATTGCTGATGCTTCATTGGATGGCAGCTATTACCCAAAATTTGAAATATTTCTGTGGAACACAATGGAAAAGGGTAAAAGAAAAAAAAATGAATCAATACATGTAGCATACATTATTGTTGTTGGTCACGGTGGCAGCAGCAGCTCCATTAGCACCAGCCCCCACTTCTGCAGTACCCTGGCCCCCGGCACCAAACATGGCCCCGGGGCCAAACTCTGTTCCCGGGAGCCCGTTCTGAGGTGGCGGTGGAGGGGGGAAGGCCGCGAAGGGCGGGGCCACCAGACCCTCCTGTGCTCCTGTCGAATCCTGAGAGCCCTGTGGGAGCAGGGAGGGGGGGTAGAGAAAGATGGAGGCAGTTTAACATGCTGGATGTTCTCAGTGAGTCCTGATGGAGCGACGATGAGCGGGTTAAAACCCTGCCTATCAAATTTCACTCTCCCTCTTTTTCTCCTTTAACCACTCAGGCACTCCCTCATTCCCTGCCTGCTTTCCTCCTCCTCCTCCTCCTCCTCCTCTTGCTCCACCTCCATATCTCTGACAGGCGTGTGTTTTCAGTCAGCCGACCATGAAATATTTACAGCAAACACATCTATTATTAAAAGTCACAAAATTTGATACACGGTTTGGAGACCCGAAGATGCTTCTGGGATGGATGGACATGCAGGGAGATAAACACCAAGTCTGACATGCTAACCGTGGCATGTTTATAGCCGGCTGCCGCATTCTGTGAATACTTGTTTTCAGTATTTTTGGATTGCTTTTAGAGGCCATCTATATTTCATAATACATGCGCATCAGCTGGGGCTTTGTTGCCTCAGGTGCTTTTTCTTCTGCACTGTTACATCTGTATCAGCAGCAGGATCATCTGCAGCTCCAACACATGCCTTATCTGGTGTGTTTGTGTGTGTGTGTTGCGTGTGAGTGCAGCGACTGCACCGCATTCAATCATTTCATGCACTCAAGGGCATTTTGGACGTAGTTTCGCTTTGTTTTTTTTTTGTTTTGTTTTTTTTCAAAGGAAATAACTTTAAAACCAAAAACAGTGAATGGGAAAAAGGTGAGGGAGGACAAGAGGAGACTGAAAAAGGTTGAAAGGGGGCGGGCGGCAGGTTTGGGGGTCAGCGCCGCTTCCTCCATAGCAGAGCGGGCAGGATGACACACAGCATCAAACACCATTAACCACTGGTCTGGTCTCTGCCACAGGGCTGTATCTGGGCTGGGTGACGCCTAGAGACACTCCGTCTCCAGACAGCCTTTTTAATTAGAGCGAGTAACTAAGATGCCGCAAAGCAAATGGGCTCGCTCTCCCTCTCCCTCTGCTCTAATCCTATAGCCTGGCAGCTCGCAGTTCTCCTGCAGCGATGACCGCAGCGGCTGTAAACAGTCGGCTGAAGCTAAAAGGCCCATCTGCAGCACAGATAGCTCGCGGGGTCTGAGCCCGGCAGATAGCAGAGGCATCGCGGAAGGCCGTGTAATCCAAAAACGGGATGGAAAAAAAAAAAAAAAAGAGGGAAGCTTGTGTGCGGCAGCTCCTTGCTGCGGTACGACTAAATCTCTGTTTGGAAAGAATGTGCAAAAGCTGATTCTGTATCCTTTGCTCCGAACTTTTATCGCCTCGTCCTAAAATAGGGGGCACCGTCTGTATGTGAGCAAGAACTGAACTGTCTTTTGTCTGTCTTTGACGACTTGCAGAACAATCAGAAGTCTTTCAGGAGAGACTACAGAGGAATGGCCTTTCAAAAACCTGCTGACAAAAACACACCATGCAATAAAAATTAATTAATTTGGCTTCAACCCATCTTGACTACTATATATCAAAGCCTCGAAGTACTTATTAAGGCATGTGAGCTCATAAACAAGCAGTGGCCTGCGCTCAGCCACTAAAGGGTGTGTCAGATAGAAATATAGCAGCCTGAGGCCGACGCAGATACACACTCAGTGTTGTTGGGCAAAGACGAGAGTCTGAGAAAAAAAAAAAAAAAGAAATAAACAGAGGAGGTTAAAAACAAGACAGTACTCATTAACTTCACTGTTAGCAGCAGTAAACAGTGCTTTATGCACTCGATGGTTGACCATCAGTGTACCGAGGGTCATTTCACAGACTGTTTTAAGGATACCTTGCTCTCCATATTGCCACTGAGACCCCACGTTGATTTAGTGACAAAAAAAAAAGAAGAAGATAAAGAAGATGGATAGACGCTCCAGAAATCTGGAGAGGCAACCCATCATGTGTAAATCCAGATTTACTATGAGAAAGAAAAGTGTGATGATTTTTGCTGAAAATGAATTATTGGGTGAATTTATGGTCTCATAACCGGGGAGAGGGATGGGAGGATAAGATCAGAGAGGATAACGGCGCTAATTCGAGTCGACACAGGCATTCCTGACCTGCCGGCGGAGGAGCTGCACTGCCCTAGATGGCAGCATCATATAGTCAGTCAAAAGAGAGGGAGAAAGAAAGGGAGAGAAAGGAAAAAAAGGAATAATGGAAAAATAAAAGGGAGACTTAGCAGGAGGGGAGAAGAGGATTATAGGAAATAATGAGATACTCTGCGAAGGCCGCCTGGTCTGAAATTTCCACAGTTGAATTCTGACCGCGAGATACGATTTAAACCGGCGAAGATGTTGCATCAAAGTGACAGAAAGAGTCAACTAAAACCGAATCATGGAAAAAAAAAAAAAAAAAAAAAAATTAAGACCATCTGGAGGAAGACCTATCCATCCATGCTGCTTCGCTCTCACCTCATGCATGGCACACACACACAAACACACAGCAGCTGAGTTACCTGAGACACCATATGTTTTCCACACACACGATGAGGCGAGGCAGAGGCGGTCTTTCTCGCTGCAAACCTTTCAGGCGTGCGCCTGTCTGACTGCCGACTTTCAGCCTGCGACCACCGGAGTGAAACACGCACGCACACGTCGAATGCAGAAACGCACAGTGATGACAACTCAACTCATCAGTCATGTAAATTCATGACGATTTGCCTGCTGGAGCATCCACTGTCTGCACAATTTGGTGTTGAAAACAGAAATACTCTCCTTACAGATTCCTTCATTTCCTTTGCATGTGATTAAAGTAAGAACGTTTTCAAGAAGCTCACAACCACTCATCTCTTTGTTACGTAAAGCCAGACGTGGAGGTGCTTTTCCCTTTAAAACCATGGATAGTCGCCCCTCTAAGTCACTCAGTTTCTTCATTGCATTCATCAAAACTGAGGCTATGACCATCTCCTTATAGGGCCGCCTCTGTGAAGAAACGCTCTCCTCTTCCTGACTGTGAGCCAATCAGATTACATGGAGGTTCACCTCCAGCTCACTGGCTCACATCCAGAGTGCACATGGACGCCTGCCTCATAAGCTGAGAGCGAACCACGAGCTACAGATCTTAAAGGTTCCATTTCCATTACGTTTCAAGAGAACACACATTGTTTTGTTTTCGAAAGTTTTCGCGTTCACACGACGACATTTTGAAAACCTCCACTAACACGGAAACAACTAAAATGCTGAAAGCGATGTGGCTTTCATGACGGGCCACTGGTGGGTGCCGTTTGTTTCTGTAATGAAACAACACAATAATGAACACAGAGGACAATACACGACAATGTTTATAGTGCATCTGTAGTTACAGATATTCATATGGACAGACAGCGAAGTTGGATTATTAATATGGGGGAATCAACTCTCAAATCTACCAAGTCCCAGGAGATTATGGATTGAGATGAATCTGGAGACATTTGCAGACGTCTGGAGAAATGTTTTCAGAAACATGCATTTTCAGAAAAGTGGCTTAGACCAAGACTGAAATGTAAACAGACCCCCAAAACACTTAAAAACGTCTTGTAAACGAGGCCTTGGCGTGCACGTGGACGCCTATTTCGCAAACCCCGAGCAAAAGACCCTCCTGCATATGCTGCACTTTTTCCACCGCGGTGTCTGTCAGCAGCTCGTGTGCCGTCCTGGCTGAACTGCAGGCGGCTGTCTGTCAGTGACAGCAGCTCTGCGGCCCGGCTCCGAGCCGTGACGTGCAGCTTGTTGGTTTTTGACAGATCTGATCATCGTCACCATCTCTATCATTATAATAATCACACGGACAGTCTTCTCTCGAATGCTCTGACTCACCTTCGGCGATGAGGAATTAAAATCATATACATTTAGAAAGCACCAGCAGCAGAAGTCAGAGGATTTACGCACAAATTAGAAAAAAAGATCAAGAAAAAGGTAGAAGACTTACAATTAAAAGTAGCGTTGCTTCTGCATTCAGAAGCAACATTACTTGTGCATAGTGACAGATGAATAATCACATTGTTTCTACTTCAATATACAAGGCAAATACGATTCCAGAAGGAAGCTGTGATATACAGCATTGATAGAAAAACAGCTAAAAGTAAACATGCCAAAAAAAAAAAAAAAATCAACAGAGTATTATTGCCATAGCAAAGAATCAGTTTTGAAATCAAATGGCCAAATACTGCTTGGCTCTATGTCCAAATAAGATGACTGGTTGCTGCTGTTGTCTTAACTATCAGTGGGTTTGTAGAAGAGAATTATTGGTAATCTAAAGTTGTTCTTTGTTCAATAATCACATATTTTGCTAAAACAATCCTGAAAACAATCTACAGCTAAATGAATACTAGTGATTATCATCAGTGAGACTTCAACCCATCAAATGAATGATACAGATTATAAGTTATCAGCAAATGTGCAATTAGTTTATCATAATTTATTCACTGAATATATGTACAGTTAAATCCAAAAGAGTCATAAATAGCCAATACATACAGACCAGGCTAAAATGAAGTCCAATGTTTCTCTTTTTGTTCTTAGTTTTATTCAGTTCTGCATTGATTTATTTCAATGAGGCTGCTGTACAAGGTTAGAGGATTTTAATAGCTCCTCGGCTTAATATTTTCAATGCTTCTACCATGTGATGACACAGGATAACTTCAGTCTAAATTCTTCACGAATAAAAGTCAGATTTCAGTAGTTAAAATTATTCTTACGTAATTATTCCCTTACAAAATATCTTTGATGCTTTTTAATCCAAACGCAGGTTAAACAACAATGCAGTACACTCTTAAATGTAACCAGCTACGCTACCTGAACAGTGATGCTTTGAGTTTATTCTTTAATAATTCAATCTGTGCACTGCTGCTTTCAATACTTTAAGATCTGACACTGCAAATTCAGAGTCAACGCTGCGAGTCGGACTATCTGCACACCAGCCGTCATGCTGTTAGGAGAAGAAGTTTAGATGTAAAAACCCAGCAGGGCTGACTTACTGCTGCAGTTTAGGCTTATGCACAGTGTGTGTGTGTGTGTGTGTGTGTGTGTGTGTGTGTGTGTGTTGCACAACTGTATATCAAGCAGGAGGAAGCCGAGGAGATCCAGTACTGCATATATTTAGAGCTCTACTGCACCGCGTCTGTGCATGGCATCGCCTGTGTTGTTCCTTCCTGCACGCTGGCTCGGCTGCGAGGGAACACGTGGAGTACTTTCACACCTCGGCCCACTGCACGCCGCCTCGGGCAGCGGCAGTTAGAGCGGCATTAGTGTCGGACGATATCACCGTGCTTTTAATGGGCGGTGGGAGACCGGCGAAGCCCGAGGTGGAGTAGTCTCACACATCGCATTAGACCAGCAGCACTGAGGACTCGGCTCTTCGGCTTAGTGTTGCTAACATGTATCACGGAATGGGGAGGCGGTGTTATCCGTCACACACAAAGAAATACCCACAATCTTGAGGGATATCTCTAAATATCAGAAGCCCAGCATGCAGTCACCTGGTTAAACAGTGTTTTCTGTGCGCACTAAACAATCACATCTTCACTCTTTTTTTTTTTTTTTTTTATTCGTGTGTGTAAAATTGTGTAAACTGTGCAGCTCCGCTCACACAGAAAGAGCCACATGCCTCCCTGAGGGAAACGGACACGGGTATGGATCTTTTGCAGACTCCTGGAAGGCTTGTTGCTGTGCAGTTTGCACCAAGTGCTGACTGCATAATCAAACCAAAACATTTTGTTAGAGGCACATCAGCAGGCCTCAGCATGGAGTTACATCCCCCTCCTATCCGCCCCCACTGCGGCGAGGTTCGGGTCTTTCCTTATTCTGCAAAACGCAGCCAGAATAAAACTGATTTCTTCTTCTTCTTCTTTTTTAAAACATACATGAGCGAAACAGTTTGAGGAGTTGCAAGGCGGCTATCATTAGGCATATGCACAGGTTTTATACAGCCGCAGACACACAGAGCAGAAAGGTCTGCTGCCTAATTTATCTGCTCCTGCTGTTTGTGTTGGTTGATGTCAGCCCGATATCTGCAGATAGCTGCCTAGCTACCCAGCAGGTTGGGAAGGAACAGACTTAACAAAGATGAATCCACACACTCATCAGTCGGCTTTCACAGCTTCGCTCCTCGTCATCAGATAAGACGCCACACCATCAAATGAAACTCAGCAATTGGATCATTGTCAGGGGATATTTTTCTGCTTCTTGTCAATACAACCAGCAGGCGCATTACAAGCTGAGGCTGCAGCATTATGGCTAAAATGACAATCATTAGTATTTTGCTACACCTTTTGTGTCTTTCATCTTGAAAATGAAACTCAAATTAGGGCTAGTATTTATACGTTAAGAGTGTGTTTCCTGGAAGCAAAATGTGCGTGAAATTCACCCAAGATGAAGGGTGAACTGAAAATAACTGTCACAGATTGCAACCATTAGGATGTGTGCTGCACAAGTAAGTGCTTTGCAGGTTAATAACATGAATTGCTGCAGTCAGAATTATTAAAAAAAATAAATAAAAAAGGAATGCAACCCACTGTCAGGTTTACAATTGAGCAAAGAAACAACACCTTAAACATGCGTAGAGCTACGCCTGCCCCAGCCAGCAGTGTTTTCATGTCTGTGCGACCATCTGAGGTCTGGATATGACGGGGTGAAGATCTCGGGCTCCGGCTGCAGCTGGGAAGGGACTGCCGCACGAGCACTCGGCACGAAATATGCTTTCAAATCTCACAAAGTCTCCAATAACACCACATAAGTCCACAGACATGGAGCTTCTCGGCTTTTCTTCTTTGCAGAAAAAGTCTGAAAACGTGCCAAATGCAGGAACAACACTGACACTCATCACGTTAACATAATCAGACATCAGTTTTATACTTTTTCACACTCTAAATTGAGTAGGATGCCATTATTTAGTTACAAATCAGAGAACACGGTAAAGTAGAAATTAAACTCTATGTCAGATCTCGAAAACCACACTCTCCCTAGGATTTACTACTGTGCTTTAGTGGAACATAGCCTAACATGAGTATCAAGTTAAGCGGAGCAGCTGTGAGGCTTTCGGGATGCAGATTCACTGCATTTTTGGAAGCTTCCAGCCTATTCAAATCACAGTAAAACAAAAAAAGAGCAGACATGAAGCTTTAAACTGTGACTGACGCTTTCCACAAATCTTTAAAGTGTTGACACAGACAAAAAAAAAAGAAAAAAAAAGCTGCTATGAGTAGAGTATTCAATTCCATTTCTTCCTGAAAATCATGAATTTTAAGTACATGGTTCTTTATTTTGTCGGGGAAAGTTGTGAGAAAGGCAAAAAATTTCCATAAAACGTGAAGTTTCTAGTCATTTCAATCACGCATAATCTCAAAGGATTACAATGAATTTCTTCTGGCTTTCATAAAAATAATGGGAGAATGCACTGGCCTGCACCAAGCCCTGTCTAGCGTGCATTTAGCTTTGGCACGTTTGGAATATTTAGCCATCTGTAGTGTTAGCACGGCGGACTGCAAAATGGTGACGGCAGTATTTTTAATGCTTGTTGCAGTTACTGTACGCAAAGAAACTCCCAACCGCAGTGTGCAATGAAGAAGTGTCACCCAAAATAGAGGGCGCCGCCATAAATTTTAACAGGGCACGGTGTGACTGCTGGTGTGTCACCTTCAGAGTGCATTCCCACATGGAGCTCGCCCTCACACCCCTCCAGTTACTACCGCTATCCTCCATTTGGCGTCATTCTCTTTGAAGACGAATAATGTGTTTAGCTTACGGCGGGGAAGGAGTGCGGTGGAGGAGGGGAAGGAGACAGAAATGGAGGAAAAACAGGAGAAGCACATTAGGGACAGAGATGGTGGAGGAAAAAAAAGAGGGCTCGTGTGGGGAACGCAGACGTTCGATTATGATATTTAAGGGCTTTGCAGGGAAGAGGAGCTTGACTGGATTTGGGACTATTATATGCAGAATCACCCTATCATCATTCGTGCAGTCACTCACAACTGAACTGCATTTATGGTGCGGATGTAGGGTAATAAAATATATGGCTTGGACACCGCGGTGAGCAGACACTCATAAAACAACTGATTTACTGTTAATTGTAAGATGTTTGACACTTCAACGGCATTGTCTATTTAAAGTAAAAATTAAATACAAATGGTGTGATATATTTTAACATTTTTAAATGTACTCTATATGGGTATAAAGCCCTTAAACTATATAATAAATTACTGAAGTATCATAAAACACCAGAACGTTCTAGTGTATGAGCATTTTGTTTCACATTATCATAAAAGTTGACTTTTTTCTCAGGATTTGGAAGACTGAACGGTGGTGTGCACCTATGAATGGGTCAGAAGCAGGTCTGTGTGGGAGCTGTGCCACAGGGGAGCGGGTAGTAAAGTACGCCAACAACTGGTGAGCGTGTGTGTGTGTGTGTGTGTGTGTGTGTGTGTGTGTGTGTGTGTGTGCCTTTCTGTGTGTATAGAAACAGCTGTGCCTTGGCACCTGTCTCCTTCAATCCGGCAGACGGATGAAGTTTGCGCCGCCCGGACAGCACAACAAAATCTCTGCCGCCGTATTCTGCGCGCATGACACAAAACAACACATGCGTGTGTGCGTGAAACATTATGAGACGCTGTGAGCAGTGTGCGCTCGCAGCGAGCCGCTGTACATGCATGTCAACACAGGCCGTCTGAACAGCAGTTCCTGCTTGGTGCCTGCGCGGCACACGTCCCTCCCCCCAACAATCCTGACGCCCGCCTTTAGGCCCAAAGGAACCCGAGACCGGCGAGCAGGACGTGCTACAACAGAGCTAGAGAGCAGCTCTCATCCTCAGGCTGTCTCTCAGCTAAAGTAGCACAGACACGCCCACCATATGTGAGGAGCAGCCTGTACACAACATCTACTGTATAAACATTATAATAGCATGCTAAGTAAGTGCCGTTTCTCTGCAAACCCTGTGCAAGCATACTTCTTTCTTGCAGTTGACCGTCTGCACTCCAGTTACACAGAGTCACGATAAATGCATATTCAAAAATAGCAGAAGCAAAATATTTGTAGCATTTCTTCCAGGCTAATCTCAGGTAATTGGCTGCAGAGAGTTAAAAAAAAAAGTGAAAGCAGCAGAGCTGCAGGGACAAGCCCTGCTGTTAGCCCGATGCCCTGCCAACTATCTGACAAAGGCCTCACCTGGGCCAAGGCACTGCACACCAGAACAGGCCACACACCATAAACAGCACCCCAATTAGCGCTTTGCTACGCCAAACTCAAGCAATTAAAGCATCTAATAGCCTCTATTGCTTCCCAAAATTTGCCTCGCACTGCTAAACATGTGCATGCCATAGTTTATTTAAAAAAAGAAAGAAAAAGCTGAAGGAGTGAACTTACCGATAACACAGCTGGGTAGTAAAGCCCCATCATTGTCTGATCTAGAGGAACAACTGCCGGCCAGCTCTCTACTTCCCCGGCTCCTCTCCCCTCTCCTCCTTTCTGCGCCTCTCGCTCTCCTCCTGCTCTTCCTCTCCCGTGTCTGTGCTCTACGACCATGAGCCGACGATGACTTCAGTCCACGTCCGTCTCACACATTCAAATTCTCCCTCGTTCACTCCCTCTTCCTCCCTCCTTCCCCGAGCCGACGTCCCTGCTTCTGCCTCTCCGGCACGCAAGCCGTGTCTGCCTGTCACTCTCCGCCTCTCCTCTCCTCGTCTCTCCGGCCCTGCCGCTGATCCCCCTTGGGCCTTTCTGTCTCTCTCCTCCTGCCAGCCCGAGTCTCTTCTCTCCGCCTCTCTCGCCTCTTTGCTCTGCGTCTGTCATTCACATGCTCGCGTTACACGTCCTGCTTGCTCCCCCTGCTTCCACTTGTTCCCGCCCCTCTTTTAAAACTTTCCCTCCCTTTCATCCTCGATCCCTCCTATCCATCAAAGCATCCTTCCTCCCATGTAGCCACATAACCTTGTGTGTGGATTGAGTCAGAAAGCGGCTGCTGTCTCCTCAAAACCCCTGGAGGGAGACAAGAAACAGGAAAGGAAGAAGATGCTGTCTTCTAGCCACGCGCTCTCTGCCTGAGAGCACAGAACACAAATGCGACCCCCACTGCATTGCAGCTTTTTTTTGATGATTTATTTATTGCGTGGCAGCCTGTCAGCTCCAAAAAGCAGTGGTAGGTAGGCCAGCCGGTAGACGGCTAGGTAGCTAGCTGCGTGGGTAGGCTCCAAGATCACCATCGCGCTGCAGCGAGCTGCCTTCATCACGGAGAAGGGAGCATTCACAAAAAACCGAGGAGGCGCCGGCCCCAGTCCCAGAATCAAGACCTCAACCTGCACCATGAGTCTCCATCGCGCTGCATTGCGCCTTTTTCCTTCTGGCTCGGTTCTCTTAAGTCCCAATGCCGTATTGTTAGGAGGCGCCTAATTTGCAGAGATGAGGGTGCAGTTCCTTGCACTGCATTTCCATATGGGAGGGACTGAACTCTGCGGAGGAAAAAAAAAAAAAAAAAGAAGCCCTGATGCCAAACATTCAGACATCTGCTGAGTCTGGCGAGAACGGGGTCCACAGGGATGAAGGGATGGAGGGAGGGAAAGATAAGTGATTGGAAGTGGTGGGGCAAACGACGGGACCGGGCTGGAAAGGATGAGAGAGGAGGACAGTGGATGCGAGCGAGAGATAACGGGATCGGGAGATAAATGGATAAAAGCCTGGGTGAAAAAAAGAGCGGGGGGGAGTGACGGGATTAGGGGCTGTAAGTGAGGAGGATGAGAGGATGAATAGGGGATGATCTCGGGATTAAGTACACAGAGTGAACACAGCGATAAACACACACGGTCGTGCACAAACACATTCATATAATGTACACACAGATGCGGCGTGATTGTGTTGTTAAACCTTGGCTGGATGGACACAAACCGACTGAAACAAAGGCCAAACTCTCATCGTATGCCTCACAATAAGGCCTCATCCATCAAGAACACTTTCCACAGATTTATCATTGGTCTCATGGATTGCAGCTGCTCCATACAGATCATCCCACATGCTTCAATTTCAAAGTGATTGGTGGATTAACTCCAAACTTCAACTATAATAGTGTCCAGTACAGTTTCAATTCAGATTTGAGAAATTGACACTGAAAGTCGTGATCGGCTGTGACATCCTGCATTCATTCCTCAAAGGGGCTCCTTCAATTTCAATTAGATCTGCTCTGAATAAAAGTGTTTCCCGCACAATCATGAATGATGCCACCTTATTTTCTGCCTACTGTGACTGAATGTAATCCAATTTAGACCAGGACTTTCAGCCTTTATGACACCGTCGATTATATTCTGTTCATTCAGTGCTTATTGCCATGTACGTTGCTACCCTTGATTATTTTTGTGATCTAAACAGGAAACCAAGGCCCTGCGGGTCAGAAAGGAGTGTGAACACACCCAGACACACACCTCACAGCGGCAGGAAGCCTGAAAGAGCTTGTCGCCATTTAACACACTTCTATATTGACACAGGCAAATCTACAGTCAGTTCAAACACGTATAAATTATATAAGACAATGAGCAGCCCCATATCGCAAAGCTAGACTCGGCGGCTAACTCCATTTGCATGATAACCAGCAGCTAGTGCGCTGGAGACTCCTAATGTGTGCTTGAGGCCAGAATGCATTAGTGCAGACGACTTTTAAATCATTTACAATACAAATGCTGTGAAGTGTGTTGGCTCTGAATTTCACAGATGACAAGAGTTCAGACGCCCTGCAGATCACAAGTGCTCGCTGCCCAGATGTTTGACTTACAAGCGCATGAATATGACAAAGAATATGAGCCCGCACGAACCGAACGGCTGACGTTTGTATAATAATCAGCTTCCATTTCTGTTTCACTTCTGCTGAACATCCCTGCCACATTCGACAGCACAGAAATACGTCATAATTGTGGTGACGAGAGACGATGACATCTGAACGAGGCTGAAAGCCTCCGAGCTGAATTCTCACTGTGCGTCTTTCGTTCACACTCTCCGAGTCGTATTGCCAAGAAAGGAGAAGGGTTGAGCGGGAGCAGAGGAGGGGACAGGAGGAGGGGACGGGGGTCGATGAGAATCTCCCGTGTTGTGATGATGAGGGGAGGAAGGAGGAAGGCTGGGGGCGAACGGGCTCACAGACCAACACTCCCCTCCTGTGGCACTGCCAGAGAGCTGCACATCCCCAACACACAGCGGGGACGCACACAAAGACAAAAGGTGCACACGCCGAGCTGCGCTCGCTCAAACACAGTCAAACGGGGTTGGAACACACACGCGCACGCACGCGCACACATGCACGAGAGCTGAGCTGGTTTGAGCCGCTCAATGTGCTCTGCTGCTTGGAGGTAGATAAGAAAATAGTCAGCTACCCCGCCGCTGCGCTGCACTCATTACCGAGAGCAATATGCATGGAGAGACACTTAGTACGAGAACGAAACAGGGAAACTGAGAGAGGCTCAAAGAGAGAGAAAGTGTGAAAGGATGGAAACACACTTTGTTGAAAAGAAGAAGGAAAAAAAAAAAAAGCCCAGCAAGTGGAGCGTGCAGCACGGCTTAGCGCGGAGAAGGTGATAGGATAAGTTCTCCGCTTTCTAAGGGTCAGGGCTTTGAAAAAGAAGCTGCAAAATTCTCCAGAGAGATGTCATGCAGGAGCTCCAGCATGCTGCAGGAGAACAGCGTCGCCACCGTGCAGGTAATCGTGAAGTAGATGGACATATAAGCTTCACACTAGGAGTAAAAATGGTTTGATGCATTTGAATTCTCTTATACCATATATTCTCTTCTATCCAGAGAACAAGCAGCGTTTGATTTACTGGTCTTCACAGGCTCAGCGCCGCTTTCACTGCTGCTCTGAGCGGCTGAATGATTGAAAACTCGGGAGTCAAGGATTCTGTGTCACATTATTTTCTTTTTTTCTTTTTTTTTTTTTTTCAAATTTATTGTTACAGAGATTCGCAAGTAGTCACTAATCTCTTACCTGACTGTGAGGTGGGTATCCATGGAAACCGGGGTTTAAAGGCTCATTGTTCTGCAAGAGACAACAGGAGGGATGAGAGCGGTGTGAGTGGCTGGGCTTTTGAAAGGAGTGGGTGCAGCATGAGGGTCCAAAACTTGCACATTACAGTTTAAAAAAAAAGAAACCTCAACCAAATGGACTAGAACATTTTTTTAATGCTTTTCTCAATTTCATAATACTATCTTACAACCTAGTTCCAACAGCATCAACAAGCTTGGTGGAAACATCTTTAAAGCCCCCTGGTGGCTGGTTGCAGTATAAGTCATAAAACCCGCACTCTTTGTTTGAGTGAATCAGATACTAAAATAACAAAATAAAGAAAATAGAGTCTTATTTAAAAAGGGTTGCATCGCTCATTGGGTTTTAATTTGTTATCAGAATCCAAAAACAACAAAAACCCAAACAGTTGGATGATTGACAGCAGCTCTGACTGACATCGAGATTTGCGATCAGGGTCAAGCAGGTTATGGACAACGCTGAGAAATCATTGTTTTATGGCTGTAAATGATGTCTCTAGCGCAGGAACGGCAGGTCATGTCAGGTGTAACCCACGTGTGGCTTTTCACAGTGTTATCCCATCAAATTCACCCAACTGGGACCCGGAGAGCAGACAGCTGGACAAGCATACCCCCCTGTGACCGTCTCTCCAAATGGTTTCTGAGTTGAAACAGCCATGATGCACACTGTTGGCCCTGCCAGGGACTCATCCCCTTTGGGGTCTTTGGCATTCATGATACAGCAGGCCTGATTACCGGAGGAGAAATGTATCAGGCGGCCGCAGAAGCGAATCTCTTGCTCACAGACCATGCTGGAGGTCTGTGCCATCCTCACAATGTCAATAGGCTCTTGCTTCTGTGTTCTCGACATTAGGAACTGAAGATCCACCAGAGGAAAGTGGTCGCAGAACTGTTTCACTGGCATCAATTGTTGAGCAGGATAAAGGTTTAACATGCCATCCATCATGCATTTCATTTGGTTTCTCCAATCAATGATGGAGCTTAATGCTTTTCACATGTTCATGAAACAATGAAAAACATTTTATCAGAGTAACCTTGTTTTCCGGTTCTTGGGATTAGACACAGATACAATGATGTTCAGTAGTAGAATAAAGTTCACACAGGGATAGAAGACACTTCCCTGGGGGGGGGGGGGGGGGGGGGGGGGGGACTACACAGTGAAATTAGGTTACCAGTTAACTTTCTATTCTACTGCAGAGATAGTTCATCAGTCATGACATCCACCCAAATATCCATTCAGATCCAGCTTTGCTAACAATCAAAGACCCAGTGACAGAGGGTGAGCCCCTCATTCCTCACGGACCCCGCTCAGAAACCAGTGTTGTGGTTAATTGCTCTATAATTACTTTTAATTAGATTATTTCTGTCTCCGTCACTCGCTTTTCTTTGTGACTATTATTTTCTCCTCTGTGTCACTTTGCCCCGACAAGAGAAGCCATTGTTTGCGGCACGCTGAGGTGAGGAGGAGGCGGAGGCAGAAGAAAGGGTAGAAACACAAAGAGGGGGTTGGAGTTGGGGGGCTTTTGGGGGGTGGGGGTAAATGGAGGCCTGGAACAACGAGGGAAAGTTAACCAAACGATGATATTTTGACAGAAGCGAGAGAAAGAGAGAGATGACGACGGCACAGTCTAGCCTGCTGGCGTGCCTTGCAGAGAAAACATGACCGCCTAGTGAGACTCATGCCTGTGCGCTCGAGGAGGAGCTGAGGCATGAGGGAGAGAGCGGGGGGAGGGGGAGAGGAGAAGGGTGAAGGTCTGAGGAGGCAGGAGTGAGAGAGATGTGCGAGGGTGCCCATTTCTGCGCGGGGGGGGGGGAGGTCACGTTGGAACTGCTGATGTTTCATTACATTTGATCGGCGTAATAATTCTAATCCATGTGTCGACCCTTGGCCCAGGAAAGCTCCGTCGCCTTGCGAACAGCTTGAGAGTGGGTTGTGACGCGTCGCGGCGACGAGGAGGGCAGATCTGGCTTCTGAAGAGAGTCAACAGAGTTAACCCCCTGGCCCTGACCTCGGGCTGCCTGGTGCGGGAATCACTTCCTGATAAGGTTCATCTGGCCAATCAAGAGCAAGAGTGCGAGACAAGAGACTCCCAGTGACGGCAGGATGAAACGGCTTGTATTTAGGCGGAGGAACAAATGTTAATCCCAGCCAGCAGAGCTAAGCCGGTTGTTGGTTTAATGGCAAGGCGAGGAGCACTTTCTGATGGCCAGCATTACTCTTACACTTCCTGAACAATGTCGAAACTGTGTGTGACTATAACGTGTGGTAAAACGCCTTGACTTCCTGGAAACAATGAGTTAAATAATCCCAAACTCCAACTTTTGATTTTGAGCATGACACTTTTTTTTTTTTTTTGTTCCTTGGGGGGGGGGGGGAACACTTTGTAGAGCCACCTTTAACTACAATCCCAGCTGCAGGTCTTATGGTATATGTCTTTGCCAGCTCAGATTGGAATGAAAGTGTCTGTGAACAGACATTTTCAAGTCAAGCCACAGATTTTCAATTGGATGGTCGGGACTTTGAAATGTCCGTACCAACACAAATATGTTTTGATCTAAACCAGTTTATTGTTTCTCTGGCTATGTTTCAACTCACGGTCCTGCTGTAAGGTACAACCTCTGCTCCAGTCTCCTGCATCTCTGGATTTTAATTAGGAGAAGCACAGTAAAGGAGTCTGAACACACTTTTCCATTTTGAATTCGTAAAGAGACGTAACCATTTCCCTTTCACTTCATGATTATGGTTATGAATACTCTTATGAGCCGCTGCATTTTGTTTTCACTTCCCAACAATCCCGATAGTTTACTTCACTTTTATCGTTTCTATACGTGAAGATTTGTTTGAATCACAGCATACATAAAAAAGCCGTTGCATCGGCTATAAAAAGTTGGATGACAGTGATGTGAAATGTTCCAAATGCTACATTTGTTCTGTGCAGTTTTCTTTGCTCTTTTCAAGACTGGGACCTGAAGACAGGCAGGCACAGATGTGATGATGATGCATGGATGAACGAGGAGTCTAGACAGAGTGGGCTTCAGGGGAGCAAGAGCGTTATGAAAAAAGACGAAGCAGATGTAGAGAACAGGAATGAGAAACCTTTCCTCTTTTGATGTACGAGGCAAAAACTTTGACTTTGGTTGCGTTTCCAGACCCTGGGCCCGTCCGCTCTTTCCCCTCCTGTCTGAAACAGCCCTTTCTTTGTCTCCTCTCTCCATTTCCTGTTTCATCTGGAACCGATTTCCCCCTCGTGCCTCGTCCCCAGGGGGATCGTTCTCCTTGGTGCGCCGCGGTTGCGGGGAGAGAATGGACAGGCCTATATTGAGCGGCACACCGACTTCGTGTGGAAATCTGCCGGTGCTCAACGCAGCGCAGATAAAATGAGGTAAAAGTCGGCTGTTAGGACCCGAATCACAAGTCTACTCAAGCCTGAGGCGGTGTCGACGGGAATGAGAAAACTATTCGGAATGAAAAGAGATGTAGGTTGGGAGTTACCAACACTGTGGTGAATTTCAAGCAGGACTAACTGACATTGTGGTTTCAGAGCACCAAAACCTGGAGCCAAGTTGTTTTTTTCTTTGTTTCAGTGGTTGTCATTTAGCTTGTACTGCCACAAAATACCTAAAATTCTGTTTTTCATCACATTAGCAGTGGAGCTGAGGGTGGAGGCACTACGCTGGCAACAAAAAACTGGGAGTTGAAGTGGCATGCCAGTGAAATCTAAACCAAAATTATCCCGAGCCATCAAATCGTGGAGTCACTGTTGGTTCTGTACTGAAAAGAGTGCAGGAGGGAAAAAGAGAGGAGGAGGAGGAGTTTACGTAGCGGGAACAGAAGGAGGGAGAGAGCTGAGAGTTTTGCAACATCTGGATTCAATCTGTCTGCGAGAGAGGGAGGAGGGAGGGAGATGTGGGGAGTCGAGAGTGGACAGAGGAAAAAGAAAAGACTGAAAACGACGGGATGAAAATCAGGGCAGACACACACACACACACACACACACACACACACACACACACACACACACACACACAGGAGGGGGAGGAATGTGGGTAATAAGACGAGTGAAGCCAAGAAAGTGGAGAGAAATAAAAAAAAAAAAAAACAGCTAAACATTTGCAAAACGGAGACAATGAGTCATAAGCGAGGAATGCCATGTGATTTATATTTTCTTAAGGCCTGGGGGAAGGGATCGGGTCGGTGGAGGGGGGGGGGGGGGGGGGTCTGAACTTGATACCTAGTTTTTAGAGCCTCGTTTACTTACACCCACACAAAAGCAGACACATGCACACACACTCCCATTCCCAGTTGCTTTTAAGCAATATTGCACGCCTGCACGTCTTGGAAAGCGGACAAAAAGCACTCACATCTGTGCCTGCTGCACTTTTGGAAATCGAATGACTTTGAGCGGGCCCGGGTTTGACGCTGGGCTTTCGTGCCGCACTTTTGTAAGTTTCCATTAAGTTAATGCCATATAGTTTGCGAGCGAGGAGGAGCCTTTGAAGGCGCCGGCTGGCCGACTGCGAGGGCTTCAGAGTGCGCTGGCAGGGATCAGCAAAAGCACAGAAAACCAGTCACACTCACATAAACACATTCTCTCTCTCTCGCTCCACGGAGGGCAAAAACTAAAGGGCGTCACTCGTGTTTATTTTTTTTTTTCCTCTCTCTCCAACTTGCTATTTTAAGGAGAAGGAAAGAAGTTGGTGGAGCAATCGGGTTTGGGAGCAGGGGAAGAAAAAGGAGCAGCAGTGGTGGTGGAGGAAGGCAACATGACATGAGGTCAACAGATGGTGAAAGGGGGGTAGAGAGGGGGACGAGGGGGAGGAAGGAGGGTAATTAAGCGGGCTGCTGCAGGCAACCAGGGGTACCCAAACAGACCAGCCTGGTGGAGGGGGACGGTGCCAAATGCTGGCTTTCTGGTCTTATATCAGTAAATCTCAGAAATGTCCCACCTGCTACCACCAATCATCCCTGCAAAGAACAAAACCTTCTCCCCTCTGGCATATTTTTGCAGTAGTTGCTGTGATGTTGATATTTCATACCTACAAATAGAAGCAGAGCTCCTCACAACAATCAGGGGGAAAAAATTGCCACGTCGTCTCGTGACCAAGTTTTGCATCATTACGTTCACAGCGTGAGTTTCTCTACCAAATGTGTTTTTAAATAATCGTATCAAGTTGAATGAACTGGTGTGCCTCAGCATACTTTAAAAAACACAAATCTGAATAACCAATGAAAAATGGCAAATCAAAAGAAATCGCTTTTTTTTTATAAGAGCCCTAATTTAATATTTGAGAAGCAAGTCACATTTTACTTTATTTCATCAGTAGCACATCTGTGCCTTCTTCAAAGATTTCAACAGTTTGTCAAGTTGCATCTCCAAATGATCCTCCGTCGTCTAAATTTCGTCAGTAACCGCTCTGCTCCATCGAGTCAATGAAACACAATCAAAGCAAAAAAAAGTTCAAGGATACGCTCTCTGAGACGATCAGATACTGACAACATGTACTTTTTAAAGTGAAGGAGAAAGAGTCAGCAGAGGAGGCCATGTGGAGGGCGGAGGACGAGGGGGTGATGCATGTGATTGATGTGCGATGCTCCAAAAAGTGCAAAACGATGAGGCTGAAAATGATGAATGTATTGCAGGAAGTCGATGGGACAGGACAAGAGGACGAAGAGGACTGAGAGGACAGGTGGAGCTGCAAGTTTCATTCATAGCCGAGCTGAACTGCAACCACATGTCTGCATTTCTTTGAAAAGAGAAAGAGTCTGTCAGACGCCCCGAGTTATAAACTGAATAATGCACTTTCATATGATCAAGCAGTCCCAAAACAGGAGGCTGGAGGGGATGTATTATGTGGATTTAACAATGACTGTGTGCACCGCCACGAACAACAGACAACCTCTAGTTAGGAATTAAGCAGGTAGTGACATGTTGGCCACGAGCAGGTCCCCTCCACATGTCTGCAAACAGCGACCCGAGGACGCAGACGCTCACCTCTGATGAGGCCGCATTGTTTTCTAAATGTTACTGACAATGCAGCACTGTGCGCTGAATTAATGTGCAATTAGCGGTCTGATTAACCGGGGCTACTGTCTCCCTGCCTTCACGGAATAGTAAATAAGAGAATGCACTGGGAAGATATTTCTGTCAGCCAACACTGACGCTATCCACGTGGTTTAGGGACGCCCATGAGGAAGGCTAAACGACTAAACACCACCAGTGCACGTCACTTCGGCCAAGCAGAGTTTTATTCATGTCCAAGGCTCATTCGCTGCTGTGCACAGGCCCGACACCAGTCTGAGCTACAGTGGCAATCAATCTCTTTTCTGGTTGGAGTGCTCAAGTAATTATCTCCTCCCAAATATGAAAATAAGGTGGCTTGTGAGCAGTGTCAGACAAAAAAAAAAACAAAAACAAAAACAAAACAAAAAAAACAGCACGTAATCTCTCCATTGGAGCAATGCACAACCACATTCAACTGTCGGACATTGGCATGCAAGGAACAGCAGCTGCTGCTACACGCGTTCAATTCGATATAGTTTACCCAGACACTATGATCGGAACACATTTACCTTGAATACACTGTCCAATTTTGAGTGTTTTCTCTTTAAACTTATCAGCTCGTCTTAAGTCATCAACACAGTAATGAATCTCCAGGAAGTTCTCCATTCTGGTTATCACTAAACTAAGTGGTAATGGTAAAACCCTAGACTAAATGATAGACTCTTCCACAAAGACTGTTAAATGACTGGTTGCGCGTCTGACACCTGTTCAAAACTACAGGTTAGTGACAAAAACACCAGCTCTTGGGGTAGACGGCTTACCCTGAGAGTTAGGACAAAGCTCCACATTGGATTTCCTTCAACTTCCATCCATCTAGACACAGCAGGAGGCTTAGGCCCATCCAGACAACACTGGCTAAAAGAAACCTAAAACAGCCCGCCAATCCATAGCTAAAGACAACAATACCCTCACGAGTACGGAAAATTTAGAGCCATCAATCAAACAAACCAACATGTCTTTCAAGTCTTCAAGAAAACCACCCATGTGTGCAAAAAGAAAACGTGCAGACTCTGAACAGGACCACACAATTCAAAGAACACACGCAGAAAGGACTGCCTGTTCAAACACTTTGTATGTTCCCACAGTGGCTAAACTTATACAAGAAAAAACAAACTTCTGCTGACAGTGCATGAGTTGGCCAGGCTGGCCGGCACAGCAGCGTAACCACCGCTAAACATATTGGCCATTGCCAACTGTGGAGCGGGCCGTGCGCGTTGTGTAAGGTTCATTGACATGTCAATATTTTCCAGCCTGGTTAGGCTAACCCTCCCATCGGGATCTCTCCGTCATCTTCCTTCTTTCTGTCAAAAAACTGCAGATTTTTCATATATTATTTTCATGTATTTCTCTACTCCTGCTTTTTTTTGTAACGAGGGAAAAAAAGAAGAGCTATGAAACATTACACATGCAATTTTAGAGGTTCACAGATAGGCATCAATTATACTGTTCAGTACTTGTACTTAACTCTAATATCACTGTCGAAAACAGGGTGCGTGATTAACAGCCTCTGTTGTATAATCTGAAATAAACATTTTTCATCGGGAGCCAAAACAAATGATGTGATGCAAATTCATCATAGCCTTTAATAGTGACAGTTTCATCTGCTCAACTTATTAAAACTTTTACTCGACACAGTGTTACAAGCTGAAACTAATGTGTTTCTCACAAATCCAAACTGTATGCTAAATGAGCATCAAATATAAGTTACGTCACAATGCCTTCCCAGAGCGGACGGTACAGGATGTTCAGCGGAAGACGTGGCGGATCCTAAAAGTGGGGACTCGCGACGAGGATTCAATCATTATTCTAGACACAGAGACAGCTCCGACAACACCGTGGGAGTGCATCACAGCCGACCCCATGTAAGGGAAACACTCAATTGACATTTGGCTGTGTGTGTGTGGGAGGAGACGGGAGCACATGTGACAGTTTGGGGGCAGCCTTGGGGAGGTGGCATGTCGAGCTCAAGGGGGGTGGGGGTGGGGGTGGGGGGGTGCAGCCATGACATGATGACCATAAAGGGAGAGTTAACATGCAAGTGCCATGTTAAGAAGCTGAACCACTGTCCTTTATAGGAGCCATGTGAGGGAGCAATCTCAATGCTGGTCTGGTACTTTTTATGAATGGTGTGTTTCCTTTTTTCCTTCCCTTTAATCTAATTACTCCTTTATGCATTGGCAATATCTCTTTTGCACTTGTGCCAATAAAGCACAGTGAATTGGATTAAACAGAGGGAGCGATAGGAAAAGCAGAGGGAGGGAGGGAGGGAGAAGGAGAGTTAGGTAACGCTGTCTGGGGAATTCTTCTTGCTTATCATTGCCGGTTCAAAAGTCACGGGCAACTCGGCGGTTCAAAGTTTAGCAGCAATCATTAAACAGCAGGAGAGCCAAACGTGAGACCAGGTAGGGCCGAGTGCAACTTTCAAAAGAAGCGTATCAACACACGTCAGTGCACACTGAACACAGCCTGAGCCACAGCTGCCCCGCAACAAGGAGAGGTGACAGACTCGGGCCGCTATTGAACACTCTCAGGATCACACAAATAAATGCTGAACACAGGTGCAACAAACTCGGCTTCATAAGGCTGCTTTAATTTTAAACTACACGCACTGCGTCAATGAGAACAAAGCATGAAATTTGCATGTTCATTTTTGCAAAAATGCTGGAAAAACATAGAACTAAGAAAGCTACATTTCTAAGACAACTGCTATTTAAGCACTTGTGCAGCAAATTTCTGTATCTGCTTCACAATAATTGCAAGACGTAATCAAGTACTTCTTTAGGACCCCATTTACAGGACAATATTTCAAGTGAACAGAAACCTTTAGTAAACTATGTCCATTTTCACTGAGTTTTCATGAAGGGGCCTCTAGTGGTTGCTGCTGTTTGTTTCTGTAATGAAATCTACACACGGGCACCCAGAGAACAACACACCGTAAACATCAACAATGGCGAGTACACAGACATTTGTGTGGACAGACGACCAAGACGGATTGAGAATCCAGTGACTCTCAACTACAAAACTACTAAAAATGATCAAGTTACATCAATAATGTTTGAAAGCCAAGAAAAAATATCTTTAATAGTTAAAACATAACTTTGGAACACACTTGAGAACCTGCACTTGAGTTAAAAAAATCTGTATTAGAGAATCTTTTTACTGCAGTAAAGGATGAGAGTATCTCTGTTTAGATGAGTTTACTGACATCAAATACAAGAAGGAGACGATAGAAGTGTACTAATCACGAGGGAAATTCCCAAGTTAGAGCTGCAATTGCGCTAAAGAAGAAATGCTGTCATATCAGAATAAGAATGCATCCCCTCCAGGATCTTGTGACCTTTTCTTGAGATTATTGCATTAAATAAATGGCTTTGGAGCCAATTTTCAGCCAATTCAACAAAAAAAAACTGCACTGTCATCTGTTATTTTCAGATTAAAGTCGCCTGGTTTTCATTTTTATTTTCCAGTGCTTTTATTTTTCTAAATATACTTTCTTGTCTATTAAGTTACATCTTTTCATGTATTTCTCAAGAGGAAATGCAGTCCTTTTTGATGTTTCTTGCTTTTCATTTGATTTGAATGCATCATGGCGTGTTTGTGAGCTCTTGCGCCCAAAGTAACACATTTGGGATAACTGATGAAATTCTCCCATGTGAAGGAGGAAAATCTTTTTTTTTAAACTGGAATGTAAAAGTTAGTAATGTAATAACGTGTAATAACGAGTAATAACATTGCTAGGTTGTGCAGACTACGAATTACAAGGCCTTTGCATTGTGCTTTCTGCATTACAAGTCCTAACTTAACAACAAAACTATCTTAAAGGCTTGGAAAGACTTATTATCACAGCCAGCCACTCCCTGCTGGCGTATACATTATCATTAGCAACCAATATGACAAACTGAAAGTCTCACCGGGGGCCCGGGCTGACCAAAGTTTCACAAAGACAAACTCGTTGTAATAAATCCAGCTTGCAGTGAACTTTAGAAAGCGCAAACTGTTTACTATTGGTAAGAAGCTAAGCCGGTGATCTGTTAACCTCCTGCCCCCCTCCCCTCAGCTTTGGCCCATTAAAGCTATCAGTCTGGTTAATGCCCTCTCCTAAATGAGCTTTGATCTCGTTAGCGCGACACAAAGCCTCTTTACTGCCAGCGATAGGATAAATCGGCTCTCCGAAACGCAGACGGAGAGAGTTCAGAAACTGTACTCCTGCTACATGCGAGCGGTCCGCAGCAATGCCTCCAGGAGGACGCGTCAATAATACTAACCGTATGAGTGGGGGATGAAAAACGAAGCGAGAAGAGGGAGGAGGGGCGAACGGGAGTGAAAAACAAGTCACGTGGGCCCGAGAAAGAAATATGACATAGTTTTGAGTGACGGCAGATGATTCAAGAAATAAAGAGAAAATCAAAGATGGCAGAGAGGGGAGATGGGATGGCAATAAAAGAATGGAGGGGGGGAGGGTTTGTCTCACTGGCACACTGAAAGCCTGCGAACCAGGAGTCAATTAGCAATCTGGAAATATGCCTGGGGGAGGCGGGCGGAGGACAAATCAGAGGACAGCGAGAGGGGAGCAGGGAAGGAAGGGATGGGGAGGAGGGGACAGGAGCAACAAAAGAGAGGAGGCTGCACTCTCATTTATTATTACAGTCCTGATTTACAGTCTGCCTGGAAGGTCAGCAGTCTCCTCACTGGAGCTCTCAGCTGGAGTCCTATAGTAATTGCTGGGTGCATTTAGTTATCGGAGCACCCACTGAACTCCTCTTCGCCATCCCGAGCACACGGTCAGCTCTGCAGCTCGACTACCATGACTGAACCGCTGGTACATCCACTCAATGTCATTTTCCTTTTACTCGCATCCTTTGCATAAAGTGTTATTGAACGGCTCATCTTCATTCAGGCCCCATCCTCCAGCTTATCTCTTACCCCAGCTGATCATGTCACTCCTGCCATCCATCACCTCCCTCTCGTGCTTTATCATGATCCCTGATGGATGCACGCTAATGGCTCTGATTTTCTTGCTGTCCTCTCTCTCCTTGCCTCCATCCTTCATTTCCTCATACATCTATCAGCTGCTCTCACATCGAGCCGAGCTGCAGCTTCTCCCCTGCATCTCCTCTGTTTATGCCCCACTCTTTCCTTTTCTTTGTCCTGCACCTCCATGCCTCCCACCCTTTAATCCACTCACTTTCCCCTTCAATCCATCTATCTACTCATCCGATCTCTCTCTGCTACAGTGCACTCTATTTGCATGGCCCTCCCTTGCACAGTTCCCAGCAATCAATACAACTGATGGGCAGAGAATTTCCTCGCCACGCCACGCTGCTTATTGTCACATCATCTTTCGCCGGCGGGCTGTAACATTTCCCAACCACCACCGTCCGTCCGCTCTGAGGCTCGCCAGACTTCCAACGGGATAGCGCTGGACCTATTTGTCTTTGCAGCAGGTCAGCCGTGCTGCCAATTAAAGTATTTTACCCATTTCCACAGGATTCAATTACCTGCAGATGACCTCAAATCATGCCGGCCTGCCCTTCGACTACAGTTGATGGCGTTTCCTCGAGCTAAAACCGCAGACATCAGCGAAAATTGTCCCTTCTGAGATCGAATTAAGGGTGCTTTAAAGCATATGTGTAGGTGTAAGACTAGTGTGTGTGTGTGTGTGTGTGTGTGTGTGTGTGTGTGTGTGTGTGTGTGTGTGTGTGTGTGTGTATTTTAGTCAGGGAGAGGGAAAGGGAGAGAGAGGAAAATAGCAACAGATCAGGGGAGAAGTAGTGAGCGAGGAGCACCCCGGGCATCGGCGAGTACTCCACGTTACTGTAACTTGCTCAAATGAGTCCGGAGAGGGAGGAACGGCTGCTGATGCGGCGCTGCCTCAGCAGTCGAGTCATGATAGCGGGGAAGACCCCGTGTTAAGGAGGGCCCCCCTTTGCTCCTTCAAGCCTCCAGCAAAAAGGCTCTGTTCTTTGTCTTTCACGGTGGTGACCCCTCCCCCAATCCCTGTCTGCCTCTCTCTTTTAACACCTAGCGACAATCCAGAAGGGGGGCACAGGGACATCAACAGCACATGCTCTGCTCATTGGGATTTGTGGTGACTCACTGGAAAAGGTCTGACGAATTTTCGCCCATGTGAATTTCCTTTTGTTTTTCTAAAGAAATGCACTCCGGCTTGCCACATGTGGCAAAGGCCGGGTTTACTTTCTGTGAGGCAGGCTGATGAATGGCTCTGATCTTTGTTGTGGTGCTGTCTGTCATAGCAATGGAGCCTGTATCATATTACCTTTGTCTGCCTTGGTCATGCTCCCTCACTGAGCAGCTACAGTATTTCACCAACACAAACCAAACACACGCGTTTCCATTCCAGTCACACATTTTCAGTCCGTTTGATTTTGTTTGCTGCAAATATGAAGGAGTTGATGAAGAGAAGAGGGCCTGTCAAAATACCCTCATCAGGACCTTTTTTTTTTTTTTTTTTTTTTAAATTTAGTGGATGAGAGAAAATTTTAGCTTTTCAAAATTTCCACACAGAAACACACGCAGTGAGACTCCATACCTGTCCGATGTCTCCAACGACAGCCCCGGTCCCGTCTATCCGCGGTCTCTTGCACTCCGCCCCGGCCAGGTCGGTGAGGGCAGCCGCTGTCTGAGCGTCGGGCTCCGGGTCTCCACGCTTCATCCCCCGGACCACCGCTGGACCCCCGGCCGCGTTCGCATGGGGTCCGGCTGCCGTATCAATGTCCCTTTCCCGGTCCATTATCCCCCGACTAACGGGAAGCATTATAGATGCAACGTCGGTCGACATTAACATTGGACGGCGGAGAGTCTCCAGTCAAAGTGTTTTGTTTCCTTCTTTCCGCTCGATGTTCACAATGGAGATAAAACGGAGCAGATTCTCATCAGTTTATTGTCTTAACTTAGCGTTAGCTATGCCAGACTCACCATTCTGACCGTGTCAGGATATTACACGAATTTAAGTAAAGTGGAGGCCTTTTTAAAAAATTTCCTCCTTTTTTGAAAAAAAGTGAAAAGACGCCAAACTGACCTATTTTAATAAAGACCACACGTCCAGACGAGCTAATTAGCTGGCTAACCGCGGCTAGCTGCTAGCATTACATTCCGCTAGCTCTCGTTATAAATGTGGCTCGGAGAGCAACACTCGCTGCCAGGAATAGAAAATGTTGGGAATGAGCTGCGCGTAATTCTACTCCTCCAGGAGCCGCACGGAGCTCCGCGTCTCCTCCCCGCCGCTTTGGAACAAACTTCTCCGGTGCTTCCTCCCCGGCGCTCCCCGGTGCTTTCTGCTCCGCTCCTCGCCGTGGATGAGTCTTGGCGTGCGGGTCTTGGCTACCGACGAGCACGATTTCCTCTGGTCTGAGTCCCGGTTGGTGTAACAACCACCACCACCACCTCCTCCTCCTCCTCCTCCTTCTGCTGCTCCCTCCTCCTCCTCCACCTCCTTCTCCACTTATTACAATTTCTGGCCACATTAACGCTAAGATAGTAACATTGTTTTTGCATTTTTTTATTTTATTTTTCAGCAATCTTAAACAATGAGCACATTTTCCTCTTGATGCATGTGCATAACATGAGAACATGTGAATCTCTGATTTACACAACTTGCTTTGCATCTGTATGTACGCATTCATAATCTACACCTGTATTATTGATCGCAACTCAAATCAGAGCCCCAAAAACAGTCCAAACTTTGAGGTGATGAAATAAACCACTAATGAAATATAAATCAAAAGAGCCCCAAGCTGGCCCCTGCAGCCTGTTTTTATTTTTTTTCTCCAAAGACTGATCTACAGCAGGTTTTTGAGGTTTTTGCGTCGCCTAGTGGCACCTGAAGGCAAAAATAACTTCAAGAAACATCTTTCTCTCAAGATGGCATGGAAGGTAAAATGAAGATGTGGTTTGCAGTTTCTCATTAAAAGAAAGCAGAGGTTGCTTATTCCCTAAACCGTGCAAACACAATAATCCCACCGCACCAGCAGTTCCACCTGCTTCCATCTGGACACAGACACCTGATGTCCAGATAAATATATATGAAAAAAAGACTCACAAAAAATGGAAAATAAAAAAAACCCTGGGTGTGACTGTCAGAGTCTGGATGATGGTTATATCATGATAGTAAAGACATTTGATGAATCACAGTTACTGGAAGGGGTTCAAAGCTGTTTTCTCAAAGCTCATATATCATTTCTGCACAGCTGATGCAGTATAGAAGTAAATAGTTCAATTTAATTAAGTGAAAGAAGAGGCTCTCAACCTGTTTTCCTTGGAATCTACCCAGATTTCTGTCTAATATTACAGTGATGCCAAACATCACTCGACATGCTCACTCTCACTGGGACACAAAAATAAAAGCATTTGAAAGGAGATTGAAAAGCAGTAAGGACTTTTCCCGATGTCTTGTTGGTCCGTCTGAAACCCCATGGAGCTCTGATACATATGCTTCATTCCATTCCAGCAGAATTTTGAGCTTCGTTGTAGCTTTGTGTGGTAGTTTGTCACAGCCACGCTCTGAACGCTGATCAGGAGGGCCTATTTCAAATGAATGGATACACAGCGCCACCATCTGGGATCTAATCGTAAGTGCAAGGTGAAGGAATCCATAGAGGATTGACAAAGCTTGCATTTTCTCATTATTCCACCTGCATGGATTAGAAAAGCAGCACAGCAGCAGGAGATGGTTTTGAAGCGGAGAATCCCCTCTCGGAGCACGGCGTAGCGTCTCGGTCTCTGGATCATTTTCAAACTGCAGAAATGACTTTGTGCATCTTCCCTTCAGCCCCCCGGCTTCGCTGAGCTTCCTCAGCTTTCCTCGTTTTCTCAGAGACACACTGACAATGAAAAGACGCGTAGTTCCCCGGGAAGTGCTTACATTTAATGTTGTTCTCCAATTGTCATATATTTCACCCTGGAAATGTGCTCATCCAGCCAGCCATCCTTATTGTGACATTGCACCAATTTCCAGTTGCTTTTCAAATCAGCGTTTTCATGACCAGGTGAGAAAGGTCATCTGATCATGTTTCCCACAGCTTTAAAATGTTACTACAGACAGGTCATCGTTGTCATTCACTCATCGCAAAAGTTGGCAATGGTTTAATTCACGCCACGCAGTCATCAACAGGAGGTGTCCGCCAAATCGAACCGGTGCAAAAAGCTTATTATTGGTGCTAAATGATATATTCATACTTTACGAAGTGCTTGACATTGGCTTCATCCTTTTTTCTTTAAGCCATTACCATGAATGGCATTGCTCTTTGGCACATCTCATATACTCTGTGACTTTGTGTTCCTTCTGCGTGAATGATAATATTGTAAGGAGCTCAGCTGGTCACCCTGAAGTAACACCAGGTGAAGCTACAGGAGGAGAAAGTCTCAAAACTGGGACATTCTGGGTATATACTTTCTGTTGAGTCATATTTTGAAGCAGTTTTCCTTAATAAACCTCTGAGGAGTGCATGATTTTCATGTCATATGCATTATTTTATTGCTTTGATTGCTGTCATCACCCAACTTTTAGGCTTTTATGTAACATTTTTAGCTTTTCTGTGTCGCTTGATTGTTTTCCATGATTACAATGCTTAATGATTGCCTATCATTACCAGTATCAAGTTATTAACCCAAATCATGTCCAGCACCTTAGCCATTTACAAGTAATATCTAATCTTACTCATAAAGACATGTGAAATGGTGTTTCATACTTCATGAGGACTGCTAGTGGAGTCTACATTGGTAAGGAAAAGGTCAAAAAAATCTCAGCAAAACCCACAAATAGACACACAGTCAGAGACACACACCTACGCCATTAAACCCACACTGATTCCTCACTTCACCTGGCTGCCTCAGACAAGATGATTGCCGTCAATTTTGGCCAACTGCCTGGGTGTAAAAGTGTGCGACCGTGCACACATTAGTGTGTACATACGTGCGGGAGACAGTGTGTCGTTCCCCGTGTGTGTCGGCGTGAGTGTTTTTTTTCCCCCCCCTCCGTTGCCGTGAGTCACTTTATCAAGCCCCTTTCTCTCCTCTGCTACCTGTTCCTCTGCCACCCACTGAACCTGCAATGATGGACGGCTGTGGGGTCACATCACTCCACCCCGCCGCCTGTTTCACCGACTGAGCCGGGAGAAGCCATTACTCTCTTAACGCAGCCGCAGACTTCACAGCTTATGAAGAGGTTATTGGAAAATCTATCAATCACACTATCTATCTATCTCGATGAAAAGGTCAAAAACCAAACAGTTATGACCCAAAATTACTACAATGTCAACATAAAGCCAATTTTAATGATATATTGTGGTGTAAAATACAGTGAAATGTCCAAAAAACCTCTATTGTTGTTGCATTATGCATGTTTTTAAAAATTCACCCTGACAACATGGCTTTGGGGATAATGCTGGTTTGCTGTGTGCTACTCTTAGGAAGGGCAGGCCGGATCGGAGCCAGCTTTGGCCCGCGGGCCTCATGTTTGACACCCCCGCATAAGACATTAGATGATTGAACCTCTTCCTCTGAATAACCGATGTACTGTGTGAGCTGAACTTAATGAGTGAATCAATCTTTAGACTGATCCCCACGGAGCTGACAGCTCAGCCAATCCATCACAGCACCACTAAAACAATGAAGATGCAGTATAAATACGGGCCTTATCAAGAAAGAGTCGCAGAAGCTAGTTCTTCAATTAAGTAGTGACTTTTTTTTGCAGTTATGTTTTCAGTATCTTGGACAACCACACTCTTTTCCTGCCTTTTAGCTGGCCGTAAGCATGTATTTGATGCCTTGATGCAGTTCAGGTAGCTTATAAATTGCAGCTCTGTCTCCTGCCAGGATAAAGACGGTCTTCTTCTGGTGACACTGTATTGTACAGAGTCTGTGCAAAAGCAAAGATTTTCTTAGTTTTAGATTGGTAATGGTAATCAGACAACTGTCCTCAGGGTTATTTCTATGTTCACACAGCTATCCAGTTTGATCTAGTTGATTTAGTTCAGCGGAACATGTATTCTGTCAGCAGGTTCTGATTGTGTTTGAAAATAAAGTCATGCATTCGGTGGGTTGAGGGGGCTTCCCTCCAGGCTATCTTTGAAAAAGGAAGGCTTTGCTAAGGTTGGCAGTTTACCCTTGAAATGCTTTTCTTTGGAAATTAAAATTGCTGTTATTCTGGTTTGCAGGTATTATTAAAAGTTTTCTGTAGAATATAGAGAGCAGATTTGCAGAATTCCGCAGGTAGAGTTTGAATACAAGCTTTGGTTCTGCATCTTTCATATTATTTGTGTTTTGTAAAGTTATTTGCATGTTTTAGAGCAGTAGCGTAGAGAATGAATGCATAAATGCCCATTCACACTATCATGAGTCAAGAGGAAAAGTTCTCTTGAAAAGAACTAGACCCAAAGGTGATGGGTTTTCTGCTGTACGGATTGTGTGATGAAATACTACAAGATAAAAGGATGTGATGGGAAGAAAAAGTAACAGAATAGGCTTGCAACTTGACATCAGACAGCGATCTGATCCAATCGAAGTGAACTTGATGGAGGCAGGAGGCTCAGATAAACTTCCTCTGTCTCGCAGAAAGGTTCAGACAGGGGGTGGAGAAGGGAGCACAGACAGAAAGTTACTAACATGTAATAAATGATCACATTTCACAAAGGAAAAGAAAGCTCAGTGCAATAAAGAGGAGAAAGTCTCCCAGCAGTCTAAACCTACAGCAGCTTAACGATAAAATGGTCTAAGATGAGAAGAAAAAGAATGTTTTTCTTTTTTTCGTGCCAAATTTTTGTTTTGTCAAATATAAAAACAGAATTTGAGCTGCATGGTGCTGGGCCCTTTCTGTGTGTTTTGTGTTTGCACATTCTCCCCATGTGTGCATGGGTTTCTTCTGGGTTTTCTGGCTTCCTCCCACAGGTGAAAACCACACATATGAGGTTAAATAGTGACTCAACTGGTGAATGTGATTATGTGTAGTTGTTGTGTGAGGCAACGTGATGGACTGGCGACTCGCACATGCAAAGCGTTTTGTTCCCTCTCTAACCATCAGGCCACCACTTCCTGAACCTGAACCATGACTTATCAAAAAAAAAAAAACTGTTGATCTTAAAATGGAAACTCACTCTTCCCTGGTTCAATAAAGGTGGAGCTTGTTTGACAACTGAAAGTGCTGCATCCCACTCTCCTTTAGAAACTCTAGGAAACTCCAATGATTTCTGGTGGAATATTATGGGACTAGTGATGTGTTAGTTCACTACAAAGCCTTTCTTGCCACAGTTGGTCAACTATATAAATAAAATAATACAAGTAACAGATAAATATGAAGAATCACTTGGACAGAGGAGGAGGCGGCTCTGCAGAGAGAAACCACAATTCCCATCACTAACAGTTCTGTGAGACACAATGGAGTAAGTCAACGAGGAGAATCCCTTCTCTTGAGAGATCTAAATTTCAAGATAGATGACTTGCTATAAGGAATCTCATTTATTCAGAATCATTTTTTCCTTCAGGTTTTGAAATAATCCTGTTTCCATTATTATTAGTTAGAATAAAAGTGTCTCTTCCATTGTCCTTTGTGTGCGGTTTTTTTCTTCCCTCTTCCGTCTCTTTGCAGTATTTTTTTCAAACTCTCGGGGGTTTTTTTTCTTTCAAACTCGTTTTCATTTCCTTAAGTTTCTTTCCCTCCACGTTTTCCTTGGAATGGGCGTTTTACCTTCAGCTTCCGATGACTCACCAGCGCGTTCTCCCGTCCTATAGGTGGACGCGGACGTCAGTCAAAGCTTTGAGCCAATGAGAGGAAGGAGCGTTGCCAAACGGGGCGGGGCTTCCCGCCTCTTCGTGGTTGAAAACAAACGCCGCATAACCGCAAGTTTGGGTGTGTTTGTTTCCACGCGAAGAGGCAGTCTGCGCGAGACATTCAGGTAATCATCTCTTTTAAAGATCTTTTCACTATTTGATCTATTGTTCTTATATTAAGGAAACACATTGTTACAACGTTTACCGTTGTAAAAGTGTACACAAACAAAACAAAAAAAAATCGCATCACGTGTAATTAATCTGGATATTATTTTTCATGTAAAAATAGAAATTCAAATGTGTGCATGTGCATGTTAACCCCACTGCGAATAATATGATTATTTCATGATGATGCGGTGTTGTTTTTCTGTTTCCGTCCAGATCATACTCTCCCTTCTCTGTTCATCATGGCTGTGGATGGATGTGGCGTCGTCTGCAAATATATCCTCATATTTTTCAATATCATCTTCGCGGTGAGTTTCTGACACCGAATAACAGCGAGAAAGACTCGTATTTGTGCCTCTTTGTGGTGTTTTTCTAATGCTGAGTGTTAACAGCGCACATGGTTTCGTTTCTGCAGAACAGTCTCAGTCTATAAACCCTCCCCTTAAAGGATGACTGTTTTCTCCCTGACGACGCTCTTTCCATTCTAGCGTTTTCAGGCAGTTTGTGTTAATTTGTTGTCTTTGTTTACTCAGCTGTCCTAAATTTCCGAGCATTTGTTCCCCAACAGCATCAAACCACCAGCTGTTACAGTCCAGTAATGTGCAGGAGATGAGTAGAATGTGATCAATATCAATATCCACCAAACCGCAATACATAACAGGAAGTCTGCAGTGGAACCTAAATGTCACACTCTGCACACTTCAGATGCCAGTTGCATGACATGCAGAAAACCAAAACAGATTCGTACATTGTGACCACATTTTGATTTACAAGAAAGTTTACAGTTGTCTAAAAATGCCTTGAATCTAAATAAATTTAAAGTACCCTTCCTCTGTCGGGGTGGATTCAGTTATGATGCACACATCACAAGGTAGTATTTTTATAACTAAAAGATAGTTAACGTCAGAGATTTCCTCAGAAATTACTCAACATGTCTGGCAAAGTCATTTTATTTTAGGCATAATAAAGTAATGGCACAAATGGAATTAAAATCATTCTGAACATCTCTTCTGCTGTAGGATCTGTTGCTTGAAAAATAGATTTCAGTTTTTCAGTAGCCGCTTAATAGCAGAAGTTTAACAATATTTCAACCATTAAATGAGGATTTTTTTTCTTAAATTATTCAGAAAAGCAGCACTTTAACATTTTGTGGACTGATTGGAAGCGATGCTGCTGTGTTGTGAGTGTAGTAGAAAGTCGCAAAACAACAAAGTACTGTATTATTCTGTGCAAAGCAGCAGGAAAGTTAAATTCATTGGCAGAAAAAGGATAAAAACTTAATAATTCGACAAAAGAATTTGCTTGGTTGACCTTCAGCCATCCTGTTTCGCTCCACGGGCCATACTGGCTTTCAGTAATGTTTCTATTGAAACTGTGTTGTTGTTGCCATCTGTTGTGGTGTTTTCCTGCAGCTGGTGGGATTCGCCTTTCTGGGCCTCGGTCTATGGCTGAGATTCAGTGAAAACACCAGAGGGATCTTTGACATAGAATCTGTCAACTCAAGCGCATTCGTCATAGGTGAGTGTTTCACCCGCAGCGTGCGTGTTACGACAGCGTCACTCGCTTCCTCAGGTTGACTTCTTTTGTTGTTTGCAGGAGTGACTGTGATGATCGCTCTGGGTTTGGTGATGCTCGTCGTGGTGACGGTTGGAGACTACGGCGTCTGCAGTGAGAAGAGATGTGCTCTGTCTGTGGTGAGGGGACACAATCACCTCTTTTTACAGACACGTTTGTTTTTCTTTGGATTAATTCCTTCCCTCCGGGAAATTAGACCATGCAGTTTTACTTCGGAGTATCAAATTGAATTTGCAATTTGCAGCAGTTTTGATTGCAAAAAAAACAAACTCAGGCTCAGTTAATTATTGGCGGAATGGGAACAGGATGTGGGAACAGCGTGTCCGTGTTGAACCGAGTCTTGACATTATCATACAGACGAGGCCTCTCTTAATGAAGGGTCACCGCCGAGCTCGCGACGCCTCCTCGCCAACGTGCTCGGGAAATGTCAGACAAGCCGGAGATTTATTAGGACACCTGTAAGACTGGAGATGCGCGGCGGTGATTAATGTGAACCCAGACAAGGTGACGGAGGTTAATGAATCAGCCCTGTGATGTTTGGCAGCAGCTCCAGATTGAGCGTAAAGTGGAGCGCGGCGGGATCCGGTCGGGCAACGCTTGGCTTGACCCCTCGGCGGGCGAGCCACCACATCAGGCCACTTCCAGATTCAACTCGGGACTCATGTTCAGTAGCGCAAATATTTCATCATTTTATCTCAAAAGAAACTCAACATTCCAGTAATTTACGGTCGTTTAGAGATTTTCATGTATTTCTCATATTGCTGTGACTTTGACAGGTCGTCTACTTCATGGCATTTAACTCTAATTTCACTCAATTTAAATAACTTCAGAATATAGAACGTGTTGGAATATCCCTCAAGAAGACTCTTGAAATGCTTTTTTTTTTTTAATTTTCAAGTAGTATACAGAGTGCCTCCTTACGAGTTTAAACTCATAAGAAAAAAAAAAAGATTTCAATTTGTTACACTGAAAAAACAATCTGCATCTTCAAACACACACTGTCATATTTCCATGCCTTCAAAGTGCAGGAAAACAGGACCTACTTTCATTTCCTTTAGCATCTTCTTTACGTTGAGCGTGATTATTTCTTGTTTCATTTTTTTTCTGTTACTAACACAGGCCTAGTTTTTAACTTGATGCATGACTTGGCTTTAAAATTAAATGGCTGGAGCCATGGGAAGTGATTTCACGTCCCCAGAAGAGCAGCGATCCTCGAGCTACAAACAGAAATGGTCCCCGCAGTGACAGTAACAGCTGCGATGCACACACACACACACACACACACACACACACACACACACACACACACACACACACACACACACACACACACACACATTTCATTTTCAATCCTTCAGACTAATGAACAGCCTTCAGAAAATTAAATAACCTTGAACAGGAGCCTGTTAATATTCAACGTGTGCGCCACTGCTACACACACGTTTCTATTGCAGTGTGTGTGTTTCTTTGAAGCGGCTTTATATCAGAATTTAATGTTTTTTTGCTTTATGTAAATAGTCCGACATGTCTCCTGACACATCCTGTATCCAAACCAAACGTTTGGTCGAGTTTGTGTCCTCTGTGGAATGCACAAGCTCAAAGTATTTTTTTGGAACCTGACATCTGCTTCACGTTCCTTGAGCATTTTATAGATAATTTATTGTCACATGCCGAAACTTTTCTTTTTTTCCAATCCGAAAGTGTGAGACGCTGAGGAAGCTGTGGTTCACTCCGGGGATGGTTTTCACAGACGCAAAAGAGGAACTGGGGATTGAATAAGATCCTTTCATGACGAATGACAGAAAACTTTCACTGCTTTTTGAATGAGTGTTTATACGACAGCGCCGCTCGGAATCACAGAAAATGAAACTTTTTGAAAATGAATTTTTCAGAAACGCTCTGGGAGAACTCCCTTTCAGGTCTGCTTTGGCCTTATGCCAGACCTCACAGTGAAACTGATGTGATCATTAGACTCCTTTACTGAGCAATTTGTTTTAAACCGTTACATGATGGAGCTTAAATATTATAATAATAATATACTATATATTATAGCGTTCACTGATTCCTTTTATTTTCCAATATGAGAGTGTAATGATCTTATTTGTCTTCTTCCTGTGAGTAAGGAGCAGCTTGACGTCTCTGATCACTTCTTTTTCTCTCAGTTCTCGGTACTTCTGACCTTTCTGGCTATCGCTGAAGGCGTGGTGGGATTTCTTGCTTTTACCAAGCGTGAAGAGGTAAGACCCTCATGGAAATTCAGCAACATCGACCAATAAACAAATCTATTCACTAATTCGTATTGTTTTTTTTTTTTTTCTTTTCTCTCTTTCCAAGGTGGGATTTCGGATGGGAGAGTTCTACACGAGCTTGTACACGCTGTATGCCACCAGTGGAGACCCGGCCTTGGCGGTCACTCTGACATTCATCCACAAGATGGTAAAGTAAAAGTCTGTGCTGACGCTTGTACAGTTTTATAGTCGTGGTGGTTGTTTGTGGTGAGCTTATCGCACAATTTTGAAATTGGAAGAAGAAGAAGGAAAAAAAAAAACAACCTTTCACCTCTTTCGATCTCTGTCCTCTCCTGCCTGACCCGCAGCTTGACTGCTGTGGAATAACGGGAGTCCCCATCATAGAGATCGCCAAAAAAACCTGCCCCAAATCCGACAACTTCTTCAAGAGCATTGTGATGGACGTAAGTTGGAGTCAAACCATTTAGCCGTTTCTCTACCTTCATGATGGCGCTGGCCATATGTTAACAGGGGAAGCAGAAACCCTGCATGGAGAGCAAACAGCTGCAGTCTGTATGTGTGAAATACAAAAGAAAAAACAAAGTGGGTCAGTGAGCGGAAGAGGAGTTCAGTTATTTAAAGAGTCATTGTGAAACAGGTTACTCCTGTTCAGCTGTGCTCACATAAAAAAAAAACCAAAAAAAAAAACCTTTCTTTTCTGTTTTAGCTAAGATCAATAAAAAACATTGAATGAAGGAAAGTACTTGTGTTGTATTTAATCTGACGTTTTGTTTTCAGAGTTGCCCCAAGATCATCTTGACCGTCTTTGACAGCAAAGCGTCGCTGGTGATGGGCATCTTCCTTGGAACCGGAGCTCTTCTGGTACGTTCCTTCACTTCGACACAAGAAAAATCATCATTATGAATGATTTGTTTTGAAATCCCAAAATGCCTTCACCCAGAGTGTGAATTCCCCCCAAGAAAGTCTGAAAACAGGTTTAGAAAAAAAAAAAAAAAAAAAAAGATGTCCCTCTAGTTATGGATAAATCTGATTGATAAGATTGGTGGGATTTATGTTTAGAACACATTTCAAGTAGGTCTTCAACTTTTCCCTGAGACATGGTGCCTTGTTTGTATTTGACTGAATTTGACAGTGAATATATCTCAATATCTATCAGGATATTATGACGAGAATGACGGACGACTAACAAAATACACAATTGAGAGAATTGGTCAAATATCAACATCAGGTAAGAATCAAGCAGACTAAAAATGGCTTTAAAAAGACTAAATGAAGATAAACCGACACAGCAGATGAAAGCAGGTTAGGTCAGTGTTAAACATGATAATAAACCAGCAATAAAATCAAACATACAAATTCTTGTTAAAAGCTAAGCTGAAGAAGGTTTCAGAATGACGTCTGAGCGGCTTTTAGAATGAAAACCCGAACGATCCCTCACCGAAGGCATGGGTCCTGCGTTTCACTGCACCTAACAGAGTCCAGAACTGAGGGGTCAGAGGGCACGTGAGTCATTCTGGTGCAAGCAAAAATAAAATAGCCTTAAATAAAGATCCAAACAATGTCTCTGTGGTGTGTTCAGGGTGTGTGTAGACGTCCCTTCTTTGGATGTGCAGTCATTGAACAGCCCGGTGTAGCTTTCTCTCCCAGAGTGCTCCACCACACCAAATCAAAGATCCTGCACCATCACAGCTCGTCATTTCAGTTTCTGCCCCGCAATTCATTCACTGTAATTTTCATGCCAATGATTCCAGTCATGAAAGTGAACACGGATTAAATTGTGTGGAGAAGAAACCGCTTCGTTGTTTAAGTTTTGTCATGTGCTCCAGTGATTGACCATGTTCTAATCAGCCTGCTACCCTCTGTTGTCCTCCTGAACAATACTCCCTCCCTTCCTCTCTCTGCAACATCTGTCTTCTCTTACTCTTCCAATCATTGCTTCTCACAGATCGTAGCGCTGATTTGCAGCGTCACTCTCTCTAACAAGATCCGCCAAGCCGCCTCTGCTCCTCAGTATATCATCCTGACTCAGACCGCGCCTTCCCCGACAGGCTTTCACCCACCGCCGCATGACTTCATGTACACCTCCCACCCCGACCCCAACCCCGTCGTCTTCACTCCCCTCACTGTGGCTAACCTCCCAGCAGCTAGCATCCCCGCGGCTAACCTCCCAGCAGCTAGCATCCCCGCGGCTCAGGCTTAGCGCGCTGCATGACATCTGCTTCCAGCAGCGGGCTCACCGCATAGAACAATCTAAAGGAGCATTCCCACCATGAAACAAAGAACACTTCACTCCCAGCTGCTGCTAATTTCTGCTTTTGAAATTATCTGCAAATAAATTTGACTAATTGAACACTAATGTTATATTCACACCAGAAATCTTTTGGTGTGTTTTACCTTCAGTTTCATCACGTTTCTCAGCTATTCTTATTTTGCACTACAAGTTTGTACCACTAGGTGGTGTATTGAGCCTCTCCAATGTGCAAAACCTAGCAGTTATTGTGTGAATCTTTTGGAAAAACAGTTCTGATGTCTAAATCAGCAGCTGTTTTACCCACTGAAGCTGAAAGCAAGCGTATACAGGCACAGGACAGACTCAACACTGCCATTCAGTGCACAGCAAAGGCACGATTCAAATATTAAATCGTGCAAGAAATTCCTCATATGTTTTAGCGCATTTCCATGAATACTGTATATGAACCTTTAATCTTGGTTAATAATTTCCAATCCGATTTTTCCTCCTTTATTACTAACTTTAAAAAAAAATTAAAGTAGTATAGGAAATCCATTCACAGGTTGGACTCATACTCACGAGTGTTTAATCTTCACCATAGCTTTTTGTAGATGTGACTGGTAGGAAGTGTAGTCTCTCACGATAGCTCCTTTCTCTGGCTGTTTTAATCCTGGGAGGCAATCCGGAGGAATCACTTTGATCACACAGCATCTCTTTATCCCATCTCTGCTCTTTACTTCCCCCCCCCTCCACTCTGTATGTTTGTGTCCACATGACAGATTATTGCCCTGATCTGCACCGCGATCCTCAACAGTCACATCAAGAAAAACAACCAGGCCATCAATGCGTACTACTCGGCCGTCTACTAAAGAAGATGGACGTGGCGGGTTTTCGCCGGGAAACACCGTTTCGTGACATCAAGCCACCAGATCAGCGTTTACAGACTTTTGTGTTGAACTGCACTGAAAAATAAGTAAATTAAGGGAGTCCTGCTGACTGACTGGTGTCCAGACCAGTGTGGGTTTGTGTTATCTGGGAATCCATCTGAGGAACACAATGGGAGGCTTCCTGTTGTTTCCAGTTTGTAGCGTTACAGCAGTTCTTATTTTTAAGTGACGTTTTACAGTTTTTAAATAGCTGCATGTAGAAAAGGGATCATTTTAACATTCAATTTTTTTCATAAGCTTTTTTTCCCCCCATTGTGACTTGTTTTTTGTGCATTAGTTTTTATTTTTTTCAATACATTTTGTAGAAACTGCATTCCATTTAAGATCTTTTATTGATCATTTGTGGCTTGAAGATAAAGTTCAAGGTCCTTTAAGCGTGACAAACACTGTGCTGACTTTCAGATTCAGATGTGAAGTTTCCTAAACCGTTCCAGTGGAATGCCTGAGGTGTAAACCACTAAGTTTTGCCTTTATAAACACTTTTCCATTTAAGGTACATCAGACTGTTCATTGCTGCAGGTTTCTGTGACCAATTAAACATCAAGTGCCCTGCTGAGATAGCAAATAGCTGCACGCTTGTGTTTCGTTTTTCTTCAAAATTGACTACTTCTTTGCACTTTGTTTTCCAATGTTGAGCATAAAGGGATACTGTTTGTAGAAAATTGTATTTGTTTGAATAAAAGACAAAAATCAAAGTTGCAGGTGTGTCAAAGTGTTTATTTCATTGCTGATATGCGGCTGGGAGGACCTGCAAGGGAAAAAAAATGTTAATGTTCCAGTATCTTAAACTGTATTCAGTAAAAAAAGCAGCTACTCAGTTTTGTTCGTATTGTTTGGTTGTGAACTTGCAGAAGTCTGTATCGCTACTGAAAGGATCAATCTGCAGCTTTTGTGTTGTTCGCCGCTGTACAGTCTCAAAAGCAGCAATTACATATTTTATCAAAGCTTGAGAGGAGATAAAATCATCAACATCCACAATCTATTGACTTCCTCACTTATTATTTTCCTTTCAAATACTACTACAAGCTTGATTGTCAGCTGTATATACATACAGAATTCATTAGATTAAGTACAATGCAGCAGTTTATAAACTAGAAATACTAAAATATTTTTCTTACAAGGCTTCAAAACTGACACAATGCACATGCACACACCTAATGTCACATTGCTCGTGTTCATGTCACATTCACCATCTTGATACATTTACTGTTATTGTTTTACATTGTATTCTGATATTGTCCTGTAGTGCTGCAAATTTCTTCGCTGTAGGACAAATAAAGGAATATTATAGTTTTAATTGTCAAATATTTTGTTCAAGCACTGCGTTTAATACAATAGCAATGGAAAAAGAACTGTAGTTCATCCCAACAAATGGAAAAATGTATTGATTTAACAAATTAGACTTGCATGATCTTAACCATCCCTGTCATGTTACTTAAACCCATTAATGCAAATTTATTAACTTTAGAAAATTTGATCAAGTATTTTAAGAAATGAGGAAAAAGTTGAAAACTATTAAAGTTAGATATTCTGACTCTTTCAATCCTAATGTAAGAATGTCCTTTAATTTTCAAAACATGCTTCAGAGATTTTCATACGTCTGGCTAGCAGTGAACAAAAGCTGAGTGGTTTATAGACTGAAATCTTGGAACTGCCAGTAACATTTCTATAAAAGCAGCACTCTCTCGGGAACGCCTGTGTACTTGTTTGTCGATCCTCTGAATGAGCGACTCAACAGCTAAACGCCAAGATCTTGATCATATGTTGACAGGTGTTGCAGATGTGAGTTCTTGCCAGGATTTTATCAGCAGTGAGACTTCAGTCTGTGCAAAAGCCATAAAAGTCTGAGTTTCAATAGATGAGCCAGATTTAGTCGAAGCTGTGAGAAACGATCTGTGCACAGAGTGGGAAAACATCTCAGGATGCATAATGTGCTGACATAAGGATCAGCTACAAGGCCTAAAGCAAAAATATGATTAAAATTTTTTAAAAAAGGGGGGCATCAGAAGGCCTCAGGATCTCCAACACAGCAGAGTGTTGTGATGAATCTGCAATCCTACTAAGGCATGCAGATGGCCGGGTCAGCTTGTAGCATTAGCAGCATAAATCCAGAGGCGGGTCAGACTGCGGCTGATGTTGTAATGGATCTGTGAGTGCTTTCCACCCCTCCATATCAATCACAGCTCGAGTGTGCATCTCATTATGGACACAATTTACTCCCCTCCTAATGGGTGCTTGTAACATACCGATACATCATTATGCACAGTAAAAGTCCTCCAAACCGGTTTAATGACCCCAACAATGAGTGCAGTGTATTTCAATGACTTCCCACAGTCTGAATTTTAAGGCGCGTGAGCAGGGATTCACAGGAGATGCGTTATGAGCAACAAATCCGTAAATATCAAAGCATGATCATGCCACACTGACATGATTAAGAAGGCATGCCATTTTCTGATTAAGTGCCAAGTGTGTCAGCATGGCTTTCCCATTTAAGGTTCTCAGTTTCATGACAACGGGTAAATAGTTTATTTTCTAAAACATGAAAAGACAAGTCAGTTTTCTGTCATGTCCTTACTTCTGAAGCAGGTTAAAGAGCAGTCGCTTTCTGCTGTATTGCACACTTCTGTCAGGCACATGAAGTAGATCTGAGGGGGGGAAACAAGACGTCATAATGCAACAAATCTACAATAAGCCACCATTATGCAGTCTCTCCATGGGGCTGAACTCAAAACCAAAATTAACGTCGAGTCAAAAATAGCAGTTTACATGAGCGCTTTTGTTCAGTGGGTGGTACCTCAGGGTCCTCTATGAAAGAGTAGCCTCTCTTAGCTGCGTGGGGGGAACTTTCCGGTGGAAGAGGTAAGAAGCTGGAGACTGTGATCCTCTGTATGTGGTGGGAGGTCGGGGGAGGAAGCAGCTGCGAGGCCCCCTGGTTCTGACAGCTGGACAATAGACAATTACCATAAATCTGCCTTTGCGTTCAGAGGCGACAGGCCTCCAAAGCATCCACAGAAGAGACAATTATAGGTTAAAACGCATATATATTAACAACATAAACTTTGTTCTAGTGGTGTTTAAGAGCATATTATGGGATAATTGGTGCATACTGCAACTACTTCACCACAACGGCGCCAGTATTGTTCCTGCTTTTACTGTGGTTACCTCCAGTAGAATGACCATCTGTTTTACCCCTCCCCCACAGCAAACATTGCATCTCAGAAGTGTGACTTTGGTTGTTTGATGGAGACTAAACAACAAAAACTTGATAATTTGTCCAAGATACTGATATGTTGTTCAACATGGCAAGAGTTCAGTGTATATAATTTATCTGTATGTTCAAAGTAGTGGCACCATATTTAGTTACTGTTGAGCTTAACACGGCTCCGTCCCTCTGAATGTAAAAACAAAATATGTCTTAATAGTCCATATATTCTGATACCAGTCCTCCTGGTCTGGTGTTCTGCATGCTTCAGCATGTGTCAATCCTCCGTCTTCACCAAGCTTGCAAAAGAATTGAACCTGAACCCTGAAACCGAGACCTGAAACCTGCAGGACGTCGGACCTGGAGCACCAGGATGGAGAAGCCCAGTCCTACACTAAAATGACAAAACAGGACGGATCATACCGATTGCATATTTTCTCCTTGTGTGAACTCACCCGTCGTAAACAAGCATCCAGCTGGCGTACGGCTCCTGAGTGTAGGCCAGGCAGGAGTGAACCAGCAGCACCAGGCCGGGCTCTGACGGGTCCACCAGGCTCAGCTCCACATACACCGGTCTGCCCTGAATCACACTGAGAGGCAGGTGGGTCTCTGGGTGATAGCTGGTGAAGGATTCATCTACAAGGGGGAGATCAGACAGACACTCAAGACATCAGTTTGCTGATTTTAAACGTCAGATAAAAATAAAAAGTCAAGAGGCTCAAGCAGCCGTGATGTGACATTTAAACAGAACACAAAGAGGGAAGTGAAAAAAAAAAAAAAAAGGCACCTGTGGCGATTCTCAGCCGCACAAAGATAGCAGCCGGCGAGGGCTGAGGAAGAGAAAGCTGATCCATCACATGAAACATGACTTCACCGGGAGAGTCTGGGGAGGAGCTACATCCCACCGTCAACCTGCAGACAGACAGCAGTCAGTCAAAGGGCCATGCAAACATTTAACGCTACAATGGGAGCAGAAGGAGGATATTTCACCTCTAAATACATTTTTCAAATGTTTTTGACTGATGCAGTGACTGAAACATTCAATTTCCTCCAACACCTGTCTGTATTTTATCGAAATACCGCAGAGTAAGTTGAGGTGTTTGACCGATCTCTTTGGAAAATAAGATGAACGTGTATTTGTACGGTGAGCAGCAGAGTTCAGTGTGTCGGTTGCATCCATGAAAGATTTGCCAAATGAACACCTCATTCTGTTGATTTCTTTTTGTATCTTTAGATTATAATCGTAGAATTTAAAGAACACCAGCAGTGTGGATTATTCAGCTGTAGTTTGACTTTGTTTCAGAACAGCAAATGTTTACAATGGATTAAATATAAACCTGGTAAACTCCCATGGCGATTACTAACTGCAGTAACTTGATGTCTGTTCTGATTGTAGAGCTCAAAGTTTGAGTCGAAATAGCCAACTGATAGGAATGTCATTGTTGTAATTTAAATTTGGACCAGGGTCCAACTTTGCAATGCTGGGGATTTTTTTTCCCCCTCATCTTAAGCACAATCCACATTCTCAGTTCTGCTCCTCATCCCACAAACACATGTTCATAAGAAATGTGTCACCCATTTTAACAGGAAAAAAGTTGTATCTACATGATATTTATAGCCAAACAGCACAGACATGACAAAAATGAAACTACCAAGATCCTTTAATGTTAATCAAGCTAAAAAAAGAGACGGAGACTAAGTTAAAGACCAACTTTTTTTACTTTCAGATTTCCCTTCAGTTTCTGATTTTATTGACAGTAACTTGTTTTCATAATTTTCTTTACACATTCTGTGTGTTTTACCTTCATACTGAAGGACCAGTGCCTTTACTCCAACTCCCTGTCACATGCTGACACTTTAATAACTGTGCTGCCAAGAAAAACTGACCGAAGACAAGAATTACATCTGACACTGAAACACTAATGAACCGATGTGGAGAATATGCCTGTTCAATCCCCGGCTTCTATTAAAACGTAGCTTTGAAAAGCATTAAGTGATGCGTAATAAGCAGCTCAAAGCTGCAGGATAAATTCACAGGAGAAATAAAAAGGTTCAAATGATGAAAGGTGAAAAGTAAAGAAATTCTACAGCTGAAGGAAATATAAAGTATAAAAACCCATTTATAATGCAAATATTGGACTTCAGTCAAGCGAGTTTCCCCTAAGAAAACTTCTAAAATGTCATACAAAGCCCTGCTGAAATAACGAGAATGTGCTCTGAATAGGAAATAGTTGGAACAGGCGCAGGGCTCATTTCACAGGTGGGACGAGAGAAATCTGTTAACACAATCATGTTTGGAGGAGGATGAAAATGAAGGCACTCTGCAAACAGCTGGGACTGAGGTCAAAGGTTAGGAGAGTAGTGGCTACAGCTAAAGGTTAAAGTAAGTCAATTCAATGTCATTAAATGCTGTTTTGATAAGTTATTTGAGTGCTATGGAAAAAAAAAAAAAAAAAAAAAGGCGAGGAGTACCTGACAGGCAGGATGTCACGTGCAGAGCTGCCGTCCTGGTAGGGATGAATGCCTTGGACTTCCAGAAGATGAAGGACTGTGTCACCGAAGATCTGACAGACGCATGAATCAAAGCCCTCGGTGTTCAGTCGGAGCTCATCAGCCTTCACAAAGCACCACTTGCATTGTGCGATGCATTTTAATGCCAAGCCTTACGTGTTTGTTTACTCCACAGCCGTCCAGAGGGACAATGTAGATGTCGAGGTCGGAGGTCAGCCTCTGCACCGTGCAGGCCTCCGTGCTGTCCTTGGAGGACCGAGCGGTCGGGACCACCGTGGGCTCCAACACAGTGTCGGGCACCACAAAGATAAAATACTGCCCCACTGTACAATCTGCTGGCACGCAGAGAGTCGACCCTGTGTCATTGTGTTTTGATCTCAGCCACAGTGAAATAAACAGTTTGGAATCAAACCTAAATATTTAACAATCATAGACCGTCTGGTTTAGCCCGAGTCTGTGAGTCACTTTCTGATTCCCTCCTTTGTCGACTCATGTTTCGGACAAGTGTTGACATGATTTACAGTTGGGAGACACTCACCCTGCACAGTGCGTACACAGCAGTCTAAAGAGTTGCTGCACTCAGGATCTGACACAGGATCAAGTCCGCAGGGCGAGGCAGAGGGAGTGCGCATGCCGGCCTTGAGGTGATCTGTGTGCAAAGACCAAACACGGGAGGGATTGTTTCATGACAACAGGTCTGATCAAACAGCAGACATGGTCATTCAGGTGTCTGGTTACTGCCGAAGGTGGATAGCAGAACTTTTTCTGCCCCCTTGTGGTGATCTCGAGTCCCAACATGCAGTAAAAACAAGCCTCAATGGACAATGAAGACAACAGCATCGTCTGTTAGCTCACCTCTCATTTCATCGTCCCGCCTCTCTCCCCGTGTACCAACAGGACGGTGTTGCTGACTTGCATCTTGTGGATAATAGTTTAGGAACGACGTGAACATTGGCAGAGGGATGCTGGGTCGTCCCGATTCCTGAACAAACCACTCCACAGAGCTGTATTCAAACTTGGCGGGCGGCGCCGGCTCAGACCGTGGCGACCCTTGGTCTGATTCCTTCCCGGCAGGAGGAGGGAGTTCCTGGTTGTCTTTGAGCATTTTAGGCTGATAGTCGTGATAATAATAAAAGTACGGCCTCCCCTCTCCACTTTGAAAGGCATACGGGGATCTTATAGGAGTTAAAAATCGAGACTCTTGAGTCTGTGGGGTGGAGGTTCTCTGTGGAGTCTGAGACATGCTGTTGAACACATTGAACAAACCCTCGGGGCCGTAATACATCAGATAGTAATCGTGATGCGGGTGGTGGTAGTAGTACTGGTAAGGGTTAGACTCGTAGTCGACCGCCGAGCCTGGAGAAGACTGTTGATCATGAGGGGGTGGAGGCGGAGTGGTGGGATCTGCTTCACCAGAGAAACCTCTCGGGACTGGAACTGCTCCAGCAGAACTTTGAGATTTGGGGTCACTCTTAACATCCATTACTGGATTTACATCTTGGACAAAAACGGGCTGTGTGTTGCACTTTGCTCAGATTTCTCATCATCACCGTCATGTGTGGGGGGTTCAGTGGTGTGCTCGAGAACAGGAGGTGCCGGTGAACCCAGAACATCAGTGTTTGAGGCCCTGTCAGTATGAGACAGAGCTAATGTTTTCGCGTCACCGCCAACGTGCGGGAAGTGGTAGAAGTAGTAGTATGGGTAAGGCTGTGGAGGGCCAGGTGCATGAGGAGGAGCTCCTTCGTGAGGAAACTGGGAGTTTGTGAGGACTGTGTGAGGATCTGGTGGAGGTTTGTGCACAGGTGGGAGAACCTGGCCTGAGCCGACTCGGCTGAAGTCCTCAGGCTGTTGGACCGAGGGCTGCAACACCGGAAACCCCTGCGGCGCAGAATTAGCCGCAGGCGGCTCTTTGTGGAGATCTAGGCCTGGATCAGGTTCCTGGAGCGGTGTGCGGTGAAGAGGGACTTTTGGGTGATGGTAGAAGTGGTAGTAAGGACTGTAATCATGACGTGGAGGCGGCACGTGAGGAGCTTCCACTTGTACTGGGAAGCCTGTGGGGGTGGAGCTGTGCTGCCCATCCACCAACACCGTCTCTTTATTCTGCTTTTCGTTCTCTTGCTTTGGCTCGAGATAAGATCCACCAGAATTCTCCATTTCATCTACGGGTGACTGTGAAGTGCGAATGTTGAAGTGCTTGTGTGGCTCCGGGGGAGAAATCTTGCGGGGATAGTGTTGCTGAGACAGATAAGGGCGAGATCGTGGCCTAAACGCAGACTCGTGAGGCAAAGTAGGAGGAGTCGGACTGTTAGAGTGGGAGGAACTGCTGTGAGGTGTTGGGTGGGGATAGTAAGGCGGAGCCAGATAGAAAGGTGGAGCCCATGGAAAAGGCTCCAGGGATCCCAGCACGGGTGTGGCCGGCATGCTGTTAATATGAGGAGGGCTGTTGAGCAATGTCTGATAGCCGATGGGAAATTGTTCAGGGGGATTGACCGGACAGGCTAGTAAGAAGACCTCGTTTCCCGTTTCAAGAGCGAGCGTGTATTTTTCATCCTAAAAAAAAAAAAAAAGAGATAATTGACAGGAGATAAGTTTAATTCATCTAAATACGGTTTATCGAAGTGAGAAACAAGGTTTGAAGTTTACCTTCACTGTGACGCCACATGTGACAAACGGGGCGGCAATAACGGTCTCGTCACCCTGTTGGTCCAAAGTGTAGCCGCACTGCTCAGCCAGCAGCACCAGAGGAGTCCATTCTCCTCTCACTGGACCAGAAATGCACAAAAAAGGTTCAAATCTGGCAACTTCAAACAGTTCTGCACTAGAAACTTGAATTATTTAGTGCCGAGAGCTTTAATTTGTGTAAATTGTAATTTCTAGCTGAAATAAATAGTATTCTTTAAATTCTAATACATCTTGACAGTTAATTGCAGTTAAGAGGGCCCATTAGTTCTCATGTCTCTAAAGAAATGTTGAAATATATTTGTGATAAATATAAATGTGAGACAATGTTAATGTTTGGCCCCAAAATTCTGGCGCGGCTTCATACACAAACAAATGAAACAAGTCAAAATAGGTAAAAAAAAAAATACAGGTTTTACAGTTTTCTAATGCTCAAAAGTAGAATTTACCATTCACTCTGTGTTCATCTGCAGCAGACAGTCCTGGGACTCTGACCGTCATGCCGTACGGGGAGCAGCAGAGGGAGGACGGCCCCTCGTGCTGAAGTGTGACCTGAGACACTGGACAGGACATCCTGACTGGAGTCCCCCTCCACAGCAGGCGCAGCACATAGCTGTCATCCTGTGGAACACATCAACTTCCAATCAGCGTTTTCATGGATAAGATGCGAGCTTGTACCAGACTTCACAACATGAATCTGCGATCGCTGAAAGTCCCGAACTATCCCGTCTGGAATGAGTCAGTGCACTCGAGTCATCAGCCACAGTTTGTGGAAAGTATGATTCATCTTTACTCCCACTCCAAAACTAAAGCGGACAGGCTTTCATGGGACTGAAAGTCGGACTATTATAAACCAATCTAATGCAGAGCAGCCGAGATGAGGTGAAGGATGCAGTTGTGACTGGACTGATGAAGTAAACCGAGCTGCACACCTCCCGAGTGATATGGCAGGCGTCGTACTGAGACTTCAGACTGAGGTCTCTCCAAGTGGTCTGCACAGAGTAGCCGCACTGTGGCGACAGTTGGAACAGGGGCACCGATGATTCATTCACTGAGATGGAAATAAACTCAAATTTACTCACGAAAAACAATGAAAATTTTAATTTAAAGAGTTCCACATTTTAAAAATGAATTCATAGATCGGTTGCAAAGTTCCACCTCTGTCCAGCAGCAGCTGTACGGCTCGTCTCTTCCTGACAGTCAGGGTCATGGAGTCGTCTCCACACTCCACCACAGGCTGCAGCTTCTGCCAGCTCTCCTCCGAGCCGCTGACCCGCTGACCTCTGATCCTGGGCCTTCCTCTCGGAGGCTGAACTGGTAAACAAAAACAAAGCACCTCAGAATACAGCGTCCGTGTGAGAACTTCACTGAAACATGAGGCTGTTGTTACAGCTGCCAGTGGAGAAAGCAGCACCTGGAGCTCGAGACAAAAAAGGGGGGCAAAAGATCCCTAAACATCTCTGTATGTGGGAAAATTGAGCAAAGTCTATTTTCACTGGAAATATGAATTTTTCCAGAAACATTTTCAGTGTCGACACATTCATTTCTTCTATGTGGAACATCAGCCTCCTATAATACAATCTCACTGCAGTCTTACTGTGTTATGAGGAGGCGTGAAGAAGAGGAATCCTTTTAACACGATGCAGACTTCACTTCTCAACACATTAAGGGATCAGTTGTGGACAGATGTGCTTTTATTGCTCATGATTAAACCATCTTTCAACTTAATTCTAGTTTTTAGAATTTTATTGCATCTTTAATCCTTTTAAAATGACTTGTTGGACAGCAGCTGTCATTTTACTGGCGTTCCTTAAACAGAGGGCTGAATGAGCCGCAACACAATTTGCTTACAGTCATGCAAGACGGCCTCTAATTAGGGAGAATCAGAGGATTGGGGAATAAAGGCAGTTCTTACGATATCTGATGTTCACAGGAGAGAGCCAGCTGCATGAAATGATCAGCGAAATAGTGGAGCTGTGTGCAACAAAGACCTTACCAGAGTTGACTTGCGCACCTGTGTAGTCAACTTCTACCCAATGTGCTCATCATAACGACAGTGCACACGTCAAACGCAGCAGCAGGGTTTGAACTTTAACGGTCGTTTGTTGAGCCACTTCCCAGTGACAAATGTAAGGTGGTCCATTTATCAAGTTGTTAATGGAAAGACCAGCATTTAGCTTTAGGGGCCTATTAAGTAAGCAGGATGGAGTCAAATTGTCTCTCTCATTTGTACAACATTGGCTTTAATCTTCATAAACGTTACCACACATCTACCCACATTCACCTCTATGCTGATTGTCCAATAACAGCTCCATGGTATCATTTGAAGTTCACAGAAGACGCTAACCCCGTTCCTGCTCCAGACAGGACGTGCAAATCTTCCTCAAGAGGCTGCGTTGTTTTGAGATCAGCCACAGCATTAACACATTTCACACCTTGTCCATTAAATGAGAGCATTTAAACACAGTCTGATGGTTTCAAATCAGAACATCCACACCGACATCTTTCACAACTTGTAGCAATGCACCACAAACACTCTAAACCACTAAATGTTATTTTATTCCCCAAAACCAGAATATGTTTAAATGAAAGTGGAACTTTTTGTCTCTTTCAGAATTAACGTATTCAGATAAATACCAGCAAATTAACACCAAGTCCACTACAAGAAAACAGGATATTTAAAAAATAAATGCTATAAATAATTTTCCCCATTCACAATTTTTAAATAATCTCAACTGTATAGATGATAAAAATGTCCCTGTCCTATAAAGTAATTAATGCTGCTTTACTGGCAGAACTAAATAAATGTACAATATAAAATCCAATAAATTTTGGTAGAAATACATTTTTCATCCATTGATAATAACCGATATGCATTGCCAAATTACAGGGTTATATTGAAAGTAACGGCTGTAAATACAAGAGTTACTTTGTATGTTAAATTATTTGAGGATACATATATATATGTATTCCCTCAGGATTTCATGGGAGTGCAACACTTGTGCCATTAGTGATGCTGCATTCAGGAGTTGCTGCTGAATTGCTGCTTTTTTGTGTTCCTACCAACAGAACACATTGAAAGCCAGAGTTCCCAGAATGAAAGAGGAACTCAAAGAGCCTGAAACATGTCAGAAATTCTAATCTTTCCATTTCATATGATAAAACTGAACAGCTGCTGGGAGCCATAAACGATAAAAAGCAAGAACTCTTTTCCAGCTAATTACAGGCTTTCAGTCTGAAATTTGGTAGAAACCATTTGAAGATATTTGCAATTCTAATTAGTCAATTATACCGACTATAAATCAGAAAAATCTGTTTTGGCAAAATTCACATTTTCAATCTTCAATAATTTATTTTATAATTTCCTCTTATAAATCAAATGGAGAAAAAAACATGGTGGGCTGAGGAAGATTTATTTTGCAGCTGCAGTCAATCTGGAGCTCTCCGGCGCCCCCCAGGGGAACCCCCGCACTATCTAAACAAATGGACCAAAACAGAAATCTGCAACTTTCATGAAACACTATATTCTATATAAATTTACATAAAATCTAAAGTTATAAAACCCATTTCACCATTAAAATAACCACAGAACAAAATTGGTGACAGAACTTTGTCATAGATGCAGAAACTCTGAATCTTATGTGGCATCCATAGAATTGCATTTAGAACTAGACATCTTTTAATTCTTGCCATTTTAATTTTTTGAAGCAAATATTTTAACCGCATTCTCACATCTTATTTTACCTTGTTTCGCAAGCTGGTTTTTTAAATTTTCCATTCTGTTGAACTTTTTTGGCAGGTTTTTTTTTTTTTTTTCAGGGAGCAAAACAAGCAAAACAAACAATGAAACAATATAGAAGAGGTTTTTTGGAGGGGACATTTCACTGTACTGCACCAGAAGAAATCAATAAAATCTCCGAGATTGAGAATATTTAGGAGTAATTGTTTAGTTGGAGCAAAAACACACTTTCAACACCTCCACTCTGCGCCACAACAAAGAAAAACTTAACAATTTACCTTAAAAGGTCATTATGGGTCCATTTTACAGGTCCAGTCCGGTCAAGATGAAATTGGGCTGTATATGACACCCCTGTTGTAAAACCTCAAATGGCTACAGCAACAGGCAGCTGACCAATACTGGATTAATACATAAAATACAGAATTTCTTGGAAAAATATCAATTTCATTTTCTATAAATTCCCTGCAAACTTTCCGAGCCGCACCTGAACGCACCACGCATTAATTACACTTGCAGTTTGGGAAGAAAAAGATAAAATCGAACTACGAGTTGTGTTACCTGGAGCAGCGGAGTCTGACTGGAAGCCGGGGCTCTGGATGTTGGTCTGGAGCTGACCGGTGACATAAAACTTGCCCTGCACCACACGCTTGATCCTCCCCTTGCTGCAGTTCCCGAGCGGGGGGCCGTGCAGGGAGTGAACCCAGTTCCCTGCACTCTTCCTCGGCTTGTAGAAAGTTCTGTCTCCCGCGGAGTCCACCATCCTGGGTCTGAGTCTTTTGCCCTCCTGCTGGGGTGTCGAGGAGGAGGAGGAGGGTCCCGCCGGGTCTCTGCCTGCCTGCACGGCGTCCAAGTGGAGCGGCTCCGTGGAGGGCTGGCGGTCCGGCGGGAGGGGGGCCCCGCTGGGCTCGGGCGGGAGGGGGGCCCCAATAGGCCCGGCCATGCCCGCTGACGGTGTGGTAATTGTTGTCATGGCGTAAAACAGCAGAACGCTAAAGAACTTTCCCTTCTGTTTCAAATTCATTGCCAATATTCTTTGATTCGCACCATAAGTCGGTCCGGAGCGAAGAGCCCCGGTCTGTTTAAAGACTCCTGTCAACTCACCTGCGCGCTAATTGGCAATTAAGCACAATGCGCATGCGCAGAAGGCTGCGAACAAGTGACGCTTCACCTGTTTCATGTTTGTAATTTAAAAACATTTTTAAACCACAAACTAATAATCATAACTGGTAGACTAATTTAATCTCTTCTTCTATGTTCGTTTTTCATTGTTATGTATAAATCAACAAGTTAAAACAAATGATTAGGTGTGAGTTTAACAATAAGAGGCAACGTACCACCATAAACGCAAACTCGGAGAAAAAAACCACTGGCAAATTTAATTTCAAGGATGACAATAAATTTCTTATTTGCAGTTTCATTCTAAAAACAACGCCCTGAGAATGAGGAAAAATTAAACCTAAGTTTTCTTTCTTTGTTGAACATGTAAGAATACTGTTAAAAAACAAATAGATTTGCAGGAGATCAACAGTGTTCAACATAAATATGCTTTTTCTGTGTGATTAATGTGGGATTTAAAAGTGCCCAGGAATGTTTTGGATGTTCAGTGAGAGTGAATTCCACAGTTGGGGGGCCAGCGAGGCTGAGGAGGAGATGTGGAGGCAAATAAACTATATAAAGATGTTGAAAAACATGCACTTCCATCATGTAGGTTTTGCCAAACTTCTCTACACCTCCAACCAGGGGAGGATTAAAGTAATCATGGGCCCCTGGGCTCGGCTTTCTCTGACCCCCCTCCTTCTGCACTGGTGCATGTCTGTTCATGTGCATGATCTTTCTCTCTCTGTATTTACTGTAACAGCCTTCAGCTGGAACAAATACTGCAGAAAGGTATTCAACCGGGTTTTAGCTAAACCAAGACACATCTGCTGCAGCAAGGTTTAACTATTATTATGTTGACTCAACCGTAACTATTATGTTATTGGGATTGATAGTTTACACTGAAGCTGGACACGAGCAATTGTTTGAAATCTACATCACATGCAGACATTTTCTACACATGAATCATTGCAAATCATTTGTGTTTCACTAACCAGCTGCTGCGAGGGGACTTTCGCTTTCAGTCTGGATCAATCAATGAACCATGTCTCCTCTTCCTCCCCCTTGTTTACTCCAGGTGCTCCAGTTAGCCTCTCTTTTGTAAAGCAAAAAAATGAACACATTTAAGGGGGGGGGGGGGGGGGGGGGGGGGGGGGAGCAATATTGACAGTGAAAAAAATTGAAAGTGGTTTAGTAAAATTCAGAATTGCTTGAAAATACAAAATTGGTGCTTCAAATATTCTAAATAACTGATAATAACTGAGTTCATTCATAGAGCACTTTTCAACAGTATTTTTAAAGAGCTTTTTGCAACAAAATCATTTATCTTAAACACTATGAGCTGCAAAGAAACATCAGTAAAAGCAAAATAATAACTGATTGATGGTGAGGATCAAAAGAAAAAAGGACTTTATCTGCTCGGGTGATGATTTCCATCACAAGGGAGTCAGAACAGAATCTGTGTATTCAGCTGTGACAGGCCTCTGAAGATATTTAAGTAAAGATCCCACAAGCAGCGGTGATGAATCGAAAGGCAAGATAAATGAAAACAATTATCTTCTTCAGCTATGCTGCAAGGCACGGAGATGATTAATTTCACCTGAAGGACGACACAAACGGGAGCTTCACGTCATTTATTTGGCTAAAAGCCTCTTTAATTCATTCTGCTGTTGATGGTGACTCCAGCAAGATTACTCTTCACATTTAAGCACAACTTGAAACCTAAGTTAAATGTCTTTAAACCTTTTACTTGATCTATGAAAGGTTTAAAGGTAAAACAAACAGACAAACTAAAAAAACTTGACAATGTGCACACATTCTGGAGAGTTCATTCAAATAGTGGGTTTTTCTTTCCTATGGAATATTGAGTTAGCGCTCCAGAATGCTCAATATCTCAATATAGTGGAAGGAGTTTCTAATTGATGTAAGATACTTAACATCTGACAACATCTGTGTTGTTAGTAACTTCATCTCTTATAACAAATAAAGGTACAAATCAGTTCAACGTCTCACAGAGATGCTGCTGTGGTGGAAGGGATTTTCTCAGCTGGCGCACCACAGCTTTTAGTAGCAGACTTTATCACAAGATATTTTCTGTTTAGCACATCTTGGGATCTTTTCTGAATCTCAGCTGTGGCTCCTCTTTAACTTTGTGACACATCTCCTGTATTGCAATATCATCTTAGCCAAGCCAAGCCAAGACTGAAAAGTGCAATTTCCAACAAAAATTGTGAAAATGCACTAACTCTCATTGTAAGCTTATGGAAAGGAATCTTAAAAAATCCAGACATTTGGAAGGATCAGTAGATGAGAAAATGCAATGCAATGCTGAGTGTTGTTAAATCTGTTGATGTGCGCTTTTGTGTCTCTTTAGCCATTTTATAATCTGCCTCTCATTTTACTGTATTGTTGTTCAGTATCACAATATGACTTATTAATGGGAATTTCTGGTCAGATGATTGATTTCAACTAATAAAAAGAGAGAGGAAATATCCAAAAAATCTTCAAAACAGTCTTTATTTTCTATAATTCAATATACTGGGATCCAACACTTTGGGCTTTCATGTGTTCTTAAAAGATTTTGTCCACTAGGGGGCAGCACCACATTGCAACAAATCATATGAGTAATGGAGGCATTACTTTACCTAACTGATATCTGTCTGTCATCAAAACTTGTTTCATGCTCAGTATTCGATTTTTTTTAACATATTCAGGCAAATGTTTTGACATTTCACATGATCTGACCTTTGCCCTCTTCTTCAGACTGCGGGTTTGTACCATTTGAAACTCGAGGTCACAGAGGAAGAGAATGCCGTCACTCAACATAGATGGCATTCACATGTATTTACAGGTTATGGTTTAGTAATTGAAGTGAGACTTTAACCCCATAATTGCCTGACGCTTCATTCATTTATGAAAAAAGGGCAGTTTTGTGATCCGCAGCCGAGAAATGAGATCACCTGTGACTGGTGGTTCGCCATCAGCTCTGCCGGTTGATAGTTAGGGGCAGCCCCATTAGCCATTTCATGAAATTGTGGTCAGGATGTTGTCATTTGAGGGCAGACTGGTACGCTCACATTGCGCTACAGTCAGAGTTAAGGTTCGAGGAGTCAGATGACCCACTTCAACCACATAGTTTGAGCTATGCTGGCAGCCACACTTCATAAGGAGGCTCTGAAACCGTGTGTGTGAGTGTGTGTGTGTGTGTGTGTGTGTGTGTGTGTGTGTTGGTAGTGGTGGAGGTGGGGTGGGGTGATCGGTTGACGATGGGCGAGGCAGTTGGATGACTCATATTTGGAGTTGCCTAGCTACAGCCAGGAGTTGTTTTCTTTAGACTCAGCGCTGGAGTACAGTGTGTGTATGTCTGGATTTCATTGAAGGAGAGAGAGAGAGAGAGGGAGAGAGAGAGAGCAAGACTCTGTGTGGGCGGCATGGACGCAGGGGTGGCACTCAGCAGGAAAGAGGAGGAGCAAGAAAATCTTCCCAAAGAGGAGAAGAAAAGTCACGTGAAGAGAAAACTAGAGTTAAATGTAGTAATAAGAACAAGGAGGGGACAAAGAAGGAGGTTTCGCCAAAAAAAAAAAGAAGAAGAAGAAAACGAAAACGAAAAGAGCACCCAGGGTGAGCAAGTGAATCAGGAATGAAAACCCTGTCACCATGGCAACGGGTTGGCTCGACTAAATAAGAGGAATTTTTTTTTCCAATGTAAACGGAGGCTAGGGCTACACACACACATACACACACACACACACACACACAGACACACACACCACTGAAAGTTGTACAGTGGCTGACGTCTCTGTGTTACAACACACGCAGCTCGTCTGTTTTCCACCTGAAGCTGCTCCTGTCTGATTTCTATTCAAGCCACAGGCGGGCTGCCAGCCGGAGCCCATGCAAACACTCAGAGAGGAATTCTCCAAGCGACGTGTTGAGCTCATCCTTTCATGTCTTAATTTGATTTTGATTGCCCCTTCACTCTTAGTTCACTTCTGTTTGTCACCGACATGTTTAATTTGTCCTGAACCTTCATGTCAACTCTTCTCTTTTCTCATATTAACACATTAAAGTAATGCTTTACATTATAATAAATATCTCTGGTGAAAGATACCTTAAGTTAAAAAAGAAATTCCTTACATCATCTATATAGTTTTATCAAAATCAAGACCTGTGGCTCACACCGAGTAGGTCACACGTGCTCATATTCATGTAAAGAAAATAATTAACCTGAAACACGTGTTTTCTATGATGGGTGAAAACCAGAGTCCCCAGAGAGTACATACTGGAAGATCACACAGACTCCACACAGACAGGCTCCTGAACCGGGACTGGAGCTGGAGGTAATCATGCAGTGAGTGAACTACAACACCACCGTGTGGCTCTGTGGGTTTTAACCCCCAGTGACACTTTGTTTCCCACCTATTCAGTATTTTATGGCTTCTCAAATAGGCATATAAAGTCAGGGGAATAAACCCAACGACCCCCTCAGTCCTGAGCGGCGGCAGGGTGTTGGATCCAATCCCACCCAATGGGCACTGAACACCAGCGCAGGTTCTGGAGAACTCCTGCCATGCATGCTTTGGGTGTCCATCAACGTAACAACGGAGTTCGTAGCAACTGAAAATTCTACTTTTTGAGAATGGCTCCCAAGGCGGAAATTTTTGAAAAAGTTCGGGCGGAGACGCTGCAACTGCGTAGCATCCTCTAGTGGCCTGACATGAAAACTGCACTGCGCCTGGCATGCTAAATACCGTTCCAGTATGGTGCAACAAGAAACTGGTCCCCAGGACTCCTGACAGATAAACAAACAACGCAGAGTCCCCAATTCACAAACAAAAAAGAATGCAAAACATGTAAACTTCACACAGAGCGGCCTTGTCTTCCAGCGGTAAGTTTCTTGCTTTGAGGCGGCGGCGCTAACCGCCGCTCGGCCATGCCGCGGTATGCGCAGTATGAGTCTCCTATATTGCGTTTCTCCGTTTGAAGGGTGACGAGTGTGTTTACGTGTGCAGAGGCATGCGCGGAGTGTGTGTCTCAATCCCTGACTGACATGCCTGCACGTCCATTCGTCTACGAAACCAGCCCCTCCTGACAGCGGGGACGGGGGGGGTGGGGGGGGGGACGGCCCACTCATTCAGTCCGTCAGCCGAGAGTTTCAACACCGACGGCGGGGCCCCTTCTTGTTTGTTTATCCTCGGTTCAGAGACTCACCTACTCCACATTTCTTTGACATTGCTCTTGTAAATCCGTCACATATATACCCCGCGTGGGTGATGTTTTTTTTCTCTCTCTCTCTTTTTCTTTGGAAATCCGAGGGCAGGGTGCGACATTGTGTAAGATGGAAAAGGAATGAGCGGAGTGAGACAGTCAGCCACAGACAGGGAGCTTTATTATTGTGTAAAGCAGCAGCGCCTTGGCTGTGGTCAGACTCACTCCGCTGGCATGTGAGCACCGCTCTGCTGCCTCGGGTTCACACACTCGTGTTGCAATGTTCCCCGAGACTCCTCGCAAACACCTTCATTAAGAGATTTCGACGTGGATGACTCAACCGCAAACAGAAAACACAAGCTCCTGGCATCTCCTCATCAAAACGTTATCTGATGTAAAGATGTTTTTTTTTTTCTGGGCAGCTCAACGCGCGCATGAGAGATGAGTGATTATCCGTGTAACAGAGAACTGATAATTAAGAATTCAAGGCTCGAGATCTGATGAGCAATCTGTGATAGAGGGCTGCTTGTTGAAGATGTCGCAAAAGTCAGCCCCGCTCGACACGCCTCGTAACTCATTTTCCACGACGCGAAATGTCAGAGAGTAACGCAGTTCACCAGACTGGGGTCTGCTTTTCGCCGTTTTAACGGTCCCACTCTGTGTATTAAACCGCAAACTGGAGCCAACAGAACCACACTGAACAAGCCAACCCTGAGAACACGTCTCAAGAACTCATCATTAATATTTGTGCACACAACAGTTGGCAGATCCGAAAGTATCACAACCGTTCCAAGTGATCCTTCATGACTCTGGTTTTTCCAGTACTGATCTGCAAGAGCAAAGCGTCGACAAAGGGCTGATTGTTGAGAAAGCCTCCCCATTGGTCTTTATTGAGCTCTGTGCAGACATGTGATTTGTCGACTTGTGTTTGGATCTGAGAGACGTGTTGCGGCTAAGCTCCCCGCTCCTCCTCTCTTTACAAACAGCGGCAGATACTGACGTGGTCAAACATCTTCTGGGTTTCTACTCTGAGAAAACGATAGCTGGCTGATTCATGACTCATTGCATTTCCTCTCCCCAAAATACACCAGGAACTGAAAAATGTGGCTTGATTGTTACGGAACTGAAGTGGCTGAAAAGCGTTTTCTCTTTTTCTTCTCTCCGGAGCTCCCTGCGCTTTTGTGATGTGATTCAGTGCTGAAGGGAGTGTCCTATCACACTGAATAGTACATTGCAGAGTTAAACCTACATGCCCAGAACAGAAGCAGGTCCGACCACATTCCCCCTGCCGCTCTCTCAATGTCTCTGACTTATGCTTTTTTTTTTTTTTTTTTTTTTTTTTTAACTCTGTATCATTCACATGCGGTCAGAAATAAATTACTGGGCTGTTCTTTCAACACAACAGATAGAAAAAAAAAAATTATAGGTGAAGTTGTAGAGATGAAGACCTAAATATGACATGAGGAGAGTCCGGTGGGGGTGGGGGGGGGTTATTAGTGACATGAGCCGACTGGCGTTGATGGATTGGAGGGAGGCTCACAGGTGCAGCGCAGACTTTGAGGATATTGGGAAACCCCAGTGGCACAATCTCAACCGATACGCATTCTTTCCCATGGGGATCTGGGTGGGACGCTTCCACGGAGGGATCACAGGGAGATAAGGCGCACGAGCAAGTCACGGCTGCACGCATTTAAATATTGACAGAGGTATTAGGCCTCCTGAAGTTATAGATGTTTCACACTGTTCAAACCTTTCAGACTGTTCACTGATCAGTTAAGAAATGATGGATGACAAGTTCACTACTCTTAAGAAATATGTTTTTGTCTTTTTTAATCACTGTTTTCTTTGAAATTTTTGTAATTGACTTGGTGGTTTTGTGTTTTGGTTTTGGCAGTGTTTGGCTTGTTTCGGCCCACGGGCCGCACGTTTGACAACCATGAACTAAATCCATGACAACATCATCCTTCTTAAGTCTCAGGCTGATATGAAATGACAGGTTATTTTGAGTTAGCGCTGGTATGAGCTGAAGCACGGTCTCTCGGTCTTCTCCGGTCTTTATTTGAGGGTAAATAATTCCTTGAGCCTGTTATTATCCCGCTGGCTCATACCTGAGGCTGACATGACACCGGCCAGGCACTCGGCTGAGCCTTTGACTCAGACGTTTGTTGGGATATCACCATAGTTTTCTACACGCCAGAACCAAACAACTGACCTCAGACTCCCAGAACACACCCAGATTATTCTCATCTGCATTCGTGACATAACCGCCTGACTTCTTCATGTCCCCGGGTTCCTCCTTATTAAAGCTATTGTCTGACGAGTTTCTAGAAGGTCACAACTTTCCCACACTTATTGGGGTAAATGTCAACTCCACTTTTTTAATGAATCAATATTACTTTTTATGTTGCAGGATAAAAAATTATTTATCAAAACGGTCAATTTGAGAAACTCTGAGCGATCTTGTCAGCTCATTTTCAGCCTTTTCCATTCAACAATCAACCAGGAGCCAAAAGCCGGCTTTGGCAGCAGTCTCCGCCCACCGTGCTTCAAACCCAGAGAGCTCGCCTTCATCCAGCTCACAGCATATTTCAGCTGCCGTATTAATTAACCCTTTAAATGATGATTCAAGTGCCATGACAGACGTTTTCATTTATGCACATTTAAGCGTCTTTCACCTGTTTAATTGATTTCATTCTTCATCTAAGAGTTGATTAACTAACAATTCTACTTATTTTCTAAATGTGCCCGAGCTGAGACTTGACACCTTTACAGCTGCTCTCTTACTTGCTGACAGTTTATCAGTAACAACTTTACAAAGCTGCTCAGTGAAGTGAACAACAGAGTATATTTCAGTTAGTTATCCCATCATGCACTGTGTTGAAAGATAATGGTGGGAAAAAAATCATGTCAGTAAGACACACGTACTGCAGAGAACCAGTGAAGTTTGGCACAGATCTGAGGGTGTGAAACATAAAGCCCATGGACCAAAACCGGTCGGATGAGGCTCCAATCAAGGCCTGCCAAGTCACCAAGAAAATTGCAAAAAATGTCAAAGAAAACAGATTTTCTGAAAGCTTGTTGCCATCAAACCAGCTCAAATCCATGTTATGGGAGAGACTTTGTAAAAACATGCATAAAACAACAGATACAGGAGAATTTCTTTGGACATTTCTCTGCATTATTCAGCAGAAGGTTTTAAAATTGGGTTCTTGTTCAGATTGTAGTAATTTTTCAGAGTAATTGTTTTAGTTTTGTGAAAATATTCATCACACATACTCTGAACCACAACAAATCAAAACTTTACAGTTTGAAATTAAAGGTTATAACTTCACAATTTTACCCTCCTGGCCCACTTCAGATGAAATTGGACTGTATGTGATCCTCGTTTCAAATCCCTGATTGAGACAATGCTGAGCCAGAAAACTACCCATACAGATTATGTAACCACCCGAACACCCCGGCTAGTAGTACTACCAGGGGTCAGTGACCTCTCTCTACAAGACGATGGTCCTTGCTGCAGGTGGTTCATGAAACAAAGCCTTCAGAAATCCCAGATCTGCATCTGAGTTAAGATGTTGTGGGACGTGCTGCGGTCAGATCCGCCGAGGCCCCACCTCAGAACTTCAAATATCTCAAATATTTTCGTGCCTGATACTGCAGGACAATCCTCAGAGGTCTTGTGGAGTCCAAGCCCTGAAGGATCCATGTTGTTGTAGAAGCACAAGGAAGAACAACACAATGATCGTCATTTATTCAGGCTGCTGCTGCTTCATACGAGTAAACAGCAGCAAGTTTTCAGCTTCCGGCAAACTTGAGTCTTCCTTTTTCTTTTTTTCCTGGGAAAACTGTTCTCGTCTTTCAATCGTCCTCACCGAATAGTGAACTGAGGAGTTGTTTTCCTCCTTTTAAAGGTCTCAACTTAACAGCTGTCCCTGCCCAAAACCCCAAAAACAGTTTTAAGATCAAACCACACTATAAAACTGTAGCCATGAGTAAAAGCCAGTTAAACGTAGCTTGTGTGCTTTCACAATGATTTGTTGTTGTGTGTGTTTTTGTCAAAGCATTGCGACTGTTGTCCTACTAGTTCTCCATGGACACTTCTTTGTTGTTTTTAGTTTGAAATGGTCTTCCTCTTTTGGGAACTCTTCTGGTCTCTGCGGCCTTCCCCATTAATCTCTGACGCGCCGCAGGAGATCGACATCGGCGAAGACCGTGACAAATGACTCAACGCGAGAGTGTGTTAATGAAGTATTAAAAGAAGCGGGGAAGTCGTGTAGTTCGGTAACAGATCCCCCTACTTCAGATTCAACTAATCCACGTGCTGGAGCGGTCTGAATCAGTGCGATCACTCAGCACCGGCAACCAAACAATGAGTAATAATCAATGAACGAAGTGACCCACCCACCTCCCCACCCAGCAGCCCCGCTCCACTTCCTCCTTTTTTCTTCCCCCCCTTCTCTTTTTTCTCTTTTTGCTTAAGCACCGACTTGCACTCATTTGCCCCCACCTATTTTTCCCTCGATGGCAACCAGCAACATTCCTTCATCCTGAAACTTCTTCCTCTGTAACAAAAGCGGGAAAAGAAAGAGGGCGGCGATCAGGAAGAAACACCACGGGCGCGTCAGAGCGCTCCAGTTTCACTGTTTCTTCTCAAAATACACCGTTTCAAACACTACGGCAACAGTGTGATTGCGATCGTCTGCGGCCTGTTGCCATGCCAGCATGCGTAGAATCAGTCAATATTTGCAACCCCCACCCCCCCTTTCCCAAACGTCAGTGAGTCATAAGCCGCCTCACCAGAGAAAATCACCAGCATCAGCTGAGTGACAAAGACATGAGACAACAAACATAAAGGAGGAGGGGGAAAAATGTCTGTCCGTTTGAGCCTTTGTGCGTGTGTGTGTGTGTGTGTGTGTGTGTGTGTGTGTGTGTTTAAAGTACATTTGAAAAGAGACCGAGAGGGTGGGACGGGCAGCAAAGAGTGCAGCAAGAGAAGGAGGAGGAGGAGGGTAGAAGACAGAATTAAAAAAAAAAAAAAAGAAAAGAGAGGCAAAGATTATGTGATCAAGCAGCCAAGAGGCTTGTCTGGGGTGTGTACTTAAAAAGAGGGCTGGGTAAAAGTGGGCGGATGGGTAGTTTCTACTGTTTGCGCTTTCAAACGCTGAGTCTGAAATTAGTATCCCTGAGAGCAGGAGGAATTAGACCTGAAGAGACAAGCAGCCAACTGACAGTAAGTCTTCTTTTACTTTATTCCTCTAAAAAACAAAAAAAAACTTTACTTTATCTATCTTTAAACTCTTCAAGATGTGTTGCTGGAGCTCCAGTCGCCGTGCAGTTTTGTGTTTTTATACTGAAGTGGCGTTTCCAGCAGTGAAGCAGTGGAGGTGAAAACAGGTGTGACCACCTCCCAGCATACCTGCTCACCTCTGCCAAGTGAAGCTGTTTTCCAGATGTCGCAGCTCCCGCAGTGTCTGTAGAGAGTTACTGGGTAGAATGTTGACTTTAGAGCTAAATTTCTGTCTTGCTTTTTTTCATTCTTGACATGAAACCTCTTTTGATCTGTGTTTATACGATGATGTGCCGAGAAAAGTGAGCATATGTTGGGGCTTTGGAGTAGATTTCAGACATTTAATCAAAGTTTGTTCAGAAAGAAACCCCTGATTTAACTTCACATTAATGATATCTTCATCTCGCTCAGAGGTTTTTCATTAAAAGTTTGATTTCGGCGACGACTGCGCTTTTTAACTCGGCGCCTCGGGCTGAAATGACTCCATCTCTTCATTAGCCGTTTGAAGAACAGTGAAAAGCGGGGAGAACATTGGTGGAGATGTGTCAGGCGGGATCACGTGTGCGCGCCGCTGCCCTCGCGCCCTCCTCTTCCTCCCCGCCGGAGATTCCGAGTTCTCTATCCGAGCGCGGTTGCGTGTGAAAAGAAAGCTGGCGAGCGTCTGTGTGCGAGGACCCAGCCCTCGACCACTCCCTCACCGTGAAGCGGAGCGGCACATTCCAGATGTGCCTCTTCCTCTGTTCACACCCAGCGCTGACCTCCAAATCTCACACATGAATGAGAGAACACGAGGTTAAATTAAATAACTTCAGGGAAAGTTTTGAGGGGAATTTTTAGAGATGTAATCGTGTGTAACAGCGGAGACGAGGCGTTCTCAAAGTTTGTTGTTAAAAAGTAATATTTCTTGAGTTTTGTGCAGAGAGGCCATCCGGCCGCGATCAGATATGGGCCAGCAAGGTGAGGGAATGGCGCGTCGTCTCTGCAGCTCTCTACAGTTATTTTAGGGAGTGGCGGGTTCCTCGCAGCACAGGAAGACAAGCCCAAACTCATCTGCCCGCGGTGAACCGGGCTCCAGCAGCGTCTGTTTGCTCAGGGAAGAACAGGTTTTGTTTCCACATCACCTCGGCGTTGAGATAAAACTCCGAGATCTCCCGCAGCGCCTCGGCGTCGAGGCTCCGGCCCGACCGTCCCGACGTTTATCTCTATTTTGGGGCGTTTTACGGGGAGCCCGTACGCCGGGACTCGGGGTAATTAGAAGCTGAGCGGCCGCGCCCTGAGCGGCTGCCAGGTTCCTGGCCTGGTTTTGGCGCTCTGAATGAGTGTGTTCACGAGGATGTGCGTGTGCGCACGCGCGCTCGGGGCTTCCTCTCTTTAAAGCCGAGCACGACGTTTGCTCCATTATTTGATGTCTTTACCTTGTTTGTTGGCCCTCTGTGTGTTTCTTGCTCAGTTAACGTGGCACAATAAACACTTCTTTTTTTCATTTTTTTTTTTTTCCTCTGCTCTCTCCAGCACCGCCATCATGCTGATTCTCCTCGCTGGCATCTTCGTCCTGCACATTTTAGCCATCATCCTCCTCCTGGTGGCTACTATTGACAATGTAAGTGAGATCATGTTGTAATTGTTGAGGTTTTAAAGCCTCTGGGTGCAGCATTGTCACCTCCTGTTACCTTTGAGAAAGGCCACACCAACAAATCCCTCACTTCCGCCGGACTTCAGCGGGTCTGATAAATGACAAGCCACTCACCTGTTTCTTTTTTTTTTTTTTTTTCATCACTGGAGGCCTTCATTCCTTCTCTGTTAGTGGTCCACTGTACTCCTCGGGCCCGCATGCTTCACATTTCTGACTGACAGATCGTCAGAAAACAGTGTCGTCTTCCTGTGACACATCAGTACATGCAGCACACACACACACACATGCATGCATGTGTAAAATATGTGAGATTCTTCCCAGAGCTGAAACAAGCACAACATATATATTAAAAAAAAGAAGAGATTTGCAGACTGCAACGCTCAAAGACAGACATACATTCCTCCATCTAATTATTATCCCTTCCCCCTAAATGCAAGTCCGAACACAGAGTGAGGCACACACTCCTGTTTAATCCTGCTCCGACTTCCACCCACTTTTTTACCTTGTTTTTTTTTTTTTGCAGTTATGAAACATGAATTGACAGATTTCCCCCTCTCCGCAGGCCTGGTGGATGACTGAAACCACGTCCACAGACGTCTGGGCCCGGTGGATTAACCAGAACGGGATCTGGAACTACACGGACCTTCCCGATCATTACCCAACAGGTAAAGCAGCAGGAGGAGAAACTACTTCCACACATTCAAAGGTTGCGAAGGGAAACAGGATGTCGCTAATGTTCCCCTGATATTTACTAAAAACACGGTTCGGTTTCTTCGCCTGGAGGGCCACATGTGTTTGCAGGCTGCAAAAACTGTGATGGGAAACTTCTACCAGCTACAGTGGTCATGAAATCCTCAGAAATACCTGATGGAGCCCTCAAACGACTGAACATCTCGCTGTAAAGCAGATCAAATCGTGTTTTCACTAAAACACCTCAATAACTTGTCTCATTATCTCTGACTTAACTGAAGCTTGAATTTTAAGTCAGTTTGAGGTGAAATGATGCAAACAACAACAAAGTAGTGCGCTTTAAAATGTTAATTCATGCAGCGCAGCAGTGGAAGTTCAAACCGAGTTTCTCAGTAACGTACCTGCTACATGACAGCAGGTTTTCACAGACACTTTCCAGGGAGTGCCTGCATGATGTTTCAGCACATTTCTGGCCACTCCTCTTCCTCCTCCCTCCCTCATCAACACGTCTTCCTCTCTTTGGCGCCCCCTGCAGAGTACCTCCAGGCGGTGCAGGCCAGCGCGGTACTAGCCTGTATATTCTCCATCCTGGGCATCTTCGTGTTCGTGGCTCAGCTCTTCACCCTCCCGAAAGGACAGAGGTTCACCATCTCGGGCGTCTTTCAGATCCTCGCCTGTGAGTATCCCTCCGTACCTGAGATTCCTAACACCCCGACCGCCGCCCGCGCGCTCTCGCTCATGACCTCTGACCTCTCCTCAGGCCTGTGCATCATGATCGCCGCCTCCATCTACACAGACCGCTTCCACCTGGACGAGGCTGACGGCTGGTATGGCCACTGCTTCATCCTGGCATGGATCGCCTTCGCTCTCACCTTCATCTCCTCCATCATTTATTTTGTCCTACGTAAGAAAACCGCGTGAGAAGGACACTTGAACTCGCGCCGGCCTCGAACCCGAATCCCCTCCCCCGGGCTGGATCTACTCTTCCAGCTTCCTTCTGGTTTTTTTTTTTTTTTTTTAGCTGAAGATGAGTTTGTGTATCAATTCGTCTGGTTTTTTTGTTTTTTTTTTGGACATCAGATTTGAGCTGTGAGCGTATTTCCAGCCGCAGATCCTCCGCTGATCCCCTCTCATACACACCGGTGTTTAACTGAGCCTGCTTTCAGATTATCGGCCTCGCCGGATTGTTTTGGTTCTTCCTGCTGTAAAAAAAACAAAAAAAAACAAAAACAAAAAAGCCGGCTCATTCAATCACATTTGAGGGCAAAGTCGGGCTGGATTTATTGAGGGCATCGAACGATTAAGAATATTTTCGTTGTTAACTGAATAAAAAGGCCTTAATGTTTATAAGATGCTATGATAAATTAAGATCTATCCCTAGTCCTGACTTACAAGACGAGTCAAATCTGTGGTCTTTTTTTTTTTTTTTCGTTTGTATGTACATTTAAACATGAATACATGAGTGTTAGATAATAAAAAAAACAACAAAAAAACAAAACAAAAAGCGGGGAAAGTTGTGATTTGAGTTCTTTTTATTTGCTTCTTTTGTTGTTGTTGTTGTTCCTGAATCTGCTCTGGTTTTATTTCCTATAATCCACCACTAAAAAAAAACAGCCAAGACTAAATCTAAGAAGACAATGATATGAACACTGTAAAGGCAGAGAGCCTGCTCAGAGATGTTTACACTAAATTATTACGCTACAGGTTTGTTTTCTTCAGAAAACATCCGGTCAGTTAACTCTTTTGATTAGAAGAATTGGTCCTTTCCGATGAGCCGCTTCCACATGGCGAAGAGGCACGAGATGTAATGTGTAAATACCGTTTGTTTCCCTCCGAGCTCCGTCTGTCTGATGCTGTTTTATTTTTGCTACCGTTATTTGCCTATATGAATGTCAATGAGAATAATTTTTACAATATTAAAACTTGATTTCCATCCACCTGCTGAAGATATGTGTGGTTCCTTTTTCAGAGTCAGGATCGCTCCAGAGCAGATGTCTAGAACTGTTTTCATTCCATTTATTTTTCCTCGACACTTTACTCTTTCTTTGGGATTTTTCTCTATTGAGATAAAACAATGGTGATTTCAGGGTTTCTGCCAAACTAGACTCAAACCAGGGTCCTTCCTGCTGTGAGGAGACGGTGCGAACCACTTTAGCTTTACGTTGACATTGTCTTTCTTAGATAAATAAATCCTTTCCAGGCTTTGAAGGTTTAAAGACAAAAAAACAACAAGATGTTTCCAGCCTTGTTCTTTGCATAGCAATGAGTTATCTGTTTTATTCTCGTTTAATGATGACATTCAACACTTCTTCACACGTTTAGAAGGAATCTAGATTGAGAATTCTTTCAAAATGCGATCGTGCAGACATGATGTTTGACGTCCCTGGTTTATATGTTGTGAGTATGGAAACTTAATTGTGATTTTTGAGCCGTTTGAGTGGATTTTACCGGAGTGATGGAGCCGCTGTGGTGGAGCGTATTAAAAGCACACGGTGGGATTAACGTGGATTTGGACTAATAATCGGTCAGAGCGGGCTGTAGTCCTCCTCCTCCCGGCGCCCCGGCGTCACCCCGCGGACGGGCGAGGCGGACGGCGAGGGCAGCGACAGGCGGTGGAACGGCGAGGCGGGCGCCGGGTGGGCCGGCGGGGAGGGGAAGGCGTCGCAGTAGGAGACTGGGAGCGACTGGGAGTGCGTGAGCCGGGGCGTGCCGGGCGGGGACCCGGCCGACGGCGGGGGCTCGTAGTAGGGCGACAGGTGGGAGATGCGGGGCGGGGGCGGCGGGCAGCCGAGGGCGACGCCTGGGATGGGAGGGGTGTAGTAGGGCGCCGGCGGCGGGAGCCCCACGAAGTTGAAGCTGCAGGGGTTGAGGTCGGAGCTGCGCCGGGGGCCCACCATCAGGACCTTCTTGGTGTAGTTGTTGAGGGTGGAGACTCCGGCCGACATGCAGACGGTGAAGGCGAACCAGGCCACGCTGAGGGACACACAGGGACACACACTGTTGACGTGTGCACATTTCAGCCACTCAGAAAAGGAAATCAGTCTTCCTAAAAACATCCACGCAGCTCACATATCTCCACAAGCCTTTTGTTTTTCCTACAAAAACCAAAAAAACTCTCAGAGTGAAAGAAAATGTCTCACTAAACCACAAGAATGCAGCTCAGGCTCGCCAAACCAGCAACCACTTTCCAGTTGTCCGCCCCTCAACAGTGTTGTCCCTGACATGGCAAAATCTCCGTCGTCGTTCCTCAAGAGTTACCAGAGTTAGAAGCACCGGCTGAACATCTAACTCCAGCCAGTTCATTCTGAGGCCTTCTGTCCAAACTGGGTGTTTGTTTTCATGATGGGAAAACCTGCTGGCTGAGGCTAAAACAGCGCAGGACTGCGCTGTTTTAGCCTCAGCCAGCAGGTTTCCCCTCATAGACGTAAATCGTATAATCAATCGCTTAGTGTTGAGACAATTACTGAGAATGACTGTATGATGTGACTTGTTATTTCTATATGAAGCTAGGGTGTCAAACATAAGGTCTGTGGGCCAAAACCAGCCTGCAAGAGGCTTCAATTCGGCCAACCAACCTGCCAAGAATAACTCAAATTGGCTTTTTGTTGAGATTGTTGAGACTGGTTGGTTTTTGTGAACATATAGACATTTTCATTATGTACACAAAGCACTACAGAAAAAAAACCCTCTAAAGTTTGAATTTAAAGATTATTATGGCTTTATTTTACTCACTCAGTATGAAATCAGGCTGTAAGTGACCCCTGACATAAACTGTGTTTCACATCACTGATATAAAGAATACTGAAATCACTTTTAAGTTCTAAAGAAGACAAAAAAACGGTTAAAATTGACACATAATTACATCCTCAATACTAAAATGCAAAATATAAGTCAATAATGAGACAAAAAAAAACAAACAAATAATTAATAATCTAAAGAGTGCTTCAGCACATTCACTGAATTCATTAGTGTAAGGCTTGTATAATGTACATAATCAAGCACATTCTCAGTGTTTTTAAGCAAAGCTGCAGTCAATAATCTCATAAAAGCAATGAGTTGATGCTTTTCTTACAAACTGAGCCCCAGCAGTGACACCATGGAAGGAACGGGCTGAGTCAAAGTGATTGTTATGGAAAGTGCTTGTTCGATCCAGACGATCACACGAGAAAAGAAATGTTATTCTCATGCCGTCACTCCCAACGTGGAAAAAGAGACTCAACAACTAAATGAAGCTTCATCCTTATAAATGGATCAGCGACGTGGAATCCACCACTGGCTTCACAAACACAATGAAAACGGTTTGTCTGCAAAGTTTTGCCCAAATTTGACAGGAAACAGATGGCTTTGGACCTGTGTGCAGTTTGATTTTGACTTATTTAGTGAGGGGAACAATGCATAGTTGAAAGGCAGGTTTTTTTTTTTTTTTTTTTTTTTGGGACTCTGTTTGCAATCATTCTTAATTTCCGATGTCTGAACTTACTAGAAAGCCCAGGAGTATCCGAAGCTGTGAGGTTTGAAGTCTTCCGGCCCCATCGAGGCGGTGGTCTGAAACACCTGCATGTACATCATGTGTCCCACCATCCCGAGCAGACCTGAGCAGACCACCAAGATCAGGGGGGGGGCGGGGATTAAAACCGGTTCGGATCATACCAAGTCCAATTTCGAGTAAAGGCGCACCTCCAAGTACTGTGAAGACGGCCGCGAAAGCGTTGAGCAGCTGGCCCCAGCGCTGCGTGGACGGACACCAGGCCCGGATGCACAGCTGCACGGACAGCAGCGTGCAGCTGATCAGCAGCAGCCCGATGTACACCAGCTCCAGAGACAGACACAGCCACATCATGGCTGCAGGGGGGGGGGGGCGGCTGAGTGAGGGTTTCACACACGGAGAACATACGAGGAGACGACAGGAGAGGCTGCCTTACCTTTCTCAGATCCTGGAGTCAGGTGGTAGAATCCTCGACATTTCTCCTCTGAAAAAAAACAAAAAACAAGAGAAATTCAGTTATTGTGGTAAACAGCATGAAGTTGGAAAGCAAAACTGACTGAAATCACTTTCTGAATTCTGCTATTACAAGAAATGCTGCAAAAAAAATAACACACATCTCAATAATTAGCACAGCCATGTTTTCCCACATCACAGCATTTCCATCAGTTAGTTAGTTGACAAACCGATGATACCAGTAAATGGTTTGTCCGGTTGTTTTTGTAAACACCTCAGCAGGTGAGTAAGTGACCATTACAGCGACAGCTTCCCACTCCGCGCTCTCTCTGGACAGAAGGCAGCTCTGTGTTTATTCAAAAGCCCACTGCTCTGTGCTCGTTATTCATCTGTGTAGTTAATGATCTCCACCGTCTCGGTGATGTGTGAATACCGGCCCCAGGAAGCGTTTGCATGAGTGGGTTTATAGGCTCCGCTATCAAGGAGATTTTTGGGATTTGTGCACATCTGGTAGAAGCTGCAGGAAAATATTACCAGTACCATAAATTCTAACTTTCGTCTTAGTTTTTTTTTTTTTTTTTTCTTCATTTTGAAAGTTTTTCTTTCTTTTCATTCCACGCATTGATTTCAACATGAAAGCATTTTGTTTTCGACCACAAAATGTGCTCATTAAAAACCAAACAACCTGTTTCTGCAGCGTCTCCGCGGCTTGTTTACCAGCCGTAAACAAAGGTGGCTTCACAGCGCAAGAAAGAGAGGAGGAAACATTCGGAAAAGCAAAAGCAAATGAGGAAAACATCTTCGCCAGTTCCACCACGTGTGCAGCACAACATTGGAAAATGAGAAAACATGACCAGTGTCAAGTGAGTGAGAACACTTCGCTGCGTGTACTTGTGTTTTTGCCATTTGTATTGTATTAGGCTGTAGTTTATAGGGTTAGCTTTGGAGCTATTTAGTCCCTCCAGGATCTCTTCTCTAAACTACTGTGGTCAAAAACACGTCATTTTATCGTCGGAAACTGCAGAAGCCGACAAAAAACCCGCAGGTCCAAGGAAAAATGGGATTATTTTTAACATGCTGCAGTCTAAAAATGAGCCATGTAATCACCAGTTAGGACTGAATCACTAAAGGAGCTGCGAATGTTTTAAGAACATCTTCTTCTTCATTTTTAGCTTCATTTAATGACGTTTACAGAAGTCAGATGCTGTTGGCAGAGCAGGCCGTCTGCCAATCCAGAGGTCAGTGGTTTAAGCTTTGTGTCTGCCTGTGCATGTGGTACAACGGTGCAGCCATACTGAGTTCAAGGTTCGATCGCTATATACTAAAGAAAATAACTCATTAAATGTAAATGAAACAGAAAATTCACATCTTGTTCAGATTAGTGGTGCTAAATCTGAGTCCACAGTTATGTTCCATATGATTAATTACAAAACGCTGAGTGGTTTACTTAATTGACCGTATAGTAAGCAGATATTTTTGGCCGCACTTCAATCTCATTCAAAGTCAATCCTCAAATCAGCTGCAAATCAGCTGCAAATGAGACGGCGGAAACACCAGCCCATGTTTGCGAATCCTATTAACCTTTCTCTCTCTGGGTTATAATCCATAATTGAGTCATGCTGTTGGAGTCTAAATCTCTGCGAGCTGAACCCACACTGCTGATAATCCTCTTTGTGCTGAGCGCCAGCCCGAGCATCCTCGCACAATCGCACTCATACCAATGCAAAGCAAACACACCTGGGACCTCCGTTTGTATCGGCGCCTTGGATTTTCTTCCCGTGACCTGTTTCATTATGATGTGGGGCCAGTGTTACAGTTTTGATGTGCTGTGTTTTTTTTTTTTTCTTTCTTTTTTCTGCATCTGAGCCGATCCTCATCTCACCTATGGGAATATCCTCTACCACACACACACTGAAATCAGTAAGCAGAGACCGGCATGGTTTCATATTCCCTCTCAATTGCACCCGCAGAATTTGAATTCAATCAATTTTTTTCATTTTGAAAGATTTTTAAGGAAGTTTTCTCAATTACTGTTCTTCACTCATCATTTTTTTAGGATCATTGATGAAAATGGTGAGAAACTGACCAACATGATTCACTGACCTAATATTATGATGGATTGGGATGCTGGCTGTATTTTGAATTTAAATTCCCTCAAAATATAGCCTCTGCATATAGTCTATATATATAATATATGCATGTTTTACACCAAAAGCAGTCTTTAAACATCTATTTCCTTTGGACGCTTGTCATATTTGTCTGCTGTTAGTTTCTGGCACTCTTCCACTGTGTTGCATTCAAGCTTACTGTATCTTACAGGGGATCCTTTATTCAGAGGCATATTTCAACTCTTCCTGATTTATTTCTAGTATTTCTATGAGGTGCTTTTTTTAAAAAATGTGTTGTTGGATGGAGTTGTGATACCTGCAGAAGCCTCACAATATGATGATGCCTCCACCATGCTCATCATCGGACAGGCTTTATGTTTCTATACAGCCATCCGTTCATCTCCATTACACAAACTGATTCCCAAAGATAGATTGGATTAAATCTGTCCATTCAACATAATCCCAGTCCGACTGAGTCTTATCTGGGGTTAACTAGGCTCTATCACACAATAATGTTGTTTTTAGTGTGAGTTTTGTATTGACAGCTGATGAAGGGCGTGCTTCAAAGACAAAAAAGAAGTTAAAATGGAATCTACTATTATTATATCTTTCTATCATCATCCTAAGTGCTTTTGAGACCATCGGTGATCACCGTTTAGATCTGTAGAGTTTTTCTAGCATCATTTGTTACCGGATGGTTCAGATCTTTCAGAATTGAAAAGTATATTAACTGTGTACATTGAAGAATTTCAGATTTAAGAATAAAAATGTTCAGTGTGGTCGACAAAATTAATCAAATATGTTCAGAGGCGCCTGTTTCTCAAGACTTTCAAAATTCCTTTGCAGCCGTGGATATTAGTACACCTGTCCTGATTCAGTCTTTAAAAGTCCTGCTTCCTCCATCCTCTTACCCCACTCATCCGTGTGGATGTTCTCCTCACAGATCATGAAGAGGCCGGTGTGAAACGCTGGGAAGACGAAGCGGTCGTCCCCGGTCTCCCAGAAGAACTGGATGTTGGAGGAGTTGGACATCCCGGGAACCGGGATGCAGTTGGACTGCTTGGTGGGCGAGCAGAGCGGCTTGGGTATCTTCTGCCTGCCTTCGCACCAGTAGGACGACAGGAGAGCCACGGTGCTCAGGAGCAGAGACACCACCGTCTGGATGAAGGACAGGCGAGGAGAACGCACCTGCTCCAGGAACGCCATCGCGCATGGATCCGACCAGAGTTCGGGGCTGGTGGAAGGATTGGAAGGATGGAGGCAGACATACAGAATGAAGCAATGGGAAGTACGCAAACATTACGACCACTGAAAGCTGAAGTTTGATGAGATTGTAGATGAGGTCAAAGTAGTGGAATAAAAGTTTTGTATACTTTAGGCCCTGTTTAAATTCTAGTGATCTGCTAGAAACAATATAGTTTCTGTTTGTTTGCTTAGGTTTCCCATGAAGTGGTTATTTGGAGTGCTGAGTCCTCACTAAATAAAATATGATCCTATAGAGTCATGATAAACATGTCTGAGTGTTAGAGTAAATAATTCAAAAGTCAAAAACTGTGGTAGAATACAGAAAAAAACCCTTGTAATAAAGTCTGCAAACAAAAGTCATGGGGGGCCAGTTGAAAAAATGTTTCTCATCACAATAACATCTCGACTCATGGCTGAGCTGGTTTGCACCATATTAACATTATTAAGCAACTTACATGTTTGTAAGTACACACATCTGGAAAGAAGTTCCTGTGAAATTCATAGATTGTTGAAAATATTTTATTCGCTGACCCGGCAGGTCAACATTGTCTAAGAGAGGTTAACAGCAGCACCTGACATCCTGAATCTTTTCTTTAGTATTGAACTACCTACTGAACTACTGTATGATTTTCAATACTTAAATAAAGTATACAAATATCACAAATACATTTACAATGGTCAGGATGTCGATCCGCTGACCGGGGTCACAGCAGTTTTGTGCTGAAAAGAGGGACCTGTGGTGCATTTCAAAAAGGAAAAACTACGTAGTAATCAGCATATGATGAACGTCCAACACTGGAGCCATTAAGTGAAGCAATTCACAGTCCATCTACTTGACTTGAGGTGCAACTTTCACTCTTACATCCCACTAAAAATATCTCCATCATGTTATTAGTTTCCAAGGAGAAGCAGCTCTGCCCAATTGCCTGAGATGATTAGTGAGGCGTTTGAAGGCGTGGGAGAGCCAGCGGTTTTACATTACTAATCACATTTAGAGAATGGAAAGACTGTGACAGAAAATCACACACTAACTGGTAATCGGTGGGAAGCCAGACGGCTAAATAAGGAGAAAATAGGTGAAAATTGTCACCATGGAGTCTCTCAGGGTGACAGATCCTCCAACTAATACATCAGAGCACTTTATGTCAGCCACTGAATTACATTTAAATGAAAAAAAAAGGGTAGGGAGAAAAAAAAAGTAGTACTCACCAGCTCCAGCCTGTTTTACTTTGTCCTCGGTATCTTCATCAAGCGAGGGAGGAAGGTGAGAGAAGGAAGGAGACGTGAATGTGCTCTCGTTCACTCTCCATCAGATACTGAGGGTGACGGAGGTTTCTGGCCGTCACACTGACCTCTGCGAGCAGCGTGACCGTCAGTCTTTATGATCCGACCCCAGCAGTCAGACACAACTGTGAGCGCACACACACACACAAACACACACACACACACAAACACACACTTCTTTAATCCATCCTTATAAATCCCAAACAGACAACTCTCTTCCATCTGTTTTCATTTTGATTCTTAGCCTCATTTTGTTCCGTTTCATTCACCTTCCCCCCCTCTCCTCCGCCGGTCCCCCCCCCCCCCCCCCTCTCTCAATACTTCTCCATCCTGTAAAAACATTTAGAGGCGCTTTGATGTGAAAATCAACATGACCTTGAACACTGCATGAAAACAGCGCTAATACTCGTTTCAGCTCTGGATCAGAGCGACGTGACACCGAGGGGCTCCAGGGCGAGATATTTAATAACTGCACTCACTTCTCAGCCTTGAAACTGCGAGATGAGGGCAGTGTGTCATTTCTAAAACAGATAAATACAAATCTTCTCTCCAAACAACATCATTGACACAGTTTTCACTTTCCAGATGCTGATGTTTGAAAAGATGTTTTGGCACTGGTAAACCTTGAAGTCGCTTTATTATTTTGTTCAACTAAGTTATTCTTCACCAAAAACAGACATTTAGCACTTTTTCTCAGAAATACTATCTGGTTATGTAGCATTTTTGCACCCTTGTCTTTCTTAACTCTAAGTTTTAAAAGCAAATTCTGTCTTTATAAATACCATAATGAAGGCACAGTTTTGTTTTCCTCCACCTGCGTTCTGCCTTTCAACTCTTTTTTCAGTCCTTACTGACCGTGTTTGTCTCCATGGAGATTTTCTTTTTCCAGCTCGAGACCGTTTTTCACTGCGGTAGGTGCCGTGGTGCTGATAAGCTGATCACTGTGCACAAGCATCTGATCAGGCAGAGCAACGCCCATGACTTTAACCTTGGAGCTGTTCGGGTCCTTGATGTGATTGAGTGTAATGTGGCCTCCCGGTGAGTGTGCGCTCTGTCTCACGCTGGTTCACTTCATAATTATCAAGAACATGAAAATGTCCTCTGATCTCCCTCTACTGTATTTTTTACACATGAAAATTGAAAATCAGCAGAGACGCCAGTGGAGACGTTCAGGAATGGAGATCTGGAAGAGCAGCACGTTCAGAAGACATACAGCTTCCAGAACTAGGATTGAAGGAAAACTTCTCCTGGACACAGCCGTGTGTTTCGTTATCCTTCAAACCGGGACCCAGCACATATCAGACCTCTTCCTCTTCAAAGGCACCGTGCTCGTCCTCAACAGTTCCCGGATCTCCCTCCTGTTGTTCTGTCTGACCTGTAAAGTTTCTCTTTAACTCTTTAAACTGTTGCCTGAGAGCGTCATCAGATCCATTTTCCATCTTCTAGATGACTTGTTCAGGCTGCTGGAAACAGCTATGGGTGGAGGCAGGATACACCCCAGACAGATTCAATCCAGTGTGCAGCACCACAGTTTTCATGTTTGCAAAATGTCCAAAATCCATTCTTTTAGGTCTGAGACCACATCTTAAAAAAAAAAAAAAACACAGCACTTGGGTGTCTTTACTCAAAATTCTTCTCATATCTTCAACAGCAGCGTCAAGAGTTCGAGGGCCTGCATGTTTTTCCTGTGGCTTTTTATTTGGGTTTCCTCCCTGCTGTTTGAGGCGTTGCTGTTCACCAGGGCACCAGACAGAGACCCGGAGTCCTGTGGCAGTACAGACAATCTGTTCTCCAGTTCCAGCATAGTTCACTGCGGAGGATTGTTTCTTCACATTTTTTAGGCTTTCCCCTCTGGACGGTGAAACCGGCCAGTTGAAGTCGTCACATACCTGTGGGTGCCGCCAGTCAGTCTTCCTCTGGTGACCCACGAACTGGAGGTTTTATTTTGGCTTTGCAGGTAGCCCTACTAGCAGGCCTTTTGCCTGTTGTGTTTCTCTTCTGTTCACTGCTGAAGGGTCAAAGGTCAGGTGAGGTCATTTCCTCAAAGTCCACTTCACGTCAGAAGAGTTTAGCTTTCAGAGGTGTAATCTTCTCGAGAACTCTGTGATAATCATCCCAAAATATTTGAACTCTACAACCTGTGTCTACATTTTTCAAAACAAATAGTAAACAGCAAAAATGTCTTCGGTGGGAGAAGTCGAAACAGAAGCTTTCTCTTAGCAAATCACCAGAAATGTTCATGTTTTAGTTAAAACGCCTTCAAGTTAAACTAAATTCAATGCTTCGATAAAAGTTCTACTTACTTGTTTAGCCAAGCCCGGGGTTTTAAATGAACATTGAGAGACATTTTTATACAAAAATACTAACAACTACCATGAACATTCATTTTTGTTCCTTACATGCAGCAAAAAACAAAAGAAGGGGCAAGCTAGGTAAATATAGACACTTTGCTTAAAAAGTACAAGCTGTTCTAGTATTGTAGTCTGATCCATTTGGGATGAAGGACCTGTGGTGATGCTCCTCACTACGTTCTCTGAAATGATATCATTCTCAATTCTTAAAGCGATTTCTGAAGCCGAGACCTGAAGGAAATCCAGAAACTCTGGCCTGCTTTGGCATCGTCCAGACTCTAGAGTGCAGTCACAACACATCTGAGCAATTCAGGAGGAAGTTAAACATCTCTCAAACTGAAGAGACAGGAAGTGAAACCGGGATGGGTGGAAAAAGACATTTTGATCAGAAACACTGAGGAGGAATGAGTGCAAAACCAAGAGGAAGAGAAGCCCGGTTGAAGCATTTTGTAAGTGTATTCATAATTCATATACATATTGACAGGTTTCTAATACAGCATGGTTCTCATAGTGTAACTGTCTTCTTTCAGCTTGACTTTTGTTTTTTGAATTTTTTTTTACAAGAATAACAATAAAAAATGATAAAGACAACACCATGTACGACTCACTTTTTAAATCTTATGGCAATGCTTCTTTTGAATGGGTCTCTGCGTCTCCCGATTCAATTGCGTGCTGAAGAATGAACCCACTGGAAAGTATTCGGCTGGACTCGCTCGCAGAACAGCGTTCGGGACGAAAAAAACAAACAAACAAAAAAAAAAAAATCTCTGCAGTGTCCTCTCCTTCATCTGGCGTCTCCAGTCGGCGACGGCGGCCCGTAGTGTCATCTCTCCTACTCTTAACGAGTCTCTGTCCTCCTCCTTCACCAACGTTTTGAAAAATAAGATCGCGTCCATCTGATTTTTCATGAATACTATCTGTACCGTAAAAACCCCAAGTGATGAAAAATAAGAACACTTTTTAAAAGGACCAAAATGGAATCAAAGACCCGGCGTGTCGGCGGTGTTTTTTTTTTTTTTTCAGCGGCGCGTGTGCTCGCGCTCGTTTCTCTCGCTCGCACACGAGACTTTTTGAAAGGCAACAGATGTCCGTTCTCCAAGGCAATAATGTCTTTGTGGCAAAACTCTCGACCCTGACATTCCACACAACAGCGCTCCGGCTCCTCTCCTCTCCAGGAATGAAACAAACAGACAAAAAAAAAAAAAAAAAAAAAAACAAAACAAAAAAACCAAACAAAACAAAAGAAATTAAACGAGCCGATTCGTGTGTCGACTGAATATAAAAGTGAGATACATCCGTTTCATTTTCATGAGTAAATACTGACGAGGATACAAAAATAATAATGAGGGCTAAAATGATAACTGTGATTGTTCTAGTATGCGATAAAATACTACTTGTGAGAGGATACAGATGTGTCTCCTTTTCATGTGTGGGTTTTTCGACCCAACTTGCTCCCAAAGACTGCCTCTTCAAAGCAAAACAAAACGGAAAAGACAAAGAAAAAAAAATGTAAATGATAATACAGATCATGATAAACAAGAGTTTAAATCAAAGTAACCCCAGAGAGGAAGGCTGTTTCTTCTGTTCTTCATAGAAAAGTTCCTTTAGTTCCTCTAGTTCCTCTGTCAGTCTTCATGTCTCGTTCCATTTGATCTTTGCTGTTTTTTTTTTCAAAGTCAGTTTTTCTTGTAGCGCCGCTCCTCTATGTTGCAAGTCCTTGTTTTTTTTTTTCCTTTTTCTGCTTTTAAGTAAAGAGCAATAATTCTTTGTTTTTTCCTTTAAAAAAAGTGTCTTTTTATCCCCATTGTCTTTAATGTAAATAATGCTGATTCCCGTTGAGAAATTGTACATTCCCTTTTGTTGTTCTTCACCACGGATGCCAGTCGTGTCTTTTCACCGTCTGCGTCCAAACTAACCTGAGGAGAAGCACACAGAGCGTCAGCACACACTCCTGGACGGCTGAGGAAACCTGCTGGCGTTTGATCCAAGAACCAAGGCTCTGCTTAACTGTCACACTCCCTCCCACCACTAGTTTGAGCGATCAAAAAAAAAAAAAAAGAGGAGCACAACGAACATTTTCATCATTTCAGATTTTGATGTCAAAAATAAAAAATATAGAATCTCAAAATACTCAACATGTTGCACAATTAAAATTACTAATAAAAGAAAAACAATGTTGGCAAAGTTTTCATGTTTCCTTATTTTAAAATAAAATAATCATATTTTCCAATACATTACAAAATAAAAAAGAAAAGAAAAGAAAAGAAAAACTTTTGGTGCATGGTTTAAAAAAAAAAAAAAACTTCTGCAATAAGCTCTTGAAAATCACTTTGTGTTTCAATAACACGTGTTGGTCATTAAACGAGAAGCCAGCGGAGTGAGCAACTCGTTCATCTTGTTGATTAATCATGTGCCAAAAACCTCATGTGTGAAGGATCTTGGACGGAGCATCCAAGATTCAGGGGCTGTTTTGTATAAGAGAATCTCCAGCATCACAGCTCAGCTTCCTGTCCAAATCTCACAAACCCTTCCAAAGTTACTCGTGAGTTTGGATCCCAACATCTGCTGAGCTGTCAGACGTTTCCTGGTTACACACACTTTAATATACAATCTTTGTTTCCATGATGTGTCAAGTGAAAATGCATCGTTTTTGTTTTCATTTTACTTAGTTCTGATATTCTTCATTCAGAAATTTCATCAATGTGACTTAACAAGTGCGTTGTATTGGTTTGCACTTTATAAAACTAGTGTGTGAGAGTTTTTTTTTTTTTTTAAATTTGCTTCATCAAAATGTTATTTCAGTGTTTGGACATTTACTTTACGTTCCAATTTAAATTAAAAAATGTAAAAGTTTTAAAGTTGGATAACAGAATACGTGCACGATACAATTTTTTCTACTTTTTACTCAAAATTTTCCAGACAAATTGTGACTGAAGTCATTTAAATTTTTTACACTGCTTTTTGTCATTTTCTTTTCAATACTATATCAAATTAAACTTCTTTTTATTCCCGAGGTTGGTACAATGACTGACTAAGGCACCAACTGAGGCATATTTCACTATTCTTTGTAATACAATAACTGAAAATATCTTTTGTCTTAAGAAAAAGCTAATCATTTAAACCTAATTTGAACACAGATTTCACATAAAATAAACTTTGAAGAAAATCTCTTCGATAAACAATCAAAGGCTAATTGCAATATTTGCAGATACTGTTGGTTCGTTGAGCTCGCCACTCCATTCTGCATTTGCTGGACGTTGAAAACGCGAAGGAAGCGCTCAAAAAACCAGATTGCGCCCTCTTCCGTTTGCTTCGCGATGCTTTTATTTTTTAAATTCCACCCATTTCATTTGTCACAGATTTGTATAGATTTTTAATTGTCTCGCGATGCCTGTTACATTCCTCGTCTTCACTGATCTATTTCCAAAAAAAACCTCCTCACCTTTCACTCAGCCTTCCGATTCTTACAGGTACAGAAAGAGAGTGAAACAGCACGCACACTCAGTTTCCATGAGGACAGGATGGACTGAGAGTGAGGGGGAGGGAGTGACGGCGAGCGACAAGCAGCAGCGCAGCCGCTGAGGTGAGCTGAGGAGGAGTGTGAGAGCTGGACGACTCTCCTCCGACACCAGTCCAAGAATCCGTCAAGAAAGAGGAGCTGAGCTACACGGCGTGGAATTAGAGGACGGTAAAAACAAACAAAAAAAACTAACGTGAGGCAGCAGAGTTTAAACCGCGCCTCATAATGACAAAAATAATGGAATAATTACTGTTTTCTGGATGAACGCTTGTAATTGTGAATAGGTGGTGGCCTTTATCCACCGAACATCATTTCATAAGTGTGCTGGAAAACAAATGAATTTTTTTCAGTGTGACATTTGATATGTGGGGGAAAAAGGAGGAAAAAAAAAAGGAAAAGATATATTGTAAACTAACCCCTAATTGGAAAAGCTGGATGTAATTTTGCAATACAGTCAACAAATAAGACGACAGCCCACATAGCTTTTCTTTTTCAAGTCGTCTCAACAGGTGTTCATTAAAGTAAATCACTTTACCAACGTTGAGACTAATAAACGGGACTTTTTCAGTTCATCACCAGCTCTATTTTCAAAACTTTATCAGAAAGGTGCTAATTCTTTTGATGTCACTTTTACTGTGCAGAAATTTACTCAGGGATGTTTAATAAATAAAGTTTGCTGTAAAGCGTTAAGATGTCCTGGAGTGAAGACGATGAAATTAACCTGCATGCATAAATTAAAAGCTTTGCAGGAGGTTTTTTTAAATCAAACATGCATAGTGAAGGCAAAACATTCTCATCAATGATTAGAATTGACCAGCCTGTAATTATCAAAATCAGCTAAAACACACATTTCTCGGCACAATCGCTGCAGATAGAAAAATATGCAGAGTCCAGAGCTGTGTGTTCAACAGATCAATAAATGAGCACTTTCAGAGTCTGACTCATTCATCTTGTATTAAATGTAACATGACAGGTATTGTGCTCCAAATCAGCTGCAGCCACTTGGACTAAAACTGTTCAGAAATCTGCTTCTTCTGTTGCGTTCATATTGTCCACAACTTTCGCCATTTCTGAAACTTACCAATGAGTTTTTGAAATAGACTCAAACCAACATTAAAACTGAGAATTTTTAACAACAGAAGGGAAACAAACAGCATCCTGGTGTCTTTGTGAAAACCCCACAAACAAACGAATTCCTCAAACGCAGAATAAATGCTTCATGGACTTGAGGTGTGATGCTGACATGTACAAACACAAAAGGAGACTTTGAAAACATTGTCACAACCAGGCGACTGATGTTAATACAAACACACTCATGTTCATGTAAACACGGTAAAGCTACCTGAACACCCCTCTGAATATCAACTGGATATAATTTGAATTTATGGTGATAGAAATATCAAAAAATGCACAATGAGTGAGTGTTTCTGTTTTTACCCTGAAATAACTTAAAACTTACAATATTCTTGGAAACTGTTTCTAAATGATCAGAGGAGCTGAGGTCCACACAGATCCTGCAGGGCCACTTCAATCATGTGAATATGGACAACAACATCTATTTAGCCACTTCTGGCCAGTTTTTGCAGTTATGATGAGAAGTAGAAATCCTGGCAGCAAGGACACGAAAGCAGTGAAAAGGTTGAGGATCAAAATCAGAAAGAGATTTGAAACAAACAAACTTACAGTTCCCAGAGACATATGCGTCGTCGTCCTCTCCGTTTGTCTCAGCCTCTCTCTGACTGCTCCAGGTACACTGACTTGGCTGGCCGGATGCTCTGGGTAAACTGAACGAAGCAGAGAAGAAACCAAAGGAGATGGAGGAAGATTGGGAAAATTAATGACACTCAATCAAGTGAAAGGTTTTGGAAAAGACATTTCAAGTTGTGAAACTACAGCAAGACTAAATTACGGTAACCAACCTCTCCTTCTTTACCTTGTGCTTCGGACACCGCAGTGAGAAGTTGTCTTCATTCAGAGAGCAGTCTGGCAGAGGGAGCAGAGGAAAGCCACACTGAGTGAGTCCTGTGGGCATTATCTGTGTTCTACATTAACAGCTGTGTTCAATGCATCCACTCACCTGCTTCAATAGCACACAAGTAGTGATAGCGAAGAGTACAGCCTTTACTGTAGCAGCCCAGCGTTGAACCAACCATCTCACAGTATGAGCAACACTGTGGAAAGATGATATTGGACTGTCAGTGAAGGGAGGATGTGAGAGTAGATGAAAACTAACAAATTCTGCATTTTGTCAACTGATTAATCAAATAATTACAGCAGTCACAAAAGTAAACAAAAAACTATAAACTTGAGCAATTCCAAAACATATCAGGTCAAACAAACACTGAGGACACTCACTGTTTCTCTGGCGCCATCTAGTGCCTCCTGCAGGCCGTACAGTCTCCCATTGACCAGATACACCCCACTGGTCCACACTATACATCCTTCGTGGACCCACAGCTCCTCGGGGTCCATGGGCATTTGAGGCAACTGTGCGAGCTGTGCCAGGGGTCCCAGGGAGTCCAGGGCCGGGGGAGGGGGCTGGAAGGGCAGAGACGCTTTGCTGTTGGATGGAACCATTCGGGGGGAATCCTCGCTGGACTTGTGCCTCCTTTTAAAGCGGGGATGCGAGGTCAGCTTTCGGTGTTGAGGTCGCTGTTGAGCTTCATCTGCTGGTTGCTGCCACGGCTTCTGAGGCTGCTGCTGGTCAGTTTCAAGATCGGGCTCCCTCTTAAGTTCGGGGATCGGTCGGATATCCAGATTCATGTCCCAGGTAATAGACGGTTTGAAGGCGGTGGAGGAGGAAGAAGACAAAGTGGTGCTCCCAAACTTGCCAGCCACAGGCATCATCATTTCCTCTACCCCAGCGGGGGAGGCAATTCTGACTGTAGTGTTAAGAGTTGTTGAGTTAGAATCCAGCTTGATGCTGTAGTCACTCTCACTCGAGGGCTTGGTAAGCGGAGCATCTTGTGTTTGTGCATCTTGGATAGTGCTCAAAGCATTTGAGCTCATGTCTGAATTTGGTCCTGCTTTGTTTGTGCCTGTGGTTGTCTGACACTGTCTGACCTGCGGCTGATTCTTGGGGAGCTTCGCAGCATATTCTGCTGGATAGAAAGGCCCGTAGAGATCTCCGAGGTGCTTGTAATTTGCCCATTTCTGGCAGAGACAGCAAAGCAAGCGGCCAGAGTGATTGGTCTCTGTAATCACAGGACCTGAAACAACATAGCCAGATGAAGGAAGTGCTTTTCCTGACTGAAGTCTAGTTTCCACCTCATCTGTCTCCCTTTTCTCTGTTTCTCTGTCTCTCCTAGATAACTGTGAGGAAAGAGCTGAGGTCAGGAGAGAATCAATTCCACTCGCGCCTGCTTTCCCTCCAACTGCACTACGCTCTCCTTTCATCTTGTCCTCCTCAGCGTTTACAATGGTGCACACTGCCCCAATCTCTGGTACTTTTTTTTCCACGTGTATGTGAGGAACAAACACACCTTTTCTATTTGGATCTGCAAAAACTCTATTTGCGCCAAAACTCCCGACCGCCCCTAAAGGTGTTTCAGGGTCATCTTTGGCCATGGGTGGGGGTGGGGGCGGTGCTGGAGCCGCCCCTCTCCTCCTCCTCCTCTGTCGTCCTCTTGCTTCCAGCGGCTCATCTTCATCCTTCACACCTCTGCGTCTCCGTCGCGCTGGTTTAACCTCTATCTCAGGCTGTGTCTCCTCGATCTCAACGTCCACCTTCACTACCTGGGTTAAAATGGGTGGGGCGAGCGGGGGAGTGTCTTTGTTGTCAGGCAGCGGCGGAGGTGCTGTGGGGGCTGACATGGTGCTGGCAGTCTGCACAACAGTCTGGGGTGGGTCAGCAGCGGAAGCTGTAACGGGTGGAGCAGGAGGGGCAGTCATAACTGTGTTCTGTGCTGGGACTTGAGGCTGAGCTTGGACCTGTGTTTGGACTTGGTTCTGAGCCCGTTTCTGTTTATTCACGCTCCCGACAGGCCTGCCCTTTTTCTTGCCAGATGGGAAATAGCCTTTAGGCACAACGCTCTCCAGTGGCTTTGAGTCTTGTGGCGACAGACTGGACCTACTAGAGGACATCTGATGTCTGCTCAGCATGTGTCCTGGAGTTTGGCTGTGGTGGGGTGGGGTCGTCCCGTAGTAGTCACTGCCAGGATAATCATCAAATCCTATGCCAGATTCTTGAAGCTTCTGTCGAAGGAGGTTAGCAGCAGACTGCTCTCCCCTCCTTGTCTCCAGCTGCTGGTATGTGTTAGTGAAATGCTGGATGTCTGAAAGAGCGGATGAAGACGGAGGTGGGGAACCCTGGACTGGGCGGGGAAGAGGTGGGGGAGGGGGTAAAGGACCAAGCAATGCAAAATCTTCCTTGTCACCTGATGCTACAGCAGCACCTAATCCAAAGTCAAAGTCTTGCTGTTTGAGGACTTGAGACGTCTGATGGGAATCACATGGGTAGGCGGAGGGAGGTAAAGGTCCAGCGTCATCAACTCCTCTAAAGGGAATCATGTCGTTTAACGAGTGACTTTCATCCATGTAACTATCGTCCCCTCCTGTGGCCCTGGGGAAATGTGCTAAGTCTTGGTCCTGCGAATCATTAAATGTTGGTATTTCTGGGTGAGAGAAGCCTGGGTAATGATTTGAGTCATCATCAGCATGGCCCGCTGGCTTTTTAATATTTGGTGTGATTTTCTGCACTATTGCCTCAAGTTTCAACCCTCTTCCTTTTCTGGAAGGCAAAACATTGCTGTTACCACTTGATGGAGACAGAGGTTGTGAAAAGGTGTTTTCTCCTGGCATTGGGGAAGAGAGCCTGGGACATGGAATATCTGAACTGGATGAGTCATCTTCATTGTGATGGCTCAACTCAGACTGAGCCCCAGGGGAGTGATGAGAATTTGTGGCAGCCCTCTGCTGCGACACATCCTGGAGTTGCCTTTTGGCGGGAATAGGAGAGATAAAAGAACGAACTCTCCTCCTCAACATTAGTGGATTTGTGTCTCCAGAAGCCCCGGATTTAGTCTGACGCTGCACCTGTGGCTGAATAGAGTTCGCGTCAGCAGGAGGCTTAGTGGAGCTGGATGCAGGAGGAGGTGGTGGGGGAGGAGGAGGAGGAGGAGGAAGGGGGCAGGGGTGCTTGACTTCCTCTGTGGCTCCTCTGGCTTCAGTTTCTGCAGCACTTTGGCTATGAGACAGGAGAGAAACAGGACCGTGTGATACGACAGGTGCAGGAGGAGGAAGAGGGGGCGGTGGCTGTGTCCTGAAGTAGGAGTCTGCCTCTAGCAGTCGAGCGCCATCTCTTCCTGGGTGCGCCGACTCCCACATTTTCATGTCATAATAAGCGCTTTGATGATGGAGTGAACTTTTACTCGGGTGCTGTTCACCCGGAAGGTCAGCTTGAGAGATCATTCTCTGTCTCTGCTCTGACTGGCTGATCTTGTGTCTTCCAGGAGAAGAGCCAGGCTGCAACATCATCTCCTTCGCAGGCCTATTCATTGCTTTTACCCACTCACTCATGTCATGCGGGTGATGAGGGGGGCCACGAGGGTGAGGGTACATTTGAAGCTTATTTGTGGTCTGAGCTTGAGGGGATAAATTGTGGTAGGGATGGTGAGAGGGAAAATGGGGATTACTGCGTGACATGATACCTCCTTCTCTCGCATCACCGTATCGATAACTAGGAAATGCACTACTGCCACTGGCTGACAGATCAACGCCGTGGAGATACGACTGATGCCTTGATGGCGAAGATAAAGGATTAGCGCTCAGAGGATGAGAAGGCAATGAAGTAATATCAACAGTCCCTCGCCTATAGGGGTCAGGATTCATAACAACTGACGAATGAACAGACTTGGTATGAAACTCCATATCTGCCTCATTAGCCCCGCTACTGCCTTGTTGTTCACTTTGTAAATGTGCAGGATCTGCCCCAGCCTCTTTAGGTGTTTCCATTTTTATCACTTGTTTCCCACCGGTATCTTTTTTACTGAGATCGCTTGCTAATGCAGGGGAGGAGAATGGTTGTTGGATCACAGAGGCTCCACTCTGACTTTTCTCCCGCTCCCTCTCTCTGTCGCTCTCCCTGTCCCGCTCTGGTGTGCTGCGTCGATTTGGCGACACATCACAGATGACAGAGCGGCGCTCTGATGGGGCTAATACGGAGCCTGATGATTTCTGAGACTCGGTTTGACCAATGCTGCCAGTTAGCGGCTCTGGCTCCTGTAGAAGCAGCTCCTGCACAGCAGAAGATGGTGTGGACACATTTGATAAGGCTTTTCTCTGAGGCAGAGAATAGTCTGCTAAGTTTATATGTTTCGGAGGGGGTTGCTGAGGCTCTGCAGCCTGTGGTATATGGCTCTGGGACACACCCACTTCAGTTTTTTCAGCAGTCTGCAGAATCTTAGCGTTGGACAAATCTGTCTTAACAGAAGACTGAGGATCTGTGGTAAAATCAGGCTCACTTCCATGTCTCTGGGTTGGGGCTTTTCCAGAGCTACTCATCTGGGTGGAATGAGAACCTTCCGTTACTCCACTCTGCATTCTCATACCTTCAGTCAGACCATACGGGTGTCTGCCTTGAAACTGTTGTTGAACTTGAAGATGTGCAGAATAAGCCTGTTCTTGTCTTCCATAACGTCTGTCTAGATTGTAACCTTGAAGAACCTCCTGCAAAAGGCTTGGAAATTGCTGTATCTGTGAATTTTCCTCATGACCTTTAGCCCCCCCTCCTTGTCCTCTCTTCAGCAAAGGATCTGGCATAGAAGTAGCATCTTTTGAGTGCGCAGAGCCATAACCAGATTGTGACTGTTGAAACCCTAGATATCTGGCATTTGATTCCATTACACTCACTGGGCCAGTCCTCCCCTTGGTTTTAATGGATAAATCTGACCCATATGCTGATTCTGGGTAGCCATATTTATGCAAACCAGAATGAGGAGGATTTTGCGGCCGTCCAAAGTTTAATTTTTGGTGATGGGAAGAATACATGGTCAAATCTACACCCTCCTCTCCATTATGACTGCTTGACTCTTTTAAGTAAGCGTGCGACTGTTTCTCCTCCACACAGTTGTTGTCTTGAGGATGCTTAGTTTTGTCAGTATGAGCTCCCTCAGACCGAGCTGAAACAATCACACCAACACTGCTGGCATTCTGCAGCTCCTCAGATGTGTGCTTTTCTTCCCTCTCATTATTGTGTAATCTAGATGCAGAGTGCAACCTATTTTCTTTGTCCTGGCAATTTTGTGTATTGACTTCTCCATCTTGCTGCATGTGGCTAAAGCCTTTCTCCGACTTCTCATCTGCACATTCACTCTTTTTGATTACTTCATTTTTGATTTCTGTTGTCTTCCTCAGGCCATCTCTGTGGTCATTGTATGTTAAAGCGGGCTCTGGGACACAATTGGGCCGAGGATGAATACTGGAGGATGTGGATGAAGGGGATGACGAAACTGGAGGTGTTGAATATGAAGTTGGACGAGTCTCTGACGACTGACGTCCAAAAGATGGAGATGATGATGAAGGAATGTGAGCTTCGTTTACTTTCGCTTCAGATGCAACAGGTTCCTCACTCTGCTGCTCAGAAGTGACAGTTTTAGCATTTGAGGCTTGTCCAGTCTGTGGTTGGGTCTGACTCTGAGATTGATGCGGGTAACCAGTTGTTTCTGATCCACTGCTTGCACCGCTCATCTGCCTTATTCTTGCATGCTCCCCTTCAGAAAACTGCTCCTCTCGCTCCACCTTGGTCCCTAACGAACCTCCGACAGATATCAATGAGGATTCTTCATCAGCGCCAGCATCTAAGCTGGCACCATCGCTGGTCCCCACGGCACCTCCATCTTTAACTGTACTAGTACTCGAGGCTGCACTCGCATTTCGGCTTCTGGGCTGAGACGGGGGTATGCCGTGTGCCCCGTGTTGCATCTGCCCACCATCTCTCTTCCTCTGTGAAAAAACTGTGTCAGTGAGGAGCATGTGCTGAACTGTGTTCGGCAAATTGGCTACTTGTGAGCTCAAGGCATTAAGACTATTCAAGCCGGCATCTTGCATTTTGTCAAGAGAAGAAGAATAAACAGAGGAGCCTTCCTCTCGGCTTCCGATTCCTGCACCGAGACCCATCTTACTGCGGCCTGTTGCAGGAAGATTGCTTCCTCCAACAGCGCTCAGGTTATGAGCTTTATGACTGCCACTGCTACCACAACTACTGATGCTGCTATTTGAGTTGGGTGTGGGACTTAACTGAGGCATGGTGTGCAGTAATCTACCATGACCATGGCTGCTACGAGGGTTTGATGTAGGGGGATGTGAAGGTCCGTGACCTGAGGGGTTCCCATGTGCCTCTGAGACACCCATCAAAGGCGAAGGAGAAGAGCTACAGCTAGGGGAATGCACTGCAGAAGCGGCTGGACTGGGATTGGAAATCGGGCTAAAGTTTTGGTTAATTTGAGTTTGCTGCGCATTAGGGTGCATTGGGGATTTAGCAATTTCTTGTGATGCTGGCTGAGGTAAACTCGAATTAGAAGCTTGATGATGTTTAGCATACACAGAGCCTGGAGACGGACCCTGGTGTTGCATCTTGAGAGAGTTGTCATAACCTACCCCTAAATTGTGCTGTGAGTTGCGGTGCTGTAATGTGGCCTGCTTGTGGAGCGAATGCGTCTGTGGAGAGTAACCAGGATAATTTGAAGCATGGTAACTCTGTGGAACATTCTCCATTGGCCCTACATTGTTAGCAGTAACTGAACTGGAGATTGAGTTTGAACTGGAGTTTACGCTGGGAGAACTGTTGACTTTGGGATCAAACCCGGCACTAGCGGCTCCATCCAGATATCTCTGTGGAGGGGGGCTGTACATTCCTGATGACCCCGTGGAAGCCGCGCCCTGCGGTGAGTAGTGTGCGTACTGAGGGGTCATTCTGTGCCCGGAGTGCGGGTAGCTCCTATGCTGCTGTGCATGGTGCACAGCTGGGAAGGTCTGGCCATGCTGGCGGTGCTGCATTTGAGAACCAGGGACTGACTGCATTGCAGGGCTCTGACTGATATTATACTGGTGGGAAGGGGAGAACGCTCCAGCACCTCCACCAGAACCACCGCTGGAGGCATAGTCCACTGGATAGGGTGACATCAGGCCTGATGACGGTGTAGTGCTCGATCCAGGGTGCCGGTACTGGTGAGGTATATGTCCATCAAGGTTTGGGTAGCCGAAGCCTCCTCCATACGCCATTCCTCCCCTTCTGTGCCTGTCCTTTCCTCCCATTGAAAAATAATAATCCATGGCGTCCTTCCTGTACGGGTTGTTGCTGCTGCCGCTGTGAATGTTACCCTGTGACGGCGGCAGCTCCAAAGCTCCTCGGTTTCTCGCGCTGTAAGCGAGGATGTGGCTGGCTTGAGTTGGGTGGTGATGGCCTCTGTGCAGGCTCTGCTGTTGCATTGCCACGTAATCATCCGTCATCCTCGGGGAAATCTGGGGTTCTGCAGGCTGAGGGGGATACGGAGGTCCGCCTCCACCCCTCCCACTGAAGCCGGGTGGCAGAGAGGGGGGAGCAGGACTGTTAGAAAAATTCTGCATTGTTTTTCCAGGTCTGGATAATAATAATAATAATAAAAAAAAAGAAATATCTGTCAGTGTCTATATCAGGGAACGGTTCTGATTAGAAACTGGAAGGCTTATGGCAGCAACCATCAATGACAAAGAGAGTATCAAGCCTGGCAGTAAAACAAGGAAATACTTGTGAAGTCCACCAAAGAGCAGAAGCAAAGAAATATATATTTTGCAGATGTTATAATGTTGTTGTAACGTATGTAGTGGATTGCGAGGCTGATAATAGAAAAAAAGGAAATCTTACTTTTCCACTGTGAGGGTTATGTTCACCTAAAGGAGGTGCATTTACCAGCTGGGAACTGAAAAAACTAGAAAAAGAAAAACGTAGTGAAGCAGACTTCCAAAAAATGAGGAATTATTCCCACAAAGCTGAAGCAGTTTGGCACTAAACAGGCAACGAAATCATGGACCGCTGCCACATCACCATGTGAGATCTTCAACCTTAAACGTCTTAACATGTATACACTCCGCTATAATAACGGCTGGAGCGAGCAGAGCTATTTTAAGGTTGAACCCGCTCCGAATCCAATAGAGTCTTGTGAAAAGGGGAAAAAGAAAAATCTGAATAAAACCATTGAGGCTGTGTTCTGTCGCTGCAGTCCTTCAGTTCGTCAACATGTGTGAGTCTGCCGGGACCTGGCTCACACCTGTGTGAGACAAAAACTCCAGTAACAGAATCGCAAGGTCTGAATGCAGACCCTCACTGAACACTCCCAGGGGCAAACACTCCATGGAAATTCTCATTGGCTCACGGACTGCAGCGTGTAACACTTTTTCAGATGCTCTCTTTGTTGGTCATTCCCTTTTTTTTTTCTTTTTTAGTTTTTAGCAGCATGCATTCATTCGGACTGTAGAAGTATTTGGTCCCTATTTAGCAAACGTCCTTTCCTCTGGCTGCGTTCAGGTTCTCCACTCTCCCTCCTGCGTCTTCAGCATTTAGCAGCCTTACCTTTGTTTTTCTCTGTCAACCATCATTTAATTCTACCTAGTTCCATGGCAACAATTTTCCAAAGGGAGGGTAATCCATTTATTCCACTTCAGGTTCAGTCAATTCGAGCTTCCATTTTCTGTTTCCCCTCAGTATTTCCATGCAGATAACTTCATTTTTCCAGGAGCGGCCGACCAGAAGCCTTCACAACTCTGAAAATACAACAGATACATCAAAAGAGTTAGCAGTGAGAAATAAAGGAGCAACGTTTCCTGAAGAAATTTGAGAAACGACAGTGTGCACAGATAAGGGTGAAAACTTATTTCAACATAGTGACAGTCTACAATATCACGATCAGAAGTGCACATGCATTAAGTCAGAATTCTTAATTGTTGACCCCGAGCTCTAATCTGGCATCACATGTTTCACATTACATCAGTATTTTCCATTAGAGAGCTTTTCTTTCCTGGTCAACAACAAAATAATGACGGGGCCGTGGCACAGATACAGATATATACACACACCAAACCAGCATTAACATAAACATCACTTCATGTTGCACACAATCCATTCAGCTACATAAAAGGCTTCCTGGACAACCATCAATGCTTTTATTTGGTTATGCGCCGCAAGTACAGCCTTCACTTTGGCCGGCGCTTTAACAATACACGCTTAAGCTGCTTCTTCTCCTGACTGATAACAAACCAGTGAAAAAGTGGGTAAGCGGCAGCATGCAATTAAAGCAGCAAAGCAGCCCAGACAAGGTCACAAACACTTCCACACATGTAAACAGACAATCCTGAGGAGTCAAGACAGGAGCGGACCATCGCCCACTTTCTTTTTTACAATCCAATCCACTTCACTGTGTTTAACTTGTGTTAATGGGATTTAATTATTACGGGTGATAATTAAAGGGATGACGACACCTTTATGGGGTCAGTGCCTTTAACTGCTGTGCCTGACACAAGCCTTTAGTGAGTTTCTCCACTACACTGTAAAATAGTTAATGGCTCCACAGTGACTTGGGTGGCATCTATTCTATTCTCTTGTGTTGCAGATTCAGAGTGATCCACTCTGGGAACGGACAACAAAACAAACTGATCACATTTTATCTATTAAGAGAGGAGGCTGACAGACATGCAGCAACACCAAAGAGGTCTGAGATCACACTGAAGTCAAATAAGTATAAAAGCAATGATGCAGTGTGGTAAAGTAAGAAGAACAGGATTGATCTGCATCCGCCTATTAGCCCATATCAAGATTACTAATTAATCACAGCAGCTCACTGTGCACATTCACAACACACAGAGCAGTGCAGCAATAACACAAACTGGCTGAGTGCAGCCTGCCAGATACTCAATCAATTGCAAACCTAATTGATAAGCCCATACGCAGTATTTTTTTTTCTTTTTTTTTTGCAGATGAATATCCGACGCAGGCTTTATTGTGTTGGGACTGTTTAGCTCCTCTGATGGTCACCAACACAGCTCCAGACTCTCCTTTAGTTCTAGCAGCAACATTAGCCAACGGATACGCAATACAATTGTGAAGCTGCCTGCTTTAGCTGTGTGAGCTTTAGCGTTAGCTCCAAATTAAAAATGCGAGTTAGCCGCATATGTTGGGAGCTAGCTAAGCTACAACCACCAGTTAGCATCCCTACCAAAGACAGCTAATTTTCGGGCTATTCCACAGACCATGCACGGAGAACGGCTAAAAGCAGAGAGCAGCCAGGCAGCTACAAAAGAGAAGTGATTAGGTGCAGATGTTTCCCCCCTTCTCCCAGAAACACACAGGGGCTCTGTGTAAATGGGTTAGCTAGCATAAATAACTAGCATGAGGAGCCGCATCAGAAAACAACGACATCCAGCTCGAATAAACACAGCGAGAGGCTAGCTAATGCATACCTGAAACGGAGCAAACAGCAGGCCCCTCGAACAGTGAAAGGCTGTTTTGTGGCAGGAAACCCCAGACTCGAGTCGACTGCTCCGCCGCTTTTCCCCCTCCGCCTGTTCCGAGTCCAGACAACCCCGACCAGCGGCGGCGAAGTCGGGGGGGCCCGTCACGACACTCGGATCCCGGGGCCTTTTTCCTTCCCGATCCCCCCCCCACTCTGGTTTTTTGCTGTTGTTGTTTTTTTTTTTTTTTTTTTTCTTTCTCCCCTCCTTTTGTCCTCACCTCCGAAAAAAGATGCGAGCGGAGCGGAATAACCGGGGTGGCTGTGGGTCCCGTCAGCAGCTCGGTCCATACACCCCCTCCTCCTCCCTCCTCCTCCCCTCCCGCCTCGCTCCTCTGAGGTGATTCCACCTTTTCTCCAACTCAAACACGAGCCTCCGCTAACAGCACGCCAACATTTCTCACGTCCACTTTCCGTCTCCGAGCTGCATTTTGCACGCCTTCATCAGCAGCTGTTCCTCTTAGACTATTCTCTCTGTTTTTTTTCTTCTTCTTCTTGCAACAGAAAGACCGCCTTGAAAATGCATACACACTCATATTCCTGCACCCCCTCCCTCATCTCTCTCCATCACATCCCTCCATCTCCCCTCCCTCTCTCACAGCTTTTCTGCTATTTCATTGATTTCCACCTATTCCTGCCATTAAATCCAACACTACACTAATGTTGCACAGCAGTTTTTTGTTTTTCTTTGTACGTGTGGGTGAACATGTTGCCTGTGATCCTTTGTTCTGGTCCCATCTCCAGTGAAAGGGAATGAGCCTGATGAAGGCACCAGGGTACAAAGCCAATATGGAGAGGAGACAGGCTTGAATGGAGTGCTAGGTTGAGTCTGTAATGAGCAGGGCAACAGATAAAAGACAATTTGTGAGGAAAATAGGTGTGCCCTGCTTTAGAGGAAGATTGCAGCGCTGTGGATGGAGCCGGTTAAGTTCACTGTGGTCTCTTAGTGCTGAAACAGAGCGATCGCAGCCCCGGTGCAGCTATTTATGTGAGCCTGCACAAAGGAAATCCACTTAAATCATTAGGGTAATATCAAGCCATTGGTTAATGTTTGACACAACGTGCTCAGGACATCATCACAGCACGGCCAACAATGGAGGTGCTACAAACAGAATCCTCTCCCCATTAAATTTATTGTGTTGTCTCAGCCTCAGCTTATCTGCTCGCACAGAGGGCCAGCCAGTGCAGCACAGACCCACTCACTCTCCCACCATCATAATGATGTGCCCTATGCCCCCCATCCATGCTGCTGCACTTTTAATATACTGCAGTGTGTCATACATGCAAACAGTGTGACCGCATGCCTGCGTGTGCGTGTGTGTGTGCGTGCGTCTCACAAAACCTGCATATGCACAGACAGTCAATCTCCAAAACTCCAGTCTGCACACAAGCAAACACTCACTTAACCTGTCAATCACCAGAGTAAATCTCACTGTTTCCAACCAACAGTTCAATACATTTCATTCCCTTGCAGATACATGTCTATTTCTATCATAGTTGCCATAGCAACTGCATCACAGAGCCTTAACTGTGGATAATTTTTAGGCTACGTATCTGCGTTTCTTTTTTTTTTCCTTCTTTTTCTTCTTCATGTGCAATTGCATGCAGACACCGTAGTTTGCAGGTCCGAGTTTAAAAAAAATAAATAAAAAATTGGAGAATCTCCTTGCGACCAAGCAGCTGTGTATACTTGTGTTGCCTCTAAAGTCGAAGTGAAAGAGCTGAGAGGCGAGATAAAGGGCACTGATACTCTGGGCAAGCAAGTCAGCCAGCCAGGCCTATCCAATCAACAGGAACGCCTGCTGGGACACACACACACATACACACACAGGCACACACACTCTTTCCATCACTGACAAGGTCACAAAATCTTCCACAGAGGAGGCTCACGGTTGTAAAGAAAGCAGCCGCTTAATTCCACATCTTTTTTATGCTCATAAACACATAACAACTGCACTGACACCAGTGGACTTTTCTTTTTATGCTTTAAAAAATACACAGTTTAAATGATTCATAGATTTACTCATATAATATTCATACTGTGCTTATTGTAAGAAAACCAGCTTTCCTTCTGGAAGAAAAACAGCTCGAGTTTGACTCTGCAGTCTCCCGTCAACCGGTCGGGTTTATTAGTTTGAGCGGTGGTCAAAATTTATCCACTTCGATTCATGTGCTTATTCGTTACAGCTGATGATTGACAGTTAACATCTGCCTGCAGAATCAGGTGAAACATGAGAGCACTCATATGAAACAATAAGTCTGATTCAGGCATATCAGCAGTTTAAATAAAGTCAATTTTGTGGTAGATACAATAAATCTAACAAATATCCTGAAATCTTACAGTGCCTACATACAATCTTTTTTAATTTAAGCACATTTCTCACTGAATTTCGGTAAAAGATTGCCTATAACAAGTGTTGTGCACCGTTGTCCCATCACACCCTTCAATAAATCTGACTTTTTTAAAAATCTGTGTGAGATGTGTTGATTCGACTCTACATGTTCACATTACAGTCCAAAGCAAGTGAAACAAGCAGATATTTAAGACACTGCACAAAATGGCACAGCTTGTATTTACTTTTTTCAATCAATAAATAAAGCAGCGTCGGACTTGGTCTATAAAGATTTAATGCTTTACAAAATGTCTACATTGCATTCAGTAGTTTAGACCAGGAGTGTCAGACAGTATGTGATCCAGCCGCCAAACCACCAAGCAGATTCTAAACATTTCAAAGAAAACACTTTTGAAACAAACTCTTGAAGAGTAGGACATTTCACTGTATTTTGCACCAGAAGGTTTAATTAAAAATGTCTTGTGATGATGATAATGATCTTGTAATGTTTGGTACTCATAGTTTGATTTTGTGAAAATATGTGTTGTATTCTGCTACACAACAAAAACAAACTTTAAAGTTTACATTTAAAGGTAATTATGGCACTATTTTACCAGTCCGGCCAACTCAAAATGATCTTGGTCTGTATGTGGCCCCTGGTCCTCATACAGCGGTTAGTACTCTGGCTTTTTATTGAGAATATTCCTGGATTAAGATCAGATTGTACTCGCAAGGGTTTTTTTCTTTGAGTGCTTTGCACAGTTCAAAACACGTGTAGGAAAAATAAAGCACTACCAGGTACCAATGAAGAGCTTTAAAAATGCTAAAAAGAAATAAAACATTTAGAAGATGAATACAAATTATTCATACAAAACAACAACATACGCTAAGGCCCCGTTTCCTTGACAATATTTTGAAAATGCAGTGTACACCGACAATCGTCTGGACAGACAGTGATACTGGATTGCTCGTGCAGGTGACTCGAAATTATGAAACTACCAGGTCCCAGGAGAATATGGACTATCAGTCAAGACACTCTGGAGGCAAACATTGTTGTCATTGTCCATTTACTTGTGCATGTGCAGATTTATTCACTACGGCCGTAGTGCTCATGAGCAGTAGCAGCATTTAATAAAAGTGTAGTTTTTTCTCCCCGTTTCCATGGAGATGGAATCAACACGCTTTCGAAGAGTTTCACCTGGCTTCAAGCACCGTTGTCTTGTAAACGGACCCTAAAAACACAAAGAAAGTTTTCAGTTCTACTTAAAAACTTGTACAGTGAAGTCTTAATACGTGCTTCTCTGTGATTGTCACAGGTCGGGGTCCAGCCCCACCCCCTCCTTATATCCCCTTTTTGTTCACATCCATCACCTATGAAATCCCAAATATCTAAACCTCCACCTGTCAAAGTTAAATGTATCTCCACAGAGATTTGGGGATTTTTTTTTTTTTTTTTTCAGTTTCTTTCCAGACTGAAGGCCTGCAGGTCTGAAAAGCAGGCGAGATGGATGTCATTCAAGCCAGTGAATGGGTAATTAAACCTCTGCTGGAACTTCGACTCACAAGCCCGGCGCATGTGGGGAGGAACAGCGGCTAAGTGCTTGTGCACGGCGTGCTCGCTGCTCAGCCTGAATACAATCCACTCTCAAGTGTCAGTTTTATGTGAAAGTTTGAGGCTACTTAGAAAGTTCCTCCTGCCGCTGATTATTCTGAGTGCAGGCGCTGTGATAATGTGTAAGAGTCACTTGTTCCTGCAGCAGAGCCATCACCAGCTGGGGGAAATGAAAGCACTTCAAATATAACATATTACTCTCTTGTTTGTTATGTACAGTTGTGCAAAATCAATTTCGACGAGAGGAGTTTGCTGCGAGTTTGAAACATTTCCGCACCTCACTGAAAGGCATCGCTGTCATTAAAGACACAGTATCAAGTAAACTGAAGGTGCGTGACTCTATTAACATTTGGTTCAAAGGATCACAGCAATATAAGTGAGCAATACAAGATGGGCAGATAATTCTTATTCAGTAAATCTTGTTTTATAAAGCACAAGAATAGATTTCACTTCCATTTGATGTACTTTATACTGCAGTTTTATTGTCTATAATAAATTCCAAGTATTTTGTTCCATACAATCTATAACAGAAACCCTATCACACCGAAAGGTAAAGTACTACTTTATTTTTCAGAAGGGTCTGGATATCTTTGGGGGTGGCAATTATTTGACAAAGACTGCTGATCTTTTAAAATAAATTGTTCCTTGACGCATTTGGTGCAGTTTGCTGCACATTTGTTCACGACGACTGTTTAATCACGAAGAGCAAAGAGACTGAGATGAAGGGAAACATCTGTAGGACTAATGTTGTAGTGCTGGTACTGAGACCATTTTCAAGGTCCTGGTCTTGTCTTGTGATGCTCTGGTCTCGGTTTTGACCCGGTCTGAGATCGTTAAAGCCTTGGTCTTGGTCCTGAGGTGGTCATCCCTACGACACTGTCTGGAAGTTTCAAGGTGCACACAGGAAAACATCGATCTGATTTGTATGGCGGGAGCGATCAGCCTTTGTACAACTATGACAGTCAAACTGAAGTTCACATTGTGAACATATGATATCAAGTATTTTAGTTACACTATCAAAGAGTAAATACGTGGCATTTCACACGTGAAGCTTGATCTGAAGACGCCACACTGACCAAAACAACCCACATTCAGCGCCGTGCACACAGCTGCATCCACCAATCCACCCCAATGCACAAGCAATTTGCAGTTTCCTTGATGACCACATGGAGTCAGAGTCATACAACAAACATGCTGCTTGTGATACTGGCCTTGCTTTACAGCAGAACCCTGAACAAGATAAAAAATAACCCTCAGATTATTTTGGTTTGAAATCCCAGTCCATCAATCCCTTTGAAGTACGCACTTCTACTGTTATGATTTGGTACAATTTCACAGTCTTTGATCCTTTTCTTTGTACAAAGTGTCTTACAATATCACAATTAGTGTCCTGCCGACTTTAAGCATTGTGACTGCACAATGGGCGCCGCTTTGATAACGTCTGGCCCCAAAAACAGACTTTCTGAGGACACGGAGAGATGAGATGCTGAACTGCGATTGCTGCTCGGTGTGGCGACCCTCTCGCAGTCTCACAGAAACTCTTTTACATCAAAGTGCATGATGCAGCCCAGATGAAATCCAACTCAGGATCCGTAAATCCTGCGACCTCAACACAGTGTGATGATGATGATGACGATGATGCAAAGATGTTTCCTCCTCAAGGGGACATAGACGATACATAATCAGTATTCCCTCTGTCCACCACCATTAGAGAGATTGTTCCCATCCGGCATGTGATACACAACAAATCAAATAGTAGAAAAGCACACAGTGTTCTTATGGAAGAGCTGTCACACACACACACACACACACACACACACACACAGTAACCTCTGTGTGATCCTTCTGCTTCTTGTAAAAGATGTGAGGAAGCTTAACCTCTACTATTCCACTCATTTCAACTCAAGACTGTCACTCAAGGATGTTTTACATTATAAAAATAAGAGGTAAACAACATTTCATTTATTAGAAGTGAATATCACACATATTTTATGACTCCGGTTTCCTCCCACTGACCTGCAGGACGTGTCCTGCCTTCACCCACAGTCAGCTGGGACCACAAGTTGGGTAAAGTAGTATGGAAGATGCACGGATGTCTTAAAAAAAAAGTGTCTAAATGTTTAAACATGTTTGGAAATACTCATCAGTTTTCTGTAACAATCTTGTTGTCACAAACTACACCAGTTTAGTGCACAGTAGTCTTTCCCATTCACCACATTTGTACAATAACAGGGAAAAGAGAGTGGCCTGACCAAGCGAAATAGGGTTTATTTCCCCATAATTCTAATTTTCATCCAAATGCTCTGCAAACAAAATCCAATGTCCTCGTGACATGGAGTGAAAGTCGCAGTAAAAAAGCTTAAATGTTTGTGCACACATGCAGACAGCAGCAGACTGGTGTTATCAATAAGGCGGAATAAATAAACAGCTGCAAACACATCTCAGATGGACATCTTCAAAGTTTGAGTTAGTTCAGGAGGAAGTTCAGTGAAATCGTACCAGTCAAAACAACAGCCACACAGACAGAGAGAGACAGCAGCGCTGCAGCTCTTCACCTGTCTCTATGTCTCATGAGGCATCTTTCCCGAGCAGGAAGTTACCAAATAAGGCAACTTATTGGATGAAGCCGTCCACACTCATTCACAGCACAGTGGGGGAGAGGAGTGAGTGGCTTCCAGCAGGGGGCGCTCTCCCCTAATGTCCCTCACTGCTCTCACATCACTCTCTTTCACACTGAGGCCAGCTGCCACACTCTTCACCGTCTCCTAGCAACCCTGAACCCTGCCTCCCATCACTACGGATACCGAGAGGGAGAGATGGAGGGAGGGAGGGAGGAGGGGGAGGGGTGGGGTGGGGGGGTTGGCTCAGAGTCCGCTCCAGCATCCCAAGCAGCAGATCAGAATCTGACAGGGTTCATAGCTCGAGTGCCCGGTAACAAGTTGAGGAGAGAGGCGGATCGTGTCGGGTGAGGAAGAGGAAATCTGATTGGAGAGAGGTGAATCACAGAGCCGAGGTTCTCACGGAGCATATTGAGATCATAATTCAAATCAGCCACATTCCAGAATGTGAAGTGGAGGAGAGTGACTGCCTCAGTTACAGCAGTTTGTCTTGAGGGTCTCCTTTGCTGAGCCTACACAGACCCTTCAACTTTCATTTAGAAAAAAAAAGCTCTTTTGATCGTGTGGTTTGAGTCATGAGAGGAGGAATAAAGAACAGAAAAAAGTGAATACTGCAAATCCTTTGAATCATCTGCGGTCCTTCTTTTCCGCTCTGTGATGAATTCGAGATGCTGCCCTCAGGTAGAAGATGCAGATCACCAACGGCAAACTGAAAGATTCATGAGGAAATCAGTTGTCCCAGGTGCTGTATAGATAAATAATGTAAGTACCTGATGGATGAAGGCTCATGCTGCAGTAGACTGATGTGAAGTGATATTCGTGCAGCACAGGGATGAACCATGAAATCCACAGGCCAAGGCCGGCTCCACAGAAAGTCCAGTCCCCTCTGCAACCTTGAATAGTTAAAGAACAGGATATATTTATGATGAAAAACCCAGTTATATGTATTTTTTCATCCTTAAATAGTCTACTGGAGTACATATAAATAAATTGATGTTACAGCGAGTATTGCCAATTGCAATAAGAAGCTGCATTGTAAACTTACAGGCAGTAAAGTTACATCAGCATCAGATCAATAGTGTGAGCACAAGTTTGTTACAACATGCTGAAACCTGCAGAAATCATTCAGCTTTAGAAGTGACAGTCCAATAAATGTCTTATTTTCTATGTCACATTTCTGACAATCAGGTTGACGTCATTATGATGATAAAATTAGATGATGCCATTTACATGAATAATGAATAATGTGATCTGTTTTATGTGGGGAATTATTATGTGTCATAAACATCATCCGATTCAGTCAGTGGATCAATCCCATGATCCCACATCCAGTCTGACCGTGCTTAATATGGATTTATTAATCAATCTGGTTGAGTTTCTTTAGAATCTGCAGCACAAAGAAAACGTCCCCCTTGTTGAGAGTGTAATCAGGAAAATACAAATCTATTTTTGAGAGGAGCACTCTCTTCTGACATTATGTAACAAACATGCTTTCAATCAGAATGAGTGTGTTTGGACTCTGTGTGGAAAAAAAAGATTCAGTTTATTATCCTGAATTGGATCAGAGTCTTCTGATAAATGTGCTTACATGCGGTTTTTTTCATTCAGATTTTCATTTTGCAGCTATAATAACTTTGAATATCAGGAAAATACTTCTCTGCATTGAAACAAAACAGTTGAATTTAGAGGTGTTGAAACATTTTCTAACTGGTTCCTTTCAGATCCAGGGGGCTGTTTGTGGCTCTTGTGGATTAAACCCTGATGCACTGTGTGCTCTTTTTTTTCTATAAATAGGTTGCGTTTGACATATCTGACATGCTGGTTGATCGTGCGTTCATCTCCATCTCCTCTCCTTCCGCTCTCACCTACATCCTCCTGCAGTCTATTAAATCTGATGGCACCATCACCATCGCCATCGCCATCATCTCTGCTCCGTCCTTGTGGCTGCTGGCGGCCCCCGTGCTTTGTGACTGCACTCCTTCTCGGGGTGGGGGGTGGGGGTTGTCCTCTGGGTGATCCGAGCATCACTCTCCCACATGCGCTCGGTGACCAACGTGTGCACATGCATACAAAGCAACACTACAGGTCAGCACAGCGGCACGCCGTCACTGTCACAAACTCTCACACATCACATACATCCTCATCCACGTGTGAGTGTGTGTGTGCATGTGTGTGTGTGTGTGTGTGTGTGTGTGTGTGTGTGTGTGTGTGTGCAGGTCACTCACACAAAGGAGCATGCTCGTCACTCGCAGTCACAACACTGCAGCTTTCACACACTCCCCGTGTGATGCCACAGTGACCTTAGACACTGGATATCCTCCTCCCCCTGCGGCGGCTGTGCCACACCGACACACACCCTGAAAATGAGGTTCATCCGGGAAAACTGAGCCGTGATCAGCGTCGGGCTGAGGCACAACAGGAGTCGCAGGACTGAAAGCTGAGAGGGTGAAGCCGGCTCACAAATAATGCAAAATAATGCAAACAAACACGATGTCAGAGATGCAGCAGAGCAGGAGTGAAGTGGAGGTTTGTCGTGGGGTATTTTTGAGCCAATCGTTGCCAATTACTGTGACTGTTACCCTTGTTATTTACTTCACCAAACATTTAATCTGATTAGCACAGCAATAGAGCAGCAGTAATGCAGCTTTGCATGGATGACATACTCTTACATGAAACAAATCTGCAAACAACAAGGACAACTGTGTCAAAGGTGCCAAATCAGAGAAATATCTAAAATGACTCTTTGCAGTTGCTGTAGCAACAGTTTATGGTTTCAATAATCCCGAGAGGACAGCGACAAAAATAGCTGGTACAAAAAATATGTAGTGTTAGACATCCATGCTACATGCATTGGATGGAAATGTGAAAAAAAGAAATCCTATGCATAAAATAATTAGTGTGTTGGGGGTGTTGCTCTGATATGACCAGTACAGTGTGTTAAACCACATGTGTGGACATGATATGATATAGCACTGTATGTTACAGTCTCATACAATGTGATAAAACAGCATTGTGACAGGAAACGAGGAGATAAGTGATATGATACAATACAGTGCAATATGATATATGATATGATACGAAACATTACGATGCAATCCAAAGCAATCCGACACATGATACGAAATGCTATGATGTGATATTATTTGATATATGATATAAGAGATGATACAGTATGATATATGATAGAATTCAAAGCGATACTATACAACAGGGAAACAACGTTGAATGGTACAATGTCTGGCATGATATAACATGATATGATATGATCGTGGCACTATGGGGCGCCAAACTAGATACGATGTGACATGATATAGTGATATGATATGATATTATGAGCCAAGGTACAATCATTCACATATTTAGCAATTCTATAAATTTTGATGCTTTATTCTTATAAACAACAATATGCAAGACTTGGGTGCAAAACAATATTTTACCACATCTCATAACATGAAATGAGAAGAAAATACACGACAGAATAGAATATGATAAATTATGACACCAGATGATGCTATTCAGTAGGGCATTGAGGTATGATATATTACAGTATGACGCAAGGTGAGATGATCCGAGTACGAAACTGTGACACTGTGACATGGAACGACGCGATACAATACAAGGAAAGGTTATCACGATAACATGCAGAGGGTGATAGTCCTGTGTGGTATGATCTGATACGATGTGATAGGATACAGCAAGACATGACATGATCTGATTCTGCGCCATTTATTTCTACATGGTGTAGAAATCCAGGCGCGCGCTCATGTACACCTGCACACCTCTCACCACGAGCCACAGAACAGACGAGCGAGTGAGGGATGGAGGGTAATGTGGATCTGTGCATGTGTGTGGCGCGCGCCGGCTCCACAAAGAAAGACAGAAAAACGCTGGCCACTGTTGCCGAGGCAACCGTCTCTCTCCCCTTTCCTCTTTTAACCCTTTCCGCGCTCAGCACTTCCTTTTCACCTTCTGTCTTTTAGCTCTCACTTGTTGATGTTCTCTATCGCTCCATCTGTCCCTGTCTTGATCGCTCCCTCTCCCTCGGAGGTCGCTCTTCTCTGCAATGCATTTAAAAAAAAATAAATCTCAAATCGTGAGCCACTCGGCCTCGTCTTCATCTTGACGATTCGCCCTCGTCGTGTCGGCGCACCTGTCACTTTGCCTGCACGTGTGCTTCGATAACTCAGAGTTCTTTGATGCAAAATAAAGCCCAAAAAATTAGCGCAGAGCTGTGTCTCCTATCAGGAAATCCATAACTTCACTTCAGGTAATATTGATGATTGAACGTTTTAACACACACTGCATCAACATTACGACTGGCGTACAGGAATGTGATTAACTATCCCCGAGCCACCGAGGCTGACAGTAATGTGTGATCATTTAGACAGATGCGAGGAACCGCCGCCACATTTTAAATGATTTCTCACAGCTTTGATAGCTTGTCACAGGTTTATTTCCTCAGTGCTGAGACTCTGTTTTGATCAGAAGAAACGCTTGAAACTGATTAAAAAGTAAGTTTAATGCTTTTTTTTCCACAAGCTATCGAGCTGTACAAATAATTCAAGACTAAAGATTGACTCACAAAAACACAAGGGGGATGTTTAAAGAACAACTGTGTGGTTAGCGAAGACAAAATTAATGCCAGCAAGTGTTTCTGATTAAAGCACAAAGAAAACAAAGACAAGGCTTCTGTTTAGGCAGCTCTGGGCAGTTTTCAGGTCTGCTCTGGACAAAGCAAAGTATGTGTCCTTTTTTCAAAAATCAAATAGTAGGTTAACATTTTGACCTTCACTCGACCCCCTCTGGTCTGGTGTCTCTCCAAGACCCCGTTTACATGACAACGTTTCAAGTAAAAATGCATAATTTTCACATTTTTGTCTCAGAAGAGAGCCATAATTACACAACGTTTTGAAAACGATGCCCGTTTACACTGAAACAGCAGAAATTTTAACTTTGGGCCTCTAGTTGGTGGTCACGGCTGTTTTTGTAATGAAACCACACACACATCCTGTAGACACAAAAAAATGGCGCCGAAGCTGAACTGTTATTATATGGACCAGGACACACACAGAATATCAGAAAAATTCTTTCACCATTTACGCAAAGCTAATCCCAGCTCGTTAGCTTAGAATACAGATATAAAAATAGAAATAACTTTAAACAAACTCTCAAGTGTATATTCCACATATTGCCTTGAAATTAAATAACCACACTTCTGGTGTTTAGGTTTGGTTTGTAGCAGGGTTAGCTTAGCTTTCTAAGCTAATGCTTCTGGATGCAGCTTAATATTTACGATACAACAAAGACATTTTCCCAGCTAGTATGTACTCTGATGTTTACTTTGATTAATCCTTTGGAAATTAGCACTGTCTTGTAATAGTGAATTACAACAAGTTGAAGAAATGAAGTTGAGAGGGTTAGCAATGCTAATTCTTCTGAATACAGCTGATTGTTCACAGTGCAGATGCTACAGGAGAAAGTATTTTCTCACATGATTTTCAGCATCGTCCAAAACGATGAGTAATTCTTTTACAATGAGCATCGCCTGTCGCACTTCATACTGAGCTCGATCACATCAATCCATATCAAATCAACCTGCGTTTGATTCAAATTAAAAATCACTCCAGCGTGACGACCTGATCTATTGGAAGTCTGTGATGACGAAGTGGGACATTTAGAGGTCAAGGGGGAGGACAAAAAAAATAAAAAATAATAAAAATTAAAAATACAGCCAACAAGCAGCCTCCACTCCTGCCAGTTTTCAGTATTTACTCTTTTCCTCTCCAAATGCTGCATCATGAAATATCTCCCACACAGGCTGTAACTCCATATGCTGCTCGATGGCTCGCCGTCTCCCTCCCCTGTATAGATCATAAATGCTGCTGTTTACCCCACAACGGCCAGCTGCTGCAGGAAACCAGCGCCGCCAACTCCTCAAAACATAAATACAACCACAGCGTCCAGCTGAAGTGAAGAGTGTGCTTTGTATTGTACCAAAACGCAGGAATTTGCTTCATTTCGGCAGCTCTGCTTCAGACTTCCAGTGTTGGCCGGACAAAGAGTCCGAAATGCTTCATTGTCACATAATTTCATCTCTCTATTAATAACATACTTTGTATTTTACGGATGGCTCGGATTCTTCTGCGCTCTCTTTTTTGACATAATACATGCTGTTGCTAGGTAACTGTTAATTGTTAATATGCAGGCACTTCATAAAAAAGGAGACGAGAATGACAGCGCCGAACAACACCCTGCAAACAAATCACTCCTCCGAGGACGCAAGTTCCAAGGATTCGGTGAAATGGAGGTTTGCTTCATTGCACCTCTACTGTCCTTTTTACCCCGGCTCTCCCTCCACCCCCCCACCCCCAAACTCATTCCCCATAATCCATTGAACTTTCGTCCATAACTCATGGTCCCTTCTGTCTTTTATTACCGCGATGCCTGCTCCCCCTGCGCACACACACCTAATAACTCAAAATGAGTCAGGAAGAAGTGAGAGTGTGATAAAGAGAGGACGAGGAGAGAAGTGATGGGGGGGGGGTGAGCAGGTAAGAGAGGCAGTGAAGGAGTCAAGAAGTGTGTTTGGTGGTGGTGGTGCTGGTGGGGGGAGCGGGCTCCTGAGTCAAAACCCCCCAAAACACGTGGTAATTCACACTGAAGTTACTTTACTGTCTCACTCACATATCTTCACTTCCCTTCTTCCATCAATAATTAAATACATCTTCCTTACCTGTGTGACTGAAAAATTAATGTGTGCTGGAGTCGTGGGGGGAGCGGGGGGGGGGGGGGGGGGGGGGTTCAGGGGTGATTGATGGGGAGGCGGGTGTCATCAGGATGCGCAGGTAAAAGCGGGCCTGATGGTGAGTTTACAGTAGCTGATCGCTGCGTTGTCAGATCCTCCATCATGATTAAGGCATCATTTCAAAATATTTCACGCCGTCCAAAGCAAACCCGGCCTCCTGTTTCTGAGGAGATCACCATTTTCCCTCGGTGATCTGAGGGGAGCGCAGGTGAGAGCAGCAGCTTCATTTCATCTCCACTATTTTGGGCGGGACGGCTGAATTGATGGTCTCAGGTCCTACATTTAGTTCTCTCTCTCTCTCTCTCTCTCTCTCTCTCACACTCTTTCCAAAACCCTTTCTCTTCTCCTAAAGCCGGCACTTCATCATGTTTCTGTTTACTCTGCACGGCCTCCCTGCAGACCACTGCACTGGATTGCATTTCTGCACTTCCAGTTACTTCGTCCAGAAGAGAACGGAGCTCCTCAACGAGCGCTTTAATGTCTAAAATGACTTTTTATTCTGTGACGCTGTAACACTGTGGTAAGAAGTGGGTTAAAAAAAAAGGGACCAATTGTTTATTGGGGTCCTTGTCTTTAAATGTGAGCTCTTCAAACATTTCTAGGAGATTTCAGCTTCGAGGAAGGTTTCCGATTGCTTAGGTTCTGTTAATACAACAAAGTTTTCGTTTCAGTTTGCAGGGTTCAAACTTTTCAATTTAATGCAGACGATTTCATGTATTTCATACTGTGTACTTACCTCTGTGACAGCAATTTGGAAACTGGATGGAACGGATGCACGAGGGATGATTACATATACGCAGAGATATCCATTTTATTTTTTGGTTGTTTATACATAGTCGTTTGACCGGTTTGAACCCACATTTATCATTACTGAGCAACTTTTTTCCATGAAATTCAAATTACGGTGTCCTCAAATCTGTTGTGCGACATGACATTCACTCATTCACTGGATGATCCAGAAGGCTCACCATGAGAGTGTGCGGGGAGCAGAGACGAAGACTTGCTATTAGCTCGTCCTTTGCGATCATCTGTGGTGTTTTTAAAGCCAGACAGTCACAAGTGTCACGCTGTAACCAAGAGAGACTTGAGACTGAAATTTGGAGGAAGCCCCAGAAGAAATAAGAAGTTCTTACTTTGTTCTGGTCGTATTTCTTGCTGTTAATAGTTTTAATGTTGTTTAAGAAATGCTGTAAATCATCATATGTTCACATGTAGTTTTACGTCATGTTTAGAGTTGAGATGAAGAATACGAGGAAACACCGTTTGCCCTCAAGTCTTTCTGTGATAATTTCAATGAAAATGGTTTCACTTGGATTCGGCTCAGAGCAACTTTTAATCTGGAACTTTCCAGCTGAAGAATTACATGAAAGCTGGCAGGTGAACACGGTTAATGACAGAAATATCCGGAAACATGCAGATTGAAGCTGATATATGGGGAATATTGCAGGGGTGATTGCTCCGTCTTTGAGCCGAAGCGCGAGATAAGGAGCAGGCGTGGCGGACGGCAGTGATGGAGGAGTCAGTACTGAACCTGACAAAGTTATCGCTAAGTCACCGCCGCTGAAAAACAGCCCCATCAAACCCCCGCTGATATATTGGGCTCATTTTGTTCTACAGGGCAGTAAAAATCGTAATGCACCTTTAAGTCACTCCTGATATGAGTGTTTGATAAACTGCCAAAACACCGAAATTTACAGCCCACGCGGCTCGGCTGGGAGCGAGAGAGAAAAACAAGATTTTGATTTGAGGGCTTTTGGTACATCGGGAGGTCAAAAAGCATCATGGGAACAGCGACCACGTCCCCGGTTAGAAGTCTGTGTGGAATGGAGATCTGACGAGTTTCTACGGTTTCATTTCCTCTTTTTATTATTCATAAATACCTTTCCTCAAGGGACCTGCTCACGACGAGCGCCGTGCGAGACTATTGGCGAGCGCGCAGGAGACCAGTGGAGGATGAACGTCCTTGTCGGTGTCAGAGAGCTTATTTCCTGCGCATCATGCGGTTTGTTCGACCTGCCCCTCACTGTCAGAGAACCTTTCATTAGAGTTGAACCTGCACGCTCGCCGGGTCTACTGGGACGGCTTTCCGTCAGTTCGAGAACGTGCAACAGCTGTGCCTGAGAGCGGGGGTCTCTCGTTTCGATTGTGTGTGTGTGTGTGTGTGTGGAGGAGGACGGGCTGAAGAGGAAAGAGCAGCCTGAGAGAGCAGCCTGGGAGGACCCCGAGGGGGCTGGACGCCATCAGACCAGCGCCAGCAGCAGAGTGGGCTGCAGAGGGGACAGACCCAGACCCAAGCAGTCCACCATACCACCACCATATGGCCCCGCTCCCTCCTCCTCCTCCTCCTCCTCCTCTTCCTCTCTCGCAGGAATTCCTGCCATCGCTGGCAGCCGAGAAAGAGCGAGAGAGGAAAGACTGGGGGTGTGCGAGCACGACTTCACTGTGGAAACAAGAGGATGTGAAGAAACAATCGGATGAAGGGTTTTCGGTGACGCACTGGAGAGAACGGCCGAGGTTCCAGGTCGCTGGCTGGAGTTAAAATACTTCCTGAACAGTAACCTGGCTGCCTTATATGGAAAAACTGAGCTTATTTTCACAAACTGGTGCAAGGTTAAATGTCAACAGATGTGTGTGGGTACAGTAAATGTATTATATGCTGCAACAATTGCACATAAACTTACAGCGTCTTAGAATGAAGGAAAAGCATGAATGAACCAGGCTATTAAATGTAATTAGAATTAACATCTTCAGTCCTAACGTTCTGAAAGATTGCCCTTTCACCTCTGGATCTGCCCAGGCACACGACATTTCCAGTGAAAAGGCATCGTCAGCCTGTTTTTCCTTCTTTATAGAAGAGTTTTGCGTTTACGTGGCAACATTTTGAAAATGTGCGTTCCAGTAGAAACGTTGGCATACCGGACACGAATTGGACAATACAGACAACAACACACTGAAAACACGAGCAATGTGAGAACACCAATATTCACATGGACAGGTGAGGAAGTTAGATTGTTATCACGACCAAGTGAGGACAATGTGGAGCCCTGACACTCTGGAGGCAAACGTTGCTGTTGTTGTTCGTCCACTCGTGCATGTGCAGAGGTTTCCTCCCATTTCCATGGAGATAGAGTTGTAATGTTTCCAAAAGCCTCCACTTTGGAAGCTTGGAAGTTGTGGCTATTTACAGCATATTAGTAGCAGGGGTCCTAAATTCAAGTACAACTGGGGGCTCCACTGAGGATTATCATTGTAGTTTTTCACCCAGTCGATCATTAGCAATGACAAAAGATCACATGTAAACTTGTATTCTCTGTATGAGTTGCAAAATCTCATAAAGCAGTGCCAGTGATAACCTGGCTGAACACTGAAACACTATGAATTGTTCTTTGGTGACTTTTTAAGATGCAAACAGGAGGTTTTGGTTCTCAGTTACTCTTAATGTGACCTGATCGCACTTAAACTGAAATTTGTGCTGAAATGTGAGGAAGGTAAAACAAAAATTATTCAGTGAAAAAAACAACTTAAGCAGAAATACCTAAAAACCCCATGTAATTAGAGTAAACATGCTAAATACCTGCCTCCTCTGCAGTCGATCTAGTTTTCAGTATTTTGACTACAGCCAGGTTCCTGAGTATTTTAAGTTACTGTACATTTTTGCAGCGTGTGTGTTTGCGTGTGTGTGTTCACAGATAAATCAAACAAAAAACACCACATTGAGAAGACAAAGTTGGTCAAAACAAGGACACCGAATGAAATGAATTAACACTGGACGTAGAAGTGTGTGATTTAAAAACAATCAAATCAAAAGAACTTAAAAAGACTCAGTGCCAAATCCGTGAAACTTAGTTTTTTTTATTATTAATACTCAACACTTCATTTTGTTCATCATGTACAAAGAGAAAGAATAGTCTTATTTCAGCACTTATAATTGTAGATAGCAGTATTATCCTTATTAGAAGTACCTTAATGATGTTTTTTTGCAATTGTGTCATGACGTGGTTAAATTTCATTATTGAGATTACTTTGACCGTTTCCATACAAAAGAAAAAGAAGGTAAATATTTCTCCCCAATATTAAGTATTTACACAACCTGTACAATTATTTGTTTTTGTGTGATTTTTCTGTTCGTATGGTGTAAAAATTTTGGTATTATTTCAAAGAAAAGGGCCACAAAAAGAGAAAAAGAATGGCCAAGAATATTATTATGTATATCATTATGTATAGAATTGAGCGTATTCATATGTTACATTTTTTTAGTCACCCACAGTTAATTTGAATCAGGCTATGCAGGTTCAGGTTCAGGTTTTGTGTTTTTCAGGAACCTTGTGAAATACATTTAGTAGCAACCCCTTATGTAACCAGCGGTTCGTCACCCGGACGGAGCGACCCGTTCTCAATTGGTGAACAATGAAGATGGAAAAATCGCAGTTATTAACAAACAAACAAAACTGTACACAGTTTAATAGAAAACGTTTTGTGTGCATCAGTATAAAGCAATATCAATACATAATACACATACGCACAGACAGAACTCTGAAATATTAGTAAACGAGTTCTGTGATGAGTTAGGATGAAAAGAAAAAACCAAAACCCCAGCAAACATTACATGAAGCTTGAGAATAAATTAGTTATAGAATATCACAGTATATTTCTTCCTGTCTGCATGAGAGCGGATCAAACAAGTGATCCTTTAATTAGATATATTTGCAGTTTGATCACCGTGAATGCAAGAGAGATAACTTTTTCAGCAAAAAAAACATAAAAAGCAAAAAACAAAAAAAAAGAAAACTACTTTCCAGAGTCAGTTTGACCTCGGTTTATTTGTCGGTTCCTGCAGCTGACCGTGTCGTGCTGTTATTTGGTCCCAGGTGTCAGTATTCCTGACAGAAAATAAAAAAAAAAAAACTAAAAACACACGTCAGCCGAGGTGCTATTTACATCCTCCACCTTCAGGATGTTCCAGCCCAATAACCTGCCAAAGCCATTTCTTATGTAAAGAAAGAAAGAAAGAAAAAAAAAAGTGACACAGTGTTTTGCTCTACATCAACCAAATCTGTTGTGGCAGAAGGGAGGCTGGGACCGATTCTGGCCCGGAGGGAAATAAAAGACTTCCAACGAGCCCTGCTCACGCCGCATCGCTGCGGAGCGGAGCAGCCAGAGGTGGTAAAGGTCTGATTGTAGCATGTTCACCACAGTGTCAGGTGCACCTCGCCTTCCCAGCAGGTGGCGGGAAAGTAGCCCTATAGCTAACCTCCTGATGCCTGGAGAACCCACGGCAGACCATGCATTGGCACATTTGCAGAGAACCGCATATATTTTTTTTTTTTGACCGGTCGCGCCGTTTATTGCAAAAGAGGAGGATAAACGCGGTGGAGAAAGATGTATGTGTGAACCCGACGCGCACACGCAGACATTTTTCACTTTTTCAATCGACCCCGCGGACGAGAAAACAGCTGAGGAGACGAAACCGAAGAGAGACAGATTTGTTCAGTCAGGGCTGAGGAGAAGATTATCGAGACTTATTGAGAATCGCAGAGGAAAGGAGCAAAGAAACGATCTCTGACTGCACTGTGACAAAATTGCATATGTACACAACAAATGAGAAAATTGCGGTCCCTGCCCGGTACGGAGAAGACCCCTCAAGTTGCGCAAAATGAATCGGAATCCGAAGCTTTCTGAAGCGCTTGTGGCTGTCGAATACCGCAGTTTAGCAATGTGCGAAGCTCGTATAAAGCAAGAGCAGGTCGGTTTTCCCCCGCGGTAAAAAACTCCACACAAAACGAGACATGGCAGAAGAAATGTTTCACCTTTTAATAAGGGGTTGCACAAATGCATTTCAGCTTCAAATGGATTCTCAAGAAGATGAAACTACACTCGTTCTCGGGTTCTCTGCGGTATTGTGCTGAAATTCTCAGCAATGCAAACACCGGCACTGGGAAACATCCAGTGTGCATAAGTGTGTGTCCTCATGTGAGCGTGTGTATTATATTTATATATATATATATATATGTATAGAAATATGTGAGTCTTCCTTTACCACAGTGATGTCTATCCCAAACACAGAGAGGGAGCAGGATAGGCCTGGCCGACGATGGCTCTAAATTCTGTGTGCAATCACGATTAGAGCCCAGGTAAAAGAAAAAGAAAAAAAAAAAAAATCGAAAAAGAAACGACAAAAGAACAAAAATGGGCAACATAAACACAAATGTCTCGAAAATCTTCAACAAGGATCGCTGCTTAAAAAATTAAGGATCACAATATACTGCCTCTATATGCAAATATCATCTCTGTATACATGTAATATTGTATTACATAAATGTGTAGATAATTTAATTGATCTCAAAAAGCATGAAGAATAGCTTACCTTAAAAAGAGAGAGTCTAACACAATTCAAGGGAAACTTAGCAAAGACTCCTAAAACTAAACTTTCCCCTTTTATCACCAAACGTCTACACCTACAGTAAATTATCCTCAATTTCCAACACTGTAGTGAAAATAAGAAAAAGCAGAATTCTTAAACATAATCAGTATACTGATTGGTAAACTATTATAATTAAGTAAACATGAGATTCAAAGAAAAAGAGGTTCAATTATATCACTTATGATTAGTAATATTTGTGTCTTAACTATATTTTGCATATTTTTGTTCATGTGTTTTTTTGATTTTATGAGTTTTTATCGGTGTTTTGTTTATTTCTTAAATTGCTGTAAAACATATTGAAAGTTACATCCTGTCTGTCTGTTTACTGTACAAAGTGAAAAGATTCTTTTAAATATAATATTTACAAGGAAAAGGTCTGACATACTAATGCTGACGCTGATTGATGCTCAGTCCAGAGGCTTTCTTCATCTCCTTCTTATTTCCTCCTCACACACATCCCCGACCCCCCCACTTTTCCCAACCCTCTTTTAATTAATTTATTTTTTTTTGTCGTTCCAACCCTCCTGCTGATAATGGTTGACCTGAACTTTCAAGATGTGTGCGTATAAAAATTCCAGAGATTCCGATCTATTTATTGGGACAGTTGTGTCGGGGGTTCGAGGGGGGGGGGGGGGGGGGGGGGGGGGGTGAATCTGATTTAAGGCTAACTCGATCAGTCCCGCTTCGACAGTGTTATCTGTGGAGTGAGGGCAGAGGGGCGGGGTTTTGGGGGGTGTAAAATTTATGAACAGCTATCAGCAGTGATAGTAAGGTGGGGGTGGGGTGGGCGTGTTTTGGGGTGCGGGGGCACAGCTGTTATCGTTCAGTCGGGATCTGCTGCAGTTAGGTGTGAGAAAGTGTTCCAGTTGTCTTCAGAATTGCTTCATCGAGTTATGAAAACGAAAACAGGAGGTTATAAGAGATCTTTTCCTGTTGGGGTCATAATTCCTTGTTGGTCATGAGCTCTAGAAGGCAAACCGGAACTCCTTGAAGACAGAATTCCTACTTGGTTTTGATATTTAGGAGCAAAAGATCTCATGACTGAAATCCTTGAAACTGGAATCCAAAAAGTTTTTTATTTTTTAAACTTTAAACGGCCCACCTGTTTGAGTTCTGCATTTTTAGTTGTGAAAAACAAACAAACCAAAAGCAAACGGTGATCTGAGGTCTAAACTGATTTTTTTTTTTTAGAAAACTAAAAGACCCTTGATATTAGACATTTGAGTTCATCTAAGTGCAGGAGTTCAAAATTTTCGTTTTCGTGTAGTTGAGAATCAAATTGGTTTGAAATTTCTTTAAGGCCACTTTAAAGCTGGAATCATCCTGTGTTGGCTTTAAAATTTCGGATCAGAAATGCAAGAGAGCAGCCTCCCTGACTCTGGAATTCACAAACACTTCTGAAATTGATCTAGAACTATAAAGATTTGTCAATTTCAGGTCAGAATTATTAAAACGATTAAGTTAAACTCATATTTTCCTAATCTCCTTGGGGTAAATCCCTTTTTCTGTATTGACCCAGTTATGATCATACTGAACTCTACAACCCGAGTTGGGAATTCCAAGTTCTGAGACAACTGGACTAGAAAGATTACGGTGGGAAATGACTTAGTTCAGACTTGAGCAGCTTCCTGTAGCCGGCTGGCACTCCCTGTGCAGCCCTTGAACTTCTGACGCCAACTGACCAGAGACGAAACCTGGACAGAGCCTCTCTCTTCCGCACGGTAACGTGGCGAGTCATCATCGGACAGCGCGGGTCGGGGAGCGGGGAGCGAGGGGAGGAATGGGATGATAAGGCATGTTTACTGAGTGCCTACACTGAGTTAAAAAGTCTTGTGCAATAAATGAGGCCTCATCAGCAAAATAGACTATCTACAGCCGTCAAAGTAAAAATCTTTTCTTTCCGCAAGATGGCCGCCTTCCCGGAAGCCTCAGTCAGACATCCGCCTCAGCTCGAGCATTTTGTTTTTTGTTTTTTTTTTAAAATCAGCATCAATGTCACGGGGCAACGACACTTCTACACATTTTTTTTTCTTCTTCTTCTTCTTTGTTTCACCAACATGAATGACAGTGCATATACTCATCATATACAATGTCCTCTCGGAGCGTTCTGCGCCAGCCTCTCGGACCGCTCCGCGAAAAAACTGAACACCTTCGACGAGATACTAGTGAGAGGCCGAAAAAATTAAGTGCCTGGTGACTGTCATTATGTAACCTGAATAAAAGAAGTGGTCTAAAGGCTGCCATGTTGTGAACTGAGACGCGTCGGTCTATCCGTAACAATGGGACATCCTGAATAGCAACTGGTTCATAAAACACCGCCCACGTTTGACATATGAAACATTTTTTTTTTTTTTTTTACGAAGTTATAAAAGATCTTAAACGGCATCTTGTATCTAAACCATCAGCAGCAGCGTCTCAAATCTGCTGTAAAACTTTTTTTTTTTTTTTTTTTTTTTTTTTTTACTGCAGTTTTGGCTCATAAATGCGACGAGAATCCCGGGCGGCCTTAAAGGGCGCCGGTCGTGCCACGTGAGGACCGCTTTGTGAACTGGAGGACACTTCCACTGGAGACCATTAAGGCACGTCCTTCCTCTCAGTATCTTCAGCTTCTGACGAAACATCGTTAGTTCACAGTAACACAAGTTCAGACTGACGAAAAAAAAAGAATGCGTTTATATATATGTGAAGGTGTGTGTGCGCACTTGATTTATAATGTCTCGAAACATCAAAAAAAAAAAAGGAAAAAAAGAAAAAAAAAGGACCTGTTAGCTCCAAATTTGTCTTCCAGATCCCGGTTTAACACGAGTAGCAAATAAACGAATGAGCATGGAGTAAAATATTCTACAGAAAACAGAAAAACAGGAGTTAAGGACTCAGTCTTTCTGGCTTGTTTGGTTGAACTAAGAACAACCTTCCTGCTGCCGCAAGAGGCAGACAGAATACAACTACAGATACTAAAACAGTAGTGAAATATTCTACCAAACAGAACACAAAACAAGAAAAACTTAGTGATATCATAAGCAGTGTTATCATAATCAGCACTAACATCTTTGTTATTCACAACGTTATCAGTATTATTGTTGTTCTTATACCCTGTTTTTTCTAGAAGAATATCTTATTATCATTCATGATTGTATTTCTCATAGCAAACAAGATCAGCTCTTTTGGCATCAGGGATGAGGAGGAGGAGGAGGAGGAGGAGGAGGAAGAGGAGCGAGGGAGAGAAAGAGGAGGAGAGATGGACAGGCCGGGCTGTCTCCAGCTGGACAGAGCGAGAAAGACAGAGAAGTACCAGTCATCTCCCGTGTAGCAGCTCTGGTAAACGTGACAATGTCTACTTTCCGCAGTGACACAGGGGCAGATGGGCAGTTCGCTCTCGTCGTCCTTCCTCATGAGCGCTCAGCAGGAGCCTTCAGACGGCCGTCAGATCGCACCAGGCTCGCGCGGCCGACGTCGGACCGCGATGAGGTGTCGCCTCGTTACAATATCAACCAAGTACGCTGACTTCTACCACGCTGGTGGATGGCATGATGGACTTGAGTTGAGTGCATCTGTGAGGTTAAGGGGGATGTTAATTGACTGTGTTTGGAAATAAATGTAGAGTAGCTTTGGCCATTTCTGAGAGAGGGTTAACACCCCACGCCTCCTCAGAGTGTCCTGATTAATTTACCCATATTTTCCTGCAAAAAATCAATACCAATTTTCACATTCTCCTGCTAACTTTACATAGCTGAGTCTCTACCTTCCAGTGCCCCTTTGTCTCTCCTCTTTCTGTCTCAATATGGGCGAAAGTTTGTCTACAGTGTCTTTAGTATCATCCCTGATCTCCTAACACCAAACGCCTCTATTGCTCTCCTTTGTCTCCCGTTTCCTGCTCCACCTCCCCCCCTTCTCTTGTCTCTCACACATCAGACTCAATGCTGGAGAGTTTCTCGTACACATGGCCATTGCTTCCGTTGAAGGGACGTGGGGGGCCGACCCCCAGCATGGAGCCATGGTGGTTCATCCCACCCAGGCTGAGCTCTTTCGGGAACCGGGGTGTCATGTTGGACATCACCCCGGCGGAGGCGGACGCCGGCAGATATGACGTTGTACTCATCTGGCTCCTGAAGTCACTGCGGCTGTTTTTGGCAACTTGTTGCTGCTGCTGCTGCTGCTGCTGCTGCTGCTGCTTTTTCATGTAATACTGTTTGGCTCCGTGCATCAGACACTGGTCGTCGCCAAAGGTGGGTATAAAGGGGTTTTGGTTTACCCGGTCGGGGTAAAGAGATTTGGATAAAGAGAATGCTGCCCCGCCTCCTCCTTCCATCAGGGATCGGTCCCTCTCTCTCATGTCTCTCTCTCCGATGGAGCGGCGGTGGAGGCCTTCGCCACCTCTGAACAGGCCAAATGGCGAGCCGGGTCCTTTCTGGCTTTCACCTCCATAAAACAACGGGTCCCTTTCCCTTTCTCTCTCCGAGCCCCCGTGGCGCTCAAATATGTGTGCGAAGGGGCTGGTGCCTTCCATGTAGCGCTCTTTCTCTTTCAGACTCACACTCCTGGGAGGGGGCAGCATACCTCCCATACCGGCACCGCCCATCCCACCGCCGCTCAAATCTCCAATCAAACTTCCCATTCCGCCCGACTCTTCTTTCTGAAGGTCAACAAACGTGTCGTACGAGTGCTGCCGCCTCAGCGGTTTGCCAAATCCTCCGCTTTTCCTCCTCTGCTGGGCCTGAGATTGAGGGCCTCCGCCCATGCCGCCTCCTCCCATACCTGTCCCACCCCCCATCTGTTCCAAGAGGTGGTTGTTGTCCTCGCTGATATCATAGAGGTTTCCTGTCTTTTTACAACCTTCGCAGCGCATGCAGGTCGCAGAGCTCGGGCGGCTGCTTCCTCCACCACCTGAGGAGCCACAGCTCATACCACCGTATCCACCACCTCCGTGGATGGACATCTGCTTGCCCCCAGGAGCCCGACAGTTCCTGCACTCCCACTCTCCGCCTGCCAACCCAGATCCTCCCCCACTTTTTGAATCGGCCTTTTTGGGTTTGCTTTTAAGAAAGTCATCCACCGGGACCAAGGAGGTGCAGGGCCCGCCGTCTCTGCTCCCAGGGCCTTCCGTCAAGTCCACGTGTTCCCACTGAGGAACGCCCTCTTTGGGCCGAAACTGGTCCAAATAAAAATCCCTAACGCTCTCCTTTTCTCTGAAAAGATAAGAGTTGCCATCGTTGTTCCCGCCTCCGCCCCCTCCGCCACCTCTCTTACGCTCGGAGGGCAGAAGTGGGGGAGAGGAGGCGCGGTGGCCGTGGTAATGGTGGTGGCTGATGTGGTAGGGTTTCCTCCTGTAGCCCAGCTCGATCTCGTCCAGCTCCCGTCTGGACTTGGCAGAGGCCGGCCTCTTTTTCAGGCTATCGCGGTACTGCTTGCGCTTCTTGGCGTTACCCTCGAGGTTTCCGTAAGTAACTGTGTGCGTAGAAATGTCAGAAACATCAGAGCGTATATTTCCGTCGTCGTCGCCTCTCCCTCCGCAGTAGCCGTGTCCGGGGATGTAGGTGGAACTGGAGGCTCCTCCCTTGAAGGAGAACTTCCCATACAGGTCGGGCAGACCTCCCTTGAAGCCCTGGCTGGAGGGGGGGGTCTGTCCGGACAGCAGGTCAAACTTGCTCATGTTTCTGTGGGTCAATGCGGAACACGGCTGGGTGGTAAAAATGGGTGCCACCCCTCCACCCAAGCTGTCACAATCGAACATGCCACCCTCCAGAGAGCTGGCGCTGCCCAAACTATGAGGCCTGTTGGGGGGAGGTCCACTGAGCCCTAGGGTTGAGCCATGGTGATGTAGGTAGTGGTCCTGGTACAAATTGCTGTCTTTCAGGTGGAGGTTGCCAAACGTCCTCTCCACCTCGCTGATGTAGTCACTGAACATGTTGTCTTCTGGGAGATAGGGTGGCTTGCAGTCTGAGTGGCCCGCCAAGCTGCGCCGATGTTCAGAGATGTCATAGACAGAAGATTCGCGGCGGATGAAGTCCAGGGCGCTGTGCGGGGAGCCGTTCACCCCCGACAGGGAGGCCATGTTCTTGGCAGTGCGTAAGAGGCGCATGATGTTGGAATGGGTGTTGTTCATGGTGGCTGAAGGGGAGTTGAGTGCCGAGCTGCTTTTCTCTTCGATCTGCACCCCGTGAATACAGCTGTAAATGCCCTGTGAGGGAAAGAGAGGAGGATTAAAGTTTGTACATGACCAACATTTTATTGACCAATGTCTCTTTTCTATCAAAGCATAGACTGTATATAAAGGTGGGTCACAGTACATGTTTTTGTGCTATTGAATAAAATTCTATCAAATTTTCATAACTGTAAACATTGCATTACTCATTGAGGGTGTGTGTGTATGTGTGTATGTGTGTACGTGTGTGTATGAGGGGGTTATTTTGACATGTGAAGCACTTTGTGTTGCATTTTAATTTAGGAAAAGTGCTCTATAAATAAGGATTGATTACGAATTGACTGACTGATCGATCGATCTGACCCAATCACTAACTGCTCCAGTTAAGACCTGCCGTCAGTGATGAAATATTAACAACCAATTAGCTAAAATCATGTTAAAATGACAGAAATCATCACAAAGGAACATGTTTCCTTCTGGTGTGCTTTGAGTTTAAGACAATTATAAACACTCATGCATCCAACCAACAGGTGGAAATGAAGTTTGATTTAAGTTCTGTCAAGTCCTCTATCTTTCTTAGACATATTAAACATGCAGTTTACACACATATATGGCCAATATTTTGCAAATTCTGTAAACAAAAAAAAAACACCATTTCAAATAAACAGTATGATGATATGCCTATTGTTAGAATTGCTTTATTCCTTCAATTTAATATTACAAGATGGCACACAAAGATTTGAAGCATTGGTGTGACCTGAAGGTAAAAGGTCAAGAAAAGAAGTCACCCTCTTCCAGCTGTTCCATTTACAGAGGGTTAGTTGTTAGCTTTGTCATGATTTACTTTCAGTTTCTCAACTGGACGTCAGCACTGATGTCAAGGGAGCCAAGGACACAGGACCGAAGCTGCTTCTCATCTAGTAAGTACCTCCTGCGTAAACTGCAGATCTGATGAGCAACTCAATGTGTATGAAAAGATTCAATTGTGAGTTTTTGGTGAAAAGAACGGGAAACAATCACTTAAATTTGATAACGTTTTTTATAAACTCGATGAAATTGAGCATCTCTGCTGATGAAACCTTGCTGGATACCAGGGGTTCTCAGAATGCGAGAAGATACGCCCCCTCACATATCTTAAACCAGATTCCGCCACCAGGCACATTAACTCTGAGAAGCACTGCTGTACATAATAACCTGAAACTAACGTCCATCTTCCATGAAACCCAAAGACAGTAAGATAATCTATTCCCTGGTGTGAGAGAAAGTGAGGCGGTGTAAGTGGAAAAAAAAAAAAAAAGGTTCAGAGAGGACAGCGTGGCTCAATGGCAGATGATTGATATAGGAAAAGGGGCTGTAAAACACCGCTCGGAACCGTTGGTCAATACCTTTAATCAATGTGATTAGAATTCAGCAGAACAATATCCTTCGGCTGATATTAAACGTTACACTTTCGCAACCCCTCAATGCCAGCGGCCACGGCACAATTTCCTCCCGGCAGAAAGGCCAAGTCAAGGAGACAGTGGCCGAGCCTCACAGTGACAGAAAGATAAACCGCCCCATTTACATTCAGTGATGTACGATACAATATTCAGATAAAAATGGATGTACAGCAGAGAGCAAACCAGGCATGACGGATGGGGACGGTAAAAGATCGGATCAATGCCCGACAATGATTTTACTCAGTTTTTCAGGACGTCTGTAAATGGTTGGGGAAATAAGGCGGCATACTGGCCCCAGCGAGAGACCAGAGATGTGCTGATCTCCATCCTGTTTCTGTGCGGCGGGGTCAGGACTCTGCAGAAAGGGTTAAGGGTCTTCCGCCGTCTAGCCGTGACCCCACTCCCTCCATCCTTTTCTCTACTAATAGGACTAGTTGACCCTCCGTCCCGCCTTCCCCAGCCGCTTGTTCCTGGTTGTTAATTAGCTTCACGGACTCGGCCCGCATTGCAGCAAAAAGACTCATCCCTCAGTCGGGGTTTATAGATAATGTTATTACTTCTTTTAATTTCACAGTCTGTTAACAGCTGAGTATGTAAAGCTCGACAGTGGCTGAAACTAAGAGAGGTTAACATAAATATAAAGTGACTCAACACTATTAAAGAAAGGTGGGATTTGGAGAGCAGGAGGAATGTATGCACCCACATTCAAGAGTGGTTTATTTAATTTTTTCAATTTCACTTCGAACATCTTTCAATGTTTATCAGGTCCCTTCTCTGTCTCATCCATGTTTCTTTTTTCCATCTGTCTGTTTATATAATTGGTCCTCACTTCGTCCCTTTTGTTTTTCTTCTTTTATTGTTGTGATTATGCCCCACCTGCTGCTGGAATCTGTCACAGTTTCCCTCCCGTGATTTCGACGAAATCGTCCCGCCGGGTGGCGAAATTTCACAGAAATATTTACCTTCATCTCGGGACGTTTTGGCATCCATGAATCACTGTGGTGAACAATGTTGCAGTTTAGGACCAAGGTCAGATCGCATATTTGTTCTCTCTCTCTCTCTCTCTCTCTATTGCACTTGCACAAATAAACAGTGGCAATAACCGCAAGCGGGAAGAAGAAGTTATGACTGCAGTGCATCAAATCTCGGACATCTAACAAAGCGATTGCTGCTTTGTATTCAATAGCAGATTTTGTCTACTCTGCATGCCCACATAAAGTAACAGTTGGCAGATTGCTTCTGGCCTGGTGCTACAGTAGACGATTATTTGGGAAGGCAGTGTGAATAGAAGGAGCTGTGGCCTGAGGGCTCCTCGGAATTCTCTCTCCGCCGACGGAGCGCAGCGCAATCTATAGGTGATTACACTGATACAGGGAAAAAAAAAAAAAAAAAAAAAGGCAGGAAATCAGCAAATAACCTGCTGCTTGCAAACTGCATCCAGAGCACTAACTGTACATGTGGCGGGTCGTAACTTAAAGCTGCCTGCGTGCGGTGCACAGGCGCGCCGCCGAATGCAAATGAGCGCCGCCGCGACGTGACGCGAGCGCCGTGGAGAGCGAAGTGATTAAACCTCTAATACATTTACTGTTCTGAAGTCATTAGAGGCTTTTTAAATCAATATAATTAATTTGTCTCGGTGCTGCAGGTGGGGCCTGGAGGAGCAGGTAGCCCGGGGGAGGGCCGCTCGCCGAGGGAGCCGGGCGCTAACCGAGCGAGCAGCCGTGACCGGCGCCACGTGACTCACGCCGGCCGTGACAGATGTCTCATTTTTTACACCGCCGAGCTTAAATGTTAATTGCGGTAATAACAATAAGGTTTATTGGATTATGCTGTGAAATTAAAAAAGCGGAATCAATCTGAGCGGCAGAGGGAAGGAGAGCGGAAAGTGGAAAGGGGGAGGAGAAGAAAAAAATAATGAAAATAAAGAAATAGCCAAGGCTGAAGCTGCGGTCGAGGACGGAGGAAAAATAAACTGCAATTTTCTCTGTTGTCGCTTCACAGTTTGCGTGCTCGGCCCTACATATCCAAATGAGCCACCCCGATGAATATATTTCCCTTGAATATATTAGCATACTGAATCTACGGACGCGGCGGCATTCATTTGTTGCGCCATTGCATGAAAGTCAAAGGTAATTTCTGCAAATGAGAGCAGCCGCCGAATGTTACACAAAGCATAATTGGTCTCTGATCCCGTTCCCTCACAAATTACAACCAGGTAATAATCAAAAACAACGCCGAGCGGCCCGTCTTTGGAAACAAGCAGTCAGCTGACATTTCAGCAACAAATATTTTACACTTCGTCGGCACAGACGCGCGGACACACACACACACACACACCATAAACAGGGCGACGTCGTAAAATTAACACCATACAAAATAATCAAACTTGGCCACTGGAGCGTAATATTAGAGGAAATTTTTTTAACCCCCCCCCCCTTCTTGCTTTCTTGGCACAAGCAGTAACAGCATATCAAATTCAGGGAGAGAGGCGGGAAGCAAGTGTGTGGCTTCGCCGCTGTAAATTAGCCACGTGGTTTCGCCTGCAGCGGTTCACCTTCAGAGGCGCACAGTGAATTACACCAGAGCCATGTCAAAACAATTGGAATGCAAATCAAATACCTCGGGGTGACTTTGGTCCCCCTGGAATCCAGTAATCTACCCACTTCGGGTCGGTGGCTGATTTCTTTCTTTCTCTCTCTCCTTTTTTTTTTTTTTTTTTTTTTTGGTGAATTATTGATTTCGGCTCAACATTTTGTAAATATTTACCTCATGGGCGTCAAAAAGGCCAAACAGAGGGAGAAAGCTGCTGCGTCTGTGTATGCTTTGGGAGTAAGAGTTCGGCTCAGTTAAGGGCGACACGTGCTCGTTGATAATTTTAGCATCTCTAAAGCCTGGAATAACATTCATTCCAGAGACATTAGCGACGGTGGAACCAATTCAGGGATGAGCGAACAGGCAAACAAAGGTGACTCCACACACCAGAAGGGTTCAGTGACGCAGAGGTAAACACTGTTTTGGGGTGTTGTCATTCAGCCGCCGACAATAACAATCAGGATTTATTTTTAGCTGTCAGAGCTCTCGCTGCTTGTCACAAAACAAACATCCCTCCTTTGTCTGATGGTCAACTGCGCTTCGATCTTCAGTCTGTGACGACCGCTGAATACGCGTGCATGCGTAGAGCAAAAATAAACTACAAAGCTGACCTGTCTGCCAGACAGAGATGAGTTTTGCATGTGTTTGTTAGTATTTGATGTAATGAGCAGCGTCTCCCCTCTGTCCTGCAGGTATCTCTGGCTGCAGAGCTAAAAGCCCCCGATGAGTCGTCCCTGCTCCTATCAGCCTGCACTGGGTTGATTATTTTGCTATTTGTTGCTCTCGGTCATCTGTTGTTTCCCGTTCTGTTGTTTTCTCTCTTTGCCACCATCCACTAACACCCGGGCTCAGCAGCCAGCGGCTCTGCAGTCACATGCAGCTCCTCAGAATTTCTGCAGTGGCTCCCTGTTGCTTTTACCTCCAAATTAACAGTTGATTTGGTGCATAGCTGAAAATCTTTTACAAATGTATCACTTTGTTAAGGTGCAATGGTTCCTATTTTGCCAAATATGTGCAGGTGGCAACCTCAAGCCTCTGTAAGCCATCAGAGGATAAATCCAAAAAAAGAAGAGTCTCCGAGGGAAATCCAGAGTTTAATCCAATGTGGATGAACTGTCATACTGGTATGTTTGATGTGTGGAAGGAAATTAAGGAGAAACGCTGAAATGCTAAAAAAAGTTCCATCATTCTTGATCACAGTTTTCAGGAGAACAGATATAAATCATAAGTTTATAAGCTGTGTTACCTTATTCAGCAAAGTAGGTTGTTTTTATGTTTTGTTGCACCTAAACTGATAAATATCACAATAATTTCTTTTTTGTATAAATTATCACCGCACATCTTTTAAGTCATTTTAATCAGATGCAGCCTTGTTGGCTGAAGCTAAAACAGAAGTGACGCTGTGCTGCAGTGGTTTGCTCTCATACTCCAAAACCAAGATTTTTTTCAAGTTCAAGATGGAATTCGGAGGCTGTTCGGTGGAGTTTGCATGTTCTTCATCTCACAACGGCAAGCTGTATCAAGCACTATATCAGATGCATGAACTTAAAAAATGTCCTTCATCTGACTATAGCCCCGTTTACACACACACAAACACAAAAAAAACATTGTTTCTGTAAATTGTCGCGTTTCCACGTCAACATTTTTAAATCGACACAGATGTTCATATGGACAGATGACCAATTGGATTGTAATTGCAGGGACTCAACTATAAAACTACCAAGTGCTGATGTTTACAGTATGCAGAGCTGTTATTAATGTACATCGACGTGTTTTAACTCTGGGAAGTGTTTCAGGCAGTAAAGTGCTCCGACAGGAGTGATGCCTCACTTCGCTCCGGTGTGCTTGCTCAGCCTTAAACACACTTTAGTGGCAAAATTAATCAGTCAGTCCAAAGCTGATCAACATTTATCAGAGGGGAGCGTCTATCTGTGTGTAAACACTTACTGTGTTTTATGGAACCAGACCGCGCCGATCGACACATGCATTTAATACGTATTAGTTCAGTTGGTCACCGTGAAGGGTGTCAGCGTCGGTGTAGTATTTGTAACTGTGTAATTACAGGCTCCTCCCTCCTCCCCGCCGCCCAGGCTCACCCTGCTGATGGAGAAGACGAAGCCGGGCTGTCCGGAGCAGACGCCCATGAAGCAGAAGCGCAGCTGCCAGTAGAACCAGTGCTCGCAGATGAAGGTGATGAGCGAGAGCGCCATGGCGGCGCCCAGCATGTAGAAGACGCCGGCCATGTTGTCCACGTCCAGCTGGCTGGACATCACCTCGTTCTTCTCGTGGTGGCAGATCCCCGTCAGCCACAGCGACTCCAGCTCCTCCATCTCACCTGGACGGGGGGGGGGGGGAGGTGAGGGAGTGGCGGGAGGAACGAAGGCGGTGGGACAAACAGATGGCGTCGGAGTGGAGAGGGATGGATGAAGGAAGCATGGAGCAACAAGGAGGAGGAGGATAAGTGGAGATGAAGATGAGACAGATGACGGGGGCGCGATGACGACATGTCCAGACGTGTTTTCATAATTTGATCGAGAATTGAAATATATAAAAAAAGAAAGTGTGGATGAAGTTAAAATATAAAGTAGAAAGGATTGATGTGATGTAACAGGAGGATGAGTATTGGAGGACACCAGGGATGGAGGGAGAGAGTGATGCAACAGAAGAAGGGAGGAGGGAAGAAGAGAAGGGGGGGGTCAGGACGTAAGTCAGAAGTGAAGTAAGGTCTCTGAAACGAGCAGCGAGCTTCACACGAGACAGAAAAGCGCCGCGTGCCGCCGGTCGCACGTTAATTACATCAATATTATTCACACTGCATTCTGCAAATAATTGTGTCTGTAGGTGTCTGCCGCTCCGTCCCCGAGCTCCCGGGCTCGTTTGTGGGTCACCTTCTGTTTCATCTGGAGCCGTTCTCTATCAAAGCCGGCCGGCGCGGGACAGGCGTCGCTTAATTAATCATACATTCAGCCGCTGTCGCTGCACGTCGGCGCCACTCATGCATCTCGGCGCTGGCCGGCCTCTGAGCATCAATGGGCATCTCCGACGGATGCAAACTCAAAGAGAAGCAACACACACACACACACACAGCCACGTAGCTAAACTAGCAATCATCCAGTCAGGACTCAAACACAGGAAAGCCAGACGCACACTGCAACCTTCAACTTGACCTGTACTGTAAGTAAATCCTCTGTGACGTAAAGCTTAAGCCTGTGATTGATGCACTGCGCCGCGCACGTCGATTGTAAACCCCACAAACGGTGCACGTGATGAAGTGGCCTCCTCTGTTTCTGTTTCGGATCAGGAGGGAAGCAACACGCCTGAAGGCTGTTTGTTGACTGCCAACAGAAGTTGGACTTGTTTTTTTTAAACCTGTCACAGGAGTCACATGACCAAGGCGGATACGACCCAGAGGGGTCAACAGAGGCCACAAACACCAGTCATGTAGCTCGATGAAACATTATCAATAATTCCAATTGGATCAATAGGGCAAACGGTAATATAGTGCCGTCATAACCTCTAAATTTTAACTTTACACATTTACAGGTATACTGCCACTTCATGTAACTTTTACCAAATTATGTGATGGTGACGAAAATGGCCAAAGTTAAGAAAAAAAATTGTGCAATCAGATTTAATTCCTCTGATATACTTTAAAACTTCAGTTACAATGAGCTTAAATCAGCATCTGCTTCTGGCCAAGTAAGACATTGAAGCTGGTGTCAAATTACAGACACCTCAAGCTGCATGTCTGCAGGTTTGCATGATTTAAGGAAGACTTCCAAGAAGCAAGTTGTGCTGAAATTAAGAAAAAAAAAAGTCTTCTAAAAGAGATAAAAGCTCATTTCAGCCAGGGGGTAAACAAAAAGGCCTGCATGAAGATTTCTTTTTAAAACTCTGAATTGTGAAACGCTAAGAGGAGGCGTGGAAAATAGCTGAAAACACAGAATAATAGGTTTCCTTTGAAGTAACATTTGGAGGAAATGTGTTTTGCACTCACACGAAAATGTTTCAGACATAACAGTAGCATCAATCTTCGAGTCTAACTCACAGCCATAAAGTAAATAAAGCCGTTTCCCTAAAAGTGTCTCCTTTACCTGCTTTATGCGCCTCTCTATGTGGGAAACATCACAAGAACAAAGAAATATTACAGATTGACTGTCAGAGGTCCAAGTCTATTAAATGAGTTTGATCACCACATACGTTTTAATCAGAATGGCTTCATTTTCAGGCCAGATGTGATTTTTTTTTTTTTTTTGTTTGTTTTACGTCAGACTATCCAAATGGCTCCTCGGACCACCGGGCCGTCGGCGGGAGTCCAGTCGCTTTCTAGGCCACCAGGAGGGGAGTGGGTGGCGAGGCGTGGCAAAGTGACATTGAGATCCTGAGACGGGGCGCTCGGCTCCTGTGTTAATGCTGTGGCGTGCGCTCAGGGGGGGGCGTCGGCGCAGGTCGACCCACATTCAGACACACACACGTGCAAGCTGACATTATTATTCAGAAGTTTGAGAGGAAACTTCGCTTGAACGTCTAAACTGATAATCGATGAACGCGAGAGTCCGGAAATATCAGCAGGTTGGTAAACACAACTCTTGTAAATAAATAAATGCAATAAATGCACGCCACTTACACACGTACGCAGTCTAATTTTCAGAAGGCTGACCCACATTCACATGTGCACACGCGCACACACACTCAAAAACACACACCCATGCAACACACAGTGTCAAAATACACCAGGAGCGATGCTGGCGCCTCTAACTGGGACGAGCTATAGTGGGCCCTGGAGGGCCAATGGTTCAGGGTGCAACAATGACACACACACACACACTGGTATTAAAACAGGACATTGTGTAATTAGTCAATAAACTTAGAAAGAGGTTATTCTTTTAGTTTTTGTTTGATAAACCATAAAGCACACACTCCGCAGGTCAGCGATGGACAGAAGGGATTTCATTTTGTTGGGAGACTCATTAAAGCTGCAGCTCGAGCCGTAACCAAGTGCATTTCAAAGGAACAAACCCCGGAGAGCTTGGATCGTCTCCCGTAAAAAGGCCAGGGCGATCATAAAGCACAGCGCCCCACGGTGGAGCTGCATCTCAATTTTACATCTCTGCGAGCAGAGCGTTACCTTTACGGCGTCTTCGAATAAACAGCAGAGGAAATCATGTATGTTTGGCTTCATTCAGAATCAGAAATGGATTTGGCTAAAACTAAAATGTGTTTGACACCGCTGGGGTCAGGATTCCTAAAAATGCCTCTTTTCTACCAGTGAAGTCCAGACAGAAAGTACGTTGACACACAAGAAAACACAAGAAGCTTCATTAAAGCTTCAATAACTGCACCTCTTTCACCATGAATACAGCAAATACGGCACTTTCCAGACTAGAAGTTGCAGTTTTGGAATCTTTTATAACTGCTATTGTGATTGACTGACAGTAGACGCAAAATCTCACCAAGAGAGAAACCTACACCTACATAGCAGAATTTATGCTAAAAATGATCAAACATGCAGCAGAAAATGGAAAACGGGACTGGAGAGAAACTGAATGTCTTATCCTGATAAAGTAAACAGAGAAGGCTAATGGAGGAACAAACAGCAGCTGCAGTTACGGATTGGCTTGAATAAATATACACCACTTAAGTTTGGAAACTACTGTAGCTATTCAAATATGAAGGCTTCAAAAGGAAAGTTTCTTTACTATAAAAGCTCAAACTTTTATTTTAGGGTTCTTCGAATGGATTTCTGCAGAGTTTTTAGCATGTTTTCATAAACTCACCGTCAAAGCACGGCTTTGACTCTGAAGCTGAAGTTTGGAAGACATTTTGTTGTGACAGGCAAAAATCAATCAGCAGTTTAAACCTCTATTAACAGCGAAAAAGGCCGAAAGAAAAATAAAGTGTGTGTAGGAGAAAAGGAAAAAAACAAAAAAGGCAACAGCTCACGAACCAAAGCAGCACCTCATCTGTCAAACACGGCGGTGCTTGTGCTGCCGTTCGGACATGCACGGCCGTCACTGAGACTGACACCTTGACCTTTTTTTGATTTCGCTGCTGATGGGAGCAATAAGATGAATGCGGAAGCGCTGGGAGGGCTCGGTGTGTTTGGAATTCAGCGGACGGCGTTTCAATGATCCGCAAGACACGGACAAATCAGCCCAGTTTGAAACGTGTCTTTCAATTCAAATGTTTCTACTGTTTAAAATAACCGTTTAAAGAAGAATGTACCGACAAACATTGTTTTAGAGTAATTATTCACACGAGCAGCTGCGTGCATGACGGGGCCTCTGCTGGCCGAGTGCATCAAACTGTGGTATTTATGAATAAAGCAGGGGGGGGGGCGAAATGTCTCCTCCTTTCTCACCGTCTCCGAAGAGCTGCAGGATGGCTAGGTCCACGTGTCTCTTCCAGAGCGACTCCTTCTGGATGGCGATGCCGTAGCCCGTGGTGGCGAAGATGTAGCCGCTGCCAATGGTCACCAGCTTGCAGCCCTCGTCCCTGCCGGCCATGTAGTTCAGCACGGCGGCGTCGTAAATGAACGCATCCAGTTTGCTAAAGAAGAGGAGAGAGAGAGAGAGAGAGAGAGAGAGAGAGAGAGAGAGAGAGAGAGAGAGAGAGAGAGAGGGAGAGATGGGAAAAAAAAAGAGGGGGAGAAAGAGATAGGTTACAATTAATTAGCACTTAGGAGTCAGACATCGCGGCTACAACATTCCAATTAACCTGCTAAATAGCACTAAGCTGCTGATAACTGTAATAGACTTCCTCTTGGTTTGCCAAAGGCTGGAGCTGGCAAGCAGACCGCAGAACAGGCGCACTCCATGAAAAGTGAAGAGGGGGAGTGAAAGTATTATTAGAGTTTGTTCGGCTGCAATATGTTTACATGAACCAAGGAGTAAACAAGAGACGTCGGCATTGACGACTATTCCGCCTCGTTTCCAAACATTCATCACAATATGCAGGAATACAGGGTCCGAACATTTGATGTTTTTATATTTTTAGGGTCATCTTAACCCAACGGAGAGAGATGAGAAGGAGTTCAGTTATTTCAGACAATATATAGTAATTTAAAATGTAAGTTTTGACATTTGAAGATAAATTTAGATGTAAGTCAAGCAATGTGAGTACCACTCGTCACAATGGACACATCTTCAATAGTTACACTGTAACTACTGAAGAAAAAATAAGTAAATTCTTGAGGTTGTACCTGAAGATTTTACAACTGTAAGCCTCTGAGGTCTGTGTAGATAAACAGCACTATGTGCCTTTTATACAAAAACTGATCAAAATCATGAAATAACTTCAAGTAAATTCCTCATAGAATTTGTATAATTTGCGTATATAGGCCAAACATGACGGGCTGGGGTACTGAAAATGGAAATAGTCAAGTGTAAAGACTCATCAATTACATGGATTGATGCACAAGAAGCAAAAAGGGAAAAAAAACCCCATAACATCATGGAGGTAATTATGAGAAATGTAAAGCGAGCGTTCTGTCAGCATCAAACATTCTGGTTCTACAGAACGTCTCCACCTCTGTGTCTGGCTCTGCAGGAAGTCTAAACCTGTAGGTCTAGTAATGCATGTTTAACATTAGTTGTAATACAACAGGTTAATTTTCGACATTTTAAACCACAAACATAGGGAAATTGATATTAATATATACCCCGACTTGAGGCTCTGCAGAGCTTCGTCGACGTTCCTCTGATGAAACTTCGTCATGTACGAATGCATCTCAGGATAGTTGTTCCTGATATTCCGCTCCGTGCTGCCGTTGGGGACGGTGCCGAACCGGAACGGGGGAGAAAAATCGTTGGGACTCTGGAACTGAACGCAGGAGAGACGGAGAGAGACGTGTGAAAGAACCCAGCGGCAGAGATGAGGAAGCGTCGGGGCATCACGCCGTTTTACCTTCTTGTCTGACAGACCAGAGACCTGGTCCACATACTCCTCCTGGATCATGAAGGCGGCCAGGTTGGCAGTGTAGGAGGCCAGGAAGATGACAGCGAAGAAGGCCCACACCGACACCATGATCTTACTGGTGGTCCCTTTGGGGTTCTGCACCGGCACGGAGTTGTTGAAGACCAGACCCCACAGCAGCCAGATGGCCTTCCCGATGGTGAAGGACGGACCGTGAGGCTCTGGGAGGAAACAACACCGGTTTAAAGTTTGGGAGAGTTTGGATTTGGATTACGCAAACAGCTCTTTCATTCTTGTGCCAGCTCGGTGAAAAAGTCCACTTTTCACCAAGAACACTTCTCTGGTAGTTTTTAGACTACATTTGCATGTAATTTGTAAAACAACAGAAGCAGATATTTATATTCCAGAGTGCCATTTAACCTTTATGCCAAAACTTTGAGAGATGTTGTGAACAACTTTAACTGTTTTCTCCTTTTGGTGTATGACTAATACGTTTCATATTTACTTCAGTTAGAAGTCGACAGTGGTTACTGGTAATTGTTCACATGCTGAACTGCACTGATTCCTGCAGTATGATGGACATTTTATCTGAAAAACGATCAGCGTATGAGTAACTTTCAGAGAATTTATTCAGTACGACTGCAGATTTTCAGGGATTAGGGCGCACTCAAAGTAGCTCAGGTAGATTCAGAATGTCAACGTTGTTCTGTTATATGTGAAAATACCAATAAAGTGGAAAAATACTTTCATACATTTCAGCAACGGTGGTGGTTTTCAAATGAGGATCTGCAACGAAACGAGGTTTCGAACCTAACGTCAGACTCTCCACGTTGTTCTAAATCGTGCACAGTACTAGTGTGTGTGTAGTGTGTGCTGTAGTTTGTATTATTGGTTCATGTCTTTTGTGTATCGAGCTGCACACAGCAGCAGTTTAGGACACACTTGTGTCTGTTTCAATTAATGGATAACAAAATACTCCACACATGAACTGGATCAGTGAGCATCTAACACCAAAGGATATCATATTTCTCCATTCTATAGAGCTCTTCACACAGTCACAGTATTGTTTTGTTTTTTGTTTTTTTTGCTGCCCAGCATTTTGACCATGCTTCTGATTTGCAGCTGTCGCTTTCATTACTGCCTGGCAAACTGGCGTTAATATTTCACACACACTACCAGAGTCAACGGTTTGTTTTATTACATCTAAAACAGGCATATTCACTTAAGAAAAAAAGTTAGAAAATCTTTATTTTGTAACCTGTTTGACAAGTTCTTGATCATCCACAATAAAAATAGCAAAAGTATAACTGAATACTCCCAAACACACTTGGCTCACTGGCTTTTATCTGTGAATGAGGCCTCTAATTATGATGGGTTTTTTTTTTTTTTATCCTTAATATCCATGCATCACAAATGTGAGTGTGTTTGAAATATTGTTTTTGTGTTTGTAATTTGAGAGGAACCGTGTTAATTCAGTTCATCTATGAGCTGGCAGCAGACTCCAGCCATTACGCTGTGATTAGCAGTTGGTTCATAATGTTTGTGTGGGCATGTGGCAGAAAGAGTGTGTGTACGTGTGTGTGTGTATTGTCGTACGAAGCTTTTGTTCATGAAAAAAGTGGCTCTGCCATGCCAAGTCTCTTCTTTGTGAAGTTTGCAGGAAAGTTGTTTCAATGAATCGGGCAACGATTTTACAAATCTGCAGCTCGGCCATTGATACGTTATTGCATCAAATCCGTTGACTCCAGACTTCGATCTGCACTCTTCGTGATACCAAAAACTCCCACAGCGCAACAAGCAGATGAAACGAGGAGGCACACGCAAGAGAGCAGCGCTTTAGGGAGGAGTGCAGCTTCTCCAGGAGACGATGAAGGATGAAAAACAAAAGACAACCACTGTTTCTATAAATACCCACGTCGGTGATGGAGTTGTGGGAGACATTTATGTGTTTTTTGTTGTTGTTTCTTGTCTTTTTTGACTGAGGAGATCTGAGACGGCCGGCCTGTCAAAGCTGATGTGATTTGGGGAAATATGGAAATGAATGCTAACAACTTGTCCAGAAGGTAAGCGAAGCACTGGAAGCTTGACTGAAAGCGCTGCGACACACCTGCATGTGACGAGGAGAGGGCAGGATGAAGAGGAAGAGGAGGAGGAGGAGGAGGAGGAGGAGAATGAAGTCATTGGGTCGGTGAGGACAGCTCGTCTGCATGAGGAGGCGGCACGCAGCGAGTCCCCGAGTGTCTGTGTCTCTGTCAGTTTTTGGCAAAACACAATTTGTGCAGCGCAGCCGGAATTTGAATTTGAACAGAAAGCAGCACCTACAAAGCGTCTCTACCTGCAGTCGCTTGTTCAAGCAAATCGCTACCTGGAGTTTTTATCTGAAGCACCAAATTACCCACGGCCGCGTTCTCTGCACACTCACTGTCCTCGCGGCGGAGACGGAGCATTTCAAGTTCTCGGTCCTCAGACAGCGTTCCGGTTTGACGGCCGTTTCTTTTCTTTTTTAAAAATCCAGAATCTGAATTTCATTTCCCGGCCAAGACTGTAGCGCCGCTATTATGTTCCGCTGGTCGACTCGTTCAGGCTGGCCAATAAACATCCTTCCTGTTCAGATGCTTTTTAAAAAGATCAGCAGCCGAGAAAAGGTCAGACAAACATACGACGGACAGATAATTGCCGGGTTGTGCTGGTCGGAGAGTGTGTACCTACATTCAAGTGTTGTTTCAATCATCCATTATGAGTCTGACAGAGAAAAGGAGTCAGTGAAAAGAGAGCTGGTGTGAAAGGGAAGAAACAAAGAACGATTTCAGCCTTTTGCTTCGGTTAGCAAGGATAAGTTGATCCAAGGTTAATAAAACATCATCATGAAAAAAACTCGTTTTTTATATTTATAAGGCTTTTTTTTTAACAAGCAAGCAGGAGAGGAATTAAGTGGTTATTGTCTTTTTAAAACATTGCTGTTCCAACGTTTTGAGATCTCACCTAAAGGTTGATAATGCAAAACTGAAGTCATGCCTTTGTTGAGCATCAGGGGGCGATGTTGAGTTGAATTAATGCCAGACTGTCCTTGAGCTGGGTTTCAGATGCTAGTGGTTCTGATCCACACAGGTTCATTCAGTTCATTTTATAAACCCGCTCATCGCATAGATTACATCAGCGTTTATCAGACCCCGTTTACACGTTTCAAGTGAAAACCCGTCCTTTTAACACTTTCGTTTCAAAAAAGTTTCACGTTTACACAGCAAATTTTTCCACTTTAAAAACGTCTCAGACATCAGTGTGTTAGCGATTCCTCCTTCTGTTGTTTTGTGACTCAATACACCCTCTGGTGGTGTACCTGTGTATTGCTGGACTGGGTGGTGCTGGGGGCAAGTTGGAACACTTTGGGAGGACAGTGGGACTGTTGTCTTGTCTTGAGTTAATTCCTGGAGCTTATTTCATCAATGAATACTGATCAGTGTCTGCTACATTTCCCACTGAATCCTTCACTTCAGGAATCCAGACTCTTTATCAGACAAACAACCAAGAATAAAGTGCACTGAAATACAAGGTTTAAAATACATTTATCTGATGTGTTTTGGGTGTTCTTCTGCTAAAGTGGTATGTGAGGAGAGACATTACTAAACACTAATTGCACACGATATTCATGGAAGATGGATCTTGTGTAACCACGACGAGAACTTTCAAATGAAATACTTCTAACTAGAGCACCTAGGAAAAGCCAATACTGGATGCAGGTTGAGACAGTGTAGGTATGGCATGATGTTTAAATGCAACTGTGTGAGTTTCTCACTTTGATGCATGAGAGTCTTAAAAGCTCCAACTTTACGTGTTGAGTCCAGTGCCAGTCGCACTGATCCGAGCAGATGGTGGCATACTTACATCGCACCCAGTCTATATGAAACCTGGCAAACGCGACAAAGAATTTGTGCAGTAGCCAGAGATCAATGTTTCATCTTGTCTCTTTTTTTGTGTTGCTAAAACAGCCCTTTCAGTACACGTTTGCACAGGTATAATTTCAGCAGCGCGCCTGAGCCTGACCTCCCATCTGCTGGATGTTGAGGAAGGCGAGTGAGTGACGAGGGCGATAAATAGAAAAGCAGTTTGCAGTCATTTACATCTGTATCCTCAAACAGTTCATTTCCACAGCGAGTGTGTGTGTGTGTGTGTGTGTGTGTGTGTGTGTGTGTGTGTGTGTGTGTGTGTGTGTGTTGAGCTGAGGCCTCTCACCTCTGCCGTCAGCCAGACAGCGGTTGTAGCCCACAGGGCTGAAGTACTCGAATATAAACACAGCCACTGCTGACACCAGCAGCAGCATCACGAACATCATCACCCACACATCTGCGCTGAAGGGCTCTGGAGGGTGAGAGAGGGATGAGAGGGGGAGAAAAAGATGAAGGGAGACGAGGGATTGAGGGAGGCGGCGTGGACGGGCCGAGATAAAGAGACAAAAAAAGAGCGGCGGGGGTAAAAAGAAAATAAATAAATAAAGAGTGAGAAAGAGAGAGAGAAAGAGTTGCAGGAGACAGACGACAGGGAAGAGACGAGGGGCGTTGAGAGAGAGAGAGAGAGAGAGAGAGAGAACGAAGTGAGAGAGGAGAGGGCAAGAGAGATATGCAAATGTTGTGCGCCAGATTGAGAAGAGGAAGGAAGCATCAGAGAAATGGAGTAGGAGTGGGAAATATAGAAGGGCAAAGAGACAGAGAGCGAGGAGAGGGAGGGAGAGAGAGAGAGAGAGAGAGAGAGAGAGGGAGAGAGAGAGAGAGAGAATTGTTAGCCATATTATCATGCACTCCGATGCACCTCGTCATTGTATAAATCCGCTGAAGCTTGGCTCTCGTTACCTGGAGTGTCCACTAAACTCAAACACATGGAAAAAAATGAATATCAGCTGAACAGAACCTGGGGGGGGGGGGGGGGGGGGGGGGAAATCATTCGATATGCCAGAGGTGTGACATGCACGCCCACTATGACCACATTTGGACCAGACCAATATAAATATGGCATTAATATTAAATCAAGAAAAGTTTTCTCTTAATTTTAGTGCAGAGAAACACAAGACACAAAGTAACCCAACACTTAACGTACTACCTACAAAATATACAATGAACTTCAAAAAAAAATAAGAGGACAACATAAAATCCAACCTGTCACAGTGTTTCTCTCCAGATGTGCTTTTAAAAAGTCGGTCAAACACAAGATTTCTGCAGCGCTAAGCATGTTTTATCTTTTATCTGATTTTTTAGGGTCTTCACTTTTTGCTGCTGACTATGAAACAAGCTGGCCATATGTTAATTTTGAATTTTATTCATCATGTTTGCATGACAATTCACACTGCACATGAAAGTAAAGTTAGCTCAACTGAAATCACAGCTTTTAAAGTTGAACTAACAAGCACAGATAATGCAATTTAAAGTCGGTAACTAGGAAATTTTTGCTTTTCAGCGATTGGTGCAACTTCTCCTCAGAATATGCTCCTTTTGAAACAGCAGGAACATTTCCAGGTACATCTATTCATCTTCAGTGGCAGATTTATCAAGTTCAGGTCATGGAGAGCTGGAACTTAATAAGGCTCACACCGAGTGAACTGATTGGTGTGTAGACAGACCACAAGAACCTTGCATGGGCACAGGTAGAACATGCCAACACAGTAATCCTGTATGGCTATAAAAGATCAAAATTCCAACCACAGTTGATCTGTTTTTGACTTAATTTCCATTCTGTAAACTTCACACCTTTACACCTTCGGTGTTTTTTGGCTGCTGTCGCACTGCTTCACAAAAATCTGAAGGAACAAACACGGGGACGGAATCCAAAAACCCAAGCGAAACACACGACCTCCCTCCTCCGATCGCCGGGGACGGGGGCTGCATGAGCTTCACAAAGCTCCTCACAGAACTCAAACTTAATCGCATCCGATGTTTCATTTCCACGAAAAACTGCAGGAAAAAAAAAAATAAAATCCTGCAAGTATGAGCAACATATTACTTTAATGTTTAGTGACAGGCTCCCGGGTGAACCGCTCCACACACTGTCAAAACACGCCGGCCGCCGCGCCGCGCCGCTCACCTAGGAAGGCCGAGGGCGAAACGGTGCCGTTGCTGCGGGAGACCATGACGCTGATGCCCGTCTCGATGAAGGGGACGGAGAAGTCGATGACCTCCGACCTCTCCTCGTTGATGGTCAGGGAGCCGACAGCCATGTGGGCGTTCTTCAGCACCACCTGGGCGAGAGGGAGACAGAGAGCGGGCGTTAGGGAAACAACGGTCACTCATCCGTCAGCTGCTGAAAAACGCTTTGAACGGGAGAAAAAAAAACCGGACAGTTAAGAGTAGTTAATAATCAGGAAGAAAAAAAGCACATAAATAGTGAATCACAGACATTTATTCATTTCAGAGTGATTTTGCAGTCTCTCCAACTATGAGTGATTCCTGTCAGGAAGTCTGACGGCAAAACAGTCAATCATATGTTATACAAGAACTGAGAAAGTTTACCACAGATTCTTTTCTTTATTCTTCACCTTTTCTTCTTTCATTATTTGCTCTTCTCAGCATCAAAGCTCCTCTTAGCATAAATACTTTCAATTGTCACTAATATGCCTTATTAAATAAGACGAAAATACAAGATTTTTCTTGTTTTCACTTACATTTCAGAGTATTACACATTTCTACTACTCTGATTGTGGATTTCAGGTCAGAATCTGACACAATTGGGTTTTCAATTCGCATGTGCGACGCATTTAACTGGAACAGCAGTGATGCTGAAACGTGAAGACCAAAATACACGCAGCGCAGCGTACATATCCTTCACATCCTGAGCCGGCCACGAGTGCAGTGCACGGCACTAAATATGTCACGGAACAAAAATAGCAGCCACGGTGATGAATTATTGAAATTTATAATAAAACATGACAACAACAGGCGCCGCTAAATCAATATGAGCAACACCGAAAAGATCAAATCCATTATGTTGCTTTCTTTTCCTGTCAGCATTTGTTTGATTGCTCCAGACGAAAAAGTCAAGCAGCGACGCAGGAATGAATGAGCTGAGGGAGAGGAGAGACATTCATCTGGAAGGTGTTCAAATGGAGAAGTGTCTTAACCGTGCATTCAGAACAGCAACAGGATGCATTTGATCGCCTCCAGAGTGAGAGACGGCGTCGATCGTTCCTAATAAACAGAGAGGATCAAGTATTAGAATATGGAGATAATGGAGAATTTCAGCGGATCGTGAAGCTTTCACGCAGCCAGTTTGACTTTTCTCCAAGTTGAGTGGAAAACTCTTAACTCGGTGGCCGTGCCGTCATAGATCCTCTTGTCTTCTCTGCACACATGTATAAAGGATGCAGCGTGTTCGGCGGCTCTCTGTTCGCCGTCAGAAGGTATCCCGATCAAAACCTGACGCGGCGGCGGACGGAACACGTTACGGGGAGAAAATGGAAAAAAAAAAAACCCATCACAAAGCAACGAGAGATGTATTGAAATGGCGTCCTCCGAAGATGGAGGCCAGCACACTTTCGGTGCACGGCGCCCGGAGTGGACGCTCGTGACGATCGCCGGGGGACGGAGGAAGACAGAAAGAGGGAGGTAGAAAGTGGGTTACCACACTGGGTCACGTCTGCTCTAAATAGCCGCCCGGTGCCTTGCTCTACCTGCCTGCTCGCTCCCCTCGGCGCCGCTGCACAGGTAGTATATTTAGCCCCAAATTTTATAGCCCTACAGCACCGGGGGTAAAGTGGGACGAGACTGTCTCTCCGAGTTAATAAGCCGTGTGTGAGTCAAAAGCTCCACTATGAGTTTCTGTGTTCAAGAGTGTGTGTGTGTCTGTGCAAATGAGTGAGTCATAAAGGGAAAAAAGACAGAGAGAAGAGAAGTGAGTGAACCTTTGTTCACTACCTGTGAAGTGGACCTTTACAGGTGGGGAGAATATTATGCATCTACTTTGCACATTGTCTGCAATTTTCTGGGAAAAAAAAAAAAAAAAAAAGGCGTCGACTTGCGAGTGTTTGCGTGTGCGCACGAGTGCTTCCATAACTTTTCAATCTTGTTTATTCCGTCGGCATGGTGCGTGTGTGTGTGTGTGTGTGTGTGTTTGTGCCGAAATGTGCGAACATCTCCCCGGGGAGGAGAACGAGTCCATCCAGCAGTGTACTCACTTCCTCTCTCGCTCTCTCCATCTCCCTCCTACGACTTGTTCTCTCCGTGTTATGAAAGTGACCCATGTGGGTGTTATTGAGAATGAGCGAGCCGGGATCTGCATTTGTGTGTGTGTGTTTATGTGTCTTGGCTGGTGTGTGTGTGTGTTTGTGTGCGCCAGTGTGAGCAAGTGAGGCCAGATTCATGTAATCAAGTGTATTGCCTCTAATATTTTAGATTAGGGGCATTAGGGGCAGCGCGAGTCAACGCAGCTCATGAAATCTGACACCGACTCGCCAGAATCGAGTTAGGACGAAAATCTAGGCCTTCTCAGAGTGCGCATTGATTTTTTTTTTTTTCTCTTCATTCTGATCTTTTGTCTTTGTGAGATGTAACAAATTGTGCAAAGGTCCTCTGTGAGTGTTGAGGGGTGTGCAGGGACACGTACCGGTGTGTGTGTGCGTGTGTCTATGTGTGTGTGTGTGTGTGTGTGTGTGTGTGTGTAAGTGTGAGTGTCAGCATCGGTCCAGATCTCGGTCCATTAAGGGTGTGAGATGTACTGTGGCTTTGGCGGCGCTCCAGCCGCAGAAGGACACAGGTCCGGGTTTTGTTAGATGCAGCAGATACGGCTGAATTACGGCGAAGCGTGTAGGATTGAGACAAATTGACCTTACAAGTGCTTTTCTCCACCGAAAGAATCCGGACGCTTCCCCGAGCCCGCCAATCCATGTGTCGGCATTCATGCATGCATTCTCCTGTATCTCTGCTCATTCATGCATAAGTGTCCCTTTTGTCTGCATGCGACTGTGTGAGTATGAGAGGTGGATGAATATATACACCACCACCACCCTGTATCTCCATCCTCCTCCTCCTCCTCCTCCTCCTAATGACCATTCATCTGTGGAGGTGAGAAGGAGACGGCGCATTACGGCGCTCTTAGCCGGGGTGATGGAGTTTATTACAGGTGAGCGTGCTTTCAGCTCGATGCCCACTAAAGACGCTGGCGGCGCGGCTGTAATGGCTTTATGTAAGAGACTCGATCGGTTGGTTTAATGTAAATTGAATGGCAAAAGTTTTACGGTGGGGGAGGTAAAGGAAAAAAACGCACACACAGTATCGGCTTGTGACTTGTGAAGGTGAGCGGAACTTCAGCGCGTCTTCGACCTGCGGCCGCCGGGTTAATATCGATCCCTTTCCTTCATTAACAAATCGCCGCTGTCCGGCAGCAGAAGTTCAACCCGCTCTTACGGGCTGAAGGATGAGAAGTGACATCGACCTTACCTCTGGACCAATGTCGACCGGGACACGTTGAGGTAAATTGCGGCAGCCAGCTAACTTTAGACCCCCCGCCGAGGGGTTCGCGTCTCATCTGAGGCGGCCATTAGGCCTGCTGAGCAGAGGGACGACTGGGAGAGGAGAGGTCAGGGAGCGAATCCTTCAGGAAGCTCAGATGAGACGAGCACAGTTCACTGAGCTCAAACAAGATCTTTAACGGCGTCCCGGCTTCGACTTTCTCATCACCTTCGCCGAGTCGGAAGGCCAGGAAACCACGGTGAACTCTCAAGAAGCTGAAGCTAACGTGACTGAGTGCAGAGAGGGAGGAACTGAAACTTCAGCATTATCTTGAGGGTGAAGAGACTCAGATTCAACTTACAAGACAGAACCTGACGCTCCACCAGGATGTCTGGAACTCTTGAAATTTGGCGGCGTGCACAGAAGCCATTTAAAACCTCTCGTCTGGTGACATTTTGCAAAAAGTTGCACGGAGCTGCTGCGAGTAAAGTGAATCGAGCTCAGTATTAAACTGTTGTTTCACCTGTTTTCCTCATATTTGTGACTATTTGTGATTGTGGTATTTGGATAGTTGTATAATTATTTGCTTTAACGCACTGAGTGTGAAACTCTGGAATTTGACCCTAAACACACACACACACCGTCATGTCACACAGAGCCACAGTCTTTAGCTTGATGTCCAACTTCCTTTCTTTTTCTTTTTTCAACCAACATTTGAACCATTTTAATAGTGTAAAGCTGTCATATAAAACCCTCCTCTTTAAAGCTTTTCCATGATCCTTTATGATGCTACTTTTACTTTAACGCTCAGATCAAAAAGGATGTTGTCATAAATGATGACTGATTCGACCACGCACCGAAAAATTCAGGTCCTGTTCACACAATGTTTTCAAGTGAAAATGACAAACATTCTTTGCGTTTTGGGCGTATGTTTACACGACAGTGTCCTCGGAGCCACTGAAAACAAAATCTGATTCCGTCTCCATGTAGACTGAGGAAAACGCAACATTTCTGAAACAATGTGAACGGACCTTGTTTTCTAAATGTTGTGAAAATGAAAGAAAATTCAACAACTGTGTTTCTGCTGAAATTTCTTTTCTTTTTTACGGTTCTAATTGATACTAATGTCACAGAGCTGTTGTTACTATTCAGCTAAGCTCCTGTTTATAGATCTCCAACAACAGCATCACCCTGCGTCTGGAAAGATCAGCTTTGCTTCGTACAGCCTACCTGCTGCTGTCTCCGTGTTTGTCGATTCATAAATCTATTGATTTCAACATATAATCATTCAGTCCATCCTGTTTTGATGTGGTGGTGAACTTCAGCTGAGCTTCCTGAGTGAATCAGTCATTACGCAGACCCACACACTTCTGACAGCTCAGCTAATCTGTCACAGCAGATGTCCCAAAAAAATCTCCTTGGATGATTATACTGGATTGATTCCATATTTAATAAGTACAATTTCAATGCATATAAGTTTTTTTTTAACCTGTTATCTTTACTTTCTTTAGTAAGAAGAATTGTGTGTCCTGGTTACTTGCATTTGAAATGTTTTTAGTCTCTTCTACACTAATATAGTTATTAAATGTCTAAATAGCAGGTAACTTCATAAATTTCCCAGTTGTGTGCAGCTGTTAAAGCGATACTTCAACATTTTGGCAAATTGGCCCATCTAGGGCAATTCGGTAGTCATTTAGAACAGCATACTTACTTTTTTTGTGAGGGCGAGCTGTTGTTTATTCAGCGGTGAGTCTGAGGAGAGCTTCACGGCGGACATAATGGAAGTGGATGGTACAGTAGCTTCCCTCGTCAAACTCATCAATCCAACACAATCCAACAACCCCAAAACACACTTTGGTGGACACGTTATAATCCCCACATTCACTACGCTGTGAAATATTAATGCAAAATTACGAGATTGAGCGTTTTTTTGCGAAGATTGCTAAGACGGAACTACTTACTAAACATGGCGTCTGGGCGTAGTGATCTCAAAAGAAAAAGTAGTTCCCAATATTTGCTTCAATGTCGTAACGCTACAATATTATTTGTTGGTGTTTCACAGCGTAGTGAATGTGCGGATTATAACGTGTCCACCAAAGTGTGTTTTGGGGTTGTTGGATTGTGTATTTGATGAGTTTGACGAGGGGAAGCAACTGTACCGTCCACTTCCATTATGTCCGCCGTGAAGCTCTCCTCAGACGCACCGCTGAATAAACAACAGCTCGCCCTCACAAAAAAAGTAAGTATGCTGTTCTAAATGACTACCGAATTGCCCTAGATGGGCCAATTTGCCAAAATGTTGAAGTATCGCTTTAAATAGGGATTTTTCAAAAATTCATTTAGTAACTTCACATTCATCTAAATTAGATTTTAATTGTGGATTATAAGACATTAAAATAATAATCAAAAAATTCAGACTCAGCTAAAGAACACTTTGCCCATGTATCAAAAAAAAAAAAAACCCAAAAAACTCAAAAAAAACCAACTGTAAATACATCTAATATAGGCTCATCACCTTGGGCCAAATTCTTCATAATTAAAGTGATAAACATGGGTTGAAGGTTTGGGATTGTTGTTCTTGGCTGCCTTCCAGCTAAACACACCAAATTAAAACTGCACAGTTGCTGCTGGGTGTATTAAATTGTTCCTGTCAGTCAGAAGACCTCCGCTGAGCCACATGAAATGACCCTCACACAGTCGCTTCAGCCCACTGACGCTATACCATTTCTTCATTTTCTAATCAAATATGAGTAAATATGAAACGAGGCTTCCACGTCTGTTGGTGTTCCCTCAGGTGTTTGATCGTCACTGCAGTGTTTTGGGAAATGAAAGATATGAGCAGGTACATCCAATCAACACTGGGTTTAAAAAGAACAGTAATCCTGCTGATTCACACTAACGCTATAATAATGAAATCATTAAGAAACTTACACATTTACTATCAATCCTTCCCAGAAACAACAAACATGTACGCCAGAACTTGACCTGAGTCCATTTTCAGAATCGATACACCTCAATCGACGGCTCCAGATCAGATGTCGGATTCTGCCCTTTGCTATTGACGTGTGTGTTGTCGGCCGGATCGACAGACATCTTGAAGGCCTTCAGGAGAAAGGTTGTGGGTGCAAATGATTTGAAATAAATGATTTCACTTCAAGCAAAATGACCTGGAAGTAGTGTTGATTTACAAACAAGGGTCAATTCATGCGGAATAGATATAAAGTGTCCATGAACTCATGGTCAAAGTTGACCTGCAAGCAAAAAGTAGAGTCTGTACTTTATCCTACCATTCATTAATTTTCTATACACGAGTTGATCCCAGCTAGCAATGGGCAGAGGGAGGGTACTCCCTGGACAGGAGACACAGAAATGCCCCCAAACCCAACCTGGGCGCAAACTGGTGGAATCCTTGCATACAGTTAAAGTATTCAGAATTATTGTTTAATAGTCCAAAAGGTCCAAACTCAGAGTGAAGATCTCTGCAAAACTGCACAAAAATCAACATTTAGACTTCAAAAGTGGACAAGGTGAAAAACAAATGACATCCACATCTGCTATTCGCATTGTTCGGGGGTTTTTTTTCCCCCCCTCTGCACCATCTGTTGTTTTTGTAATGATTTAAGGACCGAAATACACTTCTGCAACAGCGCCCGCTCTGTAATTGGAGCCGTTTCCCACTCTGACCTCAAAGAGACATTCTGCAGCCGCTCTCCGTTCTTCACCTGACACGCTGCCAGATATGCAAATGTCTCGAACACAGATGCTCTGATAGTCCGAAAGTCTCAGCGGCACCTTCTAAAAACAGCAGTAGCCTCAATAAAGGCTGTGAATTCAACGCAATCCCAAATTAGACTGCCGTACTGTTTACAACATGGGTGTCAAACGTATGGCCCGTGGGCCAAAACTGGCTCGCCAGAGAGTCCAATCCGCCTGGGCTGTGTGTGATCCCTGAACTGAAATGTGTTTGACACCGCTGGTTTTCGCTGTCAGCAGTGGGGAGGCCATTTAACTTGAGCTTGACTGCAAACATTTGGCTGTAAATACAGAAAGGCAGACGGGAGACACACACAGATTTTATCTCCTCACCTCTCCCACCATGCCGTTCCAGGTCCCATTGATCTTCTTCCCATGTTTCCCATTAGTGACCAGGTAAAGGTCGTAGGTGAATTTCACTGACTTGGCGATTTTCTTCAGGATGTCGATGCAGAAACCCTTACAGCAGCGCTTGATGTAGATCCCCGCCTCCTTCGTCTGGTTCCTGCATTCAACCGACACGCCGGTGATTATTTAATCAGGAGCGCACGTCTGTCTGAATTGGCAGAAACAGTTCATTTTAAATGTGATTTTCTGTTTTCTGGCGCCGTCACCCCGGTGCCGGCGAGGTGTGAACTCATTCTACCTCCAGCTCCGCGAACCTGCCGCCGGAAATTAACGTCACTTAACAAGCAGAATTCGGGCAGTCGCCAGGTTTTTCCTTCCCTCTTTTCATCTCTACTTTGGTGGGCTCAAAAACTGGGAGGTTCTGTGGGCTACTGTGGCAGATGGGCAGAAAAATTATCTGTAACAACCTATCAGTGTGTGCCCAGCTGAATTTTCACACCAATTTAAGCGTTCGCTCTGCGGGAATTAGTTTTTCGTCTCATCGTGCGTCGTTAATCTCAATTCTCGGGAGTGTGATTTCACCAGGTAATCTGACACAGGCTGCTTTTTTTTTTTTTGTGGTGGTTGGGGGGGGGGCGGATTTGAGTCTCACATTGTTTTGATCTGCTTCCGGCAGGGCACCGTGTTCCTCATGCACGTCCCACTGAGCGGATCCACGTCTTCCACGATGACGAACGGAGCCTCCTCCAGCGTCACGATGGACAGGTGGTCGTCCTCCCTGGTCGCCGCCCCCCCATACAGTTCGTAGCGAGGCCACACGTGGTACTTCATGGACAGGGAGCCGTTCTCCCACTTACCCACCTGCAGGGACACAAACAAACAAACAGACCACAAACAGACCTTCAGACCGCCTTACAGGAATCACACATGAATGAATAATACATTGTTTTTATGGGGTCTTCGCTGATTGTTTTCCTCCTTGCTTAATTGCAATCATGGAGATTTAAGTTATTTAAATGATTCGGTTGGGAATCTTTTCTTGTGTGAGGCATAAATAGCATCCTGTTACAAAACATGTAAAAAAAAAAAGTATTTACTTTGTCTCTCTGTCATTCACAAACACACATGCATGAGATATAAAGGCCCTTAAACCTTAACTGTTCTGTCTTCAAATGCTGCGTTTATAGAAAGGAATTGGGTCTGAAAATCCACAACATTGAAATGACTGGCATATAGAAAATATCCATAGAAATAACTATGAAATATATCTAAAATCATACTTTGTAACCCTATTATCTGTTTTCTTAAAGGTTTTGATGCATTTTTAGTTTTATGACCAATTATAGGCAGCATGTAAATGATGTGCAGAGGGACGCAGGAGGCTTGAATACGAGCAGGAGAGGAGAGGAGAGCAGAGGGACCCAGTGAAGAAAATGAGAACAAGGTTATCCTGAAGGACGGGAACAGAGTAAAGAGCAGAATTCAGATCAAGAGGAGAGGAGAAAACCGCAGAGTGACCGCAAGCCGGACGGGGAGATTAAACAACCGCAGGAAAAAGGTGCGACTTAGGTAAACTTGTTTGTGAGACAGGAAGAAACAGCTGTGAGAGAAAAGTGTGAGTGTTTTCAGGAGAATTCGAGCCTCATTCAGATGCAAAACGCCGGCTCCTCTGTGGAGGAGCGTCCAGCTGTAACGTCTGGAGAGCCCTCTAGCTCTCGTGGCTCTCCTCCACCGAACAAGCGTCATCAATTAGTCAAGTTTCCCCAGATGTCACTCAGAGAAATCCTTACCTGGAGACCCTGTCTGAGCCGTTTCCCTCTCCACCTGTGCCCGGTGGGCCGATCTCATCGGGGGACAGACGTAGGTGGAGGTGGAGATGGATCATCGGCTAATTGGATGCGGTATAATGTGAGAGATGGGGCCGGATGGGGAACTGCGGTGCGAGTATGTAAAGTCAGGTTGTGCACACTCATTAAATATGTAAATGTGCTCAAACACATCGCACTCCGGGGAGCGCAAACTTGGCAGGGCTGCCTGGAGTGGACAAGCCGAGGCTGTGTATCCCTCAGGCACAATGCATCCTTTTACTATCCGGACAAGAAAGAGGGGAGCAGGAGTCAGGGATGGAGACAGAGAAGAAGAGAAGGGGGGGGGGGCTAATATCAGCCTGGAGGGGAGTAAGCGGGAGTGGACACGACAGAGTTTTCACACTACACTTCAAAGGTGCGGTGGAAGGATGGTTATAGGAGCTGGAACTCATTAGGATCCAAGAAAAGTGGTTCAGCTGGAAGTCAAGCTAAGAATTAAACATGAGCGAGGGAGCGGGAGGAGAGAGAGAGAGAGAGAGAGGGTGGTGCAGGCTGGAAAGGAGGGAAAAAGAGAGGGAGAGAAAGAGAGGGGGGAGTCAGGAGACAAGAGAGGAGCGACTCACCTTGTTCTCCGATCAGAGGACAGAATATAGATTAGAGGGGCAGAAGAAAGAGAGAAATCCCGAGAATAAAGAAGAGGGGGAGTCAAAGGAGTCAGACTGCAGGACACAGACACAATGGAGGGAGCATCGGGAAACGCAGATGCACGCCTGCGACTTGGCAGGTGGCGGCGAGCGTCAGGTTCATTTAAGGTTACGGATACAGAGTGTGACTCACGATCACTGCTGCCATGTGTACGCCGCCGTCTTCCCCTCCATCTGCACTCCGAGACTTTATCAACTATTCATCCATCTGTACAATGTCACATCCTAAACCTGCATTTATCGACTGTGTGGGAATTTTACCGGACGGAGCTTTTAGCCGCCGCTCTTCGCAGACCTGCGACAAACGAGTCCGCCGGACTGGAGCTTCATCTGTCTGCCCTTCAGGGGAAAGCTGGTTTACCTCATGTTCAACCCGACGCGCGATTTCCAGAAACTTCAACACCGGTATTGGGCGAGGAGTATTGAAAAGCTGGGACTGCATGTCAGCCAGACTCTGCGTTTACTTCAGTTCACGCTCGACGATCAACAGCTCTGCACCGTTAATAAATTCAGTTTTAGCGTTAAACTCAGAAACACAAACGAAAAACACAGATCTAATTTTAACTAAAATAAATAAGCACAGCATTACTTTTTTTTTGGTCTACTTTTCTGCAGGGCAACATTTTTCAGCTTTCCAATCCAAGAAGCCCATAATCCAGCCGTTTGTACAACAATGCGACAACAATACTCTGGTTCCTTTAGCTTACGATGATCATGATGATTCATCCATCCAGTATTGCTCAAGGACACTTCAGTCATCGACTGTGAAGGATGGAGGCTCGAACCCTCAACTTTACGATGGAGTCACAGCCTACATATAGTTTATCCTCGTCACGCTGACTTTGATTTCCGATCACTTCATATTTAATGAGTGTCAGTTCATGATTTTGACCTTTTTATCTCACGGTCCTGTGCACACTTGTACTTTTACTTCCTGCTGGTGTTTGTGGCATTTAAAGCATTCGGACACCGTCCTCTGAATCCGATATATTACAGTATTAATTTTTCAGTCATACTAACTTTCAGCCGAAAGACATACGTGCATGCATATTTGATATTTCCCGTGCATGTAAAACACGCGGTTTCCCAGTACAAATGTAAGCACTGCCTGACCCTGGAGGCTTCCTGTTTCGGAGAGGCTAAGATGAGCATTTAAATGCAAACATCAGTTTGACAGTAATGATGCATTTCACAGCACCTTGCTGTGTCTTAGTTATTTCAGGAAAATCTCAGAGCATTTCCATGGAAACAACTGAGAAAAGACTGAAGGTCTTAGCCCTTGGTCTCTGGATTTTGTGAAAATGCCACATGAAAAATGTTAGTATGGCTTCTAAAATTACTAAATTTTTAGACTAGTGGAGGGTTTTTTTTTTTTTTGGTGCATCAACACTCTGAAGAATCTGCTGTGGTGAATTGCTCAAAGGCACCTTCACTCCTTCACTGAGTTGATAATATCTAATCAGGAGGGCGCCTGGAAAGCTTAAGGCTTGAAATGCTTAAAAAGTGAAACTCAGATGATTAGAGCTCCAGATAGAAGCGCGGGCAGACGTTGGCGGGCTAAACGGGACGCGGCGAACTCGCCGCCGCTGCTTCTGATCATCTTTTAGCACATCACATTCCAAACGTCAGGGGACCTTTAGGCTTGACTGGTGAGTAAAGGTCAGGAAAGGCTGTATTATGCAGATCATCAGTCATTTCATTGAAGGATTTTTTTTCTTCTTCTTCTTCTCCTGTCCTTTTCTGAACCGGAAACATGATTGTGATGGCACACACACACACGCACACACTCAGACAGAGTCTGTCTCTGTCTCACCCGGTCCCACTGTCTCTCTTTGTTGAGCAGAATGATGACCAGCTTGGGGTGCATCTGGTATCCGTCCTCGCTGAACGACAGATTACGTCCCTCGAACGTCACATTCATCAGGTACCTGTAGCGGGAAACATTGAGGAGAAGGACGGAGGGAAAGACAGATTGAGGCATACATCACTTACTGAAAAATAGCCTCCTCGGTGGCATTTCACAAATATCTTACTTGCTCTGTATTTCTACATCCATTCTTGTTGAACACTTGTTTTATGACCATGAACGCGTCACTACATGTACACCGATGTATTTCAGTATTTACCTTTAAAGACGAAGAAGACATTACAAACATATACAGTCCTTGTGTACCGAGAAGCTGATACCAGCTTTACCATAAAAAGATGGACATAAATGAGTCACCATGTGCACATGGACAGTAGGGCGGAACAGCAGATGAAGGTTTTAAGGCGGATCTGAGCGAAATTAATTACAGCGACTCAACTCATACTTATATGTTCAATATTGCGCGTTAAATCCAAGAAAGGCAACGTGTTCACGCCTGCTGACACTGCAGGGAGGGCTGCATGGAGGGGACTGTTGTTTTACACAGTGAACAGTGGAACAGGTGAAACAGCTGTACTCGATTTTCCCAAAGGCAAGAGGCTCGGCCCATTACCGCTTTCAAACCTCATAAACAAGTCGACGACCACATTACAGAAAATATTTTGACAATTTGAAGTATTAGGTCTGTAGTTCTCTTGGCACAGGAGTTGGGGATGCGCCTTGGCAGAGTTCACTCCTTAATCTCCCAAAGTTAGATAAAATAAAAGGGACATTTAAGGTTTATTAGGTTGTGAGTGGCCTCTATCGCCCCCTCCACTAGGGGGCGATTGAGAGCTGTGACAAGGCACAGCAGCAGCATAAATTCTGGGGTCAGGGGAACATTAGGGCTCATTGATGTGTAATGGAGGGTTCATCCCCTCATATTTTGGAATCCTCTTTCATAAAGGACAACAAAACCTACTGTGGTGAATATTATATCATGCAAACTACCTTCCCAAACAATGCTGTGCGCTGGCCTAAATGCAGCGCAGTGCAGTGCACGGGGGACGCCTGCGGGTGCATTTTTTACCAGCTGAGAACTCACAACACCTTCAAAAATTTATAGAGTCAAAAGACGGGCTGATATTTCCTTTGTTTCACATGAAACCAACAACTGAGATTCACTGCAAAGAGACTGCAGTGCAGACACATGTCACATCCTCTGTTTCCACCGAGATTCACTGGCCTGCAGTTCTTCTTTAATCCAAATTGCACCTTCCTGCATCTTAATGATACATTGTTTTTCTACACAGTATCCGTTTTATTACAACAAATCTTGACGAGCTTAAACACACAGTGAGAACACAGGATGTTCCGACATCGGGATTATCATGGAGACAACATGTTACAAACAAATGTTGTGTGTTTATCCTCATTCTCTTTTAAAAGTCAGGTGAGTTAGCACCTCGGCGATTCTGCTTTTGTATTAGCGGTTTTATATTATATTACATGAGAATTCACACCTGCACATTTGCAATTTAAACAGCGTGGGCATGTGGGAATGTGACAATGACACCTACATCGGTTTGAACCTAACACAAAAGCCAGGTGTGAGATTGAGCTCCATCTCTCATTTGGATTAAAAGAAAAATGCTCCTTAGCAGTAATAAGCAGGCTGACTGCAAGAAAAATGTCAGCTTATAACTTAATTTGTGAGGGTCTGGCTGGTGATACGATAACAAAAAGGCGGCGTTTCAAGTCTTTGCGGCAGAATAAGTCAAATATCCTTTGTTTTAGGGAGTTGGTGGAGATTTCTGCACGAAGGCACACAAGCCAAACTCTCAAGAAGGTGACGATAATGCTGCAAATGCTGAAAAATAAAAAAATCTATGATCCATCAGTTGAACTCTATTTAAAACGCGAAGTAATAGAATTGAATGGAAATAAGAAGCCATTTCTATTCAATGAACACATTGTAATGCAAATTCTTAGTGGAACTGAAAGCACACTGCAGAGGGACAAAGAAAAAGAGGCTCACAAACAAGCTGTGCAGCGTGTATCTGGTGTCACAAGCAAGAGGAAGAAGTGAATAAGGTGTGTGTGAGAGAGCGAGAGAGAGAGCGAGAGAGAGAGAGAGAGAGAGAGAGAGAGAGAGAGAGAGAGAGAGAGACGCAGAGTGCGTTGCCTTTGTCAGGTGAAATAATTTTACCTCCCTCACACACAGGCACTCAGCAGCGTATTCTCTTGCAGTGATTATGGTTCATGTGCGTGGGAGTGTGTAAGTGTGTGTACATGAGAACGGCGGTGATGTTTATGTCAGGTGAACTCAGATTCACTTCTCTGCTCCCCCCCAACACACACACACACACACACACACACACACACACACACACACACACACACACACACACACACACACACACACACACACACACACACACACACACACACACACACACACACACACACACACAGACTCGCTTAACTCTCTCTCTTTCTCTCTCACCCTTTACTCTCGCTCGCTCCCTTTCTGTAACTGTTTCCATGGAAACACTCTGCCTCAAAAACCGCACACACCATATATATATGTAGATGAATAACTAAATGACAAAAGGAAAGTGAGAGTGTGAGTTGAGTACTGACTTGGTGGCGGTGGGCTGACCAGGGTCTGTACGCGGCGAGCAGGGTCACGTATGAGGACACATCAGCAGCAACAATTTATGTTGGGCAACTGTAGGTTTTTTTCTTTCTATCCATCCATCCATCCCAGCATCCATCTGAGACTTCAGACTTCAATCCAGTAATTACTCTAAAGTCGGCTTTCTTATTCTATTTCCTGTATTAAATATTGATACTTCCAATGGGCTCTGATGATCTGAATCCTCCGGCATCACACCGTCTCATGCAGCCCCATGTGTCCGGCTAACAGCCCCGTCCTGTCGAGCCCTGGCACTGATACAAAGTGCAGAGAATCTGCTGCATAAATCATGAGCCATTTACGAAATGACTCGACGCCGTGGCCCCCCCCACTTTAATCTTCACGGGGAAAAGCTATTGTTGCGATCCGGGGCCCGGCGTTGCGTGTGTGTTTGCAACCGTACACGCCGACAACAGCGAAACACAAGCAGGTGTGTGTTGCCATGGCATCCACAACCACTGTGATTTCCGAGCCGATGTGCCGCGTTGCTATGGCGACGGTAATCTCGCCGAGGGTGGGAAAAGAGAGGGAGAGGGGGAGAGAGAGAAATGGAGAGGTGGGATTCAAAGAAAAACAAAGAGGGGAGGGGATGGGACCCGTTACAACTAGACTGCAACATGCTCTTCTCCCAGCGCGCTGTGACTCTGCTGCCTTTACGGGAAGCCACTTATTCTCCGTGTCCTCTCTCTCTCTCTCTCTCTCTCTCCATGCAGTCACCTCCTCTGAACTCACAGCGTTGCTACCAAAAAAAAAAAAAAAAAAAAAAAAAAAAAAAATGGACGCATACACATATACCACATAGCGACAGACAGTTAAGGAGTTTACTCAGCATCGGGGCTGAAAGAGGTGCAGCATCTAAAAGCCGCCTGGCTCGCTCTCTGAGCTGCTGCTGCACCGGAGCCACCGGGTGTTAAGTGCCGTGTTTGGAGCCGGATGACAGTCCATCACCTCCGCTGCATTCCTCTCCGCAGATAAACATGTGAACACAAAGCTAACCTCGAAACCCCCCACCGCATGTGTCACGGAACGGCATTAGGCTGTGTGCGTGTTAGGAATCCTGTTCACATACTGTGTGTGCATAGCATGATAAGACTGAGTCACACATCCACCCACCCACTAAACCCCCCCTTTCTTTTTTTTTTTTTTTTTTGGATATCCTGTTGAACCTGTCAGTTTTCGGCTTAAGCTGGAGGGGAGCATCTCAGCTGTACAGTACAGAAGGTGAATTAAAATTCAAACAGCAGCAGCAGCGGCAGCGGCAGCAGCAGTCGTCTCCACCTGGATAAGAAAAGCCGACCGGACTCTGACATGAAGAGCCCCGATCACATCTACGTCAGCAGCATCACATACAATACAACGTTCGGGTTTAATTCCATGAATAACCTTAGAATTCTGTCGAGAATCCAAAACATTATTACCACACCCTCTCACACACACACACACACACACACACACACACACACACACACACACACACACACACACACACACACACACGCTGCTCTCAGACAAACACTTGCCATGCTAACTCCATGGCCTGACACAGATACGTTTTAGCGCATGTTCTGGTGTGAATAATGGAGGAGTTGTGTGAAATATTGATAAGTCAGTTTTAATAAATTAACCCTGACATGAATTAATCATGAATTACACTCCTTAGCAATTACTGTGGCGCAATGTACTTATTGGATTTGTAGAGGAGGAATATATATGGAGAATGATAACGTGCCCCATATGGCACTCCGTGGTCGAGGCAGACAAACATACTGAAGCTGAGCTGCACAGTGCGAAAGGCGAGGTGGGAATTTATTGTGTGTGGATGGGTTTGTATGCATCTATTGTGCATGTGTGCATTTATTCATGTGGATATAAGTAGTTTAATAATTTGTACAAATGGGAATGGGAAAAAAAGGAAGACTGAAAAGAAGAAGGTAGACATATGGCTCTGACTGTGTTTACCTTTGACAAATAACTCTAATTATGAGATTCATTTTAAGGGGTCACCCTTGAACAGCTTGGATCCTCTATCTGGATACCTGAGGCGATATTGGGCTCCTCCTGATTTCCTAATTTCCACACGTCCTGGAAAAAAAAAGAATCTTCAAAAGCCTGAAAAGGCAAATGTATATACTGCAATGAAAATCAAAAGCTATAACAGCCTGCAGGAGGAGAAAGTAGGTGAAGCAGGGAAGCAGTAAATGACCAAAAAAAAAGAGGGAAAAGAATGTAATAAAAATAGAAAGAGAGGCAACGATGACGTGCGCGGAAAGACAAAGTGGAGGACTCACTCAATCTGAAGGAGAACTGAGCATTTTTGCTGAGAGACAGATTAAAAGATCCGGGTGGTGAAAGGAGACAGAAATACAGTTTGAGGGAAGAGAGATGGAGTAATGGAGCATCGCTGACCTAGTTCAAATCAAGCCCCTTCACAATCAGGGTGACTTTGTAACACCTCCTACTGGATTGTATCGTAAACACAAACCCAAATGCCCTTTATAGAGACTGAAAAAACCTAGAAACACACTCACACCTAGACAATACACCATATTTGACTTGGACCATAACACAAACTTAACTTTAAAGCATGTCATCCTCCATAAATCTTAACTTGACATCAGTCTTTGACTCATTTTACATTACTGAGAACCTGAACTGGAACGTAAATACGTTGTGTCATGTTGTTTGGGTCACTGCACTGACCAACGTTATGTCCAACCTTAAAACAGGTCCTCATCTGAAATTCTTATGATTACCCCGATGGGGAGCTCAATCTGTGTCTGTACAGCGCCACGAGTGCCCGTGAGTCAGTGTGCGGTCACAACAGCCCCACCAGTCTGGAATAGCAAGCACACTTACAATGCATCGAGTTAATTTCCTGAAAAGTTACTATAAATGAAAATACCAGGGCCTTAGTTCTGGTCCCCACACTCTAAAAAGAAATGTCTAGACTCAACAAAAAAAAAAATCAACGCAACAGTTTGCATTAGTCTTTTTAAGTTATGGCAACCTCATTAGAAATTACATTGAACCAACAAACTATATTGCTTTGGGTGAATTCATTTTTTGTCATCAGTCAAAGATAATTTTAAGTACTGCTTACTTGAAAAATGCAAGACTTTTAAAGGGCAACTCCGGTTTTTTGACACCTGGACCTTATTTATAGGTGTGTGCATGCTCATATACTCACTCAGACAAACATCGTGCAGCTCGGAGTCCTTCAGAAGTTATTTAGATCCAAACGATGTAGCCGCACTAGCGGGGGTGCCACAGCAATGGAGCGTTAGCGCTGGACATAATCTCTGCAAAGTCGCTCATTTCGGCTGTATTTCTTCATCCATCGGCGCTGGGTTGCCTTTCGGTTGGAAGGGGGGCCTCCGGCGGTGTCCCGCGGCCTGGTTCGGAGCGCGCATCCGCCGGGCGGCGGAGATCTGGATTCACCCGGCGAGGAGAGCGCTCCGGCCGTCGCGCGTCCCGCGGCCGGCGTGGAGCGTGCATCCGCCGGGGAGCAGAGATACGCTTCCCCCCGGCAAGGAGAGAGCTCCGGGCCGTCGCGCGTCCCGCGGCCGGCGTGGAGCGTGCATCCGCCGGGGAGCAGAGATACGCTTCCTCCCGGCGAGGAGAGAGCTCCGGCCTCGGCGCGGCGGGCCGTCGCACGTCCCGCGGCCGGCCCGGAGCGCGCATCTGCCGGGGAGCGGAGATACGCATCCTCCCGGCGAGGAGAGACATCCAGCGGCCCAGCGGCCGCGTGTGAGCTGTGCGTCTTCGCAGGTGTCCAGAGCCTCCGTGGAGCAGCTGAGGGCCGTTTTCCAACTCGGCCCCTGGAAGTCAGACGCCGGGGCACCGTGACAGCCGAGGCCGACTCAAAGTGCCTCTCTGCTGGGGAGAGGAGCTCCGCAACGTTCCCATCCGAACTAATTGTGGCTAAGTTAGCGAAAACTGTCAGCTCTTCAGCTGACCCACCTGAAGACGGTAGACGAGCTGACTTTATGATAACACAGGCGATGGATGAAGAAATACAGCCGAAATGAGTGACTTTGCAGAGATTATGTCCCGCGCTAGCTCCATTGCTGTGGCACCCCCGCTAGTGCGGCTACATCGTTTGGATCTAAATAACTTCTGAAGGACTCCGAGCTGCACGATGTTTGTCTGAGTGAATATATGAGCATGCACACACCTATAAATAAGGTCCAGGTGTCAAAAAACCGGAGTTGCCCTTTAAGTTGATAACAACTTAAAAATCTATATGACTTTGGGTGAATTCATTTTTTGTCATCAGTCAAAGATCTGAGTAAAAGAAAAAGTACTGCTTACTTAAAGGGGCTGTATCATGCAAAATTCACTTTTTGTATGTTTTAACCTTGATATATAGTTATGTACTCACCAAAAACACACCCAAAGGTCTGCGCTTGGTGAGTTTCTAACAGGAAAAGACGTTTTCGCGCGTCTTTGCGTGTGGAGAAGCTAGAGCTAAAGAGCTAAAGCTAGCCAGCGTATTTGTTTTGAAGCTCCGATTGGTTGAAGTACGCTGTCAGTCAAAGTCCACAGGGGGAAGAGGCGGGATTTTCAGTGAAACAGAGCGTTTTCTCTTCCGGGTTTCAGAATTAGCCCCAAAAAATCTTTTATTTCACACAAAATAACTTTTCCTTAGCACCAAAAATAAACTATTATCATGTTAATGCCATTTCTAGGGTTTGGACTAGCTAAAAAAGCATGATACAGCCCCTTTAATAAATGCAAGATTTTTATGTTGATAACTCAAATAAATTGCCTGCCCACTTTTAAGTAGTTAAAATGGCCAGTTTTTGATTAACCTTAATATTGTGATTATTTGAGAATACAATACTGTCATAGCCAATGTGGACTGATTCTGTATAGGCAGACACAGGCCTTTAATAACCCCAGAGGCAAATGGGAACTGTTCTGTTGTTTTCGAGTAGTAGCAGGGGCAGATTAAATGCTCAATACTTCTCATTCCAGGTTTGACACGAAAAGTAACTAAACTATTTAGATTAACTGAACAACAAGAACACAACCAAACACAACTACCAATGACACTATTAACATCAGAACATTGAAATTAAATCATGAAATCAGTGTTTAAATCTTGAATATCTCATTCCAAACTCCCATGATTCACTGCGACACTACCATCATCATTGTTAAATTCTTCAAAGAGCCCGCTTCCTTTATGCAGTGACCAACACTAACCATGCCGATGTGGTGTCCTTACCCCACTAGAGCTATTAGAAATACATTTTACTCGCCATGAAATGTTGCTTGTATCAAGGTTTTTCATCCTGCTAACCCACTGTCCAACTTGTCCAGGCATGTTGTGGGGCGAGTGGGAACTTAAAATTGTGAAGTCAACGTTGACAAAATTTAATTATCCAGCCAAGTTTGTTAAGTTATAACAACTTGAATATTGTTTTAAACCCATCAACAATGAATTTTGAGTTCAAATTGCAAGCAAAATTAAGTAGATGTAATTAGGAACATTTTTATTTATTCATAACTTCAAAAAAATAAGTTTGAAACTTAGAAAGTTTAACAACATCAAGTCATTACAATTTTTTACTTGGATCCATGTATTAAATCAAGTGGTGTTAGAAGCTTCTCTGAGTTACTTTTTAGAGTGTATGGTGTTTTCTTTCAAGGAACTTTTGCTCAAGTGAGGGTGTCAACAAAATCTGGCCCTCACAACAGTGATACATACTCGCAAAGCTACAGATCAACACTGAAATAGACACACAGTCGGATGCACGCTTGGCTTCACGGCGTCAGATTGCTGCTTCCTGACGCTCTGCACCCAGAAACAACCACACACAACCCCTCCACTAAAAGCCTCGCTGAGGCCACACAAGTTCAGAAATGTCCACAGAGCTTAAAAGCACTTGACACCTTTCCAACTTGAAGCTCATCTGGAACCTGTCCATGCCTGGCAAGGTCAGGGCCACTGTTGTCAAACTCACGATTCTCTCCACTGTTGTGTATTGCTCACCAGCGGTCCCTATGTCTGTTTCCTCCCTGGCTGCGCCTCTTCTTGCTCTCTGCGCTCTGCTCTCTTCTTCCCTCTTCTTGCTATCTTCATTCGTCAGGCTCGTACTGTAGCATTAGCCGGAATGTCACAGTGCCGGCTACAGTGGACTTAATTTACTTAGCCCGGTGACGCGTCCTTCTCTTGTGGTTTTCTATGAAAGCACTCGGGGCTAAACAAGGAAATGCTTAGCGGAGCGGGATCAACATAACGTACGGCTTATAAAGTCAAGCAGATGACCATGGCTACACAACAATTCCTCATCTTTCAAAAGAAGACTTGATGTGATTTACACATCTCTATGAAACGGTATAAACCCTTTGTAATCTGTGAGCTTAAAAAAAACTAAAGACATTATATTGCTCATTTTAATTTGAGATAATCACACAAAATGTAGAAAATACGAGGTTAAAAAATACAGTCCTACAATCACGCATATTCACATCGCAGCTAATTTGAAAGACTAATTGCTGACGCTTCCACTGGAAGCGGCCATGATGGATTAAAAATGATCAGGACAGCGAAGCTGGAGCAGTTCTGAGTTAAAGCTCGAGAGGACAGACGGAGAGAGTTCAGACATGTGCTGAGGAGGTAGTGGATGAATTGGACAAATGATGGCGAAGATGGAGCTGCCAGGCAGCAGAAGAGGAGGACCTCAGAGAAGATTGATGGATATCGTGGAGGACGCGGAGATGGGCGGTGTAACAGTGGAGAACGCAGGGGATGTGGCGAGACAAAGCCAGATGATTCACTGTCGGCGGCCACTGAAGGGAGCAGCTTAGAGACGGAGAAGAATTAAGTTAACGAGGATGTTTTCAGATTGAATCAGGGGACTGAAGTATGTGGATGAAACCCTAATAGGCGTGACCTCTTGCTCTAAAGGCCCATTTAGACGACATTTGAAAAACGGCTTGTTTTTGAGTTTTCATTTCAGAAAACGTTCATATTGACTGGGCAACGAATGATGTGGTTAGCATGCCAGGCCGCTAGTGGGCGCTGTTGCTTGTTTGGACCATGTACACATTCAGGCCAAAAGCATTTGGCCACATCTGTTAATTACTGATTACTTCAGGCGATTCAGTCAAACTCTTTGCCACAGGTGACATTTTGGAAAATGCTCTGCTCCAAACGCTCCAGAGTTTAGGGAAGGTCTTTCCTTCACACCAACTGGCATCCAAAGAGAATAAATGTGCAGCAAATTCCACAGAAACACAATGTCACTGCAGCCCCTGTGTTAACATGTATCACTGCTCTTTTATTCTTTGCCTCAAATCCCCTTCCAGAAATTGCGGAGTAAATTTCAACCAAAAAAAAAACAAAAAAACAAAAACCAAACAAACAGGGAAGCGCTCCCCGGCAGTTCGCTCTCCATTTACAGTCTGATAGTTGTTCTTCATGAGCTTGTGGAGTTATGTGAGGAGGGAAGTCATCCTCAAAACCACAGACTCCCAACGGGGGTACTTTCACCCTCGGGGGCTTCTGCTGTTGCCTGAGGGTATTTAGAAAGACTATCAAGTAGCTCAACTCAATTAAAAGAAGGAGAATTTATAATACCACGGAAAGGCATTACACATGGAGTCAGCTGTAATCCAAACAATTAACTGAGCTATTATTACAGTTACAAGTGTAAGCAAACTAAAACCATAAACAACAGAAACTTTATCATCTGAGCCTATGAAGGACGGCGTGGCGTGCCATCAGGGAGCGTTGTGTTTGTGTTGTTTAATCTGGACGCTGTGGTGTGAAATCTTCAAGACCATCGGTTCCCTCAAAATCCTTCCCACTCACAATGGCCCGAGAAGAAAGAGATGCATATAATTACGTGAACTTTTTGGAGACTTCTCTGCACTCTACTTGCTTTAGGCTACACAAGCAGATTTTTCCTGATGTTTTCACTGTAGCTTTGTTGTCTTTTGCGTCTTGTGGTTTGCTGTTCTGTTTAACAGATTGTAATGAATTTTGATGCCTTTTTTTTTAAGGGGGAATTCATGTTTTAATCTCTCTGTCGTTTGCATCCCACATTTCTGGAAGTTTACTGTGCGAGTGACAGACTAAAGATACGGACTCCGCGGCCGGTGGCGTTGATGAGCAGGTAATCCGACGGGGTCGCGGGGTTCCATGTTACTCCGCTCTACATGAAGCCCCCGAGTTTTCTGATTCGTTTCGTCTCCGTCACGAGCCGAATCGATTTTCATGGACGTTTCCCAGATTAATAGCACAGCTGCTAAATGTCATTTTTGACAGCTGAGAATTTATTGTGACTCTACTGAATTTATTAATGATTTACTTGAAAGGTCTGCTGGAAAATTTATAAACAGTGCTTGGATTCACCAGACGGTGACACAGAATGGGGGCTTATCGTGAAATAGTTGGTCTGTGCTCATCTTTTTTTTGATTCCAACCAATCAACCAACCAATCCAGCAGCTAAGCAACCAGCTGTTTCCAGTCTATAGACTATAGGCCAAATGCTAATCTCTTGATGGAACACTGAAAGACAAAGGTTATCACCAAACAAATTTAGTTAAGGCAGCAAGGGGTGAAGGATCTTAGCAGCGCTCACGACTGATCTAATCAACAACACAGCTAAGTTGATTATAAGACTGCAGGTCTGGAGCGCAGGCAGTGGCTGGGGAGGAGCAGGACGCTGGAGATGAGAGGGAAAAAAAAAATCAGTCGGGAAAGTAGAACACAGGAGGAAGGAAAGCATACCAAGACAGAACAAAAGTGCAGACCACAGGCCAATAGAGGACAGAGAGGGACGCGATGGAGGCTGGAGGACGCCGAGCGGCGCCCAGAGCAGCGCAGGACGCCGCCGAAAAAAAAAAAAAACTCCAGAGGAGAGTTGAGAAGAACAAAGCGAGGCACACATGAACAAAACGGGGGAATTGTATTCTGGGGCAATAGCGGCGGCCGTAAACTCGCCGTTATCTCAAAGCAGTAAGCGGTGGTGAAACAAATGCTAAGCTTCAGAGAGGAGTGAACCACGGACACGGGCTGAAATGACATCTGAAGAGCGAGCTGGAAGGGACAACAAAGCTCCGTCGCCTCAGTGCAGGATTGCTGTTGAGCTTGGACCATGAGCAAAAAAAAAAAAAAAAAAAAAAACAAAAACAAAAAAAAATCCACATCCCTCAGAAGCAGCACAGTCAAAAAAAAAAAAAAGGTGAGCATGTGCAGCTTTAGTAGCCCGTGTTTTCTCCTGCCGCACATGAGAGGGAATACATCTATGTCAAAAGCTGCATTTCAGATGAATGTGGACCTTTGATCAATCAGCATCAATCCACACACACAAAAAAGTGGTATAATGTTGTTCCACAGCTACAACTAGACCAATACCGATCAACATGTCAGAAGCGGGAAACATCCCACAACAGCGAACACAGTGCTAACAATCTCCTCGGCACACACACACCACAGACACACACAAACACACACAGAGCTGGCCCTCCATGGCAGTCTGTCTCTGTTAAGTGCTGTAAAAACACACATAGCCACACACACCCGGCTCCAGCAGACACGCAGAGTGGCAGAGGGGTGAAACTGCCCTCTGAATATAATAGTGCGCTGAGCTCTGGAGCACGGCACGACAGGGGATAGTGTTCGCCGCCTGAAACGCCATTGGGACCAATTAGGCAGCGCGCGGAGCAAAGCGCAGCCCGACGCTACGCTTCACAACCAGTTCAAAAGGCCTGCTGCTGAGACGGACAGCTGAGGGGGCGGGGCTGCCTTTCCTGAGGAAGGGGGCATGCAAAGGGTGTGTGTGTATGTAGGGTATTATTACATGGAGGGAGGATGATCACAGTATGCTGGGGATGAGGGAGCGTGCATGTGCTCTTTGTGTGTGTGTGTGTGTGTGTGTGCGTGTGTGTCGGCATCTGCTGCGTCCATAATTGTGCTGATCTACACCGGGACGCTCATGTTGATGTCGGACCACCTGAACCCGAGCCGCTTTAAAGCTGCTGAGCGCAGCCTTTTAACACCCATAAATCATTTGCCACATTAATTCAGATACATTAGTGTAATTGTAAATAAAGGGCTGTAAATAAATGAGACCACCGCTGAGAGACATGCCCTCTACACTGTACATTGCTTTCTGCTTTGCCCCACAGACCCAGTGTTTGTGGGAATTGTGCAGAATCGCTGTAGGGCAAATAAAAAAAAGTGAGGTTTTTACTGCGTAAACTGCAGCAGTTCTTCCAGTACACTCAGACTCTGTCACAACAAGGTGAATGGATTATGGAGTAAACACAATGAAATACCACTAAAACATCTGCAATAAATGAATTAAAAATTTTAGTGTCTTAATAGTAGAAGACACGAACTGGAACTGTGCACATGAACATTTTCCCAAAGTTTGAAAATAACCCTGATTATACAATACTGGTGTCAACACTACTGCAGAGTTTGGGCCTAAAACTTTAAAGTTTTAATAGGAGGTGTGTGCAATGAACTGTGGGAGGGAGGAATACAGCATTTGGGGGATAGCAGAGTCTGTGATGGCAGATTCAGGACAAATCAAAAGGACACAAAATACAGAAGTTTTTGTTTTGTGGCTCACGGTTGAATTTAAGATCTTGGAAAAGATAAGATACAATATTGTGGAAATTGAAAGGTTACCTGTACGTTGGATTCACATTTTTGAGAATACAGTTGAGCATTTAGACAGCATGGAGAAAACATGTTTTGTTTTACTCTACTGCCCTGATATCCACTTTTCTTTAATTATTTTCAAACCTGAATAAATGAGGAGATTAGCGAGATGTACAGGTTGTGAAAATACAGTGGAGTAGAACATCTCTGTGCTGCTCTGGCTAGTTATTACAGTCTTAACCTGTGCTGTGATGAATAAAGAGTTTGGTCACTTTGAATGAATCAAATGTTTTGTCCAGGCTGCTGGGCTATAGGATGTTAGTCTGAACCAATATTGGCTGGAATATGGTACTGATGTAGCCAAAAAGAAAGCAGACTTCTTTGTAGTCAGTTATTTTTCTGCACAGTGACCCAAAATGACTTTTTACCTCCTTCCTCCTAGTTAAAATCATGAAACTTGCTTTCTTTTATTCTAAAAATAAAAGTCCATCATTCACAGCTGGATTCAATGCATAAAAAAGGAAGAAATTAACTTTGAATGTTTTGAGACTGAAGGGATTGACCTTAAATCCTATAACAACCTATAATAATCAAACAACTGCCAATAATGTAATAATATTAGGTGTTTCAAATCTAATAAAGTCAATAATGTAGTGCCCTCCCTCTCAAAAAGAAATCTTGTATTATATTATTCCATTACTGGCCGTTATTCTAGTATTAGTTGCTACAAACCCTGCCTGGGATGCTCCAGTGAGTGTGCGATTTGACGTTTGAGTCTTGTTGCCGCTCCGTCCTTCGCGCTGACTCACCTGAGCACTTCGTTGGGGTTGCCTGAGATGGGGGTCTTCTTGTCAGGGGCTCCGTGGCACTCGGACTTGAGCAGGGTGTGCGGCCCTCGGTCCATCATCATGGTGGACGTGGCCATGGTGATGATGGCCACGCCGTCCCGGACGCGAGCCTCCAGGCCATAGTCCCACTCGTCGTAGGACACGGAGAGGAGGCCTGGACGGACGAGACGAGAGGAGTTAGAGACCAGAGCATCGGAGGACTGAAAAGCAGACCCACACACTGGGGGATGATTAATCGAAGGCGAGGATTCAAGACGTGATGATGTGGAGGAATACGAAAAGACAGACAAAGGAGAGTCAGACAGATGGGGGAAGCTTGTCTCGGGGAACTGGGGATGATCCTGCGAGGGTATATAGAACGTACATGTTTTGAGCAGAGTCCAAGAGACGAGCACACACTACACGATGACTCAGGGAACAGATGAGCAGCAGTCCCATTCTGCCTGACTAAGTGTCTATCACCTTGCTGTGTTTGTCCATCTGTCTGTCTCTGTTTGCTGGCCTTAGCTCTGTCTGTACGCCTGTTTATCTGTCCTTCTGTCTGCCTGTTCTCTTTTCACAATCTGTCAAATGTTTAGGAACATCTATTTGTACGTCTCTCCCTCTCTCTCTCATGCTCTCGGTCTACCGATGCCCTTCCAAACCTCCATCGGCCCATTTAACTGTGTGCCAGGACGCCTCCTTCACCGCGTCCTTCACCGCCGCTGATTATCAGAGAGTGATGGGCAAGAGCCTGACCCGGACGTGGACACTGAACGTATTCTCAAGGCTGATGGCAGTAATTCATCTAATAACTTTGCTGATCTTATATCTTTTATGCATGCAAACGACCAACATCACACTCCTTTGACCTTATCTTTCTGCTGTAAGAGTTTCTCCGCCCCTTTGAAACCTTAACATGTATTTTCCTCTATTTGTCCATCCAACCACAGCAGGTTTGTTCAACAAAAACCAGTTCAGTATGAACCAAGTAAAACAAAAAAAAACCTTCAATTTTTCAAGAGAAGCAGCTGTTTCAGACGTGTTCACTGGGAGGTATACTGGTATGAGTGCTCATTGCACTGAAACAGAGAAGATTCTGACTTGGCCAAAAATCTGTACTTTTGGAGTTAAGCTATCATTTTCCAGAAATCTGTCTGTCTGTCACAAATTATATCAACTGGACCTTGAAGACGACATTTCTATTATTAATGTGTTTTGGAATATATTCCCGGTGTATTCCTACCGTACAGTCGATTTTGAAAGCACACACCTCGCCTATGAGAAGAGTTGATTTACTGGGAAAATTAGGCTCCTGTGCATATAATAAAACACTGCTGACATTTTGATAATGAGTTCCGCCTTTATTAAACCTCCATTATTGACAATATAATCCATTATAATGTTCAATCATAATATGATTAACTCATGACTAATAGTGACCATTAATTGATGACACACGGTGCATGCTGCCCAGCGCTCGATGTTTATCTCTTTTTAATGACCGATCATTTGGTTCTCCAGTTTGTCCGTGTCAGGATTTCATCTTGTTGGAGCTAACAGGTGGGATCGGCTCACCGGGGGGTCTAATACAGTTGTCTGCAGATTTTACATACTCAAACCATATAAAGCTGGTGTGGAGTCACAGAAGCTGAGAGGAAGCATTTCAACTTTTGAGACCTCAGACTGCATGTGTGGATGAACTATAAGAGATTTCTCTCTTGATACAGTCAAACATAAGGTTCATTTGGCCAAAACCGGGCTGCAAGATTCCATCCAAACCACCCTGTACATTGGAAAAAATTTCTAATTTTAACATGCATCCTACGGACTCGTGAGGTAACGTCACTGGATGCCGAAATCCACCCGGACAAATAAATCAGGTTTTTTAATGATGAAATCTTGAAGCAGTAAAATGTGGATTCGATGTGGAGACTGACAGCTGCTGCGAGGAGTCGGTCACCACCGGGTCGATAGTGTGTGTGTGTGCAGAGACTTTGATGATAACTGACGTCTGCACCGCTCTGAAGAGGATACTTATGTGCACTAAAAGGAAGCGAGGCCCAGTCAGCTGACACACCGCCGACATGACTTGATTAGAAAAGAGAAGCATGCTTTTCTTTGCCTCGTCGTGAAAACAGAGACGTATTGTTTGACAGGAGCAGCTGAAGGGGACAAGAAACTACAGAAGAAACCATTTAAGGTGGAAACCTTCCCCTTCAAAAGGTCAGTCGTAAGTACAGCAGAGTTTTAACTGGGCCACAAATGCCTCCGCGACTTGTGATGTTTTTCTGGTGGGGGCCCTTCGGATGGCTCTGGGTTCAGGGTTCAATCAGCTCTCAGCGCCGAACGGCCTGCTTTCAAGTCAATTCGCCGGGCTGTCCGTCCGTCCGTCTCCCTTCCGATCCGTCAGGCGGTGTGCATCCGTCTGACAGCGTATGACCACATGTCAGCCAGTCCACTACCATGTCAGCGGGCAGAAATAGACAGGCGGCCTGGCAACCTGCCTTCCTCAGGGGGCCTCGGCGCTGACAGCTCCGGGCCCTTCAGGACCACATCTAATGTCACACACTGTTGACACTTCCTCAACGCCTCGCTCGGGCCGATCGCTTGTTCCTTTTTACACACTCCTCCTTTATTATTTCATGGGCGGGGGGTTTCTTCAGGGGTGGGGGGGGGGGGTGGGGGGGGATGTATGTGCTGGAGTGTGGGCAGGATGAGCTCGACGGTGTTTTCCTCTCTACATCTGGGGAGCTGCTTCCTGGTGTGTATGTATTCATACCTCTCTCAGGACATGTTTAAATGTCACAACATGGACACGTCAACTGGCGTTGGTAAAGATGAAGAGCCCCGTGGCGGCTGCTGCTGCTGCTGCTGCCAAGACTTGTCTTTACTCCGGCCAGTGAAGTGGCCACTGCTTCGATCTCAAAGCGAGCAGATTTGTACACAGAGAAAAATGAGAAGGGAGCATCTATAGTAGCCAAACCGATTGGAGATCGCAACAGCAGATATTTTTGGAAACAGCTTATTATTGTCAGTGATGTCAGATGGGGTGGTTACGTTAGCGCCGTCTGAGAGGCAGCAGTGTGTAACTCTGATCAGGGAGAACAGGGAGAGAGAGAGAGAGAGAGAGGGAGACGCTGCTGGTATGAGAGAAAGAGGAAAAAGAGGGACCGAGAAAAGTCAGACAGCAGCAGAGACACAAAGGCACAGGAACAAGAAACACAGAAAGCTGAAGGGAGTCGCGAGACGGGAGGAAGAACTGGCGGGGGCTGAAATAGTGAGACGGGAGAACACGGAGAACAACAGCCGGGGAAAAAAAAAAAAGAAAGGAAAGGGAAGGGAAGGAAGGAGGAGAGTAGGAGGAGAGATGGCTCCCCAGAGCGCTACTTAAGGAAGGCGTCAGTGGAGTTACCCAGGAGATTTGGAGGCTCTTCATCACACATGGTGCAAATTATTAAGTGTGCCTTGCAAGCAAATTAGCCCCTCAGCTAGCGAGCACCTCGAACTGAACCCTGGACCGCTGGATTCACCCAGAGCGCACCGGCACTGACATTTCACCGGTAACACACAAACACACACTACTGTCACTGCGGACGACGCGGGGTTAACTTCCTCTTGAGCTGATTAAGAATAAAATGAGAAATCAGTAGTTGGTGCTGCTGTTTGTTTTTATAATAAAACCACACACACATGCACAGACAGCAATAAGCTATAGGTATTAACAATGGCAAGCTGTCAACTTGCTCATGGTGTACATCTTAATAGTCAAATAAAAGGATGCATTTTGAGATGTTTTCATTTATCTGATGCACTTGAGGTCAAACTACTGAGCGTGGAAGTGATTCATTTTAATGGCTGGACAATAGTTACAATGACAGATCATGACACCTTTACATCAACATATATTCTTCAATTAGGGATCATCAAAACTTATCCTTTTACTATAGTCCAGTACTTTTATCAATAAATGTGTTTGCCTGCTTACAAGGAGGAACTCGTACCTATTTGATGTCGGTATCAAGGAGCAATGTTCTCATAAAAGAGAGGGGTTACTTTATCTCAGTGCTGCTAAATGCTGAGTCCCAGTGACTACGCAAAGTAAACAATATAATAAAAAATCACTGCAGCTTAAGACAGTTTTTTTTTTTAAATTCTACATTTGAAAAAGACAAACAAACAGATAAAAAAAAACAGCAATGATTTATCCCAAACATTTCCTCAGTTATTACTTACACTTACTACTTACACTTTGCCTTGAAAAACATATAGTAAAACAAAAATAGATTAAAATACCAAAAGTAAGTAAAAATGAGCTCATTTCCATTATCAGTTAATCAGCCTTCCAGCTGTTGCAATTCTTACTTTCAGCAGTTCAGTAAAAACTAATTTGGATCACTTTAAATCCGACTATATGACTACTGGCACTCAGAAGTCAGGAACTGATGCTCTGATTGGTTGGAGGGGGGGGATCTTTTTTTTTTTTTTTTTTGGTTTGCCTTAAACCATTACCACGACTGCTGCTCCGACAGAAAGAACGTCCTTCGTCTCACACAAGTCGTGCTGTTGTTCAGAGAACAGGCCTACTTTGAGCATCATCTCTTTTGGCACATTCATCACGCATAAAATGAGAGAATGACATTTAGCCTCCTCTCTGTCATTATGTCCCACATGATTCATGCCATGATAATTCAGTGTTAACTGGGAGAGGTTCGTGTGAGTCCATCAGCGCAGCCGCCACACTTTGTAAGCCACCCGGGCAGCACATGAGCGAGACACGATTATCTCAGCGGCGACATAAATCAAGAGGAGAAGTTGTGGTGTGATTTACATAACTGATACGGTGATACATCAAACTTCGTAGAGTGGAACCCGAACTCTGAACAGACACACACAACCAGAGTTCGGTTCAACCAGGCCAACAAGTAAACACTTTCCACACACACACACAACCATTTGATTGCACTCACCCATTATTTTCCCATGCAAATTAAACCCTGAGCCACGAGCGCATTTCACAGACAAATGCACACAGACGGCGCGCAAAAAACAGACACACACACACACAAACTGTGTGCAAACACACCCCTCGGTCCCATTTAAAGTAAATCATCCGTATGTGTCAATAATGGAAGGGGGTTTAAAATCTCTGAGTTACGGCGCTTCGACAGGGCAGCGATCCCAGGTTCAAAATCTTTCCCCCGGAAAGTGGCGAGGACAGGCGGGAGAGGGTAAATCAACAACCGCCAAATAACCTCGTAAATAAACCCACTGGCTGGTCTACTTCCCGACTGAGTCCGCAACGGCCACGAGTCGTGAAAAGTTTGAGGTTTGATTCCCGCTGAGCGCTGGCCTTTCTAAAAGCGCCGGCCCGTTCCCCCCCTCCGGGCGCCGCGAGGCCCATTACATGAGGCGGTCTGACAGGTGGGCCCCAGGTTTGGGTGGGCGATGCGGCTCAGCCGGGATCTCACTTCTGCGTCCACGTTTGACCTTCAAAGGTTAGAATGACCTCCAGTGGAGCTGTGAGAAGAAACACTCCCGCACTTCTTATCACAAAAGGTCACTTTGTTTTTGTTTAGGGGATTTTTTTATTTATTTATGGTTCATCTTGTAGGAAATACCTGAACCACAGTGTAAAAAAATATGTCAATCAATCTGTAGGGTGAATCTGTGGAAGAGATTAGAGTTTTAAAAAAATAAAATGAATAATAAGAACGTATACTGCGGTGTAATTTAAAATAAATTAAATCATGGATTTAAACATATACTGTATATGTCTATGTATTTAAATATATATGCAATATGTATCGGTATACATCTGTAGAGGATCATAGTGACAATGTTTCAGTAATACGGGGTATACTGGGATATTCTTTGTTGTATACTTGTCTAAAAATGACTAAGCTGAAAATAAAAAGTGAAAATTATTGATTTTCAAGCCTCAGCTTTCCTTTCTCGGAGCCAAAATTGTCCAAACTAACCGAAAACTGCTGCAAATTGGATCCCACCACCTCGCGGATGATGGCAGACACTTGTTTTATTGATCAATTTCTGACATTTTGGCTTTTTACTCAGGTCCCTTTCACAGCAAGGGAAAAAAAAAAAAAAAAACTGTGAAGCAATTCTTTGGGGAAGGTGTTCGACTGGGGTTCAGTGGTTAACACGCTCGCCTCGAAGCCAGCTCCAGTCCAGATGAGGACGAACCAACAAATGATTGATTTATTGTAGGAGTACACATTCAACATAATGCCAGTTGTAACGTCTCCTGGAGTTTATTAGAGTGAAACGTCACAAAAACAAGTCGCCTGTTTGCAGCATTTTGCAGCCTTCATGCACGATTGCGCCTGTTTCCCATCGCAGCGGAGATTTGATGATGTTCATAAGTTCACAAACAAAAATGTAGCTTTACTCAAGGATCTCCAAGTTCAAGTCCCTCTGTGCTAATTCTAATTCTCTGACTAAAACTGAAAAATGTACACTTTTATTAGGTTATTTTTTCACATTACAAAGTCATACTGGGGACCAGATTGTTTCCTGTTAGAGGACATTTGTGGCCCTGGAGCCATATGTTTGACACTCCTTCCCTCTGGGAAGAAACACTGGGTCTTGATGATCCTTCAATCTCGTTCTTTATTTAAACTGATGAGAGAAAAAAAAAAATCTAAAAAAGTTTGGAGAAAACTTCTGCAAACACAGAATTCCATGAAAAAAAGGCTCGTCTCATGTCCAGCCAAGCGTGGTCAGTGCAGCGGGGATGTTTTATTGCGTCAGGCCGAGCCGCCATAATTGAGAAAAACATGAATTTTGCTCTCTGACAGAAAATCCTGCAGGAGAACGTCCGGCCATCAGTCGCCGAGCTCGAGCTTGAGGACAGCGACCCCACACGAGCAAGAGGAGCCGATAAATGACTCAAAAACTATCAAAACAATATCAGTGCTTTGATAAAGATCTGGGCCTGAGCCTCATTCTGCAGAGAAGTTCTGTTCAAAGATGTGGCACCGATACAAAAATAGAAGAAATCACAGGAGAGTCTAATGCATCTTCACAGCATTTTACTTTTTTGTAATTGATTTTTTCCAGCACTGCTGACCCGCCTGACCTGAGGAAAGCCCAGAGGAGCGAGGAGACAGTGTGACGACGAGACGCATCTCAACAAACGCCAACCCAACACCGCGCGGCTGCTGTGTAACTGTTCTGCTCAACAGTGCTTAGGATTTAAGCTCAAAGCAAGCAAACATCGTTCCACAACGAGATTATGCGGGATAAAAAACGGCAGATCCGACTTGAACTCAGTTTCACATTTCCTACCTGTGGGGAACTCTGCAGGCACCACGTCGGTGTCTCCGGCTACCAGGGAGGGAACGATCCAGGTGTAGCCGTAGCCGGTGATGCCGACGGAGTGGGCCACCTCGAAGATGGTGTTGGCCTCCTCCTTAGTGCAGTAGAGCAGGATGACCGGGCTCTGGAGCTTCTTCAGCTGGTTCTGAATCTTTGAGTCGCCGTCGTCGACGGACATGTCCAGCAGCAGAACTTCCTCCAGTTCCCAGCCCACGAAACTGTTCTCGATGGTGTTACGAATCTGAAGGGGTCAAAGGTGAAGGGTCTGTTATGTTGATGCCATCTAGATTTGATGCTTTTACTGTTTTAGAATCACTAGTTAAGATTCAGGCAGTGGAACTTCACAACATAGAGTATCAGATAAGGATCCAATAATTTTGTGATAATGAAAACCAATAAAGCCAATTTGTTGTAGAAACCATTCGAGGAAAGCGTGATTTTTTTTTCTGATTCATTCTGTATTCTGAGTATGAGCTGTTATCAGAAAGACAACAGTAAGACTTAGCAGTACAAAAGAGATCAGTTTAACAAAAACGTATAGTCTCTGCTGTATCTTAAATTAGGATGATCATTAATTTAAAGCTCCACCCTTATTTCGTTATATATACGGAACAGATAGTTTTACCATTTCACTATATTACAATAAATCATAAAGATAATCTGACATGATAGACTTGACATAATTGCAAAGGGATTATGCGTATACTGTAACTAGCCTAATGATGTCCAGTTTTATAATACCACATTCAACCACAAGGTGATGTATTAAGTCAATTCATAACAGTAATCCGAAGTTTTTATTTAATTAATTCATATGCAAATGTAATGGAAAAAACAACAACATTCGTTTAAAATCTGGGACATTTTGACAAGTTTATAAAAAAAATTCTTTGGTTAAAAAATTTGCCGTCTTGCAGTAAAGAACTTGAAGAGCGTAGTTGCAGCTGCTGTTCTTCTTCTCAGGTTGAACTGAGGACAGACGGGGCTCCGGAATTACTCGATCCACCACATCTTGTGGTTTAAAGCAGTTTTACGAAGCTGGACATGTTCAGGTTAGTTGGTTGCACTTCATTGTTTTTGAATGCTTTAGAAAAACAGATTATTTGTTTGCATTCACAGAAAACACAGAATTTTGCATGGTGTGAGGATTTATGTTTTACATTTGGTTGTGTTTTGGTGATGTGCTTTTGGACTATTTGTTAGTGGTGTATATATATATATATATATATATATTGCACTGTTGTTATTCAAACAGGAATATGCTCATTTATGCAGTAAGGTTCCCAGTACAGTGCTGCTGTGGAAGCTGCTGTTTCTCCTGCACTGTGTCATCTTTCCTCTACGTCCTGATTATCTGTGCATGTTGCCTCAGCTGCATGCCGTTACCTTGGTGACAAAGTCCTGGTAACCCGGGTAGTACGTTGTGACAATGGAGAAGATGTACCAGTCGTATTCCTCCATGATGTTGAGGATGACTGAAGCCTGCTGCTCGATGGAGGGGCCGAACTGAAAGAACATGGAGTTGTCATCCTGCAAATGACAGAACAAAGAGCGCAGAGTGTGAATGGTTATGCAACAGCGCTGGCCTGAACTTTAATTTAGCTGGCTTTGCGCACACAAACACACGCGTACACACAGCGGCTGTCTTTAAAGGACAGCGGTGGCTTTGTAACAATATTGGTGCGCACATTAATTTAGCCGCTTCTGTTCTGTGGCTCACAGAGGAGAAGCGGAGAGGACACCTCTCGGGGTTGTAATGATACCAGTCATGATTTTCATTAGTTGCCTTTATGACTCCTTTTAATGAGTTTGTACATGGGGGTGGCGGCGAGCCGATTCTGGGAACACAAAGCTGTTGTCCTTAATCTCATTGATCATTTTCATCAATTTGTTTTTTATAGCAGGCAACAAATCAATTCCAGTGCAGTCCGGACAACACTGGATTTAAAGAGGCGAGCAATATACTGCAGGTGGCTCAGACGTACCCGAAACCCCGACCTATACAAACATTAACTCTGGTGTAATCCGAAGAAGAAAAACACAGAAACAGCACAAACCGCAGCAGTATTACTGTTAATGTACCGACATCCAAGCCTGTGCCTCGGTATCAGTGTTAAAGTAGAATATTGAGCTGGACAGAAGAAGAGGAGGAGGAGGTGAGAAATACGAGTCTAGACAAGGCTGCAGCTCTGCAACAAGAACTTGTTATTGCGCATGTGGGTCAAGTTTATGTTCCTGGAAATTCAAATTATCATCATAAACTCTATGAATGGAAATGCTTCTCTGTTATGGGGGTTGTTGGGCTGCATGTTGGAGTCATGTGCAATGCAGTTTTGAGTAACTTCAAAACATGTATAATATTTCTACATCTATCACATGACCTGACAAATATGGCTTGAAAATCCCTTCATGACATGAGTTTACAAATCATCACAACAATATGCTGAAAAAAGTGACACTACGCCTCAGTTAGGAAGTCACTCGTTCAGTATATCAACGTTGATAAGCCATACTGTGTTGAGGACTCTTATTAAAATGTGGATATAGATTATAGATTATTTAAGGTTGAGTCTTCCCATAATGCTGCAAAAAAAGGTGTTATTGTGTCTCTCAGACCAACCAATTTGATTGCAAATTACAAAAGTTACACTTTCTGTACACAAAGCACTTTGAGTATTTGGTGGAGGGTATTTGTAGATATCCAGGTTGAGGGAAAGAGAACATTTTCCTGTGCTTTGCAGTGGAAAAGTGTCTGTGAAGTGGCTTTCTGCTTAAGTTGCACTACAATGTTGCACCCAGAGCAAAACGCTTCTCACTCAGTGAATGCACAATTTGGAAAACAAAAACATTCTGCAGGATCAATCCATTTATTTTCTAGAGCACTTTATCCTCACTCAGGATTGTGGATTATTGGAGCCAAAGGCGAAGGCAGAGGCTGCCACTCCATCACAGGGCAAACGCAGAGAGACAATTACAATCAATCTACAGTCACACATTAATGTCAAAGCACCTCTTTTTTTTTTTTTTTTTTTGCGCTGTGGGGAGCGGTTCACCCATGCACAGACAGAACATGCAGATTCCATACAGAAGAAGCCTGGGCTCGAAGCAGGGAACTTCTCACTGTGAGGCGGGCGTGCTAACCACTACACCGCCGTGCGGCTCATCATGCAAGATTCGCAAGAAGGTCACTCTGTGATTTCCTGAATGATATTTCAACTGACAATGCATGTGTGGTTACGTGTTGATGCATGTAAAGCTAAAAATAATGAAAAGGCCACACCGGTTTCTCTGAACCCGTGTTAATCACCGCGATCACGCAGCTGATGGGATCAGAGCCACAGCATCAAGGTGGCGTGCTGAGGAATGCAAAGTGAGTACGGGACCCCGCTGCAAACGCGGAAGGCGGCGCGCTGCATCCGTGAGGCTGAAGACGTGTCGTTATCCTCTGCAGCGTGAAATGTGAAACAGCCTCCGAGTTCAGCAGAGAAGCGACGTCTCAAAACCATTAAATAATGATGCATTTGTGGATGTTGTGTAACTTAAATCCATTTGTTGCTAAACTTTCTGCCTCCATCTTTCTCTCTCTCGTCCCTCGCCCATCTCGATCCGTCTCTTCTCACACTCTACTGTCCCATTAATACCACTGGAATTACTGCCAGGGCACAGTTGTAATTGAATTTCCAGACTCGTGCACTCCCGTTCCCCCTGCTTTATCCTCCGCAGAGCACCCCTGCCCTCTCCGCCCTCCTCCCGGCACCCCACCATTTCCTCTGGCTTCCGATTTCTATTGCTCTATTCTTAAGAGCAGTATTAATGCACTGTCCAGCACACTCATTCAGAGCGCCAGAGGTCTGCAGGATTTTTATTAGCCTTTGAGAGAAGTACATGCTAAAAGAAAAGCAGGGGAGGGGTAAAGAAAAAAAAAAAACACTGGTGGGAGAGGTCCGACTGAAATGAAGTGCTGCAAAACACCACTCTTCATTTACAGCAACAATAATTAGGGTCTGGCCACATTATCACCTCTGCTGGCACGAGGTGATCGATTAGTGGGTATTAAAATTCCCAGAGGGGGATCGCGAGGCCAACCAGTCAGTCAGCCAGACACCGGGAAGCCGGGCCAGCCAGGCTTTGAATACTCTTCTGAGCCGCTCGCTGTCTTCTTCTGTGGATCCACGGCTTACGTCAGCGCTGGCTACTGTACACAGACAACAATACGCTACACCACACAATACAGCAGGATGAATGGCCGGTGGAGGCAGAGAAAGATGGAGAGATACGGCGAGAGGCAGAAAAAGAACAGATAAAACCAGAGAGGAGGAAGCAGATAAGACAAAAGAGGAAAACAGAGAGGAGAGAAAAAGGAATTAAGAAGACTGAAAAACAGAGATGTACAAAAAAGCGGCACGAGCGCAGCTGAGATTTTCGGTCTCGGGAGGGACGGAGGCCGAGGACAATGTGGCGACAATAGGATGAATGGAGAGGAAGAGGCCAGGCTGGCAGACGGCTGTGATCCTGCGTGGAGCGAGCGAGCGGTGAAGGGGCAGGCAGCCAGGAGTCCGCGGTGGAGGTGTGTGTGTGTGTGTGTGTGTGTGTGTGTGTGTGTGTGTGTGTGTGAGCGTGTGTCAGGCAGCCAGCCAGCCGTTTACGCAGGAAGAGGATAAGCTTGAGTTGTTCGACCACAGAGGACTGCTGCTGTCAGAGAGACGAGACAGAAACGGGACACGTGTGGCCTCCTCTACAGGAAACGTGTGCGGGGGGGATGGAGTCACTTTCTATGTCTATATTAGCACATATGTGTGTATTTTGGCAAGTATGCTTTTGTGGAGGTTTTGTTTCCAAAAGCCTGAATGTCCTATATATGTATGTGAGTGTGTGTGTGTGTGTGTGTGTGTGTGTGTGTGTGTGTGGTTGACAAGCCTTGCTCTGTCAGAGTCGCCGGATCTGCCCCAAAGCCTCCAAATGAGTGCACTCACAGACTCACGGACTAGTTATTTGACTCGGAGGGGAGAAGGAGAGTCAATAAATCAGGTATTTCAATTACACACACAGGGGCACATCAGTGACTGCAAAAGAAATAGACCCACTTCCAGTCGAACCCTGTATCACACACGCGCGCACACACACATCCTCACATGCATATTTGAATGGGTTTAAACACAAACAGTGACGCATCTCAAAGAGGCACACAAATTTGCACAATTTAACCCTCAACCTTGAAAGGAGAATTGAAAAGCACACAACACGACATATAAACTCTGCAATCAGGCCCTCATGCGTCGGCGTTGCTATGGACACACACACACACACACACGAGCACTCATACATGCTTTTAATATCACAGCAAAAAGAAAAAGAGTGAGGCATGTTCTAAACAGTAGAGTGCACTGTGATCACAGAGAGCACGGAAACGGGAAGATGCAGGTCAAGTACAAACATTTGCAATTTGATTTGTTGTATTCTATGCATAGAAAGTAGAAATAAACCACAAAAAAAAAAAAAAACAAGATTTCCGGATGCAATCTGGATTGATCTTTTGGACATTTGAAATGTGTGTTGTTGTCTGAATAAGAGTGGTTTGATTTTATCATTTAGAAGAATGTGTTCATTCATGCTAAGTTAGCTGATAGCTGTAAGAACAGTGATGCTGACGCAGCAGAAAGTAGCACGAAAACCACGGAACAGCTCAATGTGAAAATGTGCAGCCGTTACTTGAACAAGTGTTTAGCTATTCTGTGAGGTGGGAAATTAGCGATTTCCATAAAATTGATACTGCCCCCCTTTTTTCCACATCTGATCACAGATTTTATTGGTTTATGCACCGCAGCTGCAGTAAATAGCTGCTCTGCCATGCGTGAGTAGATGGACAATAACAAGTAGATATTCTCCTGGGATCGGTAGTTTCACTGGTAGATCACTGGACAAACAGAAATTCTCACATGTGAGTCACTTATATACGCCATCCAGGTGGTTTTTCTTCGTAAGGAAGTCAAGTTCAGGCAGATGGAAATAGTGTGAGTGGAAGAGAGACAAAGCTTGAGATCCAAAGCCAGAGAGAGATGATGGTGTCTGTTGCTGGGAGGTTTTCTGGCAATGCATATTTCTATCCTGCCTATAAAGGAGCCTTTGAACTTGATGGTGGTGGTGGGGGGGGTTGTGCTATTGACTGCTGCTGCACTGCCTGATGGAGTGAGAAGCCAGCCAGAGAGAGAGAGAGAGAGAGAGAGGGAGAGTGAGGATGGAGGGATGGAAACACAGAGAGCAAGAGTGGGAGGTGAAGCAGGAGGAAAGAGAGAACAGCTGGCCTTCGCTTGAATATAGTGAATTTAAAAGACAGTGGGCAGGAGATATAAACTCGCCACAGCCACAGGCATTCGCACACACACACACACTTAACTGCACAGTGGTGCTGGATGCAAAGATACACATTCACTAATGTGCACACACACACCGGTGCATAAGTGCTCGTTCATTTCCAATAAAGCCCGCGAGCACGAGCCGCCATCACCACGTGCGCTCAAATTACGTATTGATGACGAGTCGTCCCCTCTCCTCTGCCGCCCGTCCCTCGCTCGGGCTCTCTCGCTTCACACACTAATCTTTTTTTTTCCTCCTCTCTACCTCAATTAACGCTCGCCTCTCTCCCCGTCTTCTTGTTCGCCCCTCTCATGCCTCATCATCACATTTCTTATCATGGAAGCCTACTTATCTTTAATCAAACACATACAAGCTTAATTAGCCCGCACATTTGTCAGACTATCATCTAATTAACAGTGACCTTATTTTAAGTATTTTTTTTAGTCTTAATTTAGAAAAAAAAAAAAAAAAAAAAAAAAAAACGTAGGTCTTTATTCAAACATATATTTCTGCCTGACTGTCATTCAGACTGCAATGTGTGTGACGTTCCAGTTAGAGCTGCCGTACCTTTCCAGGTATTTAAATAAACTTGAAGGAATAATTAAAATGGGAACGAGACGCAGAGCTGCTGCTGGGGGGGGGTTCTTGTTTCACGTCTTGACAAAAATCAGACCGTGCCTGAATGAGAGTTAATACCACTTAACGCTCACGCGCAGACAGAGCCTCAGAAGTGCGCAGATCGTTTCTCTGTGGCCCATTTCTGCTCTAAGTTTAGCAGGCGGCCCACCGAGGGGCCTCTGCAGTCTGATGCTTTTCCTGCTGCTGCGTGCCTGTCCCCTGGCCCTTGTAGAATGGTAATAGTTCTCCCCCCTGCTCGTGTGTGTGTGTGTGTGAGTCTCTAAGAGTTAGACTGAGGAGGCCGAGGAGGGTGGCTGGAGGAGCAGGCGCGTCTGAAAATACACAAAGTGAGTGAGTGTTAAAAATTGAGGTAGAGGTCAGTAATTAGTGACTTTTGGAGCAAAACAATGTTACCGACTATGTTAAAATTTTATGGTCATGCTACGACTCCATAACAATTTACACAGAAAATGTAACACAAACAGGTATCGATGTGACTATTTAGATCATGACTGGCCATTAAATACATATTGCTTTTTTCAGGATTAACAATGGGATGCAAGTCTTTTAAATCTCACACTGGTTTTTTTTAATGAAAACTCAGCTCATCGTCCCTCTAAAGCCCCAATTTCTTCTTGAAAATCTACTTTTTCTGAATGACCAGCTCTCTTTCAGCATCTCAAGTGTTTGGAATTGGACACCAGCCTCGTTGTCCTTCCAGCTCCGGTAGTTGATGGGTTATATAACACAGTCTGTGATGAGTTGACATCAGACTGTCTGTGCCAGGCACTCCTGGCAGTCTGAGGGTTTGGCTTTGAGCTTCTCATGTGGTTACCTAACAACATCTCTCATCCACATTTAACTGTGAGTAGCCACATAACTAAAGGCGATAAAGAAAGGCAGAATAGGTTCACTGTAATGGTTTTGTAAAAGATGAGAATCGCTCAAAACGTGTCGTGATGAACCCTTTATCCCAGCTGGGGTCATGGGGGCTGAAGCTAATCCCAACATTATGCAAAGGTCAATCCTTTTCCTGGAATAGTCGCCAATCCATTACAGGGCCGATACAGAAGGACAGTAACACACACAAACACACACACTTAAATTCACACCATCAGGCAAATTAGGTTCATCAAAATATGTCTGGATGGTGAGAGGAGAGCGAAAAAACTGGAAAAAAATCTCCACATGAACAAGAAAAACATGCAAACTCCACAGAAGCAATGTGAGTCAACTGTGGGACCAACATGCGCAGATTGAACCATCATCAAGGTCTGCTGCTGATTTTCCAAAGTCTTGTTTTGAACTGCGACGCTCCAAAAATAAAAGTGTTTTAAATGTTTCTTGGGGAGGAAAGAGAATACGTCTCAGGACTGGAAGTGGAAGCCGGGACAGTGAGACCGCAAGGCGTCCCCAGGCAGTTGTAAAGTGGTTTGGGGATTTGGGGAGGCGTGCACGCTCCTGCAGTCACACGTCTTTCTTTTTGTCCTCTGCTGCAAGCAGGCAGGGTGAAAGGTGATGCCAGGTTGAGTCTGGGCGGAGAAGATGCCAAGACGGAACCAAGGCAGGCAGTCCGACCCAGATGAGGGATGTTATTAATCCATTTCTTCCCCCCTGCTCTCTCAGTCTGTCCTCGATCGCCTCCACTCCACTCATATCTTGTGATTTCAATCTCCTGCTCCGGCTTGCCCTCAGCTCGCAGCTCTCATAATATCCATCCGCTCACTTCTTCCTGTCCCTCTTTCATGCACAACCACTTCACTTTTTCCCCTTTCGTCTCGTCCTCCCTTCCAAAGTCCCTCTCCTGCTCCTCTCCTTCTGGTTTCCTCCCCCTCGCCATCTATCATGCATCCCAGGGTGCACCTGGGCTGCGCTGTCAGTCGCAGGCCCAGAGCCATCGTCATGCTGAGGCCGTTTCTCACTACTTCACACCACGGAAACGGAATCCGCTCACACACATACGAGCAGATCCTCATCGACGCACCGTCAGGCTTTCTCCGCCACCCCTGACGTTTACTACATATCAGCATCATATCAGTGCGTGCCAAGCAACCCGCTGAGACCCGGTCGTCATCGACAACATGCAACCTTCGATCTCTGGAAGGAAGAGAAAGAGCAAACAGTGAGGAAGAGGCGGAGTAGAGCAAAAGGAAATAGAGTAGGAGAAGCCGTTGATCTGTACTTCTGTGTTCTTTTCCTGGCAACACGATAAAGGCCCACTCTCAGTCACTGTCAGTGGTGAGACCACCCTCTCTATCTCCGCACTCCCTCCTCCTCCTTCTCCTCTTCTTCGTCCTCCTCTCGCCTTGCTTCTCCAGTCCCTTCATTTCCACAGCGAAGACCACTCTCTCCATCTCCCTTCTCTTTTTATCTCCTCTGCTCATCTCCTATTTAAATTTTTTAAATGTACAATTTGAGCGTTTAGCCGGCGATCTCCTCCTGAGTGACTTAATAACACGCTGCAGAAGTGCAAAGGTCAAAGCTGCAGATGTTCAAGACGTTTGCGCACATCCCCGACTCGCCCACGGACCACCCCGTCCGTCTCCCGCCTCCCCACTTCCCACAACTCCTCTGGTTCGCTGTGATGACAATTAAAATTCTAATCTGCTTTGCTGGCATGACAGTGGCAGGGGGGTTGTCTCCACAAACAAAACATGTTCCGACGGCGGGCTAAGACAATAAGCCTATCTGTACGCTCCTCTTCTCCTACCTCAACCGGCTCCGGCCCCCCCAGCCCGTTTTGGCTCTGTAAAGCCGTGCACAAGTACTTAAAGCCCTCCTCGCTCTCAGTCTCACTGCATGCCGCCCTCCTTCCTCATCACAGTCTCTTAAGACGCTAACATGGAGAGACACTCTCTGGTTATGTCACCGCTGGGGCTCGTCTCGCCGAGCGCTCGCGGTTACCTATGTGCATGTCTTTTGTGCCAACACCTGTGTGTGTGTGTGTGTGTGTGTGTGTGTGTGTGCGCGACATTGTCCTCATTAAAAGAGAATGGACCCAGCGAAGTCTTAACAGAGACAAGAGAGCAGGGGGGGAAGAGTTGCATGCAGCGGAGACGTGAGAAGATGTTTAGCTTCAGGACAGACGGAGCGAAACTCGCCGCTGGACTTATGAATACTTCAAACTCCTGATCCCTGGATTCACTTGCTTTCTCTGCATCTGAGTGTTTATTTCCCAATTCATCTCATACGTTAATACATAAACACCTTCCTCTGGTTATTACTCATTCTCTATACGTCACACCCATAACTCATTTTATATATTGACACACATTACATATTTATAGCTTCATAATGCATTTTCACATACCTTATATTCTCTTTCTTATACATTTCTGCATTTTTTTTTAATTCATCAATCTGACTTGAGAATCCATCAGGAACACTTTAAGGAAGAGCCCTCCGTCTGCTTTTTGAGATAAAACCCAACATTTCATGATCGTCCTGTTCTGTCCTGTAGCGTTGGCAGGTTTGGTTTGATTTCAATAAACACTGAGAAAGTTGACCCTCTTCTAGATCTGAGTTGTCCAATCCTTGCTATTTTTGTACTTAATGAATGAGCTTCCAATCAGAACACCTGACCCACACGGCAGCCTCATTCTGGCAAAAAGTTAGCAGACGAGGACACGGATTTTTAACTTTTCCCCACAAAGCACTTCCAGCCGCAGTGTTTCGTGGAAGGCGAAGCTTTAGTGAGTTCTTGAGGGAAACCAGCGCCTTGAGGGTCTCACTTGATCTGCTACCAAACACACTCTGGTTCAGCTGTTTCTAAAGTATGAACACTGCGCAGATCAGATGCCGAAACAGACCAAACACGAGCTGAGAAAAGCGATGGAGCCACAGCGTGCTTGCAGCAGATCTTCATCGCAGTGTGAGATGGAGGGTTTCCGCTGCTATTTTGGCTCACTTGTACATTTTATGAGACCTTTGCGAGTTCTCAGTTGGCAAAAAACATCACATCACCATAATTTGATGAGTTCATAAACCCCCAAAGTTCTGTTACATCCTTGCATGAACGTCATCGTAGCCTAATTTCTGCTGCTACATAAGCAGAAGTGCAGAAACGAGCACTTGTAGATAAGTATTTAATTATCTAATTTTGATCTGCCAGGCAGAGATTGGATTTGTCCCACCCACAAGAGGAGAAACACAGAGTAGAGATCACGCCACAAGTGTAAATACAACCTGATAGTGTTTAACTGGCACAAGATATAATCATGTCTACATCGCTGCACTGTAGGGAAGATGCAGACAACAGTAAAATGATTTAATACCGATTCACAGGTACAAATCCAGGTGAACGCTAATGTTACTCACAGTGGGAGATTTCATGATTTTGTAAAGAAGACCTGCAGTAAACAGGAGCTTGGTGAAAAAGTCACACAGCTGCTTTTCAAAGGACACATCATATGCAGACCAAACTAAAAGCTAAAAGATGTTTCATGAAGCAGGACAGAGACAAAGCAGCTCTGCGGCTGACCACAATATACATAAATAACTGAGAAAGAGAAACTTTCCGTTGTGTTCTGGGTGCCAGCTCAAGCGATAATGATGTTCAGAGTGACTGAAAAGGCAACTTTTTTGAAATGCTGCTACTGTGCGTTAAGGAAATAGTTATTCTGCACACGCATGAGAAACAAAGACGCAAAACCTACGCGTTTTCACTTGAAATGTTGTCCAGAAATCAGAGAATTGAGCTGTGTTACTGGTTTGATTCATGAATCAATTACTGACATGATACCAATAAAAGTGGTGAAGTTACAAGAATGCGTTACTCCACGAGCCCAGAGCAATGAAATATACAGGAATCTATAAAAAAACATCATGAAATCCAGGTAAAACTTAGTCGTACTAATAATTCATGTCGTAGGCGCTGCTGTGCTTCACAAAATGCCCAAAGAGACCGGCTCAACCAGAAGGAAGTCTTCGAATAACACTCCAAGTACAAAGTCAGAACAGATCAATATTTGCAGCTGAGAAAGAAACTGGAATTTTCTCTTTTTAGCTTTAATATGATGTAATTACTCTCCTGTGCAATTTTCCAAAGGTTTATGAAACATTTTAAGTGAAGTTGAGTTTTTATCTGAAAGTGAGGAATGAATATTTCATTCCGGGGGGCATTGTGCGCTGGCGAGGGTGTGAAGGGTGATGATACGGTCTCTTCCTCAATAATGCGCCGTGGAGACAATCTGCGGTCAGGACAGTGTTGAATGAGGACATTTTGGAGCGGGCCCTGTTCAGGTTAAAAAGTCTTATAATCCCTCCGCTTCATAAATCATGGAAACTTTTTCATGCTTAAGAAACAGTTCGGATCTTTCTGTCCCCGGATGATGCCGCTTCGTTCTCTCCCTCGGTTTGTCTTTGAATCGTTAAAAAGAAAATTGCTGTATTTAACACTTCTCACATTCACCAGTCCAGTCCTCTTCTTTTCGGTCCCTCTGTGTCTCACACACACTCGGTGCAACACACACATGTGAACCGCCTTCCCGCTCTGCGTGCTGCCGTGACAGGCGTCCCCTGCGACTGCCAAAGCTTTTTAACCACAACAATATCCAAATGGCGCACACAGGCCCATTAGAGTCATCAGGCCGTTAAACCAGCAAAGACCAACCTCCAGCTTGACAATTAGGAATATTTCATTTATCCCGCCATCCCCCCAACCCCACACACACACACACACACACACACACACACACACACACACACACACACACACACACACACACAAACCCACCCACACACACGTGCACGCTCCGCCCATCCATTACCCTCTTCCTGTCTCTCACGCACACTCCCTCCGTCTTTTATCTTTTCCTCTCCTTCTATTACACCCGTCCTATCACCCTGTATTTTGCACGTGCACACTCGCACTCACGTGCACAACACCTCACACCAATCCCATCTCTTCCTCCATCCCCCCAGCATATTTGTTGCTCTCTCTCTCTCTCTCTCTCTCTCTCTCTCTCTCTCTCTCTCTGCTACAGAAGTCGCCCTACTACAGCGCCCCACAATCAGTGTCACGATCGATTAACAGATTTCACACTGTTGGACACGGCATTTACAAAGAACCAGATGAAATGAAAAGAAGGAGCAGGCCGAGGAAAATTGAGGGGGAGCAGAGAGAAAAGGGTTAGAGCGACGCCGTCTTGCGCCGTGTCAGTCGCAAAGTGCGCACAGTTGCCACACGAGCACGCCGAGCCTGCGGAGGCCGTATGGAACATGAAGAGGTTTGGATATAAAAGGCAGCGTTTCCTGCTGATTCAAAGAGTATTCATCTGTCACGTCAATTATGCTCACGTCTAAACCTTTCAACCTTTGAACTGAGAGTGGAGGCAACTGGACGAAGGCAAACTGGAAAAATCTTCCTTTATTCTGACTATTACGGGCGAACAGGAGGAGAAATGCTACATGTTTTTTTGTTTTTGTCTCCCGGTTTTCTCTTTGTGATTAAATCTGAAAAACCTCTTTTGTGTGAACATCTCATTCAGCTGAATCAATTCATCACGTTTCAATGCAATTCAGCTCAAAGTTTTTGTGCACCCACCTGCCATGGATTCCAAACTGTGGACACATGTGAGAGGAGTTCACAAAAACTCCAACCTAAACTGACATTTTAATTCTTTTGATTTCTGCTGCCAAAAACTTGAGCGTACTTCAAACAGGTTTGGTCTCTCAAATTAGAATAACGCAATACAATAACTTACGCCAAAATCAATGAAACCTTCAAGTCTTTTTTTTTTCTAGTTCAAGTTAGTGGATATTCCACAGTCCCCAAATCACAATAAGTGATCTTACTGTACAAAGAAACACCCGTTAGGTAACAAAAGCACTTTAATGCCCTGTGCAAATTCACTGTTTTTGTGTTTTCATGTCAAAAAAGTTTTGTGTTTACATGAAAACAGCAGAAATGCTGAAAATGAATGTGATCAGAATTATTTTTTTCATTTCCTGCTAAGAACTACATTTAAAAAATTATGTATACTACATTATGTGACACTATTACTTTTTTCCACTTATTCCAATTGCTTTTCAAATTAAAAAAAAAATGTGTTGAGTCTGAAATAATGAATCAGTTTGTTTTTCCACTGAATTATCTGCATCAAGACACCTTTTTCGTAATCGCAATAACTGCAAAAAGTCAATTAGATCATGGAGGAGTTGCATACCTCCCTAAAGGCAGGTATAATGTATGAATTAGACCAGTCCTGCATGAAAGATGAGCATCTGCAGTGATTTCTCTTGGCACGGCTTATAATCTGTTGTCCTATGTGGTACAGCGAGAGGAGTTCACAGATTCACGTAATTACTGTCAGCCTGAGAATCCATTCTGACAGTGTCTGGAATTTCACAACTGCCAACAGAAAAGAAGCAGGAAGGAAGGCTAAATTAACAGTGATGCCAACTCTGCACCAAAATACCACTTAGCATATCAGGAGGTGAAATTATTGGACCGAGTTGGCATTCTCCATTCACTTCTATAGCAAACATTTATCCTCAAATATCAAATTTATCCTCAAATATCAAGAAAGATTTAGATTTTTTTTTTTAACAAGAAGTTGGAAATCTGCAAAGAACACCAGAGTGAAATAAACATCTGGCAGACTTTGAGCCCTGTGGCACATGAAGCACCGGGGATGGCAGCAGTAACCAAAGGTCTGGGCTTCGCTTCAAATAAACTGATAAGGAGGGTTTGATCATCCTGAATGACGCCGGGTAAAATTCTTTTGCCTTTTTTTATGTTTTATCCACTGATTCACAGCTGGGTTCACTTCCAGCAAAGCGAACCCGTTCCTGGCCGATTAACCCTTTGGCTGCGATTTCATACACGCATGCACCTCTGATGTATGGCGTTCTATATCCATAAGGACCGGTTGTGATTTCACACCTCGCTCCGGCAACATCAGCCGCCAAACACGCGCGGTCCGAGCTACCTCTTCCTCTCCCTCGCCAAGCCTTCACGAGGACGGATGGATGCGCACGTATGGCTTCTGCGCTGCGCACACACACACGCATACACACGCATGCACACGCTGGAAAATCGAGCGCGCGTCCAGACACACACCAGCTGTGGCACTAAAGCCAGCTTCTGGCATTCGTGGCCGCAATCTCCTTGCTGTAGCTGCACGCTGTGTCACAGAACAGAAGTTCAATTCTGCATCTGGAGCCTGTGAGCGGTGACTCACACACACAGATCCTATGTGGCCGATGTATCACCGCTGTGCGTGCATTTATCGAACACTAAGACACCGTGGTTACCTTCTAGTCTTAATGTCAGAAAGTGAAAGGAGATGAAGCGAGACGGCAAAAATAGACTGCTTCTTTGTAAAGCCAGATTTCAAACGCTTGTTTTTTTTTGTTTTTTTTTACATTTTCTTAATTACTACTACTCTATACATGTTTGTCTTAAAAACCTCCTAACCTCGTTAGTACCGCCCCCCTGCTGTTCCCATTCTTTAGCTGGTGTCCTCACATCCCTCACTGTTTTCCCTCCATCCAAAGAACCTGAATTCTTAATCAAAATGTATTAATTTTAAAAAAGATGCTAAATATATCTGCCAGAACAAGGTAGCGCAGCGAGCGCGCAAGACACACAAACAACCAGTGGGAGCGCAGCCATTGGCTTTGTTTTAGAACAATACACTCGAAAGAATGGAGCTATCAAACATTGAAAGCACAAAGCACGCAGTAAAATGAAAGCCATGACGCCGACACTCACAGCATTGAGATAATTGCACTGTGTTGTTGTTTTTTTTTTTTTTCCCCCAACCAAACCAAAGTATCATGCAGGAAATGAAGAGAAAAGGCAGGTAGGACACATGTAAACTGCGAGGCACAGCAGCGCCTACGACACGAATTAGATTAAAAGAGGCAGGCGGGCCGCGCCGGCTGGACAAATCCCTCGGCAAGTAATGGCGGGACAGCTCTGCACTCCGAGGCGGCGCGCTTTGCATTACAGCGAGTTTGCGTGATGAGTTACCTCGCCTCCGAGAGTACTTTCAGGGTATGAACTCTGAAAGCAGACATAATGTATTGCGCAATTACTGGCGGAGGGTGAGCGAAGTAACTGTATTTACCGAGCGAGGCGAGCTGGGCCGCAGCCCAGTAAACAGGGTGACACAGCAGCAGTAGCACACCCGCGCGCACGCATGTGCGCACACATGCAGCATTCAGTTCTGCTGCAAATATAATTAGAGCCAGAAACACTTGAGCTGCACACTGTCCGAGCATATTCGATATTTTGTCAAACAAAAGCAATTGCAGCATCCTAATGGGGTCATTAAACAAGCTAATTATTGCATTAACAAGGAAATTATTCAATGTCACACATATTTGGCCCTCTCATAATAAATGTATAGTAATTATCCACGGACATATGCAAGGAAACGCAAAAACTGGAGCGAATTTATCTAACTTAAGTTCAACTAAGAAAGACTTTTCAATACACGTAAGTACATACAAGAAAAAGGGGGGGAAAAAAACAGGATTTAAAAAGTAAGGAGTCATATTTTCAAGCACTGCTGTGAAGCTGCGTCGTCTCACCTTCGGTTCCAAATTAAAGCTTCATTTGTGGGCCGTAAAACGAGGTCTGGCTGCACGCGCGCCCTGCGTCTGGAGTTTTCATCACATCGTGAGACGACTCAGCGCGCTTCAAAGAGGCCAAAAACATCTGTGCCCAAACTGCAGGTGCACTGGCCAAAAAACTGCACGTCTATTATTAGATTTTTCGTATGGCTGACACTAACCAGCCGGGACGTGATGGACATAGAAGAGGAGGACTGACAAATGCTGAGTGACACACACGGGCACGCCAACTTTATTTTGACTTCCACAGTACTGGAAAGTGTCTAAGCACATTTCATCACAGACTGTGTTTGCATACAGTTTAGGACTGTACTTTTGAGTCAGATATTTTTAAACTTTCCTGCTGCTCTCCGATTATACTCCACTTTTAGCAAGACGCTGCTTTGCAGGTTCGGATATCACAAAGTGTGAAGAAAAAAATGTGGAGTTCATAGTCTATTAATGATATTTTTGTGAATGAAAATCAGTGCAGCTTGTGACTGAAATGAGAAAACTTCACTTGTGAAACAGTCAAAATAACGAAATGATGCAAGAATCGGTTAACAAGCATTTGAACCGACAACCTGCTGGTTCCCAAGTTTGACCACTCAGACTAATGATGTGGCTGCAAATGAAGTGGTGAAAACAACATTAATTTATCCTTTCATTATTGTAAAATTTTACAGGTATCTAAAGCAAGCAGAAAAAAAAAAACATGCTCCAGTCTCTGTTTTCAGAAAAGAAACCCGGAGAGAAGAGACACTTCTTCTCCTCACTGAGATGAGTATGAATGATTCGTCGTCTGTGAAGCTTCTCCCTCATTCAGAACACGTTATATCTAATTGCATCACGGCAGCATCTGGACTTTCTTTTAATCGGAGACGCTTCGTCAGACTTCATGAAAAGTGAAACGACTTCAAAACTTCAAGCGAGAAAAGGTGTGTTGGTGATGCTTGGTTATGATGTGTGGATTTTTGTGTTCAGTGGACACCAGTGATTGACACTGCGGTATTAATGCTACTTCACAGAGATAAATGGATGGATTTTAAGACAAAAAACTTTTATTGATAGTCTTTCTATGCATCAACATAGGCTGTTTTCTGCTGTTGAGACCCACTGATGTCAATGTAAAGCTGGCAAGGTAAGGAAGTCTTTAATACAAAATGAAATGACAACTCAGTGGTCTCTTCTACGTTAAAGGACGGTCAGTGGGTCGAGCTCAGGGCAGACACGTGACACCAACAAATCTTTTAACGTCACCTACAACTCTACAAATGCGCCTGTTAAGTAAAATATGTTTGCATTTCTCTGTGTGACCCTTTTCACCCAATTTCGCACATGCTTTCCAATCAGAATGAAAATAAATGAAAAGCTGCTTTTCTACATTATGGTACCTTTAAGGAGGACGGGGATCATTCACGTGCAGAGGGAAACGATAATCCCCAAATAAGCAGAAAAAATCCCTGGGCTGATGCAAAGCATCCTGGCCCAGGCCCTGCCTCTTTCTTCTCAGTGATATTAAATTACCACCTGACCAGGATTCTCATTAGACTAAAGAGGCAGGTGCTCCATCATTGGCATTTCATTTCCATCAGGCCGCCGCCCCGTCCTCCTCAGAGTAATGCACTCCTCGTGCAGCCAAAGCGTGACTTAACGTTGCCGTTTTTGGTCTGGCCTGTCAATAGGGCAGGGGTCACGCCTCTTCAATCAAAAAGTAGGTAAAAGTGGGTGGAAGGATAAGGGAAAGGGGAAGGGAGAGGATGGGCGGGGGGGGGGGCACGAGGTGGAAAAAGGAAACACCCAGAGGGACGGAGGAGTGACGGCAGGAGCAAAAACAGTCAAGTGCTTTAAATCTTCTTCAAGTTTGCATGAGTTTTTTTCCCCCCCTCTCGTCACACTTTTTGTTGCTTCAGCTTTGTCGCTTCACATCCGTCTCCCTCCCTCCCATCTGCGCTTGTCCTACACATGCGTCACTCCCATCCCTCCGTCTCTATCAGCCCCGATCTCCTTTGCATGTTGTTATCCCCACCACACACACACACACACACACACACACACACGCAGACATTAAACATGCACACTCTTCTTTTTTTTTCCCCCCATGCCTTCTTTACTTTTGTGTCCTTAGCTGTCCTTTTCCTTCGTCTCGCCTGGTAATTCATCCGCCATCATTCCCCTATTTATGTGACTTTTATCCAAACTCATCTGTCCATTCTCTTTCAAAGCGCTCCTCTGTCTCTCACTCTCCTGTTTTATCTTTTTTTTCCCCCCCCTGTGTTCCTGATTGGATTATTATTATTCCCCAAATGGATTTTTGTTCTGACAATTCAGCATTTTGAATGAATATTTAAAGTGGAATTTCTGAAGTTATTATCCTCCAAATGGATTATTATGCACGGCACCCAGCTGGAATTTATAAAGTAGAGTTTAGCGTGTTGATTTTTTCAATTTGGCTCGTCTTGTGAGCCTTCTCAACCCTGAATGCTCTTCCCCTCTCTCACGCTTTTTCCCTTTGTCCCCTGCCATCTCTCTCTCTGTCCTACTTTTGAACCCAGTTATTCCATCTATCTCTCTGTCCTCCCTCCAGACCCTCACTCTCTCTCCCTCTCATTGCCAACCCCGCCCCCTCACCCCCTCGCTCCCCTTCCTCGTTTCCTTCTCTGCTTCCTCGCCCACTCCGGTTATCTTCCCCGCTGCTCCGCTTCTCCATTTTCCCTCCTTCTCAGTCACTTCCCCTGCAATGTTAATTCAAATCGCCTGGTTTGGGAGGACAGCACAGTTCCAATAATGCCGAAAGCACTTAGGAGAACATAATCAATCTCTCGCTCTCACTTTCTGTCCTCCTTCCCTTTCTCTCTGTTTTCACACTATTTTATACTCCCTCCATATGTGGAACAAGACTCGAACTCCCAGCCTCTTATAATTCTCACAAGGATCTCAACACTGTTCTAATCAACCTTTTTCCTTTTTTTTTTACTTGAGTCTTTTATCCCTGCACTCTAAATGTCTCCCCCTTGTTATTATGAGCATAACATACATGATGGCCAGCTTTGCTTGTGATCCACTCTTGATCTCTCTTTTGCAATTAAGGGAATTAAGGGAATTAAAGGGAGTTCTTGGATTTTTTTTTTTTTTTTTTTTTTTGTATCCTGCAGGCCCAAGAGGATGCATAAGCATGTGGGCGACACATTACTGCGACCAGACTTCCTGCTCCTCTACAGAAAGACTGTGAGCCGCAATATCACACGCAGAAATGCTGGGATGTGTCAACAAACAGGAAAGATCGGGACTGCCAGGACTACAAAACTGGCGAAAAAAGTGAGACGAGCTTTCAAAACGCAAACAAAAGGAATAATATGCATACTGCAAAAATGCATGGATATCTTCCCGAAGCAGCCTGCAACACTGTCTGTATTATAAAGAACAACACATCTTTCCTCGGGTTTACTGGTGAAGAACAAGTTGGTGCTTTAGCATTGATCATCAGTATTAAGAGTGGCTTTAAAGCACATACAGCAAGACAGGAAATTTCATTTACAACAATTAAAATGTGTAAAAACACTGAATCTGTTTCTTTCTCACTGTGAGACAGTTGTTAACATCACTCAACTCCTCATCTGGTCAGTCTTGAATGAATTAAACAGTTTAACACTGTGGGCAACAAAAGAAATCTACAGGATGAAGTGTATCGTGCTCTTCATCATGTAAGTAAGCCTTCAGTTTGTTTAACAAGGGACTCCTGATGTTATTTTGTAGTAGTGATTTCACCAAGTACTCACTGACCAGGTAAAAAAATAAACATATACAGAGGTGCAATACAGAATTGTACCATCAATGTCTGATTTTGGAAAAAAAAATCTGTGCATCAGTTACATGGAACAGAAAACATTTAAACTTCTTTTCTAAATTCACAGAAAATCATTTTTTGTGGTTGTGTTGTAGCTGAACTGCAGTCCATCCATTTGACAAGTTTATTTTACAGTTTAGTGCTTTTATTTGTCACACTCTTCTTCTGTGAGGTTTTATAGAAGTTAATAAAACATAGCAAAATAAATAAATAAAAAAAAAGGAAAAGGGAAGTAAGTGGCAGGCACTCTGCGGAGCGGCGTCGTCTCCGGGGTCCTTCGCTGAACAATGTCCACTGCATGGAGTGATATTTTCTTCCCCGGTCTTTAGACAGCTGACATTCAGCATGTTATCATCAAATCTTCAAGGAGTAAGTGTGTTAAAGTGGCTTGCCTAAAGATACACTGCAGAGAGTCTCACGGCCAGAGGGAGGCTCAAACCTGTGGCGTTCGAAGGCTCTGAACTGAAGAGCAAGAAAAATCTGCAGCCGGCTATTAAAAACTGCAATGCAATTCAGAATCCTGCTCATAAAATGTGGCTTATAGAATGTACAGTTACTTTTTATGTGATTAGAAGTTAATGTTTGCTGATGTAATTATTCCAAGATATTTTGTCTACTGTACTTCATTGTGATAGCTAAAAAGATCTCTCACAGGTTAAAAAGAAAAGGTGAATATTTAAAGGTGCTGACACCAGAGAGGAAAGCCACTGCAGAATCTTTCCTTCAGCACTGTGAATTAAAATTAAGATATTAGCTGGTCACTCCTTAGTCAGTTTGATTCAATTCTCTCTGATTGAATAGTGAATAAAGTGATCAGATTTATGTGTGGGTTTATATGCACCAGGATAATCCTCCGATTCAGTCAGTGGCTCAATCCCATAACGCTTTGCAAGATGACAATAGCTCCCTGTGACATGCGCACAATTCCTCATCCAGCTTTACTCAGAAGCCCAGCATTCCCTTTGTTCGGAATCTGATCGTAAAGACGCGATAATGCCTTTAAGAGCAGCACAGTCGCCTGAAACGATCATTGGTGTTTGGCCAACGCCGTAACAGACACGTCAGCCGGTGGGAAACAATCCGACGCACCACCTACATGGATCATAAGCAGGGTTACGCCACCGACCCAATCTGCTCGCAGCATCTGCTCAATCAGAGACGGCCAATCTAGTCAAACAGAGATGTTTACATGGCGCAGTTTGGGTCGGATTATTTGAGCTCCATGTTAATGCAGTTCCTCCATTACCACCATGCATTGATAGTTGTATGTGGTTTATATTTAGGCAAATCAGACGGGAAAAGTTTCCCACGAACAGATTCTAGCAATATTTTACCCCGCGCTGATTTTCGATTCCATCCGGCCCCTCTGGGATGAAACGAAACCGCCGAGCGTCGGGGGAACGCCTCGCAGCTCCTCCTGCGAATTGATGTGAGCAAAATCCTGCAACCAGGTCCAAAAATTTGGAAATCCTTTCAAGAAAGAATCGATTACACTGCGCCCGCTGAAAATTCTCAAGTCTGACCGGCTGGAAGGTGCGGATAAACTTTGAGTAACCACACAGTGTAACCAAACAACATGCAAATGGAAGAAGTTCTCCGGACTGACAAATCAACGCCGGTTGTATAAGCACTTGGAGATGTTATTGGAATTTTGCATGCAAGTGGCCTCATGAATAAGAAAAACAGCCTCAAGTTAGGATTTTTCCAATGATGAATGTTGTAAGAGGAACATCCGTTCGCCATTAAAGCTAATAGGTTTGGAACGGCACGCTCATGCTCAGTTGTCTAAATACTTTTGGCCTTTTATTACATTTCTTTGCCTTGTTGCTACGAGTTCTATTACAAGGTTGTTCACTCGGCTTAAAGTCTTCAACTTGTCCTCCCCAAATCTTTCTGTCACATCCCCGTTTCTCTCCCTCCACCCACTGCTCGTTCACTCTCGGAGTTTTATCTCCAAAAAAATTCACTCCCACTCGTCTTCTCTCTCTCTCCCCCTCTCTCTCTCTCGTCCTGTTTTCCCTTGTCAGTCTGTCCCCTCGTTCTTTCATGTACATGCACACCTCTCTCCAGGCGTCATCTGCTGCCCTGTCAGGTTTGAGAGGGAGACAGGTGGAGGAGAGAAACGGAGATGAAGAGGAAGGGAGAGAGAGGAGTGAGGAAGAGGAGGGAGGACAGAGAGGAAGGCTCACTTAGAAAGAGCGAAAGAGGAAAAAGAGAGAGAGAGAGAGAGGAGTGACAAAGCGAGAGCAGGTTGAGAGAGGCTAAGAGAGGGAGTGAAATACTTCTAATTCACAGAGACAGGCTGCGTTTCCGTGGCAACGTGGTTTCCATCGTAACAGCCCTGCTAAGGATGCCATTAGTCGGGAACAAAAAGAGAACGCCACTCACCACTTGTATGGCGTGCACACGGGGCGGGAGAGGAGCACAGCAACACACACAGGAACGCAACCGGCTCCTGCATGCATTCATGCAGCCGGCTGCAAGTTCCCTCATACGAGATCAAGAGGAGGCTTTTAACACCTGGTGACACAGGGGTGTGTGGACAGACGATCTGAGGCAGACGGGAGCTCACACTCCTCTAATTACACAATCCTACAAAATGAGGATGAGTGTGTTTATTTTGCTATGTCCACTGTAAGAGCTGTATGCGCTCAGTTTATAAAGAATAAGGTCTTGTGTTTAAATTATGTCAAAAAATATATTTAGCTTCATTTAATATTAAGCTGCTATGAAAAATCAAGAACTGAAGGCAATCGGTACCTCTGCCCGACTTTAGGGGGCAGTGCTGAGTATGTTAGAGTTCTCTAATCTGTGATTTAAAAAAAAAACACAGAAACACATACATGTAGGGGGGAAAAGTGAGTTTTCTATACATCACTTTTTTTAAAAAAAAAAATACTTGTTTTCTGTGAAATTTCTATAATTTGCTTGGTGGCTTGTCGGGCCAGATTTCAGCCTCTTGTAGATAGGTTTGGGCCCACGAGCCTCATGTTCGACACCCCTGATATAGATGATTATAGGAATGAAGAGAATATTTAATTAAAACTATTTTGAAATTTGAACAGAAGACTATGAACTCCCTGCCAGAATAAAATACAAAATTTAACATTCTATTTTTCTTAATCTTTTTTTAATTAAACAAAAAACACACAAAATGGTCCATCATAATGATCTGATGACTTTAGCCCTTATTTATTTATTATAATATAAGCTAACAGTTATATAAATCAGAACAATATTATCAGAAAACTATTATTATTAATATTATTAAACTGACAGGCAGTGCTACGCATTCATCAGAAACACAAAAACGCACATCCAGTCGCCCACACGGCGCTCTGCTCCCCTCGTCCACTCAACACACATCCTGCTGCCATTTTCCCACTGCCCACACAGGCTGCTCAAACATATACAGACACACACTAATCTATCTCCCACCTGCAATCAATCCCGCTGAGTCTCCTATATAATAACAGTGTGGAATCACTTCACACTTTGTGCGGCGCGGCGAGGTCTCGCCGTGCTGCGGGGCCCGCGGGCTCCGGGGAGC